>NC_092632.1:35052350-35802074 GCF_039555335.1 Amphiura filiformis
TTCTAAAAGCAAATAACGTATGCTTCATTATCTTCTGTAATCTAAGTAATCGGTAGACTATGCCATAGTTGATTTTTGATAAATAAAAGCATGTTATTAATCATGATGAAAGCATTCAGTTGAACTCGAAATTATACTGATATTTATTACATCAAAATACTAGTATAAAATTGTTATGAAAAAGTGAATATAATTATATTAGTGACAGTAAAAGTAAAGTGTACGTAGGCTTATATTATCGAATGCAACATATCATAATGTCATAATTATATTGGCACTTCAATACTGAACAATTCTGATTTTAGAATCTACCAGTTTATTAATCGCGAAACTCCAGGTTAAAAATCGACTATGGACTTTGAATTTTAAACGGGACTTTGAAGAGGCAAAGTCCCTAACACACGCACTGTCAATCATATCCAATTAAACCGCAAGCAATTACAAGACGCGCTCATGTGCATGCACGAGAGTTTAATGTTCCCGCCAACACAAAGGGCGGTATAGTTGTGTACCATGGTACACAACTATACCGTCCTTTGTGTTGGCGGTGCCCGGAGGATTTAAACCATAACGAGATCTGGGCGACCAATCACAAGCCATATCCATTTAAAGATGCATTACATCATGGCCAATTTTAGTAGGCCAGAAATCCGACAATCTCATCCATAGACAGCCGTGTTAAGCATGTAAACCGCAATCCAAAGTCAGTAGTCCACTTGGGAAGCTAACAAACAGAAATCTATCAATTGTGCACACATTAATTAAATCATAGTTTTAAGCTTAAATACAATATCCAGAGTATGCACGATGGGCAAGTGGACTACGGAGTAGTCTAAGTAATCGGGTGACAATCTTGTTCCAAGTGATATGGACTGCTTTATTTTGTTTTGTTCAATAAATTCTAGTTACAGGAAAATCGATGTGTACATTGTATAGCAAATACAGGGTGAGTCAAAAAAAGTGCAATAGAGCAAAGAATTGATATTTATGTAAGAACCCCTTCAATTTTCCAATTATTGAAAGTTTCTATAAATGCCACACTCGAAAGTCACCTGTTGTGAAAAAATGAAGTCAATCACATCTACCGTTTAATTTTTATGAGTCCTTTTGCTACGATACCCAATTTCATTATTTGTCCACGAGGTACCATGTATTTTGAATGAGAGCACACAATGCACGATAAAGGCACCAGCTCTGAAACTGACTTTAACTTAAATAAGGTTGATTTTTGCGTTATTTTAATTTCTTTTTTCTGTTCAAACAAACTTTCTAACATTACTTTAAGTCCTTCATAACTCACTCGACTCCAACTCCATTTTTTTAAAATCCCAATACGTCCAACTTGCTGGATATTTTATAATTCACTCCACTTCAATTTGCGCGCATTTTATTTCGACATTTGAAAAAATGTGTATGTTTTTGATAGAGAATAAACATCTTTAAAGTAAAGGTAAAATGAAAATAACAACAAATAATGTTTCTTTTCCTTAAACAAGACCAAGGACAATAACAATTTGGGTGCTCCATTTTATTTCAATACCAATGAGGTTAAGAAAATAGCAGTCGTTCCAAATCTACCTTACACACAGTGGGCTGACATTCAAATTTTAGATGTTTCTTGGACAAACATTAAAATTGGGTATCGCTATAAAATGTGTCATAAAAACAAAACGGTAAATGCTAATTCCTTGGTTTTTTCACACAAGGTCACTAATAAATATATCATTTAAAAAATGTTTTAAAACCTAAGAGGTTCAAATCGGTTCTTAAATAAAAATGGATTCTTTTCTGTATTGCACTTTTTTTGACTCACCCTGTATGTAAAACAAATCAATTTGTTTATCTGTTTCAACAGGTCGTGTTGGTATTATATAGTTTCACCAAAGGCATATCTATCAGGATAGTCATTATTAAAACAAGAAATTTGTGTTTTAACCATTTTATTTTAAATTTTTAAAATAAATGGTTACATGTCCCAAGAAATTTGTTTTAAACATGTACTGAGTTTACTAATAGAGAGAGGTGGAAGGAGGCGTGTGTCAAACAAAATGCTATATAACTTACGACAGACGATGCATCCAGTAATGCTGATACAGAAAGTGTACCTATTCAATCATAACCTACTGAGCTTTCTCTTGAAGTACAACGTATGTCCTCCGTCCCGTTTTGAACCGTTTTTGATGTACTTAGGCTAAATTTACAATATAAAAGGTTTGTTTTTTGATGGATCACAATATATTTTGTTCATTATTTAAAATTACGTCAGTCATTCATTACACTACAATTTGACTCCAAAATGTCTTCGATTTCATTAATACTTTTTAATATGATAAAGTCAATCCTCCCGGCCCTGTACACTGTACGCCGCAAAAACAGTAGGTACCCTTACCCAGCAAACACAAAACGTTTTCGACATCATTCGCAAAAGGTTATAAAAGGTTGTCAGAAAACGTTTAAATGTTGGGTTATATAAAGGGTATATTAAGAGTATAAAACGTTTTCATAACCTTAAAAAACATTTTTTGATAATCTACTGCTCAGCAAACAAAATGTTTTACAGAAAACGTTTAAATGTCGGGTTATATAAAGGGTATAAAAACGTTTTAATAACATTCCAAAAACATTCTTGAAAACTTGATACAAAACATTCTAAACAGAATGTTATTTTGGGGTTGAAAAATATTTTGCCCAAAATATTTTCAATAACGTTTTAAAAACGTTTTCATGACCTTTATATAACCCGACATTTAAATGTTATTAAAAGGTTTTGAAAAAACATTTTAAGAACATTTCTGTGTTTGCTGGGTTCAAATATTTTAACATAATGTTATATAACTATTGACACAATATTTGGCAAAAATGTTTGCAAAAATAGTTTACAATAACATTTTTTGAAAACATTTAAAAATATTGTTGTTGTGTGTTTTCATACAAAACGTTTTAAAACGTTATCATGACCTTTATATAACCCGACATTTTAATGTTATTAAAACGTTTTTACCTAAACCAAAAGCCCAAATATAACTTATTTAAAACGTTTTTAAAACGTTTGTGTGTTTGCTGGGTAAATGTATATGCAGACATACTTTCTTTATTCTATATTACAGTGAGAAATATTTAATTTCTTAATTATTCAACAGTGTTTATCGTTTTTATCAACATGCACAAAATAATAATAATAGTTTAATATAGGTTTTCAATATCAAATATATTTTATATATAGGACAATCGTACTACGACGCGCAAACCATTAATTTCCGCTACCATTGATATAATTGAGTAATATTAACAACTATATACCTTTTCGGAAAAGCATACACATCAATTTGATACTGATATCACTTTCTTAGTCAGGCTCTCAGTCTTATCATTATGCCATAATTTGATCGTGTGTTCATTTATTCTTGAATAACTTTTTAACACGTTCTGAAGCCACAATGTTGCCCAGTGGGCACAGGCTAGGATTTCGACGTTGTATCAACGTTGATACAACGTCGAAATCTAACCTAACCAGATTTCAACCTGATTTCAACCTAGAGATTGGTTGAAATCAGGTTGAAATTTCAAAGTCGATACAACGTTGAAATTTCAACCTGATTTCAACCAACTTTCAATGCAAAAAATTAAGAAGGTTGAAATCAGGTTGAACTTCAACGTTGATACAACGTCGTATCAAGGTTGATGCCCATTTGCAAATACAAAGTGATTTCAACCTTATTTCAACGTCGAAATCGGACGTTGATACAACGTCGATACAACGTCAGAAACCGACCCGTGTGCCCACTGGGTGGGCTGGGAAATTTCGGGTATGCTCCCCAGGAAAGAGCCCTGTTTTTGGACTGCAAAGCTCTGAAAGACCCCTGAATTTGACCAAAATAGAGCACTGAAATACCCCTGATTTTTAACATTTCAGCTCTAAAAGACCCTCAATTGCTAACTCCTCATTTTTGTTTTCCGGGGGAGCATACCCACCAAAAATTGACGATGTGCCCCACCCGCTGACTGGCTCGGCAGTACCCAAAAACGTTAAGGTCCAAAAAAACACAGACGATCACATTGGCGGTAGTGGATTCGTAACACTAGCTTCGGATGCGTTTCGTTTTTTGATAAATATTTTCAATGATAATATCCTTTTCATAGCGGAACGGAATTCTTCATTTCTCCAAGCATAGAGAAAAGGATTCCAACATGAATTTGACAGAATCAATACACTCCCACAGACATGGAGCTGCATGGGCAGCAAGGTGTAATCATTGTCTATCATTTCTGCGATACCGTAAGGCGTTGCACATAAGCAGAACACGCCAAAAATTAGAGCTAAATCTTTGGTGAGTTTAACCTCTCTCTTTCGTCTTTGGGCTACGCTTGGTAAAGTTGCGAATGTGTTGTTTTCTACCCTCCGCATGGCCCTATGTACAACCAGATATATCTTCACGTAACACATGAACGTCACTACCAATGGAATACCAAGTGCAACAAAAATAGCAAATAGCAAATAATAGAATGTATACATGTTATTCCGATCTAGCTCGCAAAAGTTTTTCTTGGTGTTGTACCCAAGTTGTCCCCAACCTAGAAATGGTGGTATGAGAATGCATCCACCCCAAATCCAACTAAACGCGATCATCAGAGGAATATTTCTTCTGTTAAAAACGCGTTTATAGATAATCGAGCCGCGGACGATTAGAAGATAGCGATTAAAAGAAATCCATGCTAACGATACAATGGAAACGGCGGCAAAACCAATCATGATTGCAGCCATAGTCTCACAAAGGAATCTTTTCTTGTAGACGGCTTCACATCCAACGACCCAGTAGTAGATGGTTACTGGACTTGACACGGCACTGACTATGGCATCTGCAAAGCTAAGATTAAGTACAAACCAATTAGTAAGTGTTCGAAGTCTTCTTGTGGATAAGATACAGAGTATGACAAGTATGTTTCCAAATACCCCTGCTATTGAGAACAAAGCAAGTAAAGTAACATAGAAGAAAAGGAGCGCTCCAATGGAATATCTGAGTGTCAAATCTTCACTGCATACGGTTTCCATCTTGGTTGAAAATAAAACGCTGTTGAATCGAACGACAGGTTACAAATTATCCTCTACGTTGGTGATTTCAATGAGAATGTGTGACAAAACAAGATGAACCAATCAAATCGTTGTACGTGATCATCCGTATGCTCTATCTTTCCAACAAAATTACAGTGTACCGGACAAACCAATTTTCCTTACATTTCCTTGAAAATTGAGCTTAATGAAATGAACCGTGACTTAAATAATGGGTTAATATGATATTAAATGTAGAAATATTATATAACCTTCAAATATCACTTTTTAAAATGAAAATGACGATTACTGCAACTAATCAAATCGTTGTACTTAATCATCCTTATGCGCTACCTTTACAATACAATTATACTATTTCAGAAACTGAAAGTAAATCAATTTTCCTTATACACATTGCCTTGCAAACTGAACCCTTGCTCCTGAATCAATACAATCACACCACTTAATGAAATTTTAATTTCACGCTTAAAAGCGTAACGTGAGTGTTAATATGTTATTAAATGTAGAAATGTAACATTCGGGTATTATGATTGAAATATTTCAATACGTCAATCATAATACCCGAATGTTACATTAAAGCCATATTATAACATATTGAATTTTTAAAATTCCTTTTTTACACGATTAAATTGTACTTTATTAAACCAATATACCCTGCAAAAATCAAGACTCTAGGTGCTGTAGTTTTGTCAAAATCTGAGATTTTGAATAAAACGCCGGAACCGGCGCTTTATTATTACGATGGAATTATTAGTCGAACGCATACACGATGTTCATAACACATAGTACGTACGGCGTGCGGGACGGTGATATACACAACAAAGGGTCGTACCACAACATAACCGAAGGAGTGGTACGTATTGGCGACATGTGTGTATGTGCGCTGGTAGTAAATTCCAATTTTCTTTGCTTTGCCGTAGTTGTTCGGCTCAAAAATAAAAGGGGATATATCTGACAGTAAAAGCTAACATTTTATGGCAAAGAAATGCCAATCTATTTTGTTTGAAAATGTTATAATATGGCTTTAAGGGACGGTTGCGGCAACCATAATACCATAATATATTGATATGCCTATATGTTCATAACACATTGCGCCGGTCGACCTCATTAACGATCCACTGGATTGATACATGCATTGACGATATAGTTACTGGAATTAAATTTTCTTTCGTTTTATCCCATTTGTTGGGTTCAAAATAATGACATTTTTTTACAAATAGAAATGTTAAAATATACAAAATAATAAACTTGTGTTGAATAAGATAAAATAATAAAGTTGATCGAATCAGTAGCGAAAAGCTGCAAAAAGTGTCCATAAATATATAAGCTTTTGGGAAGTACTTTCTATTGTAATTGCAATTATTATCGTTAAAGTTATGTATTTTGTCATCAGACATTAGTTTTCACTTGTTTTGATATTTATCTCCATTTGTTTGTACATGGAATATTCTAGAATGCTAATGATTAAATGATCAAGAAATTCATAATGTAGTAATGTGTAGAAGTTGCTGGATCATAATGGAATCGACTAGAACATGATTACCACAGTAGTAAGTTCTGCTGGCGCGATGCCAAGAATCATGGTACAGTACACAATGAACCTGATTGGTTTGTGTTGAGGTAATGTTCTATATTTAAATATGATGTGTACTGATTGATAACTGTGATTGTAGTTAAGATTATTCTAGAATTGTAAGAAATAGTATATAAAGCCTGGACAGGAAATGATTAGCAGAAGCTGGATGAAGTTCTAAGATAGAATTCTGTGACATTTATGTTAGCTAGTATTGGTACAAAGTTACCAGAATTGAAGTCTTCAAACTTCGGTTCACGGTTCTTGTGTCGGAGATAATAAAATACGCCAAAGGCGGTAGTAGAGCAAATAGTGCTCGATTGTGCTGTCGACTCAAAGAAGCGGCAGACTGAAATATCTCCATCATCGAACTGTGGTATTTTGCTGGACTAGCATAGTTTGTCAAGTGGAGCAGAAAGTTTGTTCAAGAGATCTCTGAGAGAGGAGAGGAGAAAACATAGTCATCAGGACTTTGATCTGAGATTGTATTGAGTGTATTGGATAGACAGGATCATCATCTTGGACATTGCCGGATCTTGGATCAAGAACTGAGACCATCAAAGGCATCTCGTCAGATCTTCAGCTAATCAAGATCACCAGGCGTAGATAAGTAAAAAAGATCTAATTTTGTTCAAGTTTAATTTGGTAAGATTTTGTATTGTGACTAGATTGACAGCCATACTGCACTAATTAATAAATAATAATTAAGTTGTTGTATATAATAAACAGTGTGTCTGCGTGTTTGGTGTTGCGTGAACTCGGAAGCAGGTGATTTTGGCCTGGGTCATTTTAGTGACCATAACACTTATACACATAAACGTCATAATAAAATAATGTTTTGACAACGAAACACATTTTGCACATTGAATTTGATTCATAATTATTGTGATGAAAAAGAGTGTAAACATTAGAAGGTCAGCTGCAAAATAATTACTCGCTGTAATCATGGTATAGTCTACTACTTTGTCAACGTCTTGCGTTCAAATGACGGGTTATTGTGCGATATAATTTACTCGTGTGTGTCGCAAAATAGTTTTAACAATAATATTGATTCAATCAAATTGATCACGTATGGGCCGCATTTATTCGCTTCAATCATCTCGATCGTTAACCTTTGGAGCATTTCAGATGCATACTGTTTCCCTCAATGCCTTCTCGGAACATTTTTATAGTCGATAGTAATTTAAATCGTGAAATCGTATCTGTTGGTGAGCATAGATATTGAATAAAATTGAATCCCATCACATCACATTCCATGCTACACCTTTGTTTAAAAAAATTATGTACCTTTTATAGTTTGGCCGATTTGGATTTGTAATAGTTCTTATCCATTAAATCATCAGGAAAGAGACAAAGGCGAAATTGATGTTTAAAAAATACCAAGTTGGTGATAATAATGCTAGTATACAAGTGTCTACCCCTTGAATATCATGCAAGATTAAAGATGCATAGCGCCACCAGTTTTCACACTAAATGATTATTTAGTTATGCATGCACAATGCTCACATCTACTGCTGATATCAGGTAGTGTATCAATGCGCACATCTGCTGCTGATATCAGGTAGTTTATAAATGCTCATATTATACTGCTGATGTCAGGTCAGGTAGTTTATCAATACACCTATCTAGTATAATCAAAGATCCTAAAAAATAATGTACTGGTGATATTAGGTAGTTTATCTATGCACACATTGTGATATGCCCTGAGTAATTTGATTTGATTATATATCTTTGTTTACAAAATTACATGAGTGGTGACATTTTGGGGGAATTCCCCTCTTAAATTGAGCAAAACAAATTGAATCATATCTAATTTGGAATATTTGGAAACCCCCTGAGGTTGTGAAGTGAAGATGACATCACGGGATTCCTCTCAGGAAATGATGTCATGTGAAAGGTTAATGTTATAATTAAGGCTTGGGAATTTCCAAGATCACATTTGGCTACTAATATTTGAGATTTCCCACTGCGTGGTATATAAGAAAAGGTAAAGATAATTCTTCACAGTTTATAGTGTTGGTCTGGGCTAGCTAGCCAATATGCTTACAGTCCAATTCCTTCAAAGAAAGGAAATTGCTAAACAGAAATAATTTACGTAGTCAATGCACTACTGCCTGCCGGTGTTGTCGGAGAAGATCTAGAATACGTCAAAGAACGTACTTCTTCAAAGAAAGGAATATATATTCATATATTCTTCTGCCGATTTGCTGAAGTCTGGTTAATGGAGCAACACAACTGTCAATATAAGTGGGGACAACTGCATCGCAGTCCTGCTTCCTGAAGATATTATGTGAAAGGTGGAAATAGCACCATAGCAGCGCAATGAGTTAAGTCTGGAGAAAGCAGCGCAAGGAGTTAAGTTTGGAGAAAGCAGCACAAGGAGATAACGGTTTGGAGAAAGTAACGCCATTTTTGTGTGAGGATTTCATACGCAAGGATATTCATAAACGCAAGTGTTCACTGGACTTCGCTGATTTTCGCAGGACAAGTGAATAAGGATATATTACATCAGTCGTCCAGAACATTGCAAGAACTTTATGATCACCAAGAAGAAGAATGCTAGCTAAGTACTAAATAGTTAAAGAGTGATTATATTTGATTATTTATGTGCATTGCATTGCATTTGTTGTCATATATTGTACCAATCATAATTTGCTTTCAATTAAAGACTTAGATTTTGTTAGCTTAATCAAACAGTGTATTTGTGTTGTGCATTCGTGTGAGTTCGGGTAAAAGGTGATTTTGGCCTTGAGTCAGGTACGACTCGTAACAACATCTACTGCTGGTAGCTTATCAATGCTCGTATACATATCTGTTTTAACAAAAACTCGTACACATGTGTTTCATGTATTTCATGCTCAAAGCAGAGTGAAAGTTTAAAACGCCGTCTGTGGTCGTTGAGCAACCCAGGCAGCAATCCGCTGATTTTGTCCCACTCGATCTCGTAATGCTAGTAGTTTAGGGAACCCCTTTATGATTTCCTTATCGCCAGTCAATGCAGGAACAAAGAACGTTTCACAAAAGAATAGAACGTCTGCAATAGTTATCTGCCAGGTAAAAAGATAATAATATTATCAAATCTTACGATCTTTTCGTTACGACTTGAGTTTTTATATATCTGAGTTACAAACTATTGAGGTATTCATTACAGGTATAAAAGCCATTTTCATCCTTGAAAAAACCTTGAACTGGGAAATTTCGAATTGCCCATGGGCAACAGTTTAACACACCTGGAATCGAATTACTGTACCACACAATAGATAAATTCAACAGAAAAAACACTTTAATTAAACGTTATACCTTAAATTGTTCTGCTGCCCAACCAACCAAACAAATTTACCTTGTTACCTACGAAGAAACCATCCCCGTTATTATTTTCTTTCAATTTCTTCTCCAAGTTTGCTAAAATCTCTAACGAACGCACTTTGGCCTCAGCGACAATCCTGTCCTGTATTATACAATATGATGAGTTTGAAATAGTTTGAATGGCAATTGAAAAATTGTAGCAACAAAGTTGGATTAATTGTTATCAATTATTTTTTATGTCTATAAATCTTGACAAGTTAGCTGATGTTTTCTGGAAACTATTAGGCTTATATTAAACCAATTATCGTTACCATCATGTCACTTCCTCGTATATCGTTTAATTTAAGGGGATGTGCAAAGATTATGAGCCCTGAGGTGAGGCGAGGGGGAATATTTTTGGCAAGCCAACATTGGGGGCAACCATTTTTGGAAGGCCGAAAGGAGGGAGGGCCAAGCAATTTTTGACACACCTTTTAAATAACACGCTCTAAAAGGCTCAGTAAAACAGTACAGAAACTTTCAAATATGCATGACTTCCTGCTCGCTATGCTAGCATTATATATCTAAACAATTAAGGTTTACAAATTGGGAGCCCAAAAATATTGAATGCAAAGGGGGAGGGGCAAAGATTGTAAAGCTATACCAGGGGCTCATAATTATTACACAGGCCCTAATGAGAAACTGAAATGTATAACATAGATGTGGTGACGAGTGATGCTAAAGATGACAGGGTGATGAAGACTAAGGTGGATCGGAAAACATATTCTTGACGAAAACCATTTCCCATTACAAAACATCAACCCACGACCCTGATAACTCATAATGATGTATGTGAAAAGAAAAAAAATGTATATTCAAAGCCTACTCTTTCTTCTGCTTGGGCATAGAACATTTTGTTGGCATCGACATGAAAATCTTCCAACATGTCCAAAACACAGTCCACTTGAGACCGTCCCCAATTGGTATCACCATAAAACCCTGTATGACAAATCAACCTGGTATCCCAACTAAACTGCCGTATATAGTCAGTTTACAAATGATCTTAAACTGATCATATGCGGCAGTTTAAGATATCTTGAATAGCGCCCTCTGTTGAACGTATTTTCATTGTAGTGAATAAATATTTCAGGTAATGTGCGACACTATGGAATATAAAAAGCAGGATATTGGTATGTTAAAAATTGAAATGAGGTATGGGGCTGGCTGGGGGTGGCTACGGGGCGTTATCTCAAGGACAATATTGTTCAAGGTTGCGCCGCAGGCTTACAAAGAAACAATATTGTTCAAGGTTGCGCCGCAGGCTTACAAAGAAACAATAGCAATCAAGGTTGCGCCGCAGGCTTACAAAGAAACAATAGCAATCAAGGTTAAACTTTAAATTAACACCCGATAGAGGGCAGGGCCTGAAGAATGAGGGAAATTATGGGGTAAATATTTAACGGAATAAACTGCATAATCATATTATTTACATTTATTCCGTTAAAAATCTTATTTTAACTTATCAAATTACTAGTTTTTATATTCTATGGTGTCAAATATTTATTCACAACGTTGTAAATACGCATTAAATACGATTAATAACAACAGAGGGCGCTATCACTTTTTTTTTTAAACTGCCGCATATGATCAGTTTAAGATCATTTGTAAACTGACTATATACGGCAGTTTAGTTGGGAGACCAGGTTGGACAAATAGTAATAATAATCTATAATAAATTACTGAGTTTGGCGAATTGGTAAGGCTAAAACTTCTACGTTTTATATTATTTCGGAAAACGGATTTTTTTTTTGCGTAGAGTAAAGTTGTCCGCACCCCAATAAAACGTCCAATTTTGTTTTTGTTTGTGTTAAGGGTGTCAAATTATGTATCTCAAGGACAATATTGTTCAAGGTTGCGCCGCAGGCTTACAAAGAAACAATATTGTTCAAGGTTGCGCCGCAGGCTTACAAAGAAACAATAGCAATCAAGGTTGCGCCGCAGGCTTACAAAGAAACAATAGCAATCAAGGTTAAACTTTAAATTAACACCCGATAGAGGCAGGGCCTGAAGAATGAGGGAAATTATGGGAGTAAATATTTAACGGAATAAACTGCATAATCATATTATTTACATTTATTCCGTTAAAAATCTTATTTTAACTTATCAAATTACTAGTTTTTATATTCTATGGTGTCAAATATTTATTCACAACGTTGTAAATACGCATTAAATACGATTAATAACAACAGAGGGCGCTATCACTTTTTCTCATAAACTGCCGCATATGATCAGTTTAAGATCATTTGTAAACTGACTATATACGGCAGTTTAGTTGGGAGACCAGGTTGGACAAATAGTAATAATAATCTATAATAAATTACTGAGTTTGGCGAATTGGTAAGGCTAAAAACTTCTACGTTTTATATTATTTCGGAAAACGGATTTTTGCGTTGCGTAGAGTAAAGTTGTCCGCACCCCAATAAAACGTCCAATTTTGTTTTTGTTTGTGTTAAGGGTGTCAAATTATGTATCTCAAGGACAATATTGTTCAAGGTTGCGCCGCAGGCTTACAAAGAAACAATATTGTTCAAGGTTGCGCCGCAGGCTTACAAAGAAACAATAGCAATCAAGGTTGCGCCGCAGGCTTACAAAGAAACAATAGCAATCAAGGTTAAACTTTAAATTAACACCCGATAGAGGGCAGGGCCTGAAGAATGAGGGAAATTATGGGGTAAATATTTAACGGAATAAACTGCATAATCATATTATTTACATTTATTCCGTTAAAAATCTTATTTTAACTTATCAAATTACTAGTTTTTATATTCTATGGTGTCAAATATTTATTCACAACGTTGTAAATACGCATTAAATACGATTAATAACAACAGAGGGCGCTATCACTTTTTCTCATAAACTGCCGCATATGATCAGTTTAAGATCATTTGTAAACTGACTATATACGGCAGTTTAGTTGGGAGACCAGGTTGGACAAATAGTAATAATAATCTATAATAAATTACTGAGTTTGGCGAATTGGTAAGGCTAAAAACTTCTACGTTTTATATTATTTCGGAAAACGGATTTTTGCGTTGCGTAGAGTAAAGTTGTCCGCACCCCAATAAAACGTCCAATTTTGTTTTTGTTTGTGTTAAGGGTGTCAAATTAATTAGTTTTAAAGGCACTGGCAGGGCACTGCATGCTAAAACTTTTCACGCCAACACAATAACACTAATGTTGTCATAGCCTGAATTAGGCCTTCTATCCTGTCATCGGTGTGAGGATATTATGCCTGTAGTCTCAACTAAACTACGCAAAAAAGTTTCTTTATGGTTAGGAAATTTACCCACTATTAAAATCTAGCAACCAATTTTGTACGTTTGCTCAATAATCGCATGTGGGTGATTGTCCTGTGCATTTTGACACCTTAATCACTACTCTACGACACTCCTGAGAAAAGATATGAATGTTTAAGTAACACGAGGTCGAAAATGAAAATTGCAAAGAGGCCTATTCAGCGGTTTTAGAGCTGATTCACTGATCCAAGACGGTTTCATTATTCCCGCCTTTTAAATTTTAATTTAAAGCATTTTCCTTGATGCATGTTAGATAATCCTTTGCTTATTATGCAGATGAATGATCAAAGACAAAGGTGAGTGGGTACTAAGACATTTACGTTTTGAGAGATGGATTTGGAAAAGGGATTCAAAACAGGTCATGATTGCAGCTGCATTCCTGGAAGCAGAAGGAATTGAGACACTAGAACATAACATAACATAGAGTGGCCCTCCAGAAGCCCTGATCTTAATCCCTTGGAGAACCTTTGGGATCAGCACAAGAGACGAGTCAACAAGAAGATAAAGGCAGATATAACGCTGGTGGGATTGCGTCGCATCGTTATCAACGAGTGGAACGGGGTTGAGCAAGGTAACATTCGACGCCTCATTAGGAGACGCCGCGTGGCTGCTGTAAGGGAAGCCAACGGTGGACACACAAAGTATTGAAAGACGGGTAAAGAAAGAGATTAATCTCAAGTGAAGTTGGAAACGGCAGTATGATGCCTGAAATGTACTCAGCAATTAACAAAAAATGTTATCTGCATGTTTGTTGTTTTTTGTGTTCTTTTATGCTGAAAACTTGAATAGGCCTCTTTGCAATTTTCATTTTTCGACCTCGTGTTACTTAAACATTCATATCTTTTCTCAGGAGTATCGTAGAGTAGTGTTTGAGGTGTCAAAATGCGCAGGACAATCACCCGCATGCGATTATTGAGCAAACGTACAAAATTATTCGCTAGATTTAAATAGTGGGTACATTTCCTAACCATAAAGAAACTTTTTTTGCGTAGTGTATTACATGACACAGTAGAAGTATGCCTGTACTCTAAACTATTACATGACACAGTTGAAACTCAATTAACATCTATAAAAAGTACAACAAATGCATAGAAATCTAAAATATCAGATCAGCCAGCAGGCCACAGGGGGCCAAGAGGTATGTGAATAAAAGTGTCTTCATCTGCTCAGTGATGTAGCCAGGACTTTTGCAGGAGGCGGGGGCAGCAAGGTACATTTCAAGGTGGGGGACAAACTTGGATGAAAATGATAAAAAAATGAGCTAGAGGTACAACAAAAAGTACTGTAGAAACAAATGCATAAAAATCTTAAATATCAGAGCGGCCAGCATCCCACAGGGGCAAGACTTCTCACGGTGGATATGATATGGTGGCAGGAAGACTTGCTTCGATCATGATCTAATTGCAATTTCAAGCCATTGATTTATATGGAAAAGATACTAAATATTATACTTCTAAATTCTAAATGATAATCTCCTCTCATACCATTAATCACATTAAATAAAACATTTACATGTACACAAAATATACGAAATTTACCAACCGCGAAAGACCCTGACCGCGA
This sequence comes from Amphiura filiformis, assembly GCF_039555335.1. NCBI lineage: Eukaryota > Metazoa > Echinodermata > Ophiuroidea > Amphilepidida > Amphiuridae > Amphiura > Amphiura filiformis. The sequence goes on from NC_092632.1 coordinate 35,067,196, forward strand.
AAGACGGGTGACCGCTTGTAATAATAATAATAATAATAATAATAATAATAATAATTGATAATTGATAGTAACCAGTGTGCAATACACAAACATAATGTGCATCTTCACCCACTTAAACAAACTAATGCCCCTGTCATCGCCGAATCGGCCCTGCACTCTTAAAATTAACTACTCGCAAATGAAGAGAGTCTATTCAAATTTGACAAGTATGACTAATTCGAGGGATATGACAGAATCTTGTAAAAATAACAAGGCAATTTATTCAAATATTTGAATAAATGAAATATAACATGGAAAACAAAAATAAGCGAACTTATCGGCGAACTTGATGAAAAAATAACACAGAGGATGGCAATTAATTTTTTGCATTTATGGCTATAGCTACAATGGGCTATTTGCGGGGAGGTTCAGTAAGCGATTATGGGTTCGAATTTCAGCCAGATTAACCATGAAGCTTCCGTGGCCGAGTGGTTAAAGCACCGATCTTGTAGACCTGAGGTCGTGGATTCGATTCCCGGCAGATCTCTTTTTCTACTTGTTTATTTTATGACTCGGATATTCTCATCAAAATGACAAGAAACTCATCAAATTTGATAAGATTGCCTTGTCATTTTTAAATAATGAATATATTCTTCTATAAACCCGTAAACCGACAGCAATGGGGATCCATTGATGGTATCAGTGGAGATGCACCTTACTTTGTTGAACAATTATGAGTTCAAATGTATAAATGGTAGGCACAAAAGTATTCGATTTAAAAACGTAAATTACCGAATTCCCTGGCCAGGTACCTCATGATGGCTTTGCTTTCTGTAAGTTGCTTTCCATCAACCTCCAGGATTGGTAGTCTACCAAAGGGTGTTTCTGGGGAGAAAAAGAAGCACAATTGTGGGTGTTCTACAAGGCGATGTCATATACTTTGTTTGTGATGAGGATTCCATTTCAAGTTTGAACTAGGAGCAGTAGACGGAACACATCTTATCTAAAGAATCATAACATTCGATTAGAAACAGTGACATGCACAAAGGAGGTTATCACGCACAGTGTCATTGCCCTGATATCTTCATGGCAGAAATCGTCATGATGGTAGGTTGAATCCACAGCCATGGTCATTTTGTTCCGACCTGTTTAATAGTTTTGAGACGCATAATGGGCCAAGGGACATCCGACTAAGGCTATTGACAATGAACATGGCATACGTCATGACGTCATCTGCTTTTAGACTGCCTCCATCAGTGGCCTACGCTGCGCTATAGTACCGTGTATCTTTCGTGACCCGAGTGTTTACGAATGAGGGCAGCTGTCATTTTTTTGTTCGGCACATTATAAAATCAGAATTGGTCAGTTTTTGAGTTCAAAACGCACGGTTCTTTCTCAATACATATAGGGAGCACGGTGGCCGAGCGGAACGGGCTACGACTCATAATCGGAAAGTTGCGGGTTCGAGCCCCGGCGACGCCATCGTGTTGTGCCCTTGCGTAAGGCACTTTATCTCGATTACTCCTCTCCACCCAGGTGTGAAATGGGGAGCTGTTATGAATACTGTCCATTGAGCGCCGCCCAAATGTATGAGCATGCCTTGGGCATTGTATGGCAGCTGACATATTCTAACGACGGCGGAATAAATGTAAAGCGCTTTGGTACATGTTCACATGTGAAAGGCGCTGTATAAATACCAACATTTATTTTACGCAAGCTATTAAACGACTATCATATTCTTTCAACACATATATTATATTCAAGCCTTGAAATTGCCTTCTTTAGAATAAATAAATTACGGGAGATATTCATCATTTTCTACTCCGGTATCCAAAGATGTATCGTCTGAATATCAAATCGTGCATAGCACATACACGCGTATCGATCCCGAGTGTTGATTTTAGTTTCTCTGCTTACAATGTAATTATTTACCAGGCGATGTCGGTGTGCCACGCCACTCAACACTTTTGACTGTCAGTCGGGGGAAAGGCACATAATTGAGGGGAAAATTGTGCAGTCGGGGGAATCGAGACCCACATACACACACTTTTGAAATTCTGCGCACGCCACCGACTAAAAATATTTATGTAGCAAACAATTCAGAGATACAATGAAGAACAAGGCTATACGATTTATAATCATGACAATTGAAAGCATTGGATTTAACTATTAAAACATTTAAGGGGTCGCTTACCCCGCCCCCTTTTTGCACAGTATTTTTTGGGCCAGAGCCAGAAAATCTGCCTTTTTTTTCGAATGACTTACTTGCTTTATATTCCATCCATTCATCTGGAAATTCAATCCGTTGGTCTTCAAAATCAACTCCAGCAAGTTTGAAGAGAATTCTCACTACTTCTCCACGTCCTCTAATATTGAAATATGTCAACTTATAGGAAGTCATGACGACAGTTAGTGCAACTCCTTGGTCAGCGTCGTGTTCAACAAGAAATGGTTTCAATGCTTTGTCCGATATTTAATTTGTTATTCACTGAATTTACTGAAATAAAATGACAAAGGGTATTACAGCTCACGTGCGTGTAAAAACATGTTAAAAATAGCCTTGGATTTTGACCTACCGTAGTCATGGAAGTCGGTTACAAGTTGGTAGTTGGTTCAAATAACTGCATATTTGTTTTTAGATTAGATTGACACTTTCGTATAGAATGTAATCCGAGAGTAACATTTTATGTTCAAATCCCGGTTAAATTTTATGTGAGCTGTGTCTTTTATTCATATATATAGATCTGCCAAGCTGACGCGCACGCAGCCTTTTCAAGCCTGTCCGGTTACATGTTGCAACTTTGAAATATGAATGCTGGGCGCCAAATTTCTACTGCGCCATATTATCAAAACTAACTTACAAACACTTGTTAGCGTTTCGGTTGTTTAGAATTAAAATACAATTAACATTTCAAATCGATGATAGACTAAGCTAATAAACCTGATATTTACTTGTGTGTACAATGATAATGAACGCCAATATCAAATTAGGTCATTGATAAATCTTATACATCGAGCAATATTATTACAATGTCCAATATTGCACATGGGTAGTCCTTCCAGAAGGACTCAACCGTTAGCACCACAAATCGCGCCGTCAGGCGTGACGGCGAGGATAGACCGTCTAGTAGGACTACACATGGGGGTATCAACGCACTGCAGGGTTTATTGTTCTATTTTGTCCGATTTGAGCGCTGACATATTGGAAAATGTTGCCAATCAGTATTCATGAGAGTGTACATTCAACCAGGGAACTTTATCCGATTCAACGTTTTCATCCAGTGCCTTGTGTTTGGCAGGTGTGCAATTCATGTTTTAATTACGTAACGCATAAAAGTTTTAGCATCATTGAATGGCTGCATAGTGCTGTTATGTGCTTAGTTTCTATAATAATAATTATTATTTTCTTTATTCATTTCTTTCCTTTCCTTGCACTTACATACTTTCTTATGCATATCACTCCTTCGCTCTCCTTCTCCTCTTTATCCTTCTCCCCTCATCCTTCCTTTTTCCTTTTGTCTTCCTCCCCTCCACTCCAATCTCGATCGCCCATCTGCTACTCCTCTTTTCACCCCTCGACACCTTATGCACTCCCTCACTTACCCTGGTTTTTCAAATGAATATTCGTGATATTAAGAAACCTAAGGTAAGGTGGGTGGTAAATAACTGTACATCGACGGTAAAGTGTGCTTTTGTGTTTTAGGGAAAACTCAATCACACCCGTGGGCTGTACGAGAACAACAGGTACCTCTCGCTGAAGTGGGCGCTTTCACATGACTTTATTTTGATTACTTACTGTCTATTAAAACGTTAATACGTTGTCAGGTCAGATACCGATTTAATGGCGGAACCCTTTTGTCCTGAACAAAAGATACCTCTCGATGAATAGCTTGTCGGTAAATCAATTCGGCACAATAATGAATAATGCGTTACGTAATCTATTGCTTCTCCACGTTATGTTAATCTTCCTTGGGTGGTATCCATGATAGGGCTATCATGAAAGTTGTTCGAACCGGAGTAAATATACAATACAGTATCTGCTCAGTGCAATGAACGTCATACATGCATTTGACACAATAACAGTACAAAGAACCACCGAAGCAAGACATGCTCATAATATATGATTTAATGTTCAACTATGTTTCCACGAAGCCAATACAAGAAATATAACGCACATACCATAAAGTCAGCCAGAGCGAGATTAACGACGAATACATTGTAAGTTTTTTGAAGGCTTTTAATACGAAGAATCTAAAATACTACCAGGATGTTTGCTATAGGTCCCATTATGGATAGAATGGACAAGAGAGGAGCAAATACGAAAGTGTAATACCGAACAGGTGAGCGAAGTGCATCTGTTGAATACACAAAGACCTCTTCGTTGTCCCTGGTAGCCATTGCGATTTTGGAGAGACTTTCCTAAGACAGTTGCTCTTTTTAGAGTTTTTTTTTCATTCCTCAGATAGAGAATGTGTCTTTCAGGCAATGACGATTATTGACATTTATGCATCTGCAATAATATTTCCAACAGAAAATAACGATAATCCAGGGTGTCTTGCCAAAACAATATTCAAATCAATATTCTTTATAAACTACAGTGTTTGGAACAAAGACATTATGTGATAATTGAGCGATCAACTGACTGCAAATCAATGCAAGGTTTTGCGATTCAATATCGTGGGTTGGCCTGTCGAATGAATCTGGAGATATTCTGTTCTTGCCAGAAGCAGTGCATCGTCTTAATATTTTTATTATCATTCTACAATATTCTCGGTCGATAAATACTTTATTTGGATTCCAATAAACATATCCAGAGATTATCGTATCTATAAAAACTCTTTATCCTATGTATTTAAGAATACTGGATCGATCAAAGTAATTATACAATTTCAATTAAATTTGATTATTGAAAAAAAAAACTTTATAGAACCAATAATATGCACAGATTTCATTTGCGTTACCTGATTTGGATCAAGATCGACTACACACCGAATTATTCTACATCTTACAGATACTGACATGTATTTTTGATGTTATATTAAATTCAATAAAATCTTATAGAACTGTCATATTGCAAAAGTAAAGTGATTTATTGCTTTCGTGAGATCGTTCTAATATCACTATCGTTGATTGGAATGAATTTGAGCAAATCATAGGCTGTATATTTGACATTGATGGAGTTAAATAAATAGAAATATATATGAGTTTGATTGCTTTATATTGTGTTATTTCACATATATTTACAGAGGTTGTACAATACAAAGAGCGGTGTGCCCTAGTTGTACAGGTCTTTGACGGTCCCGGTTCGATTCCAGATCAGGGGCGTCGCTAGACCCTCCACATTCCAAATCCAGTAATGGATATCGAATACATCGTCACCGTTGCTAGAGGGGGAGGGTATTCTTAGATTTGTCGGAAAATGTGAGTGTTGTCGGCAAAATCATACGATTATCGGCAAATCACAATCATATATATATGAAAATTATATCTGCGGTTGTGGTTGTTGTGAACTTGGGATGTTATTGTTATCATGGTTATTGCAATTCTTGAGCGCCCAGGCGACAAAAAATGGATTAATAGTTGACATTTTTATTAGTCAAAAAATATTTCCGTAGGTAAAAAATGCCGTACACCCCTAGTCTGACTAAGATGCAGGTGATGACAAAGACCTCACAACCATTTCCGATCAGGGTAGCGCCTGGCTGTTTGTACACCCTACCGTTTCCCCTGGGTATCTTGGGAGAGAAGTTTTTCAGAAATTGCCGGAAAAAAAAATGCAGTCATCTCGGATTGTTTCCAAATCGGTGACATGATTTGCGCCGGACGTCTCACATATTTGATGCACTGACACTGACTAACTGATTTGGAGTTCTCACAGATGTTGCACTATTATCAGTATTAACTCGTACGTTTCTTAACTTCAATGAGTTACATATACTAGATCTAAATTCTTTGTTACGAAACGATAGTAATATTGGATTCCACACAGAATTACTCCACATTGCCGCTGCAATGAGGCGATGTAGAAAACGTGGCAAGAATATATAATCGCCATCGACTAGCTGCATGATTACAAACGGAATAGTGCAAAAGCAAAATACCCCATACATCACGAAAAGATCTTTGGTTAGCTTCAGATCTGATCTTTTTCTTCGATTTGCATCTCCTTGCAACCCATGTTGTTCAATCCTCACACGAGATGTGCGAACTGTTACATAGATTCTCTGGTAGCAGAAACAGGCGATCAGTGCGGGACACAAAGTACCAACTGTTAAAAGTAATAATAGATATAGGAAAGATGTCCTACTGTTCGTTGGAATAAACGTGCACGAATTGAGTTTCATATTATATCCGAGTTGACCAACATTGAACATGATGGGTGGAATAATGAACCCAAGACCCCAGATCCATGATAGGGCCAGCATGAAAGCTGTTCGAACCGGTGAAAATATACGTTTATATGTTGGAACTCCTCTCACGACAATACAATACCTGTTCAGTGCAATGAACGTCATACATGCATTTGACACAATTACAGTACAAACAACCACCGAAGCAAGAAATGTACAGAAGTTATGATTTAATGTCCAACCATGATTCCACGAAACCAATACAAGAAACGGTCCATAAAACGCGCATACCATGAAGTCTGCCAGAGCAAGATTAACGACGAATACATTGTAAGTTTTTTGAAGGTTTTTAATACGAAGAATCGTTAATACTACCAGGATGTTTGCTATAGCTCCTATTATGGATAGAATGGACAAGAGAGGTACAAACACGTAAGTGTAATACCGAACAGGTGAGCGAAGTATATCTGTTGAATTCACAAAGACCTCTTCCTCTGCATAAGCCATTGTACAATATTACGACAATTCCCTAGATTTTGCTCTTTTTTTAGTCCTTTTCATTTCTAAAATTGTGAGAAGTTGCCTTTCAGGGCAGTGAAGATTGCGACTTGTGTGCATCTACGATTTATGATAGAGAGTTATGATATTTAACACAGGCTTTCTTGCCCAAACAGCTCAAATCAATGCGACACTGTTTGATCAATGGAGCAAAGAAATTTGTGAAAATAGATTGGAGCAATCAATTTATCTGTTACTGCGCATCAATGCAAGCAAGGGTTTTGCGATTCAATATCGTGGGCGGGCCTGCGAGTGATTCTGGATACGTTCTTTTCCTGCCAGCCCAGTCTCCGTAGATGCGATATTCACGATCGATAAGTACTTTTATTTGGAGCCCAATAATTATATAATTTATAGAGCTTCAAATATAGAGCGCTCATGATATATAAAGTCTTCATCTGATGTATTTGAGAAAAGTAATGACACCGTAACAATTCTGCAAAGTCATTTGATTATTGAAAACAAATTCATTTTGCCTATAATGTGCACAGATTACATCGGCATCATGCACCTAGGCATTTTGGCATTTTATCTAACAGTCATAAAACTATTTTTCATATTCATATCCGAAGGTCCCAGGTTCAAATCCTGGATATTCAGTGAAATCTTTTCACTGGCTGTGGTGTGATTGTTTGAAGATTGCACTAAGACCACAATTGTATAATGAATTACATTAATATTGCTTATTAGTATTGTAAAAATAGATAATTAACAGAAAATATACCCTATATGTACTTTTAAAGAAAATTGTGCAATTTTGTGATTTTTGCGATATCTGGTGGTCCCTAATGCCCCATACTACGTTTTCAGTGAAATATCAGTGATTTCCCATGTATGAATCGGTTGTCCAACAACAACTTTTACAAGTTTGTGCTTGTTTTATGTCATAATGGGTTTGTTGTGAGGTAAATTTCCCAACTATGACATTTTAGGGTCAAATCATAGCCATATAATGAAGTTAGAAGTGATCCTTAATGCCCCGTTTGTAGAATATGCTGCTGCACTCCAGAATAAGCAGCAGCTGAACAAGAAGTCAAATCCAACCAACAAAAATAACAAGAACCCTAAAACCAAGCCAGTAAAAGAAGACAAAGAAACAAAAGGTGGACAATGAAAATGATCGTGACAAAATATGTCCTGATTGTGGACTGGAGGACATGGTCATGTTGGTTGTGGTTGACTCCAGTGCATGTTTTGTAAACTTTTCTGGAATTTTGCACATGGAGAAGTTGTGGGCTCGGAAGAGGACTGGAAAGGCCAGGACTGCATGTGTCAGTTGTTCCTCACATAAAATAAACACCACGCTGATATAAGACTTTGAAAAAGAAACTCTTCAGAACAATCAAAGGTCTCAAAATGGTCAACAAACATGACACTAGTTGGTACCTAATGCCCCACCATCGGGGCAATAAGGACCACTTGACGTCACTGTAAATAAATGCATGGTGCTTTTAAGCATGGTGCTTTAAAAAAAATTAATGCATTTTTGGCAGATTTTTTTCCTGCTGTACATAGCTGAATAACAGGTCTGTCAAGTGAAACCATTAAAAACAGAAACAAGTATTAAATAAAAGTCAGGTGTGATGAAAACTTAAAAACCTTTCTCATATTCTTCATATTAATAGACATATTATATAGGATTTTGAAATGCAATAATAATTAATATTAAACATTTTGGATTTTTGTTTGACAAAACCATATTTCGTCAGATAATGTTGAAATGAGATTTAGTTTTGAAGATGAGCGTAGGCTACGAGTTGGTTTGTAGTCTTGAATCAAGTCAACGAGATAATCAGGAGCAAGTCCATGAAGACATTGTAAGCCACGGAATTGGCGGTGTTATGTCGATGACATGCTCGAGATCATAAAAGAGGGTCAGTCAACATGGTCAGGTGCAAAACCTAACCGACCATCTGAACACTATCGACAAAACAGAGAGCATAAAGTTCACTTTTCAAGAAGAGCAAAATGGCCAAATTTACATTTTTAGATGCCCTCATTGTTAGAAATCCAGACGGATCAGTTAAGCTATTAGTGTACCAACGCACACTGATCAATACCTCAATTTCAGATAAGAACATCCTCTCCACCAAAAAAAGTATGTGATTAGAACACTATTTGATCGCATGAACTCCGTAGTAACAGAAACGGAAGACAGAATCCAAGAAGAAGAGCGAGTACGTGCACAGCTTTGAAAATTTTGGCTACCCAAATTGGGCCGTTATGATGAACAAAGTAAAAAATTAAATGCCCATTGAAAACAAAGATGCTGAAAAACAAAGAGCAAGCAAAGAAATACAAAATGTTTAAGAAACACAAAGTTGACACAGCAATAAAGCCCCACCGCACTCTCAGACAAATCTCAGTCCATCCAAAAGACAAGCATGAAAAAGCAAAAACCGGCAACTGCATGTATGAAATCGGATGCAAAAATTGTGATCTCTCTTTTATCGGCGAAACCTCACGTATACGTGTAGGTATTCGGTACCAGATTGGCTGAATATCAAGTGGAAGTGAAAAAGGCGAATGAGAAAAAGAACACCCGCTCTGAACGAAGGACATTAGAAATGGAACAGGCAAAATCATCAATTTCAGATCACGTCGCACGGGTAAACCATGTTAAAGACTGAGAAGAATTTTAAATCCTTCGGCGGGAAAGGCGGTAAAAGGGCTAAAGACCCTAAACAGAGAGGTAGGTTGTCACCCGGGGGTTGTTATCTTTAGTCATGTTTATGATCCACTGCAACACCAAAAACCACTCAAACTTGTTTACCGGGAAAGTGGATCAGATGACCATATCAGCATGGAATAATTATTAGGAAGCGGCAATAGAAATTAGCATGAGGCGCATTGATATTGATATTAAAATTTGCACCCTGACTTATAGCGGGCGGTAGTCATGTTATGCAGAACGAGCCCAGGGGGGGCCGGCCAAGATTGGCTGAATTTTGACGTTGTCATTGGTTTTACACGTAAACACAAAAATGTCTCAAATTATTCCAAAACTGTACGTATGTTATTAAGCACTATTTTATCAGTCTAAATCCGTTGAGGTTCGCCAGTGAACCTCATTGTAAGTATTGTTTTTTGAATGTTTTGTACGAATAACGCACGGTATGTTTACGATATATACCTAAAATTTCCCCCATTGTGTATCACGGTTCGCTTGGTCTAATGGTAACGGGTCCCGAGATCGAGTCCCGTTCACTCCCGGCTATAATTTTTTTTCTTCACATTTATTTTGAATCCAAAAATATTTATTTTTATGTGAAAATTTATACATTCACTGAGAAATATATTTTGTGCATTTTTTTTCTGTAACGGGGCCAATAGAGCTAAAAACACAACTCAGCACGGGGCGTCCAATGTCCAGGCAGTGTTGCCGTCATATTGTCTGTTTTGTTTACGATATTGGCTGTTGCCACAGTGAATAATGTAGTCCACCATCGTCTGAACGAGCCTGCAGGCATGCCAAATTATGAGTGAACGCGTATAATCTTTCCGTATAGGTATAAGCTGGTATAATTCGTATACAGTTCCGTTATATAAAAAAAGCGGTAATAATTATATACTTTATAAACATCTCAACAAAAGTAACTAACCCCCTCAAAAACGGGAGATTGTATTACAAATCTGTAAATTTATTTCTGCACATTTTGACACCTCATTTGCAGTAATTGACTAAATATTGACGTCACAGCCTACATTTAAATCAATATAACCCAAGATTTGAAAGTTGCAGTAAATTGTATTGATTTTGTATTCAGTGTAATGGATGGAAATCTGTGCAATGATATCTGACTGTTTTTGTATTGTAAAAAATTGTATGTAAGTGCAACTTTCAAATCTGGACCTCACTACATTAAATTGACCGGTGTTTTATTGTTGTTTTCTGGGCTATCGTATCAAATGAGGTGTCAAAATGCGCAGAAATAAATTCCAACGCATTTTACAGATTTGTAATACAGTAGCCCCTTTTTGAATAATGGCCATTATTTAAGGGGGTTAGTTACTTTTTTTGAGATGTTTATTATACATTCACATGTATTTTTATCGTCTGAAGTGCAGAGCTCTAGCGACGGAATCTAGTTGGTGATACAACGGTGGCCAACCCCAGCTGCATCATAGAATTCTATTCCAAATATATTGAATTTTATCAGATCCATTTGAAGGAAACACAATTCCGTCGTCTGCATTTAAAAGACATGTTAATTCACAATACAAAGATATATAATCTAATATGCACAGTGCATCCAATTATGTCAAAGCAACAATGGATCTTGATATTTTCAAGGAAATTGGTTTACATGATTTCCGGAATACAGCTGAACACGCAGACTGTGACCAATCAGATATTTGTTTCATTTTGGTGCTGTGTACACATAACTGAAATGTCACTGTGATGTGCAATTCTTTACATACTTTTGAAAACACTTATTCACTCCGGTAGTCAAGCACCAATATGTCTGATTATTGCAGATTGATAATTTATATCACAGGAGGAAACGCACAAAAACACACATACAAATATGGCGCCCACTGGAAGGTCAGGTGTCAAATGTTTTCTTGACTTAAAATACTACTTGTATTTCATACCTTACACCTGTTACGCATTTCCTTCGTATTATTGACAGCAAGGCCTGGAAATACCCGTCCGCCATTATTTTTTTTCATAAACCGGGCCGTTTGCGCCCTGATGTATTGGAGCGCACTATAATCTCATTGAACAGGCAAAGTTAACTGGCCTCATTTTCTAGCTAGCAAACCAGCGGGATTTGTCAAAGGTTTGTGTTGCTAATTTAGAACAACCGTGAATTTAGTGTCACCCCCTTGATATCAGTCATACCTGATGAAGTCATCCGATGTGTAGGACGAAATATTGTAGTGAGTAAAAATTCACTTGGTTTTGTCAAACAAAAATCCAAAATGTTTATTTACTGAACAAACCTGATGAATTTATTCAACGAAGCAATAATATTAGTAACAATTATGAAGGATTTTTGGTGGATCTAATTCATTTAAAAAGATCGTACATTATAGCTTTAATAATTTAATAAAATTTAATAAAATCAAAATAGAAGTTTCATATTGAAAATGTTTTATTGCTACCGTAAGATCTTCATATCACAATCGTTTATTGGAATGGATTTGAGCTAATAATACGCCCAATATTTGGTATTGACAGATATGTAAATATAATATAAAACTGGTTTTATATTGCTTGTTTTATTTGTTTTGCGTGTGGTACGCTTTCAAACCTAAAACGAGTGTTCCTGGCAAATAAATAGCAAATATTTTGTCTTTTTTAATAATCTCAGCAAAGACAGATAATTGGTAAAAACTTGACAAAGTATCTTTCAACTATGTGCATCTTGGGACGAAGTCATATATACCCACGGAATCGCTGGCCGGGCCAGCGCAACCCCCGCGGCTACCGGTTGGTAATCTTCTACTTGGCACACGAGGGGACCAAGGTTCGAATCCAGGGGGTACCAAGTGACTTCTTTATTCATATCCTTCCCTTTTTCGTTTCTTCTTTGCCTTCCGATAGCAAAAAAACCCATGGGTACGGTTAGGGTTAATCCAATATCACCGCTTGATTCGTATGCAGAAGAAGTGTACATGCGCTTTACTTGGGTTTGTAGCACGTAGCTACGATATGTAGAGGTTGTAAATTGTCTCGCTTCAGACTCTCTTCATTATAGACGAATCCAACGAGCCAAGTGATGTGACTGCCCAATTGGGTGAATTAAAGCCACTTAAAAACTGATGTTGTAAACTTGCAGCATTCTTTTGTCTACGTGTAACACGGGTGATGGATTACAGTTTAAAATTCCCGCTGAGGCCGCATTATTTCCCATTTTAGGTGGGATAGACCCAGACCACTGCAGACGGGACCCAGCTATGGCTGCCATTGAGGTGTAGGAATGCGTGAAATTGGATTCGTCTATAACCAGTGAGGTGCAAACAATATCTACGAGACGGGTATCAATGATTTGATGAAGCACATGTTTAGATTCCACACTGAATTACTCCACATTGCAGTTGTAAGGAAAACGCGATCAGCCAGTTGCGCGATGGCATACGGGATAGTTATGATAGTGCAGAAACAATGAACTCTGTACATAATTTACGAAAATATCTTTTGTCAGCATACGATCTGCTTTTCTTCTATATCCACGTTGACGACTGCAATTGCTCAAAATAATATCAAAAAGACTACTAAAGAAGATTACTTAAGTGGTCATCATGTACATGTAGCAATATTTGTGTCATATGCAAATATGCTCATCCCGAGAAACGGAGGTGTAATCGAAACAAATGCCCGTATCCAAGACACGTATCCAAGACCCCGTATCCAAGACTCACTGGCGCAAATATGCGCTTATACGTTAGCCCTCCTTTTACGAATAATAATAATAATAATAATAATAATAATAATAATAATAATAATAATAATAATAATAATAATAATAATAATAATAATAATAATAATAATAATAATAAGTCCAAATACAGAAGTGACAACTCCTCCTGCACATGAATGCATAGTTAAGGGGGTTCGAAACGATGTTTCTGGAAAACAGAATTTAGAACTATTTGAATAGATTGAATAAGTTAAGCTAAATACACTGAGCAAAATAGTTTTTGTTTGAAGGAAATCGGACATACGGTTGTCAAGATATACATGTTTTTAGGGACAATTGGCATAATGTGCTCATGAATATTCATGTTTGCCAATATTATACCAATATCTTATGAATAAACCTTCATACTACTTTTATTTTATATGATTTTGACATGAAACTTTGCCAATGTGTTTCTATGGCCTAAAACATTAACATGTGATTTTCCCGCCCATCTAATTTGCATATGTGCATAATTAATTAGCATTATACTTAAGGCTAATTAATTATGCAAAGGTGCAAATTAGAGGGGCGGGAAAATCACATGTTAAAGGTTTAGGTCATAGAGACACATTGGCAAAGTTTCAGGTCAAAATTTAAAAGGTAAAAGTAGTATGAAGGTTTATTCATAAAATATTGGCAAAATATTGGCAAAAATTAATATTAATGAGGACATTTTGCCAATTTTCCTCATTAACTTCATCAATATATTGGCAAAAACAATAGAATACAAAGAATCTTTCAACAGCAATATCTCAAAAACCGTTTGTCCGATTTGGCTCAAATTTTGGAATTAAGATTATTATCTCTCTGCAACAAGTCTATTTTAATCTCAATCAGAGCAACTTGATTTTGCCTTTCGTACCACCTTAAGTACATAAAATAGTGAAAAGCTATATTAAGTAAAATAAAACCATTATAAAAATTTAAAACAATATACAACAAATATGCGAGTAGATATTCATAGGTAGTGATAGATAAAATAATTGAAGAATTTAACCTTAACACTACGCTATTTTTTCTCACCTTGAACGTTTGCACTAGCTCGACTAGCGTTTTCAGCGGATGGTGATGCTGTGATGATATCTTGTCTATAATCGGTTCCAGGTGAGCAAAAAATAGTGTAGTGTTGAGGTTAAACTCTTCAATTAAATTAATATACATGTACAACAAAATTCAGACATATAAAAGTACATAAGTCAAAGCAGCTTAAGGTGGTACTACACCCCTTGATAAATTTGTGACTATTTTTGCATTTTTCTCAACTGGTAACAAAAGTTTATATGTATGGGAAAGGAATCCAGATAGTACACTTTAGAGTCCGTTGTCTGAGGCCGATCCCGTGTGCGTGAAAGGTCCCCTAAGTTACTCTTCATAGTTGTGTAGTAGACCATAAGACTTGATAAAAAATTGAGCGTAGACTTTGTGTAACTCCGTGTGGTGTAACTCGGCAATAACTTCACTAGAGGGCGTTTTCAAAATGGCTGCCAAATCCCATTGAATTACGTGTTAAGGCTTAAAATTATGCACTACTGAATACAAACTGACTCTGTTTTCAACTATTTATTAATGGCTTACGTACTATAACTCAATAAAGACTATAATGTGGGCGTATATTTAGAGGCCGCTTTTCAAAATGGCTGCCAAATTCCATTAACTTACGTGTCAAGGCTAAAAACAAGTACAAATTAATGCAAACTATTAATACAAAATATTATCGTTGTCAAGATGTCGAACGCCATCATACTGGCAGGCTCCTTTGTTCAAAGGAAAGGTTAGAAATGCAGCACAATAATGCGTAATATGCACAAGATAAATTTGTATTTAAGATCTGGTAGTATTTAAAAACTAATTAATTTTTATGCATTTTTACAACGTTTGGTTGCTAAAACGCCCCGCTTATTTTGGATTGTAATTTAATTTTATATTTTTCACCTTTGATATACTTGATTATTCATAGTATTAAAACAAATGCGGGTCTAACAATGTTGATGCTTAAATTAGGAGCATGAAAAACATCGCAATTGAATAGGATAGTTGTTGAATCTGTACAATATAGCCTGCATTGATAGAGTTAGGGCTTCTAGACCCATATCTGAGACAGATCCCGTGTGCATTAGAGGTCCCCTAAGATACTCTTCACAATTATATAGTAGACCATCATGAGACTTGATAAAAAAGTGAGGGTAAACTTTGCGTAACCCAACAATAACTCAGCTAGAGGGCGTTCTGTCAAATCCCATTGAAGTACGTGTTAAGGCTCAAACTAAAAATTCACATGTCATGCCGCTTTCAATATTGCATTTATATTTTTAAAAAATTTGGTGATATGCTATGGGAAACCATTTTGTGTTTTTTAGCTACATTAAACACTCTGGCATTTGCAGAACTTGCAACGCGGAAAGCCTTTTTTCGGCTAACGTACCTAATATTAGCACGTTTTGCACAGTTACATTAAAGTGCACTTAGAAACTGGTCTAAGAGCCTGCAGAGCCATATCTGGTATGAGCAATTCCTCAACCTCTACAAACACATAGAGTTGGATTCAGTACTTGAGGGTTAGAAGACAAAAAGGAGACCATTTTCATATGTTGCATAAAATGCTGTTAGTTATGAGAGCTCATGTAGCATGGTTAGATGGATTAGCTGATCTAAGCAGACCCCTTTGGTAGAGATAGTTCCTCAGTTGCATGGTCCATCGTTTGCATGGGATTTCATGCAATCTTCTTTGACTTGCACAAGATATTCCTCACTTGTAATAGCAATAGTTCTATGTTGAAGTTATTTGGATGGAATCCAAACGCCATAAGATATTTCTCTGGCTTCGCTTTCAAAGCTGCACATTAATGTGTAATCGCAGCCGGTTAGAGTATGAATCGTGAGGAATATTCTACAAACGATTGCTAACAACAAAGTGTGTATGAGATTGTAGTGGGTTGAATAGCCTACCTCAGTTTTCATAGCTTGCTTTATAATCCTTGAGTCTGAAGCTCATTCCAGTAATGCATCATTAGTGTAAATGGATCTTATCTTAGGACAACACTATGAGCTTGTCTAGATGCATTACATGGGGTACAATGCGGTCGTCGGCTTCTGAAATATCAACATTGAGCTCGGAAACTTTTGCGCAGTAGCCATTAGACTATATGCCATAGTCGATTTTTGATAAATAAAAATGTTATTAATCATGATGAACGCATTCAGTTGAACTCGAAATTATACTGATATTTAGTACATCAAAATACTAGTATAAAATGGTTATGAAAAAGTTTAGGCTATATAATTATATTTGTGACAGTAAAAGTAAAGTACAGGCCCTACGTAGGCTTATATTATTGAATGCAACATATCATAATGGCATAATTATAATGACACTTCAATACTGAACAATTCTAATTTTAGAATCTGCCAGTTTATTATCCGAAAAACCGACTATGGACTTTCACTTTTAAGCAGAACTTTACCCCGGGACTCACACACTGTCAATCATACTTGTTTATCAATAACATCTAACCACAAGACTAAGCATGGTGGTACAATACGCGCTAGATGCATACGTTCATCCACCAGCACAAAAGCGCCGCATTCCCTAGATAGTTGTGTACCATGTATATAGTTATAATGGTACCAGTACGCGTCGGGAGGATTTAAACAATAACGAGATCTGGGCGACCAATCACAAGCCAGATTCATTTTTAAAGATGCATTACATCATGACCCAATTTTAGTTAGGCCAGAAATTGGCCTAATTCTCAAGGCAAAATCAGTAGTCCACTTGGGAAGCTAACAAACAGAGGGCGTACGGTGACTGAAAAGATCAGTTGTGAAAATCTATCAATTGTGCACTCATTAATTAAATTTAAGCTTAAATGTAATAGCCAGAATAGTGCACAATTGGCAAGTGGACTACGGAGAAGTCTAAGTAGCCATCAAAGGAACATTGGAATGATGTCATTTGATCTCCTGACATGTGACTTGCAAATATCTAATATTGAATAAGTGGTGTTGGCTACACTGATGGCATGTTGGTAGAGCATCATTTGAAGCTTCTGATTGTTCTTGTTCAAGCAAGAAGCATTCCATTTATATTAGTAATCATAGTAAATTACCATTATGGTGCTTCTGGGTTGATCATGCTGTTCTATTATGGCGCAACATTCTCGCAGAATCTTTGATTGACTTCTCAATGTTGGTATTAAAGGGGAGTCTGTATAGCAAGAGATTGCTCCAATTCATGTACGAGGGAACTTTTCAGTTTTCTTCATCAGTCTCTCGTTGTCAAATAGACGTGAACTTATGAAATTCTTCCACCGATGATCCTCTAATAATAATAATAAGAGAGATTTCTATAGCGCCCAATGCATAAGCCTCTACTGAGGCGCTTTAAAGTGCACCATTAGATTTCAGGGGGGCATGGGAGTTTTTGAAAAAAACTTTGCCCACTAGTGAGACGAAAAAAAAAAACTTTGCCCACTAGTGAGACGAAAAAGAAAAAAAAAAATTTTGCCTCACTGATGAGTTAAAAAAAACAAATTCCCCAACCCAACTTTGCATAAAAATTTACATAAAAATTTTTTAAAAAATACCTCGCCGCCGAAGGCGGCAAAAAAAAAAATTGCTGCTCTCGGAGGCAAAAAAAATTCCGCCGCCTTCGGTGGCAAAAAAAATTAATTCTGCCTGACCCAAACTCCCATGCCCCCCCGAGAATCTAATGGTGCGTCCCTTACATAAAATAACAAGAGCTGGCTTAAAACTTATACACTTACTTAATACTTAATACTTAAAACTTAATACACTTAAAGTACACATGGTTAAAAACATATTATATGCAGGTACACAAGAAAGATAAAAGCAGTCATGCAAGCAATAACCATGTATAAATTATCAAAATAATACAACCAGAAATACATATTATACAAAGGCATTTAATAGCGACGAAATCAAAAAGTGTGACCGGCACAATGATGAGCAACCCAGGAGAGGAGAGGTTGCCAGCACTTCACTCTCGACGAGATCATCAATATCTCGCCCCATATAATATACAACAAGACTTTGGCTGGGTGAAGATTGCACAGTGAAGATGAAGCATAAAAAGCACAGATGTGACCGGCACAGGTGCTTGTTAACCCTGGAGAGGAGATGTTACCAGCACATCACTCTCAGCAAGATTGTCAATATCTTGCTCCCTGGATGGAAAATGGGCAGATTATATATATATATATAAATATCAGATGAATAACAATTACATACAAAATAAATAAGTTTTCAGAAGGCTAATTCACTACATTATGAGCACCATAATGTAAATGGAAAGCTTACATTTTCTGTCAAAATATTATTTTACACCATCTCCCGACACACACCAATTATTATTTAGCCCATGCGGTTTATGCAGACCCCTTCCAGACCAGTCTTGGGATTTTGCAAAAAAAAATTCCATACTAAATGTCAAGTGTGTAGATAGTAGAAACAGTTTCAGTTTGCATTCAGTTTCCCCCATAATTTTTAATGAGATTTTGAAAAGCGCCCTCTATATATGTCCCCATTATAGTCTTGAATCGTATTACCTTCTTGTACCTAAGACATTAATAAATATTTAAAAACAGACTCGGTTTGCATTCAGTAGTGCATATTGTAAAAGGAAGGTGACCCGATATATTTGGAAAAAATCAAATTCTTCAAAACCTACGTATAACATAAAATGTCATCCCTTTCAAGCGCTCATGCAAAAAGAGCATGTAAATGTTTTTTGTAAATGTGACTAATTCCTAATGGAATTGCCGACATTTATACAGCATGATATTGGTAGTCTACAGTGTTTTTTATTAATGATAATCATCATGATCATGTAATATATTGATTTCAAGTGAAAGGCCTTATTTTTCTCATAAACATATTGAAATTTAGAGTTCCAACTCGGTGTATTTCTGAAGATAATTAGTCTCAAATATGGTATACCATATTTGAGACTAATTCGACAATTTTTTGATGATTTCGTCGGAAATGTACGATTTGGAACGCCCAATTTCAATATGGTTATGAGAAAAATATGAGCTTTCATCTGATACCAACACGTAATTCAATGGGATTTGGCAGTAATTTTGAAAACGCCATCTGACCGCGTTATTGCCGGGTTAAGTCCGATGTATACTCCACTTCGCCACTTCGCGAGAAGCTGTGATGAAAAAATTCATTCGCAGCTTTGCTCGAAGGCATTCATGTATACTTCATCATATCGCCGAGTTTCGCGAACAATTGTTGCCCGCTCTGTGCTTTCATATAGAAACTTCGCTGGCCTACCCCCCAAAAGTTGAACCAAATCCAACTCTCCGCGAAGCGAAGAAACCTGCTCCGAAGGAAATTCCTTCGCGGAAGTCGTAAACGATGTCTACCCTCACTTTTTTTTTATCAAGTCTCATGGTCTACTACACAATTGTGACGAGTAAAGCCCGATCCTGACTCCACATCGCAGCGCGATGCGATGCTGCGATGCTATAAAAACTGTAATCTGAGCCAGGTTTTTACGAGCTCAGCGTTGAAAATTCTCATCGCGCGGGGAAATTTAGGTCCGCGAAAAAGTTGAACAATGTTCAACTTTTTCGCATCGCGCTGCGATATCGCAGCCGTACACGCTTCTGATTGGCTGCTGGAAAATCAAGGTCGGTAGAATGACCTTAAAAGGAGATGCAGACCCCACATGCTCTTAAAACATCGCAACATCGTGCGATGAAATTAAAATGTACACTTTAATTTCATCGCGCTGCGATGTTTGAAAAGCATCGCAGCTTCGCATCGCGCTGCGAAGTGGAGTCAGGATCGGGCTTAACTTAGGGGACCTCTCACCCACCCGGGATCGGCCTCAGATAATATTTTTATTATCATTCTACAATATTCTTGTTTGCTAAATACTTCGATTGCAATAAATATATCCAGAGATTATCTTAAGCAATTATAAGCAATCTCAAATTATTTATCTATCAAACAAAATTTGTATTATACAGTTACGACGTATATAGAACCAATAATATGCATGGATCAAGCTCGACTACAAACCAATTAGTCTACATATTACAAATACTGACATCGATTTCTTATATTATATCAAATTTAATAAACTCATATAGAACTGTCATATTGCAAAAAGTGATTTATTGCTTTCGTGAGATCGTTCTAATATCACTATCGTTTATTGGAAATTTGAGCTAATCATAAGCTGTATATTTGACACTGATGGAGTTAAATAAATAGAAATGAGTTTGCCTGCTTTTATATTGTTTTATTTTACAGATATTTACATGAGCATGCATAAGGAATACTTTCACACCCAAACCACATAAGGTTGTACAAAAACAGGCGTTACCAAATGGTACAGGTCTTTGACTCTGGTGCAAGCGGTCTCCGGTTCGATCCCCGACGGGTAGGATAAAGTCTGGGCGTTAGTACACCCTACGTTCAATCCGCGGTTGCGATAACTTTTGCTCTCAGCGATGCTATGTGTATACATACTCATTGCTAAATGCTGATAATGTAAAGAGCGGTGCAAGTATAGAGATTTCAAACTGCATCTCGCTTCAGATTCTCATCATTACAACTATACTGCGAGCATATCAACAATTATCAATGATATGATGAAGCACCTGTTTGTCTCTTTGATATCACACTCACATCACTAACTCTAGTAGACGCTGTTGTCTTCTTCAGAGTCATTGATTTCAAAATACATCTCCTAAATTCTTTGTTGCGAAACGAAAGCAACATGGGATTCCACACGGAATTACTCCACATTGCTGTTGCAAGGAGACTGTGAACAAACCGCGATAAAACCTTCTGATCACCATCAGCCAATTGCGCGATGGCATACGGAATAGTGCAGAAACAATAAACTCCGTACATTACGAAAAGATCTTTTGTCAGCTTAAGATCTGCTTTTCTTCTGTGTCCACGATGATGATTACCATCTTGGTCGACTCTTAATCGAGCTGCGCGAATAAAACAATATATTCGCTGGTAGCAGATACATGAAATAAGAACAGGTACCAATATTGCAATTGTTGAAAGTAGTATCAAATAACGAAGACTACTTAATGTGGTTTCTGGAATGACCATACATGAAGCAATATTTGTGTCAAATCCCAACTTTCCCATCCCGAGAAATGGAGGTGTAATCGACACAAATCCCCATATCCAAGACACGATAAGCATAAGACAGGTTCGCACTGGGGTAAATATACGCTTATAAGTTGGCCCTCCTTTTACAACTAAGCAATACCTGTTCACTGCTATAAAGGTCATACAAACGTTGGACACTATAACAGTACAGACAATTAACGCAGCCAAAAATAAGCAGAATCTATGACTGAAAATCCAGGCACTTCTCCACAACGTCGAAATTATGAATGGTCCATAAAATGCGCATACCGTCAAGTCTGCTAGTGCGAGATTAACAACGAATACATTGTAGGTTTTCTGAAGGCTTTTGATGCGAATGATTGTTACAATGACAACACCATTTGCAAGTGTCCCAAAAAAAGATAAAAGTATCATTAGAGGTACAAAAACGAAAGGAAATTTTAAGGTGACTTGGTACAAGTTTGTTGAATTTAAATGGATATTGTCTGAAGGTGGTATTGCCATAGCTGCTTGCAATAGGCTTCTCTACAGATCACCACAGTTAAGAACAGGCTTGTATTACACAATAGACGTCGTCTCACCTTTTACTTCTTATTAATGGTTCCTTGCAAAATAAGCGATTCTACCACTGAAGGATAGTTGTTTTAGTCCCCATAAGTCACTGGAACCCAAGTCTTTCCAGTGACATATTACGGCTTTGAATGATGTGCGTCAAATGTTTACTTCTTTATTTATTAACACTTATATTTAGCAACAGCCATATGCAAAGCGTTTCGGTTAGCTTCGGTTGTTTAGAATTAAAATACAATTTACTATTTAAAATCGATGATGGAGTAAACTAATAAACCTGATATTAACTCATGTGTGCAATGATAATGCAAACCAGGTCCCTTTTTAAATATCTTATACATCAGAGCAATATAATATTACAATGTCAAGTTGTTGATCGTTGTCATGGTAGACATCGTTCCTATGAGTTATGGTGATTTTTTGCCTAGCGCAGTTTAACAATACCGTGTTATTGGCACAATGTAATATATATTGCAAAACGTTCTATATAAAATGTATGAACTTCATAATCTATACAATGTCATATTATTTTTGAAATATATTATTGTAAATAAAATGCCTGGATCGCTTAAATCTCGAATTGGCATGTCAATAATATGGTCTTACTAACACGAGCTGCAAGTGGGTGAACTTCATCGGCCTCTTGTTGATTTACAGATGTGGGCAAGCCATGTACGTTGTTTGAAATCTAGCCTTTTGTCATTTGTCAGCAACAAAAGTTGTACAACAATTTTGTACATTCAAAGACCTGACCTTTCAATATATTTCTCACTCCCAATGCAATTTATGTGAGAAGATGGTGGTATCTGTTTCTGTTGACTTCATGACCAAGCTTCATGGGGGTTATTAGAATGGCATCGAAAGACAGATTGGTTCACAATACCATACCTTATACACGTCTATATCATCAAGAACATTAAAGGGCCGACGATGTAACCTTGGGGAATGCCAGCATTGACTGACTAAAGAGGTGTGGCCAGATGGACAGCCTCCTCCCTCAATAGAGATTTTGCCATCATAAGAAAGCTCATTATGTTTCTCATAATCCCAGTATCATTTAAGGCCTGACATGTTATGAACGAGTGATAGTCTTGTACCCGCGTGGTGGTTACCACTCACACTAGGGAACAGAGCCGCTGTGATACATGTTTTTGCCTGTAATATTAAAATTGCTAGTGCAATTTAACTCAAAACAATATAAAAACACCTGACCACCCCGTTAGATAGAAAATGAGCGTTGAACGTGCATGAACCAGAGATATAAGACATCATGGACATTATTGGAGGAGAAGTATACAAGCCGGTACAGCGATTCATATTCGCTGCTATCTCCTTTATTACCAGCTTGAAACCAAACAAGACTATGCGACCACTTTGATAGAAAAAGATTACAACTGATACTAGCACTTCAAAACACGTTTTACTGTTTGAAACGGACACACACACACCTTACACTCCACACATCTGCTCATCACTCTAAATTAGACGTAAAACGTACAACCAAGAGCTACTAATGTAGCCTTTCTTTACAACAAAACCCCTACAAAGTATCTTTAATCTATTATTTAGACCTTTTCCCCGGAGACCATTGTAATAGGAAAGGCAGGTACTAATGCAGACTTTTCTTACCACGGAAATCCCTGCATGAAAATGTCGTTTTACCCCCGGTTTTACCTTTTCTACCGGTGTGCATGATCTCTGTGGCCCCACGCTGACTATACTATGTCCAGTATAAGACGAGCGCCATCTGCTTCGCTAGATAATCATGGATATGTTTACAAACTTATGAGATGAGAGCGCTTTACTTTGAAGTCAGCTTTAGGGCAAGGTTTGATTGGAGAAAGTGCCAAAGTCTGGAAATTGCCAACAAAATACTTTTTCAACACTCTGCTTTTTTCTTGGGAAGACACTCTTGATTTTAGTAATTTTAGAAAGGTTATATTGAAAACTAACTGGGTGACACAGCCTAATAGGGAGTGCTAAGAGGGGATACCTTTTTAGTGACATATCGTGATATAAAGACGTGTTTATCGAAAGACCACAAAACGAGGTCTTACATAACATTTGGTGTACAAACATGGCGTTTTAATATGACAAATGTAAAAAAGCAACATGTTATGTAGCAGCTTGTTTAAACATTTCTTGTAGAAATCATCATCACAAACTAGATTGCAAGCGAATACCCATTACATTCCGCGGTGCCTGTTTATTTCTTAATCACATACTAATATACTCAATCTGATCGTGCAAGGAAATACTAAGAAAGGTGAGAATCGTTTCTCACGAGAGTCTTGTTGAAGTGGTAGTTCATGCAAGTCAGATTTAAAGGGGGTCTCCGGCAATGACAACATTATGCCTTATATGTTAGAAAAATAATTATCAAGCACGAATCACGTGGTTTTATTTAAAACAAACTCATATTGACAATAAAAACGAATAAAAACAGTCGGCTCTCAACACGCGATATTCAAAATTCCCGCGCCGAAATTGTCTAAGTGCAATGACGTAATGGTTATTTGTGCTCAATTGTCGTCCGCCTTCATTGATACGTCATTGCACTCGACAATTTCGGTGCCCGGGAATTTTGAATATCGCGTGTTGAGAGACGGACGTTTTTATTCGTTTTTATGGTCAATATGAGTTTGTTTTAAATTAAACCACGTGATTCGTGCTTGATAATTATTTTTCTTACATATAAGGCATAATGTTGTGATTGCCGGAGTCCCCCTTTAAGTCAGATTTGTCCGTAATTTTGAATATTCCTTTTCTAACAAAATTAATGGAGATTTTTATTAAGGCCTATTAAATTTTACAAATGAAAGTTGGTCCTGAAATCAACAGCTTCTTTACTTGTCATATAATATCTGAAATGTTCACATTACTACAATAGTGATAGTAGTAACATAACTATTCAAGTCAAGTTCGCCCCTGGATCTTGCATACAACCATCATGACCATGACAATCAGCAGATTCTGGTATAGGCGTAGATAAATCCCCCCAATATTTTGCCAGGGGGTGGTCCATACAATCATCCCCCCATGTTGACGTCTGTATGTTAACCTCATATTTGGCCATTTTAGCCCCCAAAGTGCAAGAATTTTTTCCACTTTTGCACAATATTTCATCAGTTTAGCTTCAAAATGGCAAAAATTTGCGCGCGCACGCCCAATGTCAAAAAGAAATCTACGCCACTGGATTCTGGCAGATCGGCAGATGGGTGAGTATCTCCATCAAGAGTCATCATCCGCGTGACTAGCTGTGACTATTGCATTCTATTCCAAGTGCGTCAGCGAACGGTCAGAAGAGTAATGGCTAGACGTAATGAGTTCTCAGTGCGATACCGGGGTGCAATATCGCTATCTAATTAATTGTAATTTAATATAAGAAAAACACTTATTCAAACTGCTACATGTAAAATAATATCAAAACATGTTTTAAACATTATTTCTTGTATTAACTTGCAGAATAACCCCGCTCCATCCGGAATTCTTTCCTTTCAAAATTCAAAAAGTATATGAAAGCTGTCTCGTCTGATTATACAATTGCAAAAATTATTCAATATCGTTTGTTTCAGGAATAAAGTTAAGTTTTTTCAGTGACACCTTGTAGTTTGCAGTTTTAAAGAAAATACATTTTTCGTGGTTTTTTTGTGTGTGTAGATAATGGCGGCACAAGAATATCTAACAGGGAGAAACGCATACTACCGAGACGACGGAACTGATTATTTTTACTAATATTTTGAGTTATATTACAAAATAGACATTTACAATGAATATTTGTGACGTAGGACACATTTTTGGGCAGGATCGTAAATGGAGAAATAGCAAAAAATCTACCCGGGATGATTTTCCACAATTTGAGTTTGTTGCAAATTTGTGATGCTTAGAAAGTTGAAAATATTGTCTGATAGTTTCAGACCGGAATATAACTGGATGTACAGTGGTTGCTGTCTTCAGTAGACGAATATTCTGTCCAAATATTATTTACACCATCTCCCGACACACCCCAATTATTATTTAGCCCGTGCGGTTTATGTAGACCCCTTCCAGAACAGTCTTTGGATTTTGCATAAAATATTCATACTAAATGTCAAGTCTGTAGATAGTAGAAAACAGTTTCAGTTTGCATTCAGTCTGCCCCCGTAATTTAATGTGATTTTGAAAAGCGCCCTCTATATATACGCCGCCATTATAGTCTTTATTAAGTCATATTACCTTCTTGTACCTAAGACTAATAATAAATAGTTGAAAACAGACTCGGTTTGCATTCATTTGCAGTGTATATTTTTAAGCCTTAACACGTAATTCAATGGTTTGGCAGCCATTTTGAAAACGCCATCTAGCCGAGTTATTGCCGGGTTATAAGTTTACGACACAACTGTGAAGAATAACTTAGGGGACTTCTCACGCACACGGGATCGGCCTCAAATAATGGACTATTAGTATTTTTATTATCATTCTACAATATTCTTGATCGCTAAATACTTCGATTCTGATAAACATATCCAGAGATTATCTTAAGCAATTATAAGCAATCTCAAATTATTTATCTATCATACAAAATTTTTATTATACAGGATATAGAAC
Source organism: Amphiura filiformis (assembly GCF_039555335.1). Classification (NCBI taxonomy): domain Eukaryota; kingdom Metazoa; phylum Echinodermata; class Ophiuroidea; order Amphilepidida; family Amphiuridae; genus Amphiura; species Amphiura filiformis. Next base: position 35,093,777 of record NC_092632.1, read on the forward strand.
CAATAATATGCATGGATCAAGCTCGACTACACACCAAATTAGTCTACTTATTACAAATACTGACATCGATTTCTTATATTATATCAAATTTAATGAAATCATATAGAACTGTCATATTGCAAGAAGTGATTTATTGCTTTCGTGAGATCGTTGTAATATCACTATCGTTTATTGGAATAAATTTGAGCTAATCATAGGCTGTATATTTGACATTGATGGAATTAAATAAACACAAATGAGTTTGCCTGTTTTTATATTGTTTTATTTTACAGATATTTACATGCGCATGCATAAGGAATACTTTCACACCCAAACCACAGATCTTTGACTCTGGTGCAACCGGTCCCCGGTTCGATCCCCGATGGATAGGATAAAGTCTGGGTGTTAGTTTACCCTACTGTTGCCCCTTGGCATCATGGGAGAACAATTTAACTCAAAACAATATAAAAACACCTGACCACCCCGTTAGATAGAAAATGAGCGTTGAACGTGCATGAACCAGAGATATAAGACATCATGGACATTATTGGAGGAGAAGTATACAAGCCGGTACAGCGATTCATATTCGCTGCTATCTCCTTTATTACCAGCTTGAAACCAAACAAGACTATGCGACCACTTTGATAGAAAAAGATTACAACTGATACTAGCACTTCAAAACACGTTTTACTGTTTGAAACGGACACACACACACCTTACACTCCACACATCTGCTCATCACTCTAAATTAGACGTAAAACGTACAACCAAGAGCTACTAATGTAGCCTTTCTTTACAACAAAACCCCTACAAAGTATCTTTAATCTATTATTTAGACCTTTTCCTCGGAGACCATTGTAATAGGAAAGGCAGGTACTAATGCAGACTTTTCTTACCACGGAAATCCCTGCATGAAAATGTCGTTTTACCCCCGGTTTTACCTTTTCTACCGGTGTGCATGATCTCTGTGGCCCCACGCTGACTATACTATGTCCAGTATAAGACGAGCGCCATCTGCTTCGCTAGATAATCATGGATATGTTTACAAACTTATGAGAGCGCTTTACTTTGAAGTCAGCTTTAGGGCAAGGTTTGATTGGAGAAAGTGCCAAAGTCTGGAAATTGCCAACAAAATACTTTTTCAACACTCTGCTTTTTTCTTGGGAAGACACTCTTGATTTTAGTAATTTTAGAATGGTTATATTGAAAACTAACTGGGTGACACAGCCTAATAGGGAGTGCTAAGAGGGGGGTACCTTTTTAGTGACAAATCGTTATAGAAAGACGTGTTTATCAAAAGACGAAAAAACGGGGTCTTTAATGACATTTGGTGTACAAATATAACGTTTTAAAATGACAGATGTAAAAAGCAACATGTTATGTAGCAGGTTATTTAAACATTTCTTGTAGAAATCATCATCACAAAGTAGATTGCAAGCGAATACCCATTACATTCCGCGGTGATTGTTTATTTCTTAATCTAAGATAAATACTAAGAAAGGTGAGAATCGTTTCTCCCGAGAGTCTTGTTGAAGTGGTAGTTCATCCAAGTCAGATTTATGTCATATTTGTCCGTAATTTTGAATATTATTTTTCTAACAAAATTAATGGAGATTTTATTAGAGCCTATTAAATTTTACAAATGCAAGTTGGTCCTGAAATTAACAGCTTCTTTACTTGTCATATATATAATATCTGAAATGTTCACATTTCTACAATTGTGATGGCAGTAACATAACTATTCAAGTCAAGTTCGCCCCTGAATCTTGCACACAACCATCATGACCATGACAATCAGTAGATTCTGACAGATCGGCAGACTGGCGAGTATCTCCATCAAGAGTTCATCCGCGTGACTAGCTGTGACTATTGCATTCTATTCTAAGTGCGTCAGCGAACGGTCAGAAGAGTAACGGCTAAACGTAATGAGTTCTCAGTGCGACATCGGGGTGCTATATCTCTACCTAATTAATTGTAATTTAATATATATAAGAAAAAAACACTTACTTATATAATATCAAAACATTCTTTTTAACATTTGTTCTTGTATAAACTTACAGAATAACCTCCCTTCCTCCGGATTTCTTTCATGTCGCCGTAAAACGCTCAAACAAAGCGCCAAACGGCTTAATGTAATTTCACGACCATTCTTTGCTCTAATTTTTGCGAAACGAATTGGACCCTACCACCTTAGCCGATTCATCCAACTTCGAGTGAGAGGCCGGGCTTGAAGCCCACGTACAAAGTTTCGTCCAATTTTGTAAGATTATTTTAACTTAACTGCTTACATGTAAAATAATATCAGAACATTACCGCGCACAGAGGAGAAATGGATTAAGGGTGTAAATATGACACATTATTAACCTTCCATCCTCCGGATTACTTATTGTAATTGTACGACCATTCTTTGCTCTCATTTTAGCGAAACGAATTGGACCCTACCACCTTAGCCGAGGGTCGTCCAACTTCGAGGGAGGGGGCCGGGCTTGAAGCCTATGTACAAAGTTTCGTCCTTTTTTGTAAGATATTTTTACTTCACTGCTTACATTTAAAATAATATCAGAATATTTCCGAGCACAGAAAAGAAATGGAGTAAGTGTGTAAATCCTGTATAAACTTGCAGAATAACCTCCCTCCCTCCGGATTACTTTCCTGTCGCCGTAAAACGCTCAAACAAAGCGCCAAATGGCTTAATGTAATTGTCCGACCATTCTTTGTTCTAATTTTTGCGAAACGAATTGGACCCTACTACCTTAGCCGAGGGTCGTCTAACTTCGCAGGAGGGGCCGGGCTTGAAGCCCATGTACAAAATGTCGTCCATTTTTGACAGATATTTTTTACTTTACTGCTTACATATAAAATAATATCAGAACATTACCGACCACAGAGGAGAAATGGAGTAAGGGTGTAAATACCAAACATTATTAGTTTTAACATTATTTCTTCTATAAACTTGCAGAATAATTTCCCTCCCTCCGGATTTCTTTCCTGTCGCCGTAAAACGCTTTAATAAACCGCCAAACGGCTTAAAAACACGTATTGAAACTGCTACATGTAAAATAATATCAAAACATTCTTTTTAACATTATTTCATGTATAAACTTGCAGAATAACCTCCCTCCCTCCAGATTTCTTTGCTCTAATTTTTGCTAAACGAATTGGACCCTACCCACCTGAGCTGAGGGTCTTCCAACTTCGAAGGAGGGGCTGGGCTTGAAGCCCACGTTTTCGTCCATTTTTGACAGATATTTTTACATATCTGCTTACATGTAAAATAATAAGGGAGTAAGGGTGTAAATACGACACATTGTTAATTTTAACATTATTTCTTGTATAAACTAGCAGAATAACCTCCCTTCCTCCGTATTTCTTTCCTGTTACCGTAAAACGCTCAAACAAACCACCAAACGCCTTAATGTAATTGTACGATCATTCTTTGCTCTAATGTTTGCGAAACGAGTTGGACCGTACCACCTTATCCGAGGTCGTCCAACATCGCGGGAGGGGTCGAGCTTGAAGTACAAATTTCCGTTTATTTATTTAAGATTATTTTAACTTAACTACTTACATGTAAAATATAATCAGAACATTACCGAGAACAGAGGAGAAATGGAGTAAGGGAGTAAATACGACACATGATTAATATTAACATTATTTTTGTATAAACTTGCGGAATAACCCCCCTTCCTCCGGATTTCTTTCCTGTCGCCGTAAAACGCTCAAACAAACCGCCAAACGGCTTTATGTAATTGTCCGACAATGTTTTGCATATCAATATTGATAAGATTTATTGAGTTTAACTGAACAATCTCATTTTATTTTTGTACACTTGTCTTTAATTTTTTTCTTTCCTTTTATGTTTTTCCAGACCAAAATTACCTGAACCAAACCTAAACTAAACTAACCTGAACTAAACTAAACCAAAATGAAACTTCGCTAGCGTCTTTCAGTCAAAATTAATCCACTTTCGTGAAGAATGGGAGATTTTACACACAGTAAAAACGTTTTTAAAATCCCTGAAAATCCTGGTCAGTGGGGCCGTTGAACAGGGTTTATCGTCACTAGAAATTTTACGTTACATGGATGGAAATTATTCCGGAAAAGCAATATTGATAGGTTGAACTAAATGACCTTGAACACAAGAAAAACTAAACACGAGCGTGCGAACTTTCAAAGTAGGTATGTTGTCTGTTGTTTTCTCTGTAACAAAATACAGTTAGCCAATCATTATTTGCTAGCATGTTGCAGTCAAAATTAATTTGTGAATCCACTTTTGCTGATTTTACATACATACAGTAAAAAATAACAAAAAAAACCCCGCAAAATCTGGATTGGTGGGACCTTGAGCATGAACAAGGTTTTTTGTCGCCATAAATCTTACGTTTCGAAATTCTTATTGAAAAGCATAATTGATAAGATTTATTGGGTTTAACTGAACAATCTCATTTCATTTTTGTACATTTGTCTTTAATTTTTTCTTTCCTTTTATCTCTTTCCAGACCAAAATTACCTGAACCAAACCTAAACTAATTTGAACTAAACTAAACCTAAACGAAACTAATGTAAACTAAACGAAACGAGAATCAATAAAACGAAACTAATCTAATCTAGGCTACACTAAAATAAAATAAACTATTCTAAACTAGGATAAAATAAAATGAAAATTTTAAACTGAAAAAATGTAATATAAACGGATAAATTTTGAATGCTTTCAAATCAATGTGCATAGTAATGATTAATTACATTTATTATAACAGTCACAGCAATAATGCTCAACAGAGAAAATGTGTGTTTTCATATCCAACCAAGTTGTATGCATTTACTTTTTATTAGAATCACATTTTGGTATATTTTCGATTACTAAGTTAATAGTTCAGTCGCTGTTTAAATGCGAGTATTTACTTGTTAAGAAAATTTCTTAGCAAGTGAATTGATTTGTACTAATCAGGGATATATATTTATTAATCACCACACAAGTCTTGACGTCAACCATGCAGTTGTGACCATTGCGTGAAATGGATGATGGGAAATATTTGTAAGTTGAACTTGAACTTGTTAGGGACTCCCAAGAATTGGTAGAATTGGAGAACTAGCACATATAGACGGAATTCTAATCTAAGGATATAATTTATTCAATATTTCGACTTACCACAAATGTACATATCAACTTTAATGATGGGAACCACTTTTATTCTTCGTATGTTTTGTGTTTTTGCCACGATTGTTAAACCGGCAATTGGTAAGTTAAAACTTCTTTTTGATTCGTGTGTTTCATTTTGGCCTACATTGGTTATGATTGGCAGACACATACATTTTTATATGAAATAAACCATTGCACTTATGTATCTAAATTCTGTTAAAACATCTTATGTTATCTTGCTTATAAAATAGTGAGGTAATTTAAAGTAGCGTTTGGATGTTTAAATATTAACGAGTTCACCATCATTACGCAGCTTTACGCCTTTGCTTAAAGCTGGCAATGTCAACGTCAATGCAATTGGTCAGTGGAATTTGTAGGAACATTTACACCAAAACTTTATAATGAAAGACGGCGTGTGTGCCTCTTATATAAAAGTTTGTCACCATGATATGACACCATGATAAGTATTGTGCAGTTTGCCTTTTATATTGAAATATGTTTATTATATCCTAGACGTACTAAGCACACTAAATAAAATTTAAATAGTACAATATCCTATTGTTTAATGCCATCGATGATATGAGATCCTACTGTATTAATTTTTATCACCATTAAAGGAACGTTTTGTGACCATATTCATGTCACCGACATGAATATGTCGGTGACCAGAGTCAATATTTATGACCCTCCCTACCTCGGGCTGAAAAATTTTATGGGCCCGAAACAAATATGTCCGAAAAGGTCAAAAAATGTGTGTTTGGAAAGTGCGCAGAATTTGATTGTAACTTAACACAATAATTTTGATAGAAAGTGTTATGAATGGGCGCGTAGCACGCCTAAAATTTTTAGTTGTCATAAATCCTTCGTAATTTTATAACCCCTCCTATTTTTGGTGTTAAAAAATTATGACCCTTCATAACCCCCTTTCCGAAGAAAATGATAGTCTCCTAAATGGCATTTGGAACTGAAAGTAAAGTAAATATTTTGGAATCGCAAATTCCACGCAGAGATTAAATAAATGTTGTTGACATTATTATTTATATGCCAATTTTTTTCTGTAACGTTTGTTTAAAGTGGTACAACAACTTTCAACCAATCGGAGCTATTCGTGACATCTACTTTATCTTATTTTTGTAGAAATAATAACATGATTTCATACATACTCACGATATAACGACGTTTCTGATTGGATTTGCGCCCTTTTTTGCTGGTCATAAATACCGTTTATGACCAGTACGCAGGGCATAAACAAGCTGCGTCACGCAGCGTTGGAACCCAATTAACACGATCCACGATTTGCTAGTGTTGCGTGCACGCGCATGTCACGGCGCCCATCTCACGCGGAGCGCAAAAGATGACGCATATCACGCGTTGACTCTCGGCCGTTATTGACCTCATGAGCCGAGCTGCTTCCTGCAAGTAGGCCTACTCATTTTCTTCCAATTTATGAAGGAAAACGGTATGGAAATGTTATTTAAACTTGTAAACCCTTTTTATTTTCATCTGTATTGAATTGCTGAGAATGTCGGGTATGTATGAACGGGGTTCATTCATAGGATTTCGGGCATGATCGCTGTTTATGCCCTCGGCTCACGCCTCGGGCATAAACAGCGATTATGCCCTCAATCCTATGAATGAACCCCTAATTATGTTTTGGTAGGAATAAGAATAAATACTGTTTTTATTTTATTATTTCGTTTAAATATTTCTTTAGTTCTCACGGGAACCCCATGGGGATATCGAGGGGATTCAGGTAAGACACATAGTCGTTTTAATTAAAAATGGAAGCAAATGAATGAGATAAGCAAATAACATTTGATTGAAGCGACATTCGTACCGGTGACCTCTGGTTTACGTGACCAGTGCTTTGAAAATTCACTGATAACACTTAGTAAACAATTCAATGCGTTTATTTCCGTACTTTACACGTAAAAGTATAGGTAGCCTATTGCTTACAATTAATTATACTACAACGCATTTACAATTTAGATATTAATCGTAATCAAGATTCCAACATGTTTATATTGTTGATATAAACAAGTTGGAGTGTTACTATTTGTTAGCAATCATACACGCATAAACGCATGAAAATAAGTACGAAAATAAACTCGTTGAAGTGTTTAAAAAGTTTTATCAGTTTAATCTTACAGTGAGCATCGATCCAAATTTGACCCCTGTAACAGTTTGACAAGAAAATACATTACGAATACCATTTTAGATAATGATGAAAGATAATGTGGCCATTTGTGATGCGATCAAGCAAAATCAGTCGGAACTCGGAAATATTAAATTTTCAGTTTCTTATGGATAGTAAAAAACATTGACAAATCTGGATTTTGCAGAAAACCCCATTCAAGTTGAATAGCCAGTTCCAAAGATATGAGCAGTTAAAGAGTTTCCAAAACAAAAGGAAACAAAAGGAAATATTTCTATTGTATGGCTATATCTCAAAATCAATATTTCCGAGTTCCGAATGATTTTGCTTGATCGCATCACATTTGTGCTAATGTATATCAGGCAATTTATTTGACTGTAACTGACAGTATAAGTCTTGCTGATAGCTCACAGCTAGCTCGAGAGACACACTGAATAAAATGTGAAGCATTCAAAGAGATATCACGAGAGATCACGAGCGAGATAGATATACGATCGGTAGGGGTGCACTAAACTAAAGACTATAATAATATATATATAATTAATACACAGCGCAAAGCATGACAATTATGTGTTATTATCAATTAGTCATTTGAACTGTTACAAAAACGGCATGTTGCAGTTACATACCGCATTTGAATACCATTTGTACACAACAATCCAAAAATGGGTGTGATTATCGCCTGTACTGGTTGAATTATGATTTGAAATTTGAATTTTGAACTAGTAAGCAAATAAACAATTTTCAAATAAAGAGGACGTAATGTTTGTGAGGTGTTAGATGCGAAGGTCTGAATATAAATGACCATCGATCACACAAAATGAGGAACGAGAATTTTACGAACTGATTTACCATTCAATTCCGTATGGAATTCCTTTATTGCTTTAAGTACGTATGTTTGAGTCATAACTTCGTTTTCTTATCCACATTTGATGGCGATTATATCAAATTTAAAGCAGGTAATAAAAGTTACTAAAATCTGAAAATGTACTTTTCTGGACATTGTCCTCATGTTGATTGATCGGGATGCAAATTAAAAGAAAATATTTTCACGGGATCTCCGTTGTATGGAAAGTCTACATCAGTGGCTACTTTTCCTGATGGTGAGTTGGGGGAGTCTGGGTGGGGGTAGGAGGGGTATATAGGGGTGTGTGGGGTGCGCGGGTGTTTATAGGGTAGAACCTATGGGTGTGAGATGAAAATGTTAAATAAATGTACTATCAGAATTAAATTGTTCAATATAGAATCTCCGTATAAGGAAAGTTTACCACTTTTACTATGTGTATGATATATATCGTATATATATATATATATATATGCACAAAATGTATTTTGTTTATTTCTCCATAGGTCCTAAATATTGGTCTCAATTGGATGGCGGTGAGAACTGCAATGGAAAGTCCCAATCACCAATTGATATTGTACCTCTTGAAACAAAGCAAAAGTCCTTCGACAAATGGAAATTTGTTGGATACGACAACGAAATAGCTGGTGACCAGACAGGTGCACAGGTGAAATCTATTGTTAACAATGGACGAACAGGTAACGTGTCACACCATTGTGTATTTGTTCACATTATTATTTTAGGAGAAAGAGCAGGGGCGTAGCCAGCTGTCTTGGTCAGGGGGAAAAAATAAAAAAATTTGGGCACAGACGTAAAAAAAATTGCAGTTGCGTCATACATAAATTTATATTATATCGGTTTTGTTTTTTAGAGACACTGTACATGCCCGGTGTACATGTCTTCGAGCTTCAACAAAAGGCTTTACTGGAACGATGTATAGCGCGCAAAAATGTTGGATTTTATACTATTTTGGCCAATGATTTGGATTAAAAGGGCTTTATTGTCATATTGTGACAATGTACGCGCGTAGCGCACAAAAATGTTGTATTTTATACTATTTTGGCCAATGATTTGGATTAAAAGGGCTTTATTGTCATATTGTGACAATGTACGCGCGTAGCGCACAAAAATGTTGTATGTTAAAATATTTTGGACCATGATCGTGGTGACTTTTGGTGGATTTCTTATCCTTTGCCCTCTAGATTTTCTCTTTCATTTTTTTTGTCAGAGGGCACTTTTTCTTTCATTTTTTTGTCAGGGGGCACTCTGCCCCTGCTCCCCGCTGGCTACGCTACTGAGAAAGAGAGCTAATTAGAACCATATGAAACATATCAGGCACTTTTACTATTTTTGTTCAAAACCTTAATCCTCAGTATTCTAATCCTGTGGATTGTTTTTTCTGTCGGTGTAAAACTTTTTTCAAGAGATTCAAGACGCTCGAAAAAACCGCCGAACGGCTCAATCTAAGTATCTGACCATTCCATTACAGTCCTGAGAGGTTTAGTCAATTATGGTGTCATTGTCTGTGGGGATGTCTGTGCATGTTTTGATATCAATGGAAAGAGTGGCGTAGCGCGGGTCATCATATTGGGGGGGAGGCACCGACCATGATTGGAGGGCACGGGGTCTGATGGGGGGGGAGGGGCACAAGCCGCTTTCGGCAATTTTCTTATGGGATTTTCTCAATATTGTAATCGATTGGGGGACCCATACCTCTCCACTATCAACTAATCGTCAACTAAAAAGAAAGGAAACGTTATGTGTCACTTATGGTGATTTCTGAATATCGCAAAAGTTTAAAACTTTGACAACTTAATTGTGAGGTATGAGGAGATACTGATATTAGCGATATAAACACCATTTGGATTGACCAATGCCGTGATTTATAATACTGTATTATTCAACTCTACCATCTCCAAAATACCAAGTGATATGCACCTTGCTTACCATTTAAATAACCATTCTTTTTTCTTTTTCCAGTTCAAGTGGACTTAGAAGGTGACTATTTCATTAGTGGCGGTGGATTACCAAACACTTTCAAAGCTGTGCAATTTCACTTTCATTGGGGTAAGGACAACACAGCAGGAGGAGAACATACTAGGAATGGCAAAACATACGCAGCAGAGGTATAAATCTATGTTATTATCTAAAACATTGTAGTCACAAAACACTCTAATTATGTGGAAGTGGTCATCGCCCCCCTTCCCGTGAACAACCACGATAGCAATTCGGCATTTGGCACGATCATTTACACATTATCATTACATTAGTAATATCAGCTAATCAATTTCACGTAGTGATGAACTTTTTGCTTACAGACAACCTTCCTCGGTGCATCTGCTCAACGCATCTCAATGTATACCAAGTTTCTCTTGCAGTTCTCAAAATAAGTTTATTTTGTCCTCGTTTTCAATTAAGTTTTACATGTTTTAGAGCATATCAATTATTAGCCTAATATATCATATTAAAAATTATAATGTCTGTTAAACTGCTTTCTTCATTTCAAAATTATTGCTCTTTTGAGAGTGCGATTTTCCATATATAGCAAGTAAGCTTAATATACATGTTTGTAAGTTGAACGGTTTTAAAGCCATATTATAACATTTGCTGATGAGGACGCCCGCAATATTTGTCAAAATTCTGTTTTTTTACACGATTGTTATGTACTTCATGTAAACTAACATACCCTGCAAAAATTAAGACTTTAGATACTGTAGTTTTGTCGAAATTCGAGATTTTGAAAAAACCACAGCAACCGTCGTTTTGTTATTACGATAGAAATATTAGTCGAACGCGTATACGATGTGCATAACACAGTACGTACATGTCGTGCGGCAGTCGTGAAATATCAAAAGAGTCGACAAGACTCACGTTCGAATGAGTGGCTCGCATTGGTGACATATGCGCTGCATTGTATTAAATAGCGAATTTCTTTGTATTGCCTTGTCTGTTTGGGCCCAAATTAAAAGAGGGCACCAAATATACAATTATATTTCTTTTGGAAATGTTATAACATGGCTTTAATTCTCAGAGTGTTGTGTATCGATCACTCCACGAGGCGTTTTATTTTTAGAGAGTGCTTTGCTATTTCTGGCTATTTCATGTTTTCTTATAATGATCAGGATGACAGCTGCTTGCTTCCAATTCGCCGTTGAAGTGACGCAATAAATCGGATTAACTACCGTAGCAATAGATGATTTTTTTTTACTATATCGCCCTGCACTACAAGCAGGTCGCACTCATCACCTGTGTATGTCTGCAATCACAGATACAATACCGGTCTTTTCAAAGATACAAATACTATTACAGGTGCGAGTGATCAGCATGATATGGTTCAACGTTGTAATGCAGGGTGATATAGAAAAATTGTATTCCTCTACATAATTGCTATGGTAGTTAATCCGATTATTACGTCACTTCTACAGCGAAAAGGTAGTCCAATTGTATATAATTGTAATAAACCACAGCTCCATGAACGTTCTTGCCTCATGATATGTACACTCTAAATTAGAAAGACTTAAAATTTAAATCTTAGTTGAGACTTAAAATTTTTTAAGTCTTTAAGATTTATTTTACGCGGGGTTAGATTTAAATTTTCTTTGGGATCGGGAAAAAGAAAATCTATTTTTAAATCTTTCGAAAGACTTAAAAATTAAACCAATCGCAACGCGATGGTGCCTGCACGTGATCAAATCGAAACGTTTTCCTGGACTGCTCAGCCGCCATCTTTCTTTTGCGATTTTGTGTGGTGGCGAGCGAACGAATGAAGTGATATGGACGAATGGCATCCCAGATGCTGTAATTGCCAATGTCAGTGACTATAACTTCCATGAAAAAGCTTGCATTGTTGTGCACGAAGGGCCAATGTGAGCATTATCTTCAATCGCCGAGGTAGTAGTCTGTGCGTCTGCTGTATAAGCTTACCTATACACATAATATAATTTATAAATTTGTAAGCTTATTTCCATGAAGGATCACACTCGGACACAGTGACACTGGAATATCACTGGCACTGCAGACTATTGCTTGAACTTTATGAAAGAAGTAGTCCTGACTTGGTATTACTCCCGTGAATAGACGTATTGCTTGATAAGAAGTCACACGGACTTGTATTTAATATCGATATTTAAATCCCTATAAAGATTTATATTATTTTGAAATAAATCCCAAAGGACTTGAATATTAAATCCAATGGACTTGCATTTTTAAATCCCTGTGGGACTGAAATAACTTTGTAAAGACTTATTTTAATCCTATATTGATTGGTCCCTAACTACGGTCTCTGAAAGTTTTAAAAGTAAGTCTTTTGGATTTGAATTTAAATCCCTGTAATTTAGAGTGTAATTTTGTAATCTGATTATGAAAATGAAGTATATTGTTTCATTAATTTTGATTTATTTTGATTTGTTTGACAAGGCCCTTCACAATTGATTTCCCTACCGCATCCAAAATTGAGAATGGCAAAATATATAAGTATTGATTTTTATTTGATATTTTCTCTGTTAAAAGACATTTTAATTACATTCATTTGCTACTCTCTTACTTTGACCAGCGTAAGTATGATGCCCTTCTGACAATTGATTTCCCTACGGCATCCAAAATTGAGAATGGCAAAATATCTAATTTTTATTTCACATTTTCTCTTTTAAAAGACATTTTAATTCAATTAATTTGCTACTCTCTTACTTTGACCATCTTAAGTATGATGCTGAACAAACAAAGAGCACCTCTGCATTATTATCAATGTATAAAATCAACCATATTTGCAATATAGCAATGCCAAAATGTACTCTTGATGTTGGGTAGTGGCCACTCGTTTCAAATTAAAGAAAATGATAAGTATAAATAGAGAGGGCTGTGTCCTAGCAGGACATCAGTCAATATGAGACATTAAATATTAAATGCGAGGTTCCAGAGGATACATGCCTGAGAAAATGTATAATAAATAAAGAAATGTAGCTCAGACAAACTGGCATTATAATAAAGGAGAGAAAAAATCAGAACCGTTTGGATTCGAACCAGCGCGCACTGACGATTACATGTCGTTCAGCTCACCATCACACGCCACAATAGCTCATGGCGGATCTACCGATCTTCTGATTTTTTCTCTCCTTTATTATATTGCCTGTTTGTCTGAGCTCCATTTCTTTATTTAAAATAATAAGTATTAAAGGTTACCTCGTACCTTTAAAAAAAATCTTAAACAGTAAACCAAGGGCCTAATTACTACCTCATACATGATTAACTATAAAGTGCCTCTGATCTGTGGTTTATCAACAGTTGCATATCGTTCACTATGACTACGATACTTTTGATGCTATAAATCACGCTATAAGGAGACCTAAAGGACTTGCCGTCCTGGGAGTCTGGATTGAGGTACGTTTACATGAGAAGATGGCTTCTGAATAATGAAAGTGTTTAAATTAAACACACTAGGCGACCACCGGTCTTTCGCGATTCGTAAATTCATAGTGTTTGGATTTGATTGTTGGCAAGTATTACATGAAATGTAATGACCATTGGATGATTAAGTTTCTGGAGGAGTCAGGGGAGTTCCGCCCTGTAAACATGGCAAAGAATGAAATTCCCTTGTACAACTACACAGTCACTAAAAATACGACTACTGTTAAATCTTCTCCTCCATAGGACTACACATTAAAAGAATTACACTGTAGGAATACACTAGTCCGACGAGTAGGACCTTTTATTTCTAAGTTACCAGAGTGTACCAGACTATACACATTTCACACTATGATCACTATCTCATATGGCGCAAGAAAGACGAATCGCGAAAGTCCAGTGACCGCGCCCCCCAAAATAAATTTTTTTTCGGGAGGAGCAATTAGTGGACTTATGTGGTTAATCTTTCTTGAGCGATCAGAGTTAGAGTATAGTTGGTAAACTAAGAAAAAAACAGGTCCTACTCGTCGGACTAGAATACACTGACAGTAAAAAATAAAATAAAAAAGACAAAAACAACCCTCTCCCCTACCGTAGTCTACACAGTAAACCAAACTTGCCCTGCTTTCAAATTTAGATAGACCTGATCGACTTGCTCTGCTCGTGAATATTTCACTGTAAAATTTAAAAACTTTGTATACAAACTGAAATGAAAACCGAAACGGTTTTAAGTTTGTAACAAATGGAACATACAAAGGTATTGGTAATGACGTCAGTCAAGAGCTTAGGCAGAATAATAGGAAACCACGTGATCAAAAGCAAACTCAGTACCAAATTTGAACCGACCGACTGTCACCATTATATGTAAACAAGATAATGACCACTATAATGCTCAAGAGGGTGGCCAATTAGGTGTTCATACACAGCCCCTGGTATTATATAATACTATGTGATTGCTTAAGGTGTAATAGTTAATTCAGTGACCGTATCCAGGCTACAGGCATATGATCTTCAGACTGATGACAGGACATAAGTCTTATGTCAACATTAGTGTATTGTCTTGGTGTTGGAAAATATTTAGCTCGCAAGGAGCTTTCAGTGCTTTTTAAACTAATTAACATAATTTGACAACCATAACGTAAACAAAAAAACAAAATTTGATGTTTTATTGGGGTGCGGACAACCTTGTTCTATGCATCGTTTTACAAATAGTATAAACTGTAAAAGTTTTTAGCATTACCAATTCGTCAAACTCAGTTTATAGGTTGTTGTAATTTACGTGTGCTCACGAATACCAAATTACTTACTATAAACCTGTATTAAGGGCTGGGGGTAAGGGCAAACTTAAAGTACAGGTAACTGGAGAAGGTAAGCGACGAGGAATCCCAAATCACAGCGCCAAGTACAATGTAATGACCGGCCCACCGAGTGCGAATGTGCATTGATTTTGGAAGGTACATGTTTGGGGCGTTTTTCCCAAATTTGATATTTTGGTGATAAAAAAATTAAGTATTTGGGCACATATTTTGTTATTTTAAATACAACTATTTTCGTTAAAATTCGTTTTGGTGATTTAGTGATATTATAAATATTGTGACTGAATTTTGGCGTTTTCAATGCGTTTTAAGCTTACCGTGGAATTAATGCTGATACTGGTCATGCTCCTTTTCTGTCTGATCGTCGGCTTTTGCAAATAACAGAATGTAGATTGGCTCTGAATAAGTATCGTATTCCTCTCGGTGGGTCTTTTCATGATAATTACTTTGAATTGTGAGGTACCGGGTTCCATTCCTAGCTATGCCTAATTTTTTTTAAAAGACTAGGAAAATTACTGCAATAAGTTTATTTGGCGCGCGATCTCAGTTAGTCCTGATAGCTGTGCCTCTTACAAACACTCTCCCTCGAACCACCACAGGCGATTGTCGCGCAAAATGTATTTTTATTTAAGAAATAAAGGGTGCAGCATTATCCTTTACACGCAAATAATGTGTCCGAGGCAGTAAAAACGTAAATAATGGGTGAGGCGCAGCCGAACCCATTATTTAAACGATTTTACCGCCGAGGACACATTATTTGCGTGTAAAGGATAATGACGCACTCTTTATTTCTATTCTATTACCACAACAAAGTGCGATTTAAAGAGAAAATATCACATTTTTTACCCAAATATTTCAAGTTGTTTACCTCAAAGTGGAGCGCCTACGCGTAGCCAAAGCGTAAGCGTATGGCAAGCCAATGGGTCCTAAAGCGTGGAACTGCTACGCGTAGCTTCTTTCTCGTTACGTGCAGCTTATTAACCAATCAGATTCGCGGTTTTAAACACGTGGAGCTGATGTAAACATCCTCTCTCACAAATATTACGTTGTTAATTTTGTAAATGAAAATATCTGTAGTATATCAGCAAAAAATGGTATAGGTGCTATTAAAGTAATATCTGAACAGAATGATGATTGTTCTATATTTAGGGGCTATCATTTTCTTCGGAAGGGATCCCAAATATAGGGGCCATACTTTTTGGAAAAGAAAAATAAGGGGAGGGGTCATAAATTGATAATGACAAAATGTAAGGAGTCACAAGATGACTACAGATAGTGTGTTTATTGTATTCAAAAGACTGATTTCAATACAATTTTAGCCTGTCTAGGGGTAAGGTGTATCGGTGGTGGGAGTCGGGGGTCATAACATTTTGATGCCGAAATAGTGAGGGCCGCAATTTTATTGACGCCGACTTTTTGTAAATTTAGGACCCCCCCCTCCGTTCCGAAAAAAAATGATGACCGATTTTACTCGCTCCATATTTACACAGTGGCATGTGATATCGCTTTCCCTGCAATATCTTTACACAGCGCTCTACATCAGTAGTAGTTGTTGTTTGACCTTCATATCCCCTGCACCGCCAATACAGCCCGAGTATAAAGTTACTTGCTATTAAACACGGTGTAAACTTGGAAACACTAAATAAATATGCTTTGTGTCATTTTAGCCAGGCATTAGCAACATGTTCTCTTGACACGTGCTGTGATTTGGCCTCCTTTACCCGTTCGTTATCTATGCTAATTCCGTAAATTAATTACAAGATAATAATTGTGAAAGAGGATACCTATAACTATACTACGCGCAGCTAACGACCCAACCACGTGATTAAATTTGACTATTTTGATTGGTCAAACAGCTGCTCGTAACGAGAAAGAAGCTACGCGTAGCTGTTCCACGCTTTTGGACCCCTTGGCTTGCCATATAAGCGTAATGCTTTGCGTAGAATACGTAACGACGCTAATATACTGCATCGCGCTTTGCTGTGCACTGTGATGCAAGAAGAACATAAAGTTCGTTGCCCTGGCCACTTTATTGCTAATTAATGGTCTTTCACGTGACGCCTTTCAACAAATCACAGTGCGCGATTTTGAATAATGGGTCGTGGGGGTAATAGAATGTAAAATATTATCCGATAACGTCCGCTGCTGAAATGAAAAGCCGACCATGAATTGAAAATTTTGACCTTTCAAATTGAAGATATGTGAACCAAAATGACCTCAATTCCTTTGGTGTTTTTGGAAAAAAGGCTATATCTTCAATACGAAAGGTCAAAATTTTCATATGACATAGACGGCTTTTCATATGTTTACGTTTATATACTTTGGATCATCAATTTAGCAGTTATGAGGCCAAAAAACTTCCATAATTCTGGGGATAAGACCAACCTTCAGCTGTCAATCACCTTTCCACAAAGGTAAAGGTTGGTGAATGAGTACTTTGCTCCAAGTATAAAGGAACAACTCAATATCTGTTTTATGTTTAACCTTTTAAAAGCTCAACAAATCATACAATGACAAAATATGTTGCAAATAAAATATCTAAAACTTGACTATATTTTACTGTTTTGATCAAACAATTAACAATCTCACATTTACTCGCGTCATTGGCCATGTCTTTAGTCAAGTGACATTTAAATGATATTGAATAATAATTATTACATGTCATATTGCAAATAGTTAAAATGTTTTCCCCACCAGGGTGGATTTCACAGTTGATCTCATCCTCCAGCGTCCGGTAAATTAAATTAATTTACTCATATAGTTAAGCACCTGTCCAACAACCTCTTTGGCTTCTGTGATGTACATATATTACATATGTATATTTTCATAAGCATGTGTTATTTTAATGACATTATCATCGATTAAAATTGCTGCTGGACACCGCAGATTATTCAATTACCTCAATTTACCCACATTCCAGCTGACATTCCAACAAGTAATCTAATAAATTATCATCCCACAAAACAATTCTATATTGAAATGCAGATGCTCTGTGAGATATTTTGCTTTAGCTACTTGACCTATATACTTTTAACATTTTATTTGTGAGTTTTCCTTCTTTATAATACAATGGGTAGGGGTGGGTTTGTTCTTGCTTATTTTTGTCGTTTGATTTATTGATTTACTATATTTTCATCACAATGTTCATTTTTTTGAGTATCTTCTGAAACATTGTATTTACGACTTGTTTAAACGGTGTCAGTTGGAGCACATTATCAAGGAGAACCACAACTTGTTGCACTTTTGTGAGATTCAAAATATTACATGTAAAATAAATTGTAAATATGATAAGATATCATTTTATTTTGCCTTGAATAGGTCGGGAAACATAATACAGCATTTGATCCCATTATAGACGCACTACAACGAATTCAATATAAAGGTAAGAGTATAAGACAAAACCCATTTCACTGCCTATTTGGTACGCCAAATCGATGAATGCGCACGTTCGACTGGGAGTGCGCAGTTTTGCTATCAATGGTAGAGACAAGAATAAGATAGTTACAGTTCCGTACAAGAAATACACTGTAAAATTTACAGCGATATAAAGTGATCTCAAAGTAGAGCAATTGGCACCTAAGATTTGAGTTAATGAAAGTACTATATTTCAGTCACTGAGCGGAAGAAGGTAGTGATTACGCCAAAAGTGCGCAGATTCTCCCAAAAAAGGATTGATGTTGGATCTCCTTCTGGTTAAACCGGAAAAGTGGATCAGATCGGAAACTTCCTGCAGAAAAGAATGATTGGTGAAATAAACACCGTTTTGGAAGTTGTCATCTGTGCAAGGATTTTGTTTGCAAAGGATATCAGCTATGGCAGTTATCTCCGAGTATATAGATATATGAAGTTGCGTGTACATGGAAGAGGTGAATCCGCCCTCTATATCGAAACACATAGCGTTTAAATGAAATTTAGGCAACGAGTGCCAACCTGGTAATTACAAAGTGCGAATTTGAAAATATAAAATCCATAAAACTCAATATTCAAACAATTCAGCTCTCTAATATGTCTATCTCTTAATAATATAGCCGGAATAAGTACCGTGCAAATCCCCATGAATATTTCTAACCAATTTCTTTTTAATTGTTTATTTAATCGCTTTTGTCAAATATTATGTCTTCAGGACAGGAATGGCTGTTTGAGACTGCGTTTCCTTTGCAAGACTTACTTCCATCTGATGTGAACCAGTTCTACCGATACGATGGTTCACTTACTACACCAGGGTGTTTTGAATCGGTAATATGGACCATGTTTGATCAACCTGTGCAGTTATCAAAGCGACAGGTAGGGTGTCAAATCTTAATTCTTATGGATAAATTGGGGGGAGAGGATGATGCCGTTTCAGCCCTAGATCGATTGGTGTATGTGACAATGTGACAATACTTAAAATCCTTTAGAAGAATACGATTCCAATGAGGGTTTGCTTATCTATACCCATCGCAAGTAAAAGAGCTATAGGCCTAGGCATAAGTGTAACAGTAAAAGAATAGGGGATTATAATCTGTTGAGAGGGCTTTAAGGGGGTACTACACCGCTCGATAAATTTGTGTATATTTTTACATTTTTCTCAAAAACTAATCACACACTGGTAACAAAAGTTATATATATTATTGGGGCAAGGAATCCAATTACTACACTGGAATTTCAGTGACCCAAGGCAAGCGATTCATTATTTATGATACGAAATAAGGTACCGCTAGGATGTACCTCATTTCCTATCTTATATACGGAACCGTACCAAAAAGGTAAATTAGCATCGCCAAATCTTACAATATGTGCGCTCTATTGCAAAGCGAACCCTTTCTATCGACAGCCTTTTGAATCGAAAAAAAACCCTAACATTTTCTCAGCTCTTTCCGCTAACTTGGAATAATAATGTATAGTCCTGAGCAATATTGGCTATAACTTGTGATAGCAAAAACGTTGCCATAAAAAGCCATTACTTGATTAGATTTTACTTGACTGAATCGCTGTAGACCAGATTCTTTTTAAAGATATGAGAAAGAATGACTTTCAAAGACTTATCTAAGTCAACAACATCCTTTTTTACATGAAACATTTTTCTTTTAGTTAAAAAACTGACCGTATAAATTCATTAAAATGTAATCTCATGAGAAATCTTATGTAATACACCAGCATTATCTCCTGCTTGAATCTCAGTAAGTCTAGAGATTTAAATCAACCTCAAGCATCCTCAATGCAAATTGAGTTGGTGTATTTTGTCCTTGGATATGATACTTGATATGTTTTATGGATAGAAAGTATCTTTGTACTTGTAACAGAATCCATTATTTTCAAACTAAACCATAATTGGGTAACATTAATTATCTAAATAGATGGAACATAGTATCCTGGGCATTTTGAGACTTCTTTTGATCTACTGTGACCTCTACAGGCAACAAACTGGTCTATTCAAGACTAGACTTCTAGTTCTCGTATTTGTGAGTAATATTTAATCTTTTTCCCTAGAAAATCATCGCATCTAAAGATGCGATAGCTTGCAATAGTTGTCATCATTCAGATAATATAATTAAGTTCTTTGTCCTTTTTACGCAGCTCGCTGAATTGCGTAAGTTACGGGAGTCTTCATACACGGCATGTCAAAAGCTCGGAAAAGATTCATGTCCAGATGATGTTTTTATTGAGAAGAACTACCGCCCTGTGCAACCTTTGAATAACAGACTTGTCTACAGAAATATAGTCAAGAACCTGGAACTATGACACTACTCATTACTGAGGATATAACACAAAGGGCCCTAAGAATCACGGGCCAATAGTGCTTAGTAACGTTTTAGTAGAAAAACTGGATTGTTAGAACACAAACATTCTGTGAAATTATACTGTTAATTAAAAAAAAAAGAAACAATCGATTTTAACTTATGACCTTTTGGCTAAATAACAGTACAAACCAGAAGTTCGATGATGTCCGAAAAACAAAAAAGCCTTTCTTATGAGGCTGAAACCTTCACCATGCCTTCCCACCCTCCTGAAACGCAAGTGTACAATTCCAACACCAAAAATCAATTCTAATATCTTAGAAAAAAAATCAGAATCGGTGAGAAAGAGACATTAACAAAACATGATGTGTAGAAACAGCTGACGACAAAATGTCAGCTGGAGCAAGAAGCAATTGTGCTTGCGCATTTGTTGCCCACGTGACTATTATGATATCATTTGGTCACTCCGTGCCTCAATTTTAGGCCATTAACCTGTAGTTCTGTCATAGCCCTCATATAACTGATAAGCCAATCACCTCTCATGTGTCATTTCTAAATGATACTAATGGATGGCGACCTATAACTAAAATGACAGCAATATTACTGACCATGTTGTTTCGTTAGAGAACTGTCAATGTTAATAGTGATGAGTTGACTTGTGTCTATCCAAAGGGATCTATTTCGCCTCAAACCTGACTTACTATAAGCTACTATACAACTACAGTACGACTATAATAATATACAAATATATACTGCCATGAGAAGTTCTGGTTAAAACTATGGGCCCGAGGTGAGATCAATAGTACTATTATTATATTTATTGATCTCAACGAGGGACCATAGTTTTAACCAGAACTTCGAATAAAGGCAGTATATATTTGTTAATATGTTCTTTGTTCATTGATTGGTCAACTTCTATCCTGAGTGAACAGCTCGGCCAATTTAAGCACAACCCATATTTTGCCCTTCAAAAAAATCGAATAGGCTAAAATCGGGCTAACCAATTACAGCAGCGCGAAATCACACTATGGCAGTTTCGCGTGCGTGTACGGTTCCGTCACATCAAATGCTCGCACGCGGAAGGCATGGTCAAAAGTACTATTTATGGCTTGGAGGTACTATTTACGGCTAATTCGGGACATTGCAAATACTATTTACGGCTTAGAGGTACTATTTACGGATTTACTGATGGTGGAACTATTTTTGGTCATGTGATCCACTTTTAACCAATCAATGAACAAGAATATATTAATGAAGTATATAATACCAGATATTTAATGATACTAATATTATGAAGTGCTGTTCACTTGGGTTACATCCTAGTACTTTTTAGTAACTGTTTATTATTTTTTGACACTTTTCATCCAATCAATGGTATCAGGCCAGAAACTCTTCAAAAGAGAGGAAACACACACAATTAGCTACATTTCTCGCGTTTCAAAATGCGATGCGCCGCCAGCGGTTGCTTTTGGCAGTCAAATTTTCGACTCCAGAGTCGACATCGCCGTTCTAGCAGCTATTGAATTTTCACGTGAGTGTGATAATAAATATGTTGAAAACAGCTCCACGTAGGATTCCCTGTGATCAATAGATAGAAAATGGATTTACTATAGTTGTAAATTGTTGTTTTAGTGTGCATTCGCATGTAACATCATTATAATGACATTTAAAAACACCCGCAATGATGCATGTTCCTGTATTGTATTCGTATTACGCGGGCTTTGGATATCGACTCATTTTCCCATGATGCACTGCGTATTTTGGCGAGAATTGTTTACATGACTCAACAATGTGATCTCAATCAATATAACCCCAAATCCTGTTTATGTTCGGCAGGATAAAGTTGAAAACCGGTGCCGTGCGGATGAATTTTTGTAATATTTTAACCAAAATGTTATATAATGAGAGAAAACACACCATTTCGAAGCATCAAAACCCAAAATCCACTTTTTTGCTATATAGCTTGGTAATTTTCAGTGATTTTAAAGCAGCCTTTTCATCAAAAAGAGCGTTAATGTCAACAAAGCTTGACTCGAATTCAATGTTGGGTCAGGGCATCTTCTCTGGTTGGTTTAAATGAGAAATTAAATATCTGTTGTAAAAACTGGTTGAAATAAATGTAATCGTTCAGTTTATTGCGTGTTAACTTCAAGTTTGTACGCGACTTTTTAGCATCTAAAGAACCGAGCTCGGGTGGAATCTAGCTAAATCTAGTAGTGTCAAATTTTGCTGCATAACCCCGTCTGAGTGATAGAATTCTATTCAAAAATATTGAATTCTAACAGATATATGTACATTGTACATTGTACAAGAGATGTATTGACCAAGATAATAAGCAAGTATACAAATGACAATTGACTACATGTAATCCAGCCGCCTATCTTAAAAATCATCAGAATGCCCACGCGCTTTACGGAAATCCCGGCTACGTCACTGCAACCTCAGTGTGACCTCAGTCAAACCTTTTGGTTCATTGGTGCTTTACTCTAACGCCGTAGTCAATATTGTGTGATTTTTTTAACCTACTTTTATTGACTATATTTATGGGGAGAAAAGCGCACGAAAAATTTCCGCCAAAAGGAAGATGAATATCGCAAATTTTGATCAATTATTATTGCCCCGGTATTTCGAGCCTCCTTCCCAAGTCGAATAGGACCTCAACTCATCTTTGCAATTCCATTCCCGACTCATAAATTTGCAATAATTATTTAGAATTATGAATTTAGAAAGAATCAATCGCAGAATTTATACTTTGCAAAGTGGAACCGAAATCGGGGTGAATGCGGCAATTATATATTATCAAGTCGAAGTCTGCAGATCAATAAATGTGATGCGATCAAGCAAAATCAGTCGGAACTCTGAAATATTACATTTTCAGTTTTTATACGATTGTAAAAAGCATTTACAAAGCTGTATTTAAAAAAAAAAAACAATTGAAATTGAACAACCAGTTTCAAAGATATGAGCAATCAAAGAGTTTCCAAAACAAAAGGAAACAAAAGGAAATATTTCCTTTGTTTGGCTATATCTCAAAATCAATATTTCCGTGTTCCGACTGATTTTGCTTGATCGCATCACAATTAATGATTGACTCTGAGCTCTGTTCTAGCTAGGAACTACGTATTATGATATGTCCGATTACAATTGAATACATGAATACAAAACCCACCCAAGTCCATGGGAAGTGATTTTGAGAGAAAAACCTGTGTATCATTTTAATTCCTTCAGTTATATTTACCTGGTCCATATGGTAAGTTTTACGTGCAAATGACTGGGTTAAACTGTATTAAGTATGACGATTAGCATTTCAGGGACTTCTTGGGGTTCATTTTAAATTTTGGACTTGGGTGGTTATTTGAATCATATACAAAGACAACAATGTTTGAATGAGATTACCACTAGTAAGATAATACAAAATAAAGCACACAGGTATGTATAATGCTGGTAAGCATTCTGCCATGTAATATAAATCACACACTTTCCTTTATTAAACCCATTTTTTTTTTTTCAAAAGTCACTCTCCCGCAATGAATGTGTTACAAGCGGACATACTGGATTTCAAAAAATGTGCTACAAGACTCAAATCATGGACTTGGCCGACTTGGACGAATTCCCATGCTTAACTCAATTTGGCCACAGTATGGACTTGGGTGGGTTTTGTATTCATATATTCAATTACATGTAATACCCCTACTTTTTGCGTATGTTTTACCGGTATTTTCCTTTTTCCTTTTCTTGCTTCCCTATTTCTCCTGTTTCTTTCCTTTCTTTCTTCCTTTCTCTCTTTTTTCTTCTTTTCCCCCTCTCTTTGGAGATCCGAGGGCTCGAGCCCCAAATCCAGCCCTGGGCACACACCTGATCAGCCCTGATCAGTAACACTATAGCTACTGTTGCATTTCGTTCTTTGATAAATATTTTTAATGATATTGCTAAACATATAAAATATAACGAGATTTCATAGTTCTAATCCAATAAAACAGTAGACGTTTCGAAGTCTTATACAGACTACAGATCTAGTTGCTGAGCAACCAGCATCATCTGTGGTAAACGGAAGATCGTCACAACATCAACAGTGTTTTAAGACTTCGAAACGTCCATAGTGAGTATTGTTCTAATTGCACTAGAACTATGAAATCCCGTTTTAATTTTCAATGATGATGTCCTTTAATAGCAGAACGGAATTCGTCATTTTTTTTATCAAGCATAGAGCAAAGGATTCCAACATGAATTTGACAGAAATAATAAAATTGGCTATCATTTCAGCGATACCGCATGGTGTTGCTCGCATACGGCGTCTTAAGTCTGGTGAAACAGATCATTTTGTATCACAGTTCAACTCTCAACTCTCGATGAATTGGTTGTACATCCCAATTGGTAAGTAGCCTAAGTCAACTACATGATATATTTGTAGTCTATCGTAAATATCGGATCGAATGGTCATTATTAAAGGAGTATTTTGTGATTCTAGCATCCTCTTTTAACGGTATTTTTGAGTAGATATCCACGAAAAATGGATTATTCCCAAAATTTCAGATGATTCCTATTTTGCGTTTGCAAGTTATGCATGATTATGTATATTAGATTACTCCATAGGTAGTGTGTTGTAATTTCATTCTGTTAACAGAGCATTAATACACAAATTGCCCCATGAATGAATCTGCAAGAAATTATGCAGCCAGATATTTCCAGCGTTATATAAAATATTTTTTGAGAAATGTGCCAGATGAGGCTGTGGATCTTGCAATGCTCTTTTAATAAAAAGGGTAAATATAAAACAATCACTGTACATGTTGTATGAAATCGACAGTCATTTATTCATTATTACTTATTGAAAGTGTAATTGTACCAAATCGGAGTATAAGTCAAAATTTTACACCTGTACAACCAAACACGTGACATTTTACCTTAAAATGAGGTGTTTGTAAGATAACTCAATACGTTAGTAATTAGACAAGATATTTGATATAGATTTTAACAGGTCGGAGTATTGTCTTTTTCTTGTATGACCTTTCGTGACCTTAAGCGGCATCTAGAGGTCAAATCCAAAATGGCTCCACATCTTAAAATCAACATTGTACTTTGTACTTCACGTGTGGAAAACCTTATGCCTCTTACAGACTGTGCACAGTGCTTCAGGCTAGCAGCTGTACTACTGGTTATAACTTTGTGAATATTCTCATGAGTATTTAAGAAGTATTAACTCTGTTCATCTGGATTTATTATTTTTGATAGCGACGGTATCGCGTATCACCCAAGACGCATCATCAAGCTGACTGATCAGATGATAAACTATTGACCTGTAGCACACTTGATGGTATGACGTCACATGAGAGTCGCCGGGGTAGTTTCCTAATTGCTGCGTCGTACGTCCTTGAAAAGTTTGTGGCGAACTTCCCCTCCTCTGTTGAGTGAAGGTTCCTCCCGCCGGACATGTATGACCTCCTTGGTTTGAGAGCTTTCTCAAATGTCCAGTTCTGGTACCCACAATTACCTAAGTACCCTTAATATGATTGCGTTCTTCCAACTTAGCCTCTTCGGTAGATGGAATATTGTCGGCGCGATAAAATAGGGTTTTAATTACCCCTAGTTTGTGAATGAGCAGATGGTGTGAATCAAACAGCCAGTATTTGTCCGTATGAGTGGACAATAACGGCGCCATTGTTCTCGGTTGTGACCAAACAATCCAGGAACGGAAGTTTGTTGTCCTGTAAACCTTCCTGCGTAAAACTGATGTTCTTGTCAACAGCGTTGATGTGTTCAAAGAAGAGGGGCTTGTTCGCTTTTCTTTAATTTCACGAGAGTATCGTCTACATAACGAAACCAATGCGTTGGTGGTTTGCCGTTATAGGATTGTAAGGCTAGTTGTTCCATGTATAAAATTGCGACGATCGAGGAAACCGGCGAACCCATCGCACAACCATGATAATTCTGCTTGTAAAATTTCCGTACACAAAATAGGTGGAGTTCAAACAAAGTTCCGAAAGGGAGCATACATGTATATGGGTGGTAAAGTGTGCACAGGCTGGCTGTTATAATGTAGATATCTACATGTGTGTAGCATGTACTTTGTGTAGCCAGGACCAAGTTTACCTTTTTCAGGGCGTGTAGTGGGCCAGGCTTATTTAGGGCACTTGCTATGTGTTACTCCCCACCCAACCCCATCCATGTAACCTGTTTGTTTTGACTATTATCAGAGGACTCACAGAAGGATTCATGAGTTAACATGTATCTGCACTCATAGAAATTGTTCGTTGGCATTACTCAGTAAGTTGCGTTGCGTCAACTTTCCGAGTAATGCCAACGCGTACTAATTTTGAGTAACGCTGACTCGATATCATTATGTTGGTCGCACTC
The DNA here is from genome assembly GCF_039555335.1 of Amphiura filiformis. NCBI lineage: Eukaryota > Metazoa > Echinodermata > Ophiuroidea > Amphilepidida > Amphiuridae > Amphiura > Amphiura filiformis. The sequence continues at coordinate 35,120,682 of NC_092632.1, forward strand.
ATTTGCACTTACTTTATTGAGTTGTTACAACTCAGAAAATGAAACTAGGTTAGCATAATTTTTAGAGGTGTGCTATATAGTATACAAAATTTTGCACTGATTACAAAAATAAATATTTTAATACTGCTAATTGTGCAGAAAATGACCCAATTACGTGAATTAAGTAACAAAGTACCAAATTGAAATAACTCAAAACAATAAGTACCAGTAACTTAAAGCCTTAATGTACGATCTTTTTAAATTTTTAGATTTTTCTTTTTTTCTTCCAAAATGATAATATGCAATCATTATAAAAGTTCCCAATACATTTGGACGCGAAAAACATTGGGAATTTGCAAAGAAACAACATCATAAACTTCACCTCTATCACTCGAAACATCTCGCACTATTTGGATTAGGACAGCGAGTGCGGCCTCAGAGTTAGTCTCCTACGCGGCCAGTTTGGTTACGCACCCTCCACATGTGGAGGAGCGTAACCAAACTAGTTTTATAGGAGACTACGGTTTGCTATCGTGGCCGACATAAAATCATAATCTAAAAAATTATGATTTTATGTCGGACCAACAGAAAATCATCTCGTTTTACTACAAATAGGGCGAATTTGACAGTTTGCTCATAGATTTAAGTTAGAACATGTGTAAGTATTACAAATATGCCAAAAATCGTGCTTGAAAAAAAAATAAAGGTAAATTCTGAAAAAGATCGTACATTAAGGCTTTAATATGAACCAGTTACATCAACTTACATGTTGAGTTACAATAACTCAACTAATTGGTTCTTTGAACCTTGTTTATTTTTCTAAGTTCCCTGAACTTGAATTCAGAAGTTGGCATTACTTAAAAAGTTGACGCAACGATTTACATCAACTTTTTAAGTAATGCCAACGAAGTTGATTAGTTGACGGAACTTTTTGAGCTTTTGCAGCATTTTTAAGTTCGGATAACTAAAATGAATTTTGTTTTGGCAACTTTTACACTATTTTTGAGTTGTCCAAACTTACTCCTTTTGAATTGTGCCAACAAGGCGAACAAGTCATTTCTATGAGTGTGAGAAGTGCGAGTAGATCTACTCTCACTTTACTGCATGCATGTACCATGGTACCATGGGTACGGGTACGGGTCCCGGGCCATGAGTACGGGTACGGGAACGGGGCCCAGGCCATGAGTACGGGTACGGGTACGGGTCCCAGTCATGAGTACGGGTACGGGTCAAAAGCCAAAATAGGGTGCGAGTACGGGTATGGAGCCATGGGTACGGGTACGAGTACGGGTGCAGGTACTACAAGTCTGATGCGTAACCTTAAAGAATACTTAGAGACAGCGCGTCAACCATTTCATACTTTCAATTTTTTTAGTTTTACCCCTTAATTTCCCTCATTCCTTCAGGCCCTGCCCTCTATATATTTATAGTTTAAGCTAGATCGCTATTGTTTTTGAGCAAAAAAAAATATATACTTTAAAAACATAATATACATGAGATGCTGTCATCCAAAGGAAGAGAGGATACTCTAAACATGCATGTATTTTTAATGTTCTGCTACTCAATATCATGATTTAGAAAGAATTTAGTGGAAGGGTATGTTTTAATTATAAATGCAAATCCATTTAATTGATTGCCTATTTTGGTATCTACCTATACAGCGAAGTGAAAGTACGCAGCTATTAGTTATTTAGAAGGGTAGGTTTTTATGTAAAATGTAAATCCATTTAGGCCCTAATTGAAATATGAAATTCCAAATGTGCAATGATTGTACACGTGGACCATTTGTAAGCATATCTGTATTTTAGCTTCGCAGCACCAACGCAGCTTCTCCATAACAAGAATTATTTTGGAACTAAATCTGTAATGAAGAGTTGCTTAAATCTGATTTACCCATTAGGCTGTATGCAATCATTCAATGTGTACGATATGTATGAATAACATGTTAGAGGGTACAAACTCAACGAACCCAGCAAACACAAAAACGTTTTAAAAACGTTTTAAATAAGTTATATTTTGGATTTCGGTTTAGGTAAAAACGTTTTGTATGAAAACACACTGCAACAATAATTTGAAATGTTTTCAAAAAATGTTATTTTAAACTATTTTTGCAAACATTTTTGCCAAATATTGTGTCAATACTTAAATAAAATTATGTTGAAATATTTGAACCCAGCAAACACAGAAATGTTCTTAAAATGTTTTTCTCAAAACCTTTTAATAACATTTAAATGTCGGGTTATATAAAGGTCATGAAAACGTTTTCAAAACGTTAATGATAATATTTTGGGCAAACATTTTTAACAAAATATTTGTTCAACCGCAAAATGACATTCTGTTTAGAAAGTTTCAAGTTTTCAAGAATGTTTTTGGAATGTTATTAAAGCGTTTTTATACCATTTAAACATTTAAACGTTTTCTGTAAAACATTTTTGTTTGCTGAGCAGTAGATTATCAAAAAATGTTTTTTAAGGTTATGAAAACGTTTTATACTCTTAATATACCCTTTATATAACCCGACATTTAAACGTTTTCTGACAACCTTTTATAACCTTTTGCGAATGATGTCGAAAACGTTTTGTGTTTGCTGGGAAGTTACCATGAATGAGCCGGGCTATATACTGTTAATTACAAAACATTATGATTGTAACAGCCTGATTTATTCATGGAAAGAGCTACCCCCATAAAACTTTTTGGTATAGCCTGTATGACCTTCGACACAAGAGTTCTTTTGTTGTTCTCTGCATCAGTGGTTAACATCATTAAATACTAGCTACTGATGAAGAGTACAACCAACTAAATCTTGCTGTCAATGTTTTACAGCACCCAGGTATGTTAATTTGTTAAACTTTTATTAATATTTGTTAACAATAACTTTATATTTTAGATGACATATCTTGGTAAGATTTAAGATAAGGTATTTTGGCATTTTGAAGAAAGATGAAATTTAAAGACAAAGATCTTCTGTTACCGCCTACATGGAATATAACTATATTCTAAGATGATCTTGCGCTCACCTAAAGAGGTATGTTATCAGTTTAAAGATATTATCAGTTTTGCGTTTAGATGTAGATTTATCATTAATTTGAAATTAGGTTGAAATGGTTAATTTGAACTATGATAAGGTTATGGAGTCGGTGACAAAGGTAATGCATCATTGGTCTAAAAGAAACTTAACAGTTTTTGGAAGAATAACTATAGTCAAATCCCTACTGATACCAAAGTTTAACCACCTTGTTCTTTCAATTCCTAACCCGTTAAAGGCTTTATAAAAGATTTACAAAAGAAAATCTATAATTTTATTTGGAAAGGTACAAGAGATAAAATAAGTAGAGATCAATAATGTCAAATGATTATTCTGAAGGTGGATTAAGATTGGTTAAAGTAGATTTATTCTTTGAAGCATTGAAATGTACGTGGATTAGACGAATTGTAAATGGAAGTATTGATGCTAAAGGATTGATGTTTTTTTCTATTTTAACTGGTAGACATATTAACGATCTTGAAAAGGGCACAAATTATACACTAAAAGTAGCAAAAAATTCCCAAAATGTTTTTTGGAAAGAAGTTCTTTTATCTTGGTCTAAGGTAAAGAAAAAACACAATCCTAATACAATTGATGATGTAAAGATCATGTTTATGGGAAAACGAATGGTTTAAGATTGGTGGTAAAGAAATAAATTATAAAAAATGGCGGACAGCAGGTATCGATTTTGTCTCTGACCTTGTCCATGTTAACCAAAACCGTTTTCTCTTTCTTCATGAAATTGAAACAAATTATGGATTACGGCTAAATTTTTTGGAATACAACAGTGTAATTTGCGCAATTAAGAGTAATTTCAAGCATCTATTTCAGGAAAACGCTACATTTATTGCAATTCCTAAGCCGTTTATCCCATTTCATTTCAGTTTTATTTTAAAAGATAAAAAAGGTTGCAGATCAATCTGTAAACAACTTATGTCCTCAAAGATACCAAGAGCAAAACGAAAATGGGAAGTGAAATTAAATAGTAGCTTTTCAGATGATGAATGGAAGATATACTCTTTGTTGCCATTTAAATGTACAATGGATACAAAATTACGGTGGTTTCAGTACAGAATTTTAAATGGAATTCTTACCACAAATACATTTATGTTTAAAATTGGCAAAAGAAATGATAACATATGTACTTTTTGCAACGAGGAACCCGAAACGATAATTCATCTTTTATCAGATTGTAAAAGGTTAAACCCATTTGGTCTCAGCTCGAAACCTGGTGTTTACAAAAACTCGGTATACCTATCACATTCAACCGAAATCATATTCTTTTCGGGACAGATTTAGGAAAACTAAATAGTGCTATCAATTTAATTCTCATTTTAACTAAGTTTTATATATACAGAAAAAGATGCCAAAATTCAACCCTTTCTTTTATCCCTCTTCAGAAGGAAATAGAATATTATCATGAATTGGAAAGGTTCGTTCTTTTAAAAGATTCAAAATACCGAGTTTATCAAAATAAATGGCAGGTTTGGAAGGGACTTTTCAACTAAACCTTTTGTTCTTATTGTAAAAGCTAGACAATTCAAATGCTATATAATATCTAAGTGTAATGTATTTTGTATATATATACGGCCTACCTATATTACATATAGGCCATATTAGGAGATATTAGGTTAATAGTATTGCCATAATTAGCACCCAAAAGTCCTTTCTAGTCAGATCTCCATCTAGGACTTTTGTTCAGATTATGTAAGAAAGTCACAATTTGGGCTTAATAAGTGTTATCTAAGCACAATGAAACCACCCAACTATGCATAGTGATGAGACCTTCACTTTCTAGTGAAACTCGTTTGACCATGCTTAATCCAATAAGATTTGCAAATAAAAGGCTAGGTAGTTTATTTGAAGATGGTTAAAAAGTGGAATTTAGTCTTTTGTTAAATTGGGATTTGCTTGGAACTTCTCTATATATTAGTGTACAGTGTGGTAGGATTATATAACTCATAAGGAAGTGACGTTGTTGTAAATAAGAAATTCAGTGATGATGTCATAGTAACAGAATACATGTAGAAAGACCATAACTTAGATACAAGTAGTAGTTGATGCTAATATATTAATTATTATGTCAAGATAGTGAATATAACTTTTTATGTTAGTAATAAGAAACTAAGTATTATTAAGTAAACAAGAAGCATAAATCATAAGGCACGCAGTTTGTCTCGACATTTGAAAGGGCGTGAATTTATTTTTGGATACGCCCCTATTATAATTAGGTAATACTCACACACATTCCCTATATGTATATACATGTACCACATATAGTAAATCTGTCTGCTTTATCTATTGTGCCGTTCTTAAGCAAATAGTTAAACACGATTTCATCAAACATTATAACAATAGCTCTTTTACAGTGTGCAATCATCCCGGGCAATAATTGGGCAATAATAGAGGATGTGCGTGAAATTATTGATTGGCTCCATACAAAGGATTTGAACCGGTGTCCTTCACCGTAATCATGGCGCAATGCAGTGCATTCAAAACATTGTCGTTAACCTATTTGATCGTATAGTGCATTTGTTATGTGTGTGAGACGAGCTGTCGCGGTAGATTGTAATAGCTTGTAATCATGCTTTTGTTGAATGAATTTGAGTACTCCGCCATATTTACGGTATGATACGTCATAATCTAGGTGATTATTTGCATTGGATGTCTTGAATACGCTGGCGAAGTTGTGTAATAATCGGATTAATGCTATAACAGCAGGTGAATACAAGTTTTGAATATATCGCGTTGCAAAGCCCCATTCAGTGATCCCAGCGAAAGTGAAAAAAAACAAAATCAAATTGTTACTTTTATAAAAAATTTTAATGAAAAAAATTGGCAAAAACCCAAGAAAACGGCAGTATCGACGAAGTTAAAGACCCATTCAAATACATGTAGCTAATTTATATATACTGTCAGTATATAAATTACAGATTCACGTAAATGCATTATTTTTGTCTTAAATGGGCCTACACAGAAGACACCAAATTGATGTTTTATGACCTTTGACATTCTTTTGTGGCGAGTGACATGGTCAGTTCAATTCACGCCGAGTGTCCTTGACAGGTTTGACTCTGCTTCAGTGGTCATGAAAGAATTCAAAAGATAACCTCTGCCCCAACAATCCCAAGCAATTGTCTGAAACTGCTCTTCGGATGATGTATCATAAGAACTCAGTCGTCAAATGATGATTATTACTGACTATATCATTGAAGACTGAGTTCCGCAGTCTAGTACAAAATCTGAATTTTGATGAATTTTACGATCGTCCGGATGAAAAAATCACTGAATGGGCAGTTAGTTACCTCCTCCTCTTACCCGGGCAATATGAATCAAAGAAAAATAAAGAAAAAAAATTAAATAAAACAAGAAAAAAAAGACAAATAAAATAAAATTAACGTGACCGTGATGAGGCTCGAACTCACCATTTTCCGATTTAAAGTTCGAAGCTCAAATTCCATAATGGTACAGTGCAACAGAGCAAAAATGCCCAACATTTAAAAGCTATGAACAATATATACTACATATAAAAATACTAATACAAGGGAATTTCAACATAAGAATCCAAAAAATTAAGTACCAACATGCACAGCTTTGGATTTTTAACAAAATGTTATCAAACCTCTACTGTGATTGGCAGCTGCACAAGGCATCTCTTTGATAGCTGATAATGGCCATCCATTCAGCAAGTGGCTACTAACTAACCTTGACAGGCTTGAATGAGCACTGTCATCTGCTACAAAACCATCACACTCTAGGACCTGGTCACTCCATAATGCTACAGGAGCACAGTACAATGGAGTGAAAGACTATTATTATTGATTAGGCGCGGATTTTAAAAGTACAGCTCCTATGCGTGTATAGCAAAAATTGGAATAGAATGTTTGGAATCATGTAACTAAAATACTAAATGCATTCTGCAAAATGTGCTCTGACCAATTTATAAAGCATTTACTATACATAGGCCTATACATGTATGGTATGCCAGGGACTGTTTAAATATATATCATGTTATATATCAAAAATGTGAAAAATATCATATTTTAATAATTTGTCATAAAATTTGTATTATATCGTGAATTTCAAACAATGAAATTTATTTGATATCAGAAAGACATTCTTCGTATTCAGAATGCAATTCGATATGTCTGATTTGCTCTCATGTCCCGCAAAAAATACTATCGAAACGCTCAAAACTCTCATTCCAGATCCTTTAATTTGGTTTATTTTTTTTTTTTTCTTTTCTTGTTTTTTGTTTGTTTTTTGATTTGATTGTTTGATTTATATTGCCAGGGTAAGGAGTGGAGGGAACTAAAGGCCCATTCAGTGATTTTTTTTCATCCCGACGATCGTAAAAATCATCAAAATTCAGATTTTGGATACTAGACTACGGAACTCAGTCTTCAATGATAGTCAGTAATTTTTATATTTTGGACATTATTATGACTATCATTTGAGGACTGAGTTCTTATGATCCGAAGAGCAGTTTCAGACAATTGCTTGGGATTATTGGGGCAGAGGTTATCTTTTGAATTCTTTCATGACCACTGAAGCATAGTCAAACCTGTCAAGGACACTCGGCGTGAATTGAAAGACCATGTCACTCGCCACAAAAGAATGTCAAAGGTCATAAAACACCAATTTGGTGTTTTCTGCTATCTAAAGGCCTATGGCTGATTTTGTACCTTTCGTCATTGTCATAGATGTGCTAACATATATAGCTTGCTAGTGCAGTGGTTCAGCCGAAAGTCGTGTGTCTAAGACAAAAAATAATGTATTTACGTGAGTCTGTAATTTATATACCGGTACTGACAGTATATAAATTAGCTACATGTATTTGAATAGGGCTTCAACTTCGTCAATACTGTCGTTTTCCTGTTTTGTTTTTTTGCCATTTGTTTTTCCTTAAAAAAAATTATAAACGTAACAATTTGATTTTTTTCACTTTCGCTGGGATCACTGAATGGGACTTTGTAGCGCGGATTATTCAAAACTTGTTTTTACCCACTGCTATATAGTATTAATCCGATTATTACATAACTTTGCCAGCGTATTCAAGACATAGGTTATATGTAAGGGATAAACTGTACATGGGTATAGAGGCCCTGCATGCTTTTATTGATTGGCTCCAAACAAAGGATTTGAACCGGTGTCCTTCACCGTAATCACGGCGCAGTAGCCTACAGTCCATTCAATCAAATGTTGTCAGTGTGCGAGACGAACGATGTATAAATCTGGAGGTCACATCATCACTTATCATGCTTATTGTAAAAAGTTTGTCCAATGCATATACATTGTACTGTGTGTATTGTTCCCGGGTATTGTCAATGCAGTCAAGCAAACAGGTATTATATTTTGAAAAGGCCGCTATAGTATATTCACAGGGGTGTCTTGAATGGCCAATCATATGGGACATTATCAAATTGCAGTGACTGCTTCCTTTGTTACCACATGTCAGTCATCTTGTGGTTATTGGACCATGTAAACCTCCAAAAAACGAGACAAAGTGCAGGCCCTATGATTTAGTAGTTACATTTCAAAGATTAAGATACTTAAATTTACAAATTCCTTTGATAAATTATCAATCATGATTAAGATTTCTTTTAGCTTACATATGTTTGGATTTAGCATTAAAATGAGTAATTAATACAAATTTCATTTTCAAGTTATTGTTTTGCTCCAGAAATTCGAATGCATAATTAATTATAACATCCTAAATTACTTGACTTGCATATGTTATGTTTTGAACAATTAATACTATTGTCATATTTAATGATATCATTTGGAATTAATTAGACTTAATTAATTTAGTTTCATGATCACGATTATTTAGAGATATATTTGGAAACCTTAAAAGAACATAAATATTTTGATAATCATATTTAAGTATTTGAACATGTTATTATATGATTAGGTTAACATCATTAAATACTAGCTACTGATGAAGAGTACAACCAACTAAATCTTGCTGTCAATGTTTTACTGTCACACAGGTCACCAACTACAATAAAAACCCTACCCATCCGTTAATACTAAACTGGGGTAAGAAATTCAGTGATGATGTCATAGTAACAGAATACATGTAGAAAGACCATAACTTAGATACAAGTAGTAGTTGATGCTAATATATTAATTATTATGTCAAGATAGTGATTATTAAGTAAACAAGAAGCATAAATATTTAGTAGTTACATTTCAAAGATTAAGGGATCTAGAATGAGCGTTTATTGCGTTTCGACAGTATTTTTGTGGGACATGAGAGCACCTCAGACCTATCGAATTGCATTCTGAATACGAAGCATGTCTTTCTGATATCAAATAATTTTCATTAAAAAAATCACAATATAATACAAATTTTATGACAAATTATAAAAATTTGATATTTTTCAAATTTTTGATATATAACAGTCCTCGAAGTAAATTATATAAATCTAATGATATATTTTAAAGTGTATGTAGCTGGGAGGAAAAGCCGACAGTCAATTGAAAATTTTGACCTTTCATATTGAAGATATGAATTTTTTCCCAAAAAGACCCAATTTTTTGTGGTGTTTTTGGAAACAAAATCCATATATTCAATACGAAAGGTCAAAATTTTCAATTGATCGTCGGCTTTTTATCCCACCTACATACACTTTCAGTATAAATCATCAGATTTATAAAGTTTACTTCGAGTACTGTTAAATATCAAAAATATAAATTTTAATGATTTGCCATAAAATGTGTATTAAATTGCGAATTTCAAAAAATCAAAATTATTTGATATCAGAATGACATTCTTCGTATTCAGAATGCAATTCGATATGTCTGATGTGCTCTAATGTCCCAAAATAAATACTGTTCAAACGTTCATACCCCAGCCCTTAAGATACTTAAATTTACAAATTCCTTTGATAAATTATCAATCATGATTAAGATTTCTTTTAGCTTACATATGTTTGGATTTAGCATTAAAATGAGTAATTAATACAAATTTCATATTCAAGTTATTGTTTTGCTCCAGAAATTCGAATGCATAATTAATTATAACATCCTAAATTACTTGACTTGCATATGTTATGTTTTGAACAATTAGTTGATAATCAATACTATTGTCATATTTAATGATATCATTTGGAATTAATTAGACTTAATTAATTTAGTTTCATGATCACGATTATTTAGAGATATATTTGGAAACCTTAAAAGAACATAAATATTTTGCTAATCATATTTAAGTATTTGAACATGTTATTATATGATTAGGTTAACATCATTAAATACTAGCTGCTGATGAAGAGTACAACCAACTAAATCTTGCTGTCAATGTTTTACTGTCACACAGGTCACCAACTACAATAAAAACCCTACCCATCCGTTAATACTAAACTGGGGTAACATGATCGACAAAACAATTTAGAATAATGATCACCACCTCTTACCATAATCCTATACCTAATCTCTTCAACCTAATTTTAATCCTTGTCATAACCCTAATCCTAGCCCTAAAACCCTAGCCCTTACAATAATCTAACCTTAACCATAACCCTATTATTATGTTCCCTTTTAGGTCATTTTCTTGACCTTTCTCGGTTTTTCTTATTCACTACTGTTAATTCTTCTCTCTGCGCAATGATAAATGAAGTTTCACAGTATTTCTTTGGATTATTGGACCACCCAAACCAAACTCGCTCCAGCAATGCCTACGAAGGATTTACACCACGTGGATACGGGTTGGGCATGGCTGATATTAGTATCTTCTTGTATAACTATATTCCTGCATGAAGCTACGTGGAAGGCATTGGCAGTTCTTCTCCCTACTTTCAAAGAACAGTTTGAAACTCACACATGGGTAATCGGTACAATGGTTACACTATTCGTCAGCTTCCGGGAACTTACAGGTAATTATTGGGCAGCGTATCTCACTGCGCTGGGATACTGTAATAAAACCGTTGCTATCTTTAAGTCAAATCTACGAAAAAGAAATGAATTCACAACTTTCTTACCCTTGTAACATTTGCTAAGGGTGATGTGCTCAATTGTCGTTATATCGATCAAGATACTTGTAGTATAAAGCCGGGGTATAGAGCAATGCGAGAACTTGTTCTCTCCAAATAGACTACGCTAATGCTTTTCTATCTGGTTGCAGGCCTATCGATATTGCTCGTCTCCAGGGCTTACAGAGAACAGGGCTGCTTGCATTGTATTTCAAGTCCCTCGCCGCCACTTGTCATCCGAGCTTCATGACTCACTCCACTGGTCACCCATAGAAAAACGCACCATTCAAAATCCTCTTATACAAGACTTATACATGTTCAAGTCGCTGAATGATCTGTTACCAATCTACCTGTCTGATCGTTTGAAGACCTATCGCAACCAGAGAGGGTTTACCCTCGGCGTTAGACGCAACTCGTCTAGTTGTCCCTAGGAGCAGCATATTAATTGGTGATAAGTCTTTCAGTGTACATGATCCCCAACAAGATCACCTTAAACATCAGAGTTTTCCCCACTGTAGATAGTTTCAAGAGTCGATTCAGGTATCATGTTTTGTATATACAATGTACAATTATTATTTACGGACGAATGTTTAACTTAGTCAAGTATCTTTTATTTTTCTAGGACCAATTGTTGGTATACTTGCAACAAAAATAAACAACCGTCTTCTGGGAATAGTTGGTGGCACATTAATTGGGCTTTCTACCATCAGTGCTTCATTTGCCACAAGTGTTTATGAACTTCTGGGACTATTGTCACTTATAAACGGTATTAAGATTAATATAAAAGTAAACTGAGACTAATAATTAAGAGGAAACCAGAATTTACATCGAAATGTTTGATTTTTAATGCTACAAGGTGTGCAATCCGATGTAGATAGACTCATCCACTCCCCTGTATCCTATAAAATATTTTGGTGATCATATTTTTCTCACACCCCTACTCAAATTTAGGCCTGTGATACGTTCCTTCCGATATTAGCTATAGTGTTGCATGTAGACTATGTCATAGTCGATTTTTGATAAATAAAAATATGTTACTAATCATGATAAACGCATTCAGTTGAACTCCAAATTATACTGATGTTTATAATAACAAAATACTAGAAAATGGTTATGAACAAGTTTGTATAAATTAGTGACAGTAAAAGTAAAGTATACATAGGCTAATATTATTAAATGCATTGTTGAACATATTATCTTAATGGCATATTTATAATGGCTCACTTCAATACTGATTTTAGAATCTACCAGTTTATTGATCGCGAAAGCCCGAGTAATGGTGTTCAAATAAAACAAAATAACGTAGTTGAATCATTTTCTTACGATCCGTGACCATTCATAGCATACCTTTGTTTCTCTTTGGATTTGACTAGATGGACATATTTTAAGAAAAAATGGCTCCTATGTCCCTCCCAAAAATGGCGGGAAAATCTATTTTTAGCTCATTTTTTCAAAATGGCCGCCGGTGACATATTGAAAAACATGAAAATTTAAGATGTGACACACATGAGGCCAATACTTATTTTTACTCAATTGCTATACTATAGATTGAAAGTGTTACTTTTGTTCTTTCAGGAAAGTTGCACGGTAGATGCATGTGATGGAGAACAGAGCAGACACTGAAGAGCTACAGAGCAACCAAGAGACTGATAAACTAGAATGCATGCTGTGTAAAGATCATAGCCCTGTAAAAGACAGTTTAGAAAAAGTATTCGCAGAGAAATGGGAGAACATTAGGGACAAACCCTTACAATGGAAGGGCCTTGATAAATTTCAACATGTCAATACAACAGTGGAATGGGATAAAGGATCTAAGGGTTATTATATGCATGCTACTTGTTATACCATGATGTCTAACACACACGCACAATCCCAAGCCACAAAACGCAAGCACAAATCTGAGAAACCAGAAAAAATGGCTAGGATGTCAGGTCAGCAATCATCTTTCTCAGGACCTCCTCCCAAGAAACTTCGTTTAAGTATAGGTGTTCTGCATGATAAGGCATTGTGCGTGTGGTGCATGAAAGGTTCACAAAAGTCTGGTAACCGGGACAAAAATACACCTTTGTTGCTTTCGACACAAGATGCACGGAAAAGGTAAGGCACACACTATCTACATTGCAGATGAGGATACAAGAGAGCGGTTAGATACGTTAATAACGTCAATCCCAGACAGCCAAACAGCCTTTGGTTTTGAAATCAGATACCAGCGTCATTGTTGGCGACAAGATTACATTCGCATTACTTCAAACTACGGGCACTTTTCCCAAGTAAAAGTCCAGCTACCTCAAAGAACTTGGAAAAGACATAGGATTCCACGTACGTATTCAGAAGAATGTTAGTGAGCTTGCAATTGTGTATGATGCAAGACTGAGCTGCCGAAACATACATTGAGGCCGCGCTGTTATCACTGGGAGTAACGGATGACCAGTTGTCCAAGAATGTCGCAACACGACCCAGAGAACAGGTCATCAAAATAACCAATGTTCCTTGGCCCCGTACATACATGAGCTGATCTGAAAATTTTGAGTGCACGCGAGGGGGAACTTGAATTTTTGGATCCCCCTTATTTTCACGAATATCTCCGTTTAAAACTTAACAACCCCCCATCCCAGTTCAACAAAAAAATTTGCGTTCCCCCTCAAAATGTCCATCCCCCTGTCGTAAATAACGATCGCTCCCTAAGATTGACTTAATTGATCAGACCTTTGGGTTGTCATCAGGTGAACCTGTGTTTTTTCAACCAGGTAACCAAGGAACAGTGGTTGTTTTGATGACCTGTTCTCTAAGTCGTGTTGCGACATTCTTGACAAACTGGTCGTCCGTTACTCCCAGTAAGCTCCAGTGATAACAGCGCGGCCTCGATGTATGTACCGGCAGCTCTTGAATCATACACAAGCTCACTAACATTCTCCTGAATACGTTCGTGAAATCCTATGTCTTTCTCAAATTTTTTGATCAAAATTTCCTTGAGGTAACTGGACCTTTCTTGGGAAAAGTGCCCGTAGTTTGAAGTAATGCGAATGTAATCTTGGAGCAGTTCTTGGAGGGTGCGTATTTCATGATCTTTAAAATACTTGTTGGATATGTTGAAAGAACAAAGCTTGAGCCTCCCGAAGGTTAACATGCTGTAGATGCTCTGCATTTTCACTGAGATTGTCTCTCGCTTGATTGCTGACGTATTGACGCCAGGTGGTATCTGATTTCCAAGCCAAAGACTGTTTAGCTGTCTGGGATTGACGGTATTACCGTATCTAACCGCTCTCTTTGATCCTCATCTGCAATGTAGATGGTGTATGCCTTGAACCTTTTCCATGCATCTTGTGTCGAAAGCAACAAAAGTGGTTTTTTTGTCCCGGTTACCCGACTTTTGTGGAACTTTCATGCACCACACGCACAATACCTTATCATGCAGAACACCTATACTTGAACGAAGTTTCTTGGGAGGCGGTCCTGCGAAAGCTGATATATTGCTGACCTGGCGTCCCAGCCTTTTTTTCTGGTTTCTTAGATTTGTGCTTGCGTTTTGTGGCTTGGGAGTGAGCGTGTATGTTAGACATCGTGGTGTAACAAGTAGCATGCATATAATAACCCTTAGATCCTTTATCCCATTCCACTGTTGTATTGACATGTTGAAATTTATCAAGGCCCTTCCATTGTAAAGATTTGTTCCTAATGTTCTTCCATTCCTCTGCGGATACTTTTTCTAAACTGTCTTTTACAGGGCTATGATCTTTACACAGCATGCATTCTAGTTTATCAGTCTCTTGGTTGCTCTGTAGCTCTTCAGTGTCTGCTCTGTTCTCCATCACATGCATCTACCGTGCAACTTTCCTGAAAGAACAAAAGTAACACTTTCAATCTATAGTATAGCAATTGAGTAAAAATAAGTATTGGCCTCATGTGTGTCACATCTTAAATATCGATATTCGTGTTTTTCAACATGGCTCCGGCAGCCATCTTGGATTTAGAGGTCAAGATGACCCCCAAACACTTTGAATACGACATAAAAAGGTTTGGCAAGCTAAAAATAGTGGATAACGACACATTGTTTGTCACTATACTAGCCTATCTACTTCATGATATATAGATTTTCAAGTTTTTGTCAATATGGCACTGGCGGCCATCTTCAATTTAGGGGTCAAGGTGACCCCAAACTCTTTGAATATGATCTTAAATGGTTTTGCACGCCAAAAATAGTTGAAAACGACACATTGTTTGTTATTATAGCCTATCCACTTCATGATATATCGATTTTCATGTTTTTCAATGTGGAGCTGGCGGCCATCTTGAATTTATGGGTTAAGATGACCCCCAAACACTTTGAGTATGACAAAAAAAGATTTGGCATGCCAAAAATAGTGGAAAATTACACATTGTTTGTCAATATAGGAAATCCACTTCATGTTATATAGATTTTCATGTTTTTGTCAATATGGCGCTGGCGGCCATCTTGAATTTAGGGGTCAAGGTGACCCCAAGCTCTTTGAATATTATCTTAAACGGTTTTGCATGCCAAATATAGTTGAAAACGACACATTGTTTGTTATTATAGCCTATCCACGTCATGATATATCGATTTTCATGTTTTTCAATGTGGAGCTGGCGGCCATCTTGGATTTAGGGGTTAAGATGACCTATAAACACTTTGAATATTATCTTAAATATTATCTCATGGTATATAGGATTTCATGTTTTTCAATATGTCACTGGCGGCCATTTTGAAAAATGAGCTAAAAATAGATTTTCCCGCCATTTTTGGGAGGGACATAGGAGCCATTTTTTCTTAAAATATGTCCATCTAGTCAAATCCACAGAGAAACAAAGGTATGCTATGAATGGTCACGGATCATAAGAAAATGATTCAACTAACGTTACTTTAATGCACAAGCTATAGGGAAACCTGATTACATTTTAGAAATAGCAGAGTAAAAGAGATTTCAATGAAGTATTTTTGTGAAGAAGCTGTAGCATAAACGAATAATGAATAACTGGACATCATATATAACGATCCGTGATACCCAATCGCGTTACAATTGATCTGGTTTAGGAGGCAGAGTGTTTATTTTAATTTTATAAACGCCAAAATGTTTTTTTGGAATTTAGTGAACATGAAGACATGAAGGTTGAATATTTATATGAACAAAAATCCCATATTATAATCATCATCATCATTTTTGTCTTTTCACAGGAATATCATTCGGCTTATTATGGATTCCCAGCTTGGCCTTGTTGGCAGTATATTTTGACAAATACTATTCCTTAGCTGTTGGGATTGCGTATGCTCATTCTTCCTTCGGAATGATGGTGATTGCTCCTGTTACACAATTTTTACTAGATACCTATGGATGGCGTGGTGTACTGTTACTTCTTGGTGGCATTAACTTTCACCTGCTTATAAGCGGCATTTTGTTACGCCAACCAAATTATGAATCCACCGCAAATACGAAAAATGATAACTTGCAAAATGCCTATTCGGCTTTATGTCAAAATGAAGATGATGAAAATGATACATTTGGCTGGCAAAGTCACCCTTCAAAATCGTCAAGGTTTGAATACATACTTGTATTTATCAAGCTCTTGGGGCTTGATCTTTTCGCCAACCCTTCCTTTCTAGTTTGTAGTGTCATCACCTCTTGTAGCGCTTGTGTGTTTGCCGGTTGGATTGTATACTTCATACCCCACTGCCTAGTCAAAGGACTTTCTCCATATGAAGCTTCATTTGCAGCAACCGCTGCTGGATTTTCTAATTTAATTGGACACATAATTTACGCCCCTTTTCTTTCCAGAAATATTATAACTGTTCGAAGTGGTCTATATATAACAGGAACAGTGTCAACGATCGCACTCTTGGTAGATAGATATACCTCAACGCTCACTACTATCATTATATCGAATATGTTTATAACTGCTGCTACAGGTGCCCTTTCTTCATTATGTGAGGTCTACTTGAAGTCCGTTGTAGAGCCAAATTCGCTGGCGAAAGCAATGGGATGGCGAATGGGGCTATCTGGCGTGTTAAGAATAATACCAGGATTTACAGTTGGTAGGTTTTATATAAGGGCTGGGGTATGAACGTTTGGACAGTATTTATTTTGGGACATTAGAGCACATCAGACATATCGAATTGCATTCTGAATACGAAGAATGTCATTCTGATATCAAATAATTTTGATTTTTTGAAATTCGCAATTTAATACACATTTTATGGCAAATCATTAAAATTGATATTTTTGATATTTAACAGTACTTGAAGTAAACTTTATAAATCTGATGATTTATACTTAAAGTGTATGTAGGTGGGATGAAAAGCCGACGATCAATTGAAAATTTTGACCTTTCGTATTGAAGATTTTGTGATTTTCAAAAATGAAAATTATTTGATATCAGAAAGACATGCTTCGTATTCAGAATGCAATTCGATAGGTCTGAGGTGCTCTCATGTCCCACAAAAAATACTGTCGAAACGCAATAAACGCTCATTTTAGATCCCTTAAGTTTGTAAATGGCCTTGCTTTCTTCGCAAGCGGACCTTTTAATATAATTTATGTAGTGCTACTACAGGAGATATCCCTGATATGTTTACATTATCTGGTTGTTCTAAATACTTCAAACTTGTCATTCCTTTTCACAACAGAGAGTTGTTCAAAGCCACTTCCCTTGCTGATAAAATAAACTAGTATTGGCTGCTTAAAATGCATTCCTATACAATTAATATTGTCAACTGTTGTACACCTGAAAAATATTCATCACCACTTAACACTGCTTAAGGGATCTAAAATGAGCGTTTATTGCATTTCGACAGTATTTTTTGTGGGATATGAGAGCACCTCAGACCTATCGAATTACATTCTGAATACGAAGCATGTCTTTCTGATATCAAATAATTTTCATTTTTGAAAATCACAATATAATACAAATTTTATGACAAATTATAAAAATTTGATATTTTTCAAATTTTTGATATATAACAGTCCTCGAAGTAAATTATATAAATCTAATGATATAATCTTAAAGTGTATGTAGCAGGGAGGAAAAGCCGACGGTCAATTGAAAATTTTGACCTCTCATATTGAAGATATGGATTTTTTTCCCAAAAAGGCCTAATTTTTTTTGTGTTTTGGGAAAAAAATCCATATCTTCAATACGAAAGGTCAAAATTTTCAATTGATCGTCGGCTTTTCATCCCACCTACATACACTTTAAGTATAAATCATCAGATTTATAAAGTTTACTTCAAGTACTGTTAAATATTTAAAATATCAATTTTTAATGATTTACCATAAAATGTGTATTACATTGTGAATTTCAAAAAATCAAAATTATTTGATATCAGAATGACATTCTTCGTATTCAGAATGCAATTCGATATTTCTGATGTGCTCTAATGTCCCAAAATAAATACTGTCCAAACGTTCATACCCCACCCCTTAAGATTTTAGCTTTTGAAAGTATTCAAAAGTGGTTAAACCATTTTTTCCTGATCACTGTACTTTCGAGTGTAATTATTGACAAGCACCCAATTATGTTTATGTCTACAGGTTGGTTATACGACCAAACTGGCAGTTACGACACCGGCTTCACATTTTTAGGCGCCATCCAAGCTGTGGGAATTCTAGCTGTTGCTGTTGATCATCTGCGACTAAATATGAGTAATAGGAAGACAGAATGAACTATTAATTTCCAGTATTTTGGTGGCCTTTTTCTACAATTCTCTAATAAACAGTTCGCTGGTTTCTGTATGGTATTTATGCACAATAAAACACTACTTCGGGTAATAATTATTATAATAGCAGTGTGCTCAAAGGGGCTAAAATTTTTGTAATTTTGACGGAACACATCTTGAAACACTGCATCAAAATTAAACATAGAGAGATTGCGATTTCCAAACGCCGTGATCGTATGCCCGCTGATCTATTCAAAACCACTCTCCTGTATCGAAGCGAGGTCGCGTATTTAACCAGTTTTGAAGATTTTGCACGTTCGAAATGAACGCGGAGACATCGTAAAAAATGCACAAATTGTGTTCATTTCACAATAATGTTAAAGACAGTTAAGGATAATGAGCATTAAAAAAAAAAGTTAAATAAATGTTAGGATTTATACAGCGCCTTTCACATGTGAACATGTACCAAAGCGCTTTACATTTATTCCGCCGTCATTAGAATATGTCAGTTGCCATACAATGCCCAAGGCATGCTCATATTTTGGGCGGCGCTCAATGGACAGTATTCATAACAGCTCCCCATTTCACACCTGGGTGGAGAGGAGTAATCGAGATAAAGTGCCTTACTCAAGGGCACAACACGATGGCGTCGCCGGGGCTCGAACCCACAACCTTCCGATTATGAGTCATAGCCCGTTCCGCTCGGCCACCGTGCTCCCATTATTATGATCCTTTTTGTTTGTAAGAAATCATTAAAAGTAAAAAAAACAGGAGGTGTGAAAATTTGACTTCATTCATACGAACAGATTGTCCATTGAAATGCATGCGAAAATGACAATGACAAATGTTTGCAATTTTTGTTATATAGGTTTTTAATATTGTTCTCTTCAAATACCCCAAGTCCCAAACCTGAACATAAAGTAATTGGTAATTAAATAATTAATTTAATTTGGCGTATAGTAAAAAATGGTACAAAAAGTAGAAAAAGCGCATCACATTGTGGCGTATCTACTATACCACTATGTGATAAACTCTTTACGAAAAAGGCGCATCACATAGTGGCGTATCTTGATCACAAGATAACGATACGCCACTATGTGATACACTTCTTTCGTAAAAAGTGTATCACACAGTGGGGATCACTATTCGCCACTATGTAATGCACTTTTTTCGTAAAAAGTGAAAAATTAACAGACTGGCGTATAGTGGATACGCCACTACATGATGCACATTTTCTTATGTTTACGGCATTTGTTCGTTCCACATACCGCCATATAAATTTGGAATCCCTTTTTAAACATTTAAAAGCCAAAATATGAAGTAAATATAGTACCAGAAGGTGCTTTGAACACCGGGAAACAGTTTTTAAACACTGAATTCGAAATTAGTGCAACAACACAACAACACAAGCTTTTTACAAATCGACATTTTTTCAAACTCGTTTTTCTCCGAAATGCACTTTACAGTTTTCCTTACGATACGCCACTATGTGATGAACCCGACGAATGTTCCACATTTTGACGTCTTTCTCAGTTTCCAGTTAACGCACTTGCGAAGCATTGTGATTGTTAGATACTTGTTGAGCAGTGTGATTTAAGAACTGGTATCTCAGACTTGTGCTAATCAGTCAGCGAAGCGTCCACCACTTAGAGAACAAGATATACATTTGGTGCATACGCACCAATATGAACCTCGCGCCAATCGATCCGTGTTCAACGTATAGGCCTAAGTGACGTTAAATAGGTAACCTTGAAAATAGGGACCCAAATTTTATGATTTTTCTTATAACTTTAATACTGTTAGGTGTACGACCCCAGGTTTGTTTTATTGTATTTGAGCCCGATCGGACAAAGTTTGAAATTTGAACCCTCTGTGATGACCTTTGACCTCGGTTGACCTCAATTTTATTTCGGGCATGTATTCCCCTCGTATCAAGGATTCCACCTAGGCCTACCAAGTTTGGGCCTGATCGGACAAAGTTTGAAATTTAACCCCTCCATCATGACCTTTGACCACGGTTGACCTCAATTGTATCTCGGGCATATATTCCCTCGTATCAAGGATTCCACCCACCAAGTTTGAGCCCGATCGGACAAATTTTGAAATTTGACCCCTCCGTAATGACCTTTGACCTTGGTTGACCTCGATTTTATTTCGGTCATGTAATCCCCTCGTAGGCCTATCAAGGATTCCACCCACCAAGTTTGAGCCCGATCGGACAAAGTTTGAAATTTGACCTCTCCGTAATGACCTTTGACCTCACTTGACCTCAATTTTATTTCGGGCATATATTTCCCTCGTATCAAGGATTCCACCCACCAAATTTGAGCCCGATCGGACAAAGTTTGAAATTTGACCCTCCGTAATGACCTTTGACCTCGCTTGACCTCAATTTTATTTCGGGCATATATTCCCCTCGTATCAAGGATTCCACTCACCAAATTTGAGCCCGATCGGACAAAGTTAGTGACATATTATGTTGCTTAAGCTTTCCAGGAAGCTTTCCCTTTAAAGGGAATTTTATCAAACACCCCAATCAATTTGCCCATGACTATCAATGACGTGCAATTCAGCCTCTACACAGCAAACAGAAGTCATAGAACGTCCAAAATATACAAAAACTCTGAAAATACTAAAATTTCACGTTTATTATATTACACATTGAAAACCAATCAAATTACGTGAATTCTTTACAAGACGCACCCATTGAATAAGAATAGGGTATGAAGCCTGTCTGGAAGCAGTGCTGTGTTTTAAAGTCGGGACAAAACACGACGAAACATGCAACGAAGTTTGCTTTTTTGCATGTCAATTATACTCGAGATTATAAATGTCCAAATATCTTCATGAGTTTTGCAACTAGAATAGATTTGATTTTGTATAAGGAAAAAACCTACATGTATACCGGAACCTGTATTTTCGTCTAATACACATTTAACGACTTCATTCATGTGGTTGTCACAGCAGACATTTCCCGTGACATTCCTTGATAAAATATTTTTAAAGACAGCACTCTTTTCATGGAATTCCGAAAATCTTCATTCCTCCAGGCGTAAATGAAAGGATTCCACGTTGAGTTAGATACGATAAGGATGCTGCTGAAGATGTGAAATTCAATGGCAAATATTTCGTAGGTATGGTCTATAACTTCTGCTAATGTAAATGGTATAGAACAAAGGCAGAACATTCCAAAAATGATGAATAAATCCTTTGTCAGCTTCAGGTCTTTCTTTCTACGTTGTTCCTTGTGATTCATGATTAATGCATGTTGAACTACACGGATCCTGGATTCCCTTACTGTTAAAAAAACACGAACGTAACAAATAAAGGTTATTTGGAGAGGTAGTCCGATAAAAACGCAGGTAACGTAAATCTCATATGAAAAGGTTGAAGCAATATTGGTATCAAAATCACAAAGTCCTTTACCCTCATTGTATCCTAAACCTCCCCATCCAAGGAAAGGAGGAATTAGTACACTACTACCCCACAACCAACTGCACGCAATCATCAGAGGAATAAACCGTCTATTGAAGATCTTACGGTAGATATTTGCACCGTGTACAATCAGAAGATAACGATTAAACGAAATCCACGCTAATGATACTAAAGACACAGAACATAAACCGATGATTAATGCTCCTGTTACTACGCAAAGAATTGAATGGTCCAGTGCAACCTGACAGCCGGATGCCCAGAAGTAGATGCTTACGGTCCAAAAGTGGCACTTACTAATAAGTCAGCTATGCTTAGGTTCAAAACGAAACAATTCATAAACTTGTGTAGTTTCTTTGAGGTAACAATGCAGAGTATTACAAGCGTATTGCCGGAAACACCAGCAACTGATGTAAATATAAGGCATCCTATAAATATTTGTAGCGATGTGGCCGAAGTCTTGAGTATGGTAGCATCGAAACTACAGTTTGAAGACATCTTGCATGACGATTTGTAACGAGAAAAAAAAAAGCATTAATGCTGCATCGCAAATCACTTATTAATAAAAATGTTTTACCCTAATATAAGATCAGGTGATGACGCATATCTTTCCAACATCCCTCGTACCAAAGTATTCTAGCCATGCTCGTACCAGCCGGGCTGCTGGTTCTAAAGCTTTCCATGCAGCTGCTCCGCGTTTCTGGAACCATCTTCCTGCTCATTTCGTCAATGTGCCACCATACAAAGTTTCAAAAAATCTCTCAAATTTCACCTATTTCCAAAATAATGAGTTGTCCGCCTTGCGTAGTTTCCCGGTTTTCTCGTTATGTTTTTTCTATTGTATATTTTGCTTCAATATGAGTGTTTTATGATTGTAACGTAACATGGTAGCGTAAGAATTTAGGATAAGATAGCATCATTCATCAAGAAATGACTTAAAAGTCATTTCTTGTACAGCGCTTTGACCTGTTTGATTAGGCGCTTAATAAGTGTCATTTTATTTTCATTATTATTATTATTATTATTATTATTATTATTATTATCCTTGACCTACTTATGAAATCAATAATTCATGCCGGGAGCCAAAAACCATAATATCTCATTAGTGCAGATTGATATTCTTTTCACATGAGGACATGAATGCAAACATACAGAAATATACGGCGACATAATGCACGATCAAGTGTGGTGTCACATGTTTTGTGACTTCAAATACTCACTTGCATTTCATATCTTATACCAGTCATGTATTTCGTATTGTTGACAGTAAGTCCTAATTTCGACATTACTTTAGGAAAAAGATATTCCCTTGTCAAATTAAGAGACTTTCTTGGAAAATAATCACTGCTGCCTGACGGGATCATAGTTGTTTTTACTCTCTTCAACAGGTACGATTCGCTAATTTATGTGGTGACCTCAATCACACGGGCCGAGTAAGGATTATGTGAATTATTCATAACCGATCGATACCTTGCATCACTTTGTTGAGAGCAAGCCAACAAAATTCGCCAATGGATTGCATGGCTAATACAAAAACCGCGAATTCAGTGGCATCCCTGCTGCTATTGCTATTGCATTACAACATTGCATCCAAACACCAAAGTAAATTTAAATTATACCACGTTCAACATTTTTACGACCCATATGTTAAAGCAACCGTATAATTTTCATCAACAGACAATAATTGGCGGTAGTGGATCAGCAGTGGATAACATAATAACTAAACTGAATGCGTTCAAATATCAGGACAAGGGCTGAGCAGCTCCGTTTGTACCATGTTTTAAATATTTTTCACGATGTTTGCCCAAGCTATATGAAAGAAAACTTTGTCAAATTATCCAATCTTCATCGTTATAACACTAGGGGTAGCAATTTTGTCGGCGTGATGTAATAGGGTTTCAATTAACCCTAGTTTGTGAATGAGCGGATGGTGTGAATCAAACAGCCAGTATTGGTCCGTATGGGTAAATTCCATATACACAATAGCGAGCAATTGTTCTCAGTTGTGACTAAGCGATCCAGGAACGGAAGTTTGTTGTCCTATAAACCTTCCTACGTAAAACTGATGTTCTTGTCAACAGCGTTGATGTGTTCAAAGAAGAGGGACTATTGAATTTCACGAGAGTATCGTCTACATAACGAAACCACTGCGTTTTTGGTGTGCCGTTATAAAACTGTAAGGCTAGCCGCTCAAAACGTCCCATGTGTAAATTTGCGACGATCGAGGAAACCGGCGAACCCGTCGCACAACCATGGTTCTGTTTGTAAAATTTCCCGCCGTACACAAAATAGGTGGAGTTCAAACAAAGTTCCAAAAGGGAGCATACATGTATATGGGTGGTAAAGTGTGCACAGGCTGGTTGTTACAATGTAGATATCTACATGTGTGTAGCATGTACTTTGTGTAGCCAGGACCAGATTTACCTTTTTCAGGGCGCTGGACCAGGCTTAAATTTTAGGGCACTTGCTATGTGAAACTCCCCACCCAACCCCATCCATGTAACCTGTTTGTTTTGACTATGATCAGAGGACTCACAGTAGGATTCATGAGTGGAGTTAACATGCATCTGAGAAGTGCGAGTAGATCTACTCTCACTTTCCTGCATGCATGTAGCCATGTACTGTATGGTACCATGGGTTCGGGTACGGGTCCTGGGCCATGAGTACGGGTACGGGTCCCAGGCCATGAGTACGGGTACGGGTCCCAGCCATGAGTGCGGGTACGGGTCCAAAGCCAAAATGGGGTGCGAGTACGGGTACGGGTCCAGAGCCATGGGTACGGGTACGAGTACGGTAACCTTAAAGAATACTTAGAGACAGCACGTCACTCATTTTATACTTTCAATTTTTGTTAGTTTTACCCCTTAATTTCCCTCATTCCTTCAGGCCCTGCCTTCTATATATTTATAGTTTAAGCTAGAACGCTATTGTTTTTGAGCACAATTGTTTCTTGGTAGTACTGCGGGCCAACCTTGAACAAAATTGTTTTTGAGCAATACTGTTTTTTACGGCCGATACCTCCCCAACCTTCAATATACCTCATTTCCATATTTTACTTATCATATTACTATTTTATAATATATTTTATTTTAAACGTTAAATGTAATATACATGAGATGCTGTCATCCAAAGGAAGAGAGGATACTCTTGCATGTTTCTAAACATGAATGTGTTTTTAATGTTCTGCTACTCAATAGTATGGTTTAGAAAAAAAATAGTAGAAGGGTAAACTATGTTTTAATTATAAATGCAAATCCATTTAATTGATTGCCTATATTGGTATCTACCTATATAAAGCTCAGTGAAAGCACGCAGCTGTTAGTTTTTGGAAGGGTAGGTTTTTATGTAAAATGTAAATCCCTTTAGACCCTTATTGAAATATGAAATTGCAAATGAGTAATGATTTTGCACGTGCACGTTAAATCTGGTTTACCCATCATAGACTGTATGCAATCTTTCAATGTATAGATATGTAGGAATAACATGTTAGCCTTTACACTAATCTAACCATTAAACCATATAAACCCTATTATTAATTTTCTTGCCTTTCTTGATTTTTCTTATCCACTAACTGTTAATTCGCCTCTACGCAAGGATACATGAAGTTTCACGGTATTTCTCTGGATTATTGGACAAACCAAACCAAACTCGCTCAGCAATGCCTAAGAAGGATTTACACCACATGGATACGGGTTGGGCATGGCTGATATTAGTATCTTCTTGTATAACTATATTCCTGCATGAAGCTACATGGAAGGCATTGGCAGTTCTTCTCCCTACTTTCAAAGAACAGTTTGGAACTCATACATGGGTAATCGGTACAATGGTTACACTATTTGTCAGCTTCCGGGAACTTACAGGTAATTATTGGGCAGCGTGTCTCACTGAGCTGGGATACTGTAATAAAACCGTTGCTATCTTTAAGTCAAAGCTACGAAAAAGAAATGAATTCACAACATTTGCTAAGGAGGATATGCTAAATTGTCGTTATATCGATCAAGATACTTGTAGTAAAGCAATGCGAGAACTTGTTCTCTCCAAATAGACTACGCTAATGCTCTTCTATCTGGTTGCAGGTCTATCGATATTGCTCGTCGCCAGCGCTTACAGAACAGAGCTGCTCGCATTGTATTTCAAGTCCCTCGTCGCCACTCGTCATCCGAGCTTCATGACTCACTCCACTGGTTACCCATCGTATCATTCAAAATCCTCTTATACATATTCAAGTCGCTGAATGATCTCTCACCAATCTACCTGTCTGATTGTTTGAAAACCTATCGCAAAGGCCTCGGTGTTAGACGCAACTCGTCTAGTTGTCCCTAGGAGCAGCAGATTAATTGGTGATAAGTCTTTCAGTGTACATGGTGCTCAATTCATAACCTCATTGATATACGCGAAGCCTGTGATCCAATCAAAAGAAATTGATTGCCTGACCGCGCACTAATTGCGAGGTCATTAATAACTCACAATGACTCCTGACGCGCTACAATGACTTCTGCGCATGCGTACGTGTATAAGCTAAGCGTTATGGCAACGCACACGCCTACGCGATGCCGTCGCGCTTCTGTGATTGGTACCTTTTGTTGTCGGCGCGAATGTTGAATTCGCCTGGTCGATTTTTTGTAGGGTAGGTTACAACAATAATTAGAACTGGTTATATTTAACAGCGTTTTATAACATAAAATAACATAAAATGCCGTTTTGATTTGTTCAAAATATTAGATATGACGGTAATGAATGACAATAATAACCTTGCACCATCTATTTTGAGGTCATTGTGTGAAATTGTCGGGTTTGTTTTGGGCATCGGTATTTGAAAAATACCTCAGCCCAAAACAAAACCCTCCGATTTCACACAATGACCTCAAAATAGATGGTGCGCAATTGAATATATGAATACAAAACCCACCCAAGTCCATACTGTGGCCAAATTGAGTTAAGCATGGGAATTTGTTGTTATGCATAGGCCTGTCAAATGTATGAAAAAACAACTCAAATTCATCCACTGTGTCTATTGAGCATGTGAAAAATAGCATGTATGAAAGAACCACCCAAGCCCATGATTTGAGTCTTGTAACACATTGATTGAAATCCAGTATGTATAAAAGTCCGCTTGTAACACATTCATTGCTGGAGAGTGAAAAAAAAAAAAAATGGGTTTAATAAAGGAAAGTGTGTGGTTTGTATTACATGGCAGAATGCTTATCAACATTATACATACCTGTGTGCTTTATTTTGTATTACCTTACTAGTGGTAATCTCATTCAAACATTGTTGTCCCTGAAATGCTAATCGTCATACTTAATGCAGTTTAACCCACTCATTTGCACGTAAAACGTACCATATTGACCAGGTAAATATAACTGAAGGAATTAAAATGATACACAGGTTTTTCTCTCAAAATCACTTCCCATGGACTTGGGTGGGTTTTGTATTCATGTATTCAATTATTATTGTCTAATTGTGTTGTGGAATAAGATCACTTTAAACATCAGAGTTTTCCCCACTGTAGATAGTTTCAAGAGTCGATTCAGGTATCATGTTTTGTATATACAATTTATTATTATTTACGGACGAATATTTAACTTAGTCAAGTATCTTTATTTTTCTAGGACCAATTGTTGGTATACTTGCAACTAAAATAAACAACCGTCTTCTGGGAATAGTTGGTGGCACATTAATTGGGCTTTCTACAATCAGTGCTTCATTTGCAACAAGTGTTTATGAACTTCTGGGACTATTGTCACTTATAAACGGTATTAAGATCAACAAATATATAAGTAAACTGAGACTAATACTTAAGAGGAAATCAGAATTTACATCGAAATGTTTGATTTTTAATGCTAAAATCCGGTATAGACAGACTCATCCACTCTCCTGTATCCTGTAAAATATTTTGGTAATCATATTTTTCTCACACCCCTACTAAAATTTAGGCCAGAGAGTTCCTTCCAACACTATATAGTGTTGCATGTAGACTATGTCATTTTATGTGATTTTTGATAAATAAAAATATGTTACTAATCATGATAAACGCATTCAGTTGAACTCGAAATTATACTAATGTTTATTACATCAAAATACTAGTAAATGGTTATGAAAAAGTTTGTATAAATTAGTGACAGTAAAAGTAAAGTATACGTAGGCTAATATTATTGAATGCATTGTAGAACATATCTTAATGGCATAATTATAATGGCTCGCTTCAATACTGAACAATTCTGATTTTAGAATCTACCAGTTTATTGATCGCGAAAGCCCGAGTAATGGTGTTCGAATGAAACAAAATAACGTTACTTCAATGCACAAGCTAGGGAAACCTGATTACATTTTAGAAATAACTGAGTAAAAGAGATTTCAATCAAGTACATCATATATAACGATTCGTGATACCCAATCGCATTACAATTGATCTGGTTTAGGAGGCAGAGTATTTATTTCAATTTTATATATATAATATTTTTTTTGGAATTTAGTGAACATGAAGAGTGAAAGTTGAATATCATCATCGTCATTTTTTGCTTTTCACAGGAATATCATTCGGCCTATTATGGATTCCCAGCTTGGCCTTGTTGGCAGTATATTTTGACAAATACTATTCCTTAGTTGTTGGGATTGCCTATGCTCATTCTTCCTTCGGAATGATGGTGATTGCTCCTGTTACGCAACTTTTACTAGATACCTATGGATGGCGTGGTGTACTGTTACTTCTTGGTGGCATTAACTTTCACCTGCTTATAGGCGGGACTTTGTTACGGCAACCAAATTATGAATCCCCCGCAAATACAAAAAATGATAACTTGCAAAATGCCTATTCGGCTTTATGTCAAAATGAAGATGGTGAAAATGATGCATTTGGATGGCAAAGTCAACCTTCAAAATCGTCAAGGTTTGAATACATACATGCATTTATCAAGCTCGTGGGGCTTGATCTTTTCGCCAACCCTTCCTTTCTAGTTTGTAGTGTCATCACCTCTAGTAGCGCTTGTGTGTTTGCCGGTTGGATTGTATACTTCATACCTCACTGCCTAGTCAAAGGACTTTCTCCATATGAAGCTTCATTTGCAGCAACCGCTGCTGGATTTTCTAATTTAATTGGACACATAATTTATGCCCCGTTTCTTTCCAGAAATATTATAACTGTTCGAAGTGGTCTTTATATAACAGGAACAGTGACAACAATCGCACTCTTGGTAGATAGATATACCTCAACGCTCACTACTATCATTATATCGAATATGTTTATAACTACCGCTACAGGTGCCCTTTATTCTTTATGTGAGGTCTACTTGAAGTCCGTTGTAGAGCCAAATTCGATGGCGAAAGCAATAGGATGGCGATTGGGACTATCTGGCGTGTTAAGAATAATACCAGGATTTACAGTTGGTAGGTATAAGTTTGTAAATGGCCTTGCTTTCTTCGCAAGCGGACCTTGTGATATAATTTATGTAGTGCTATTACAGGAGATATCCCTGATATGTTTGCATTATCTGGTTGTTCTAAATACTTCAAACTTGTCATTCCTTTTCACAACAGAGAGTTGTTCAAAGCCACTTCCCTTACTGATAAAATAAACTAGTATTGGCTGCTTAAAATGCATTCCTATACAATTAATATTGTCAACTGTTGTACACCTGAAAAATATACATCACCACTTAACACTGCTTAAGATTTTAGCTTTTGAAAGTATTCAAAAGTGGTTAAACCATTTTTTCCTAATCACTGTACTTTCGAGTGTAATTATTGACAAGCACCCAATTATGTTTATGTCTACAGGTTGGATATACGACCAAACTGGCAGTTACGCTGGCTTCACATTTTTAGGCGCCATCCAAGCTGTGGGAATTCTAGCTGTTGCTGTTGATCATCTGCGACTAAATATGAGTAACAGCCTACAGGAAGACGGAATGAACTATTAATTTCCAGTATTTTGGTGGCCTTTTTCTACAATTCTTTAATGAACAGTTCGTTGGTTTCTGTGTGGTACTTGTGCACATAAAACATATTCTGGCTACTAATTATTATAATAGCAGTTAGATCAATCGGCAAGGGGCTAAAATTATTGTCATTTTGACGGAATAGATACAAACACTGCATCAAAAGTAAACGTACTAGAGAAATTGCGATTTCCAAAAACCGTGATCGTACGGGGATTTGCCGTTTGGTCTAATACCATTTGATCTAATATCCATTTCGTCTATATCCATTTAAAGCCATATCATAACATTTCTGTAAAAATAGACTGGTATTTATTTTCCATAAAATGTTAACTGTTTAACTGTCAGATACATGTATGTACTCTTTTAATTTTGAGCCGAACAAGTGAGGTAAAGCAAAGAAAATTGGAATTTACTACTAGCGCCAATGCATGTACTCCAGCGGTTGTAATACGGTATGACCATCTGATGTGTGTGTATGTGTGAACATCGCATACGTGTTCGACTAATATTTCCATCGTAATAGGCCTACAAATGTAATAAAACGACGGTTCCTGCGTTTTATTCAAAATCTCTGATTTTGACAAAACTACGCATGGTACACAGCAAACATGATTCGACCTTTGCAGTACTTAAACCTGGTTAACAGGAAACTATTTCAGCAAAATCAATCGTAAAGTCTAGTCTATCCTCCACATTGAATGATGGATTGCACTCACGCCCAAATATGGCACCTGCCAATCAATAATCACCCACTTGAAATTCCCTGACTCGCTGCACTGACCAACGTTATGGACAGATACGGGCGCTGCTTTTGCTGTTATCTTGTTATTTTTTACACACTGACGTTAACTAGGAAATGCCCTATACCTCTAACATACACTGTTTGTAGAGGTCACATCTCAATGGTGAGAGCAATGTGTATTGTGTATAGGAAAATGAACAGTAACTGCAGTATGAGCACCTTAAGTCTTGATTTTTGCAGAGCATCTTTGTTTACTAAAGTACATTACAATCGTGTAAAACCAGAATTAAAATTTTTTTGAGGGCGTTCTCCTCAGTAGATGTTACAATATGGCTTTAACATAAACCCATTATAGTGTAGTCACCAGAGGGGGTTCCCATGCACCGAGTGCTTTTTTTTTCTAACTTACATTTTTGTAATTCTGAAGGTGTCTAGTAAATGAATTTTGATGTTCCCAAAATTAAATATTGTCCCATGGGGTTCATTTGGCGGCCATCTTGGATTCCGACAAAATTCAATTAAATTGACATAACTTTTGAACTAGACATCATAGGAAGACAAATGACCCCATTTTTCGGGATAATGTGGACATGAGCAACCAATTAAAAGGGTTATTTTCATGATTTAAACATGTTGGATACATTAAAATGCAAAATATTATGTCCCATGGCGTTCATTTGGCGGCCATCTTGGATTCCGACAAAATTCAATGAAATTGACATAACTTTTGAACTAGACATCATTGGAAGACAAATGACACCATTTTTCGGGATAATGTGGACATGAGCAATCAATTAAAAGGTTTATTTTTATGATTTAAACATGTTGGATGCATTAAAATGCAAAATATTATGTCCCATGACATTCATTTGGCGGCCATCTTGGATTCCGACAAAATTAAATGAAATTGACATAACTTTTGAACTAAACATCATAGGAAGACAAATGACCCCATTTTTCGGGATAATGTGGACATGAGCAATTAAAAGGGTTATTTTCATGATTTAAACATGTTGGATACATTAAAATGCAAAATATTACTAAAAATAGTATCTTCAAGGCATACTCGTCTGTATATAATAGGAGCTCTTTTTGGTACATTGAGAAGGATATTTTGATGTTATTGATTTATTTACTATTTTCTCTTCTAGGTGCATGACTTAACTTATTATTAGCTAGAACTGGTGTTAGTGAACTAAATATCGTAGCATAGTTATAGTGAAGTGGTGGATAATCATGCCAAAACGCAAGGGTGATAAAGGTACCGAGTCAGACTCACTGCAGAAACGTCCACCTGTAAATTGTATTTTGCATGTGAGTGGTATTGAGCATCTAGATTATACACCGCTCAGTAAAGTAGCTTAAAGTAAGGGGCTCCGCCACTGACAAGCTGGCTCAGCTACATGACATTTGCGACAAAAGACACATTGAACCTCATGATTCACCCTATCGCATGGATGCTGTCTGTAATCACATTCCGGAGAGTCTTGCTGGTGTAGATTTATATAGAAACAATTGGATATCATCGAGGCTGCTACCAAAACTTTACTGAAAATCAATATCGTTTGAAATGTAGTGCTAATGAAGCTTCGACATCACAATCCTCTCGTAACCGTAAATTACAATTATTATCAACTGTCATGCGACTGTTCCCTCCACAATGTATCTTTTTACTGGAAATTAAAGTGTCTGGAAAGACTGAGAGACGCATCAAATTCCCAGTATTCAAGGACAAATACGGAGCATTTAAGGAGCCTACTTGGAAACAGATTGAGCCTCTGGCACTAGAACTAGGACTACATACATCGTCTACATAGCATGGTGCTAGGTGAGGACCGCTTTGCAAGAGAGGCGAATGAGAAGCTGAAGGTCCTACTTGAGAACTACATCCATGACTCGATCGCCTATGCCAAATTTCATCTAGGTGACAAAGGGTATATCACCAACAACCTGGTCTACAGCGGCAGCATCTCTGTCGCAGACGCGGTGATTGGAAACTACCAAAGCACATACTGCTCTGCACTATCATCCGGCACCTCTACAGAAGCAAACAACTTGCCGCTATTCTCAGTAAGCTGGATATAACTGTGACACTGAGACATATAACTTCGCCTTGGAACTTGAGACAGTGCTGGCCAAGGATCTTGATGAGGTTTCCACATCTCTTACTCTGCAGATCATTACCGGCGAGGGAAAGGATGTGTTTCATCTCGAATGGGACAATCTAAACAAAACAATGACAAATATTCATGGGCCAACAAACGTGGTGAACAGCACTGGTGGGATAATGATACAAGATGTGAAACCCGGGTTTGATACCACTACTAACCAGGATCGGACTCTCCCTCTCTACGAGCGTAGATATACCTGAGACCATGGCTTCTGTTCATATCTGTAGTCAAGTCGGGCCCAAATTTCCTGAGGGAACCGTGTTCACTCCGCCCATGATAAATAGCGAAATGTACTCAACATGCATCTCAAAGAATATCGTGTCTGGTCATTTACACGGGAAGCAGTGGGGAGAAGCAGCCTGTCCCAGGGTTTGGTGGCTTCTTGATCCTCTCAGCTACCGGTGTGAAACCCCAAAGAAAGTCAATTATCGACTATTTCACCCCTATCCATCACCCCTTCACCATCCAAGTGGGACAGGAGTATGTCCTTGTCTTCATATGTGACATACTTCACAAGCATGGTAAAAGTGGAGGGGTCCTGTAAAGCGAGGTCGAGGGTCTCACGAGGAGTACATGTCTGTACAAGATTCAGCAAGGTCTTGGGGTTGGTGACCTCAACGTTCTCCTCCTCAATGAATCGCTTAATTAACAAGCGCTTCACCGGCTTCACCGACTGTTTAGAGGCAGAACAGTGCTTTTGCATATGCCTCCCCTGTCAATACACTACGTAGGCAGCCACTGGTAATGAGATCAGCCACCAAACCCTGGGACAGGTTGCTTCTCCCAATAGCTTCCACAGATGTGAACAGGATCAGGAGCCATGGTCTCGGGTGTATCTACCTTTAGGGAGCGCACCTTGCTCCGCGCGTAGAGAGGAGAGTTCGATCCTGGTTAGTGGTATCAAACCCGGGTTTCACATCTTGTATCATTATCCCACCAGTGCTGTTCACAACATTCTAGCCATGGATATTCGTCATTGTTTTGTTTAGATTGTCCCATACAAGATGAAACACGTCGTTTCCCTTGCTGATAATGATCTGCGGAGTATTATGTGGAAACCTTAGCCAGCACTGTCTCTGGTTCCCTGAAGGCGAAGTTGCATGTCTCAAAGTGACCCAGCTTATACTGAAGATAGTGGTGAGTTGTTTGCTTCTATAGAGGTGCCCGATACTAGTGCAGCATGTGCTTGGTAGAAGAAACAGGGCCACATCCTTAAACTTATCTTTAAACCCCAGCTTATATGAATAAGTCAACGCGTCTGCGACAGAGATGATGGCGCCGTAGACCAGTTTGTAGGTGATATAGCCTTTGTCACCCGGATAAAACTTGGCAAAGGTGATCGAGTAATGAATATCATGGTTCTCAAGTCGGACCTTCAGCTTGTCACTTCTGTACTCTGGATTGGGGAAGCCACTTCTTTCAAACTCTTGTATGATTGTACAGAAGATTCAGCGATGTAAGTAACTTAACCTCTTTCTGCCCAACAACTCGGTCTTGAATGAAATCAAGGACAACAGTGAATGCCAGCAGATGAGCAGCAACTTTACGATCCTGCTCTGTTTCAATTGTCGCTTTCGCTTCATCACGCAGGTAAGTTGTGTACTGCGTGTTGAAAGAATCGCGACAGGAATAGTGGAAATTCGCCTCTCTTGCAAACAGATCCTCACCTTGCACCATGATATGTAGACGATGTAGTCCTAGTTCTAGTGCCCGAGGCTCAATCTGTTTCCAATTAGGCTCCTTAAATGCTCCGTCTTTGTCCTTGAATGCTGGGAATTTGATGCATCTCTCAGTCTTTCCAGACACTTTCATTTCCAGTCTTTCACAAAAGATACATTGTGGAGGGAACAGTCGCATGACAGTTGATAATTGTAATTTACGGTTACGAGAGGATTGAGATGTTGAAGCTTCATTAGCACTACATTTCAAACGATATTGATTTTCAGAAAAGTTTTGGTAGCAGCCTCGATGATATCCAATTGTTTCTATATAAATCTACACCAGCAAGACTCTCCGGAATGTGATTACAGACATCATCCATGCGATAGGGTGAATCATGAGGTTCAATGTGTCTTTTGTCGCAAATGTCATGTAGCTGAGCCAGCTTGTCAGTGGCGGAGCCCCTTACTTTACTGAGCGGTGTATAATCTAGATGCTCAATACCACTCACATGCAAAATACAATTTACAGGTGGACGTTTCTGCAGTGAGTCTGACTCGGTACCTTTATCACCCTTGCGTTTTGGCATGATTATCCACCACTTCACTATAACTATGCTACGATATTTAGGTCACTAACACCAGTTCTAGCTAATAATAAGTTAAGTCATGCACCTAGAAGAGAAAATAGTAAATAAATCAATAACATCAAAATATCCTTCTCAATGTACCAAAAAAGAGCTCCTATTATATACAGACGAGTATGCCTTGAAGATACTATTTTTAGTAATATTTTGCATTTTAATGTATCCAACATGTTTAAACCATGAAAATAACCCTTTTAATTGATTGCTCATGTCCACATTATCCCGAAAAATGGGGTCATTTGTCTTCCTATGATGTCTAGCTCAAAAGTTATGTCAATTTCATTTAATTTTGTCGGAATCCAAGATGGCCGCCAAATGAACGCCATGGGACATAATATTTTGCATTTTAATGTATCCAACATGTTTAAATCATGAAAATAACCCTTTTAATTGGTTGCTCATGTCCACATTATCCCGAAAAATGGGGTCATTTGTCTTCCTATGATGTCTAGTTCAAAAGTTATGTCAATTTAATTGAATTTTGTCGGAATCCAAGATGGCCGCCAAATGAACCCCATGGGACAATATTTAATTTTGGGAACATCAAAATTCATTTGCTAGACACCTTCAGGATTACAAAAATGTAAGTTAGAAAAAAAAAGCACTCGGTGCATGGGAACCCCCTCTGGTGACTACACTATTAGGTAATATCCAGTGCACCCAATAATCATTTGGTCCTATAACCTTTTGGTCCGATTACCATTCGGTCCTATAAACCATTTGGTATAACAACCATTTAGTCTAATACCCATTTGGTCTATAACCAATAAGTCTAATAGCCATTTGGTCTAATAGCCATTTGGTCTACAAACCATTTGGTCTAACAAGCCATTTAGTCTACTAGCCAATTGGCCTACTAACCGATTGTTCTAATAGCACGTGTGAGGCTGCATAGGCACAAAAAACGTTGGTTGACTATCTACAGCCAATATATAAACGTGCGTATAAACTTCCGTATAAACGCACGTTCCGCGTGCCGCGTATGCAATGGTATGGAACATCGTAATTTCTCTACTGGTAAATATAAGACTGAATTGCTGGATTCAAAATATCAACTGCTGAAATAAAGGTTAAAACCTTTCTACATATACTATAATATTCATCGAAAGGAGAAAATACATTATGAAACCATATTTAACAAGACAAGTATGTACTGAAGGGATAATGTGTTTTTAAACATAATATCCTAACAGTCAAAATGGATATCTAGCGAAGTTATTCAGCTGTTTTAAACAAAGAAATGTCACTTTCCACTTTGTATTTTTGCATAATGAAAAGGTTCAGGTAGACAGGTATATATAAAACATGATCTTGATCAAAAATTGCAGCTTGTTAGGATTCAGACTGTATAATACACTGTTTTGGTTTTATGTCAAATCTAATTAGCAGAAGTTATCTATTAATTAGTGCTGACGATTTGGCATCAAGATATGTCTAGATATGTCTAGGATGTGCATTCAATATGCCGGCAGAAAAGGGAAGAATGACATTTTGTTGCTGATCAAGTCAGATACGGAAACATACACAGTCAACGGAATGCTAAAGGCGTGCATCAAAATGAGGCTTTAGCTTTGGATACCTATTATGCGTATGCCTGGATTGTTACACCAATTATGCGTAGTAATAACCACTTTTGGAGTGAACCCTGGACTTGCATATCACTGGCCATTTTGGTCACCACATGTGTCCAAGACAGGTCTTCGCAAAGTACCATGGCTGGGATACTATCTGGACCAGAAGCTTTGTTTTCAAATAATATTTCGTCCAATGTTGTTTCATCTTCTTTGGTCAGAACATGTCGTCGGGTTCATCACATAGTGATGTATCGTGATTTTTTGGGTAATTTTTGCAATTTTTGTTATATAGGTATTTAATATTGTTCTCTTTAATGACCCCAAGTCCCAAACCTGAAAAATAGTAATTAAATAATTAAATTAGGGTTAGTAAAAAACGGTACAAACAGTAAAAATAGTGCATCACATTGTGACGTATCTACTATACCACTATGTGACTAACTCTTTACGAAAAAGGTGCATCACATAGTGGCGTATCTTGATCACAAGATCACGATACGCCACTATGTGATACACTTCTTTCGTAATGCACTTTTTTTCGTAAAAAGTGTATCACAGAGTGGCATATAGTGGATATTCCACTACATGATGCACCCTTTTCCTATGTTTATGGCTTGTCCGTTCCACATACTGACATATAAATTTGGAATCCCTTTTTAAACATTTAAAAGCTAAAATATAAGTAAATATAGTACACGAAGGTGCTTTGAACACCTGGAAACAGTTTTTATACACTGAATGCGAAATTAGTTCAACAACACAACAACACAAGCTTCTTACAAATCGACATTTTTTCAAACTCGTTTTTCTCCGAAAGGCGCTTTACAGTTTTCCTCACGATACGCCACTGTGATGAACCCGACGATGTTTTTGACGTGACGTCTTTCTCAATTTCCATTAGTTAATGCACTTGCGAAGCATTGTGACTGTTAGATATACGTTGAGCAGCCTGATTTACGAACTGGTATCTCAGACTTGGGCTAATCAGTCAGCGAGGTGTCCATCACTATGATTTGGAGCCTGTCTGGAAATAGTGCTGTGTTTTAGAAAAAAACACGACGAAACATGGAACGAAGTTTGCATTTTTGCATGTCAATTATACTCGAGATTATAACTGTCCAAATATCTTCATTACTTTTGCAACTTGAATTGATTTGATTTTGTAAGGAAAAACCTACATGTCTATCTGAACCTATATTTTCGTCTAATACACTGTTAACGACTTCATTCATGCACAGCAGACATTTCCTGTGACATTCCTTGATAAAATATGTTTAAAGACAGCACTCTTTTCATGGAATTCCGAAAATCTTCATTCCTCCAGGCGTAAATGAAAGGATTCCACGTTGAATTAGATACGATAAGGATGCTGCTGAAGATGTGAAATTCAATGGCAAATATTTCGTAGGTGTGGTCTATAACTTCTGCTAATGTAAATGGTATAGAACAAAGGCAGAACATTCCAAAAATGATGAATAAATCCTTTGTCAGCTTCAGGTCTTTCTTTCTACGTTGTTCCTTGTGATTCATGATTAATGCATGTTGAGCTACACGGATCCTGGATTCCCTTACTGTTAAAAAAACACGAACGTAACAAATAAATGTTATTTGGAGAGGTAGTCCGATAAAAACGCAGGTAACGTAAATCTCATATGAAAAGGTTGAAGCGATATTGGTATCAAAATCACAAAATCCTTTGCCCTCATTGTACCCTAAACCTCCCCATCCAAGGAAAGGAGGAATTAGTACACTGCATCCCCACAACCAACTGCACGCAATCATCGGAGGAATAAACCGTCTGTTGAAGATCTTTCGGTAGATATTTGAACCATGTACAATCAGAAGATAACGATTGAACGAAATCCACGCTAATGATACAATAGATACAGAACACAGTCCAACGACTAATGCTCCTGTTACTACGCAAAGAATCGAATGATCCAGTGCAACCTGACACCCGGATGCCCAGAAGTAGATGCTTACGGGTCCAAAAGTGGCACTTACTAATAAGTCAGCTATGCTTAGATTCAAAACGAAACAATTCGTAAATGTTTGCAGTTTCTTGGAGGTAACAATGCAGAGTATAACAAGAGTATTGCCGAAAACACCAGCAAGTGATGTAAATATAAAACATCCCATAAATATTTGTAGCGATGTCGCCGAAGTCTTGAGTATAGTAGCATCGAAACTACAGTTTGAAGACATCTTGCATGCCGATTTGTAACGAGAAAAGAAAAAAGAAAGCATTAATGCTGCATCGCAAATTACTAGTTAATAAAAATGTGTTACCCTAATACACAAGGTGATAAAAAGAGAAATTAGATTTAATTAAATTTTCTGTTTATTCACTTTTGGAAAATGCATGTGCTGTCACACAAGGCATCGATTTTAATGTTTTGTCTAGAATGTCTTTTATTGGACACATATTGAAATGATTTTCAAATTGATTTCCAATCTCTATAATTATGTGAAATGATGTACGATGTTTAGTTTTTGATCATGACCTTACAGCCAAAGTGCGGATAGTGTGTGCGAGGATGTATGGTCACATTGAGATATCAGTGACGCTGAAAATGAACACTGATGGAAATGGCAAAGTAAAAAATTGCACTTTTCGTTTCCGTTGATTTGTAGAATTCATGAGCTGGCCAACTTGGCAATAACCTACTGCATACACGGAGAGTGCAAATTTGAAGCCTGATACGGTCAACTTTACCGGAAGCAAAAAGTGCAATTTTGAATCTGTATCTTTGGTTTTCGTTTCATAACTGTCTGTTTCATTTGCCGTCACTCATATCTCAAATTCAAGAAACATACTTGCGCACACTATGCTTGCCTTGATTTTCGAAATCTATCCTCGCTTTGGCTGTGGAATCAGGTTAAAAAACTAGTACCTTATTTATTGTGTATACTATAAAGTGGATATAATATTGCAGCATGTAATGTCAATAGTGAGTATGTCCTAGATTGCCTACTTGATGTTTTGATATGTATGCGCTTTCATAGTTTTAAGGTTAATTCATAGTTATTTTATTTCCATCATTAAAAAACATAGAAAAGAACAAGATACAATAAGATGGAGGAGGTACAACGAAAGCCATAAAGCATGCAAATTTTTGCCCTCATACAAAACTAAGAAAAATACTAGCTGACAAAATACTACTACTACTGTTATTACTACTACTACTACTACAACTAGTGGTGTTCTACCTTTCCCGTTAGCGAATCCACTTGTTCTCTCAACTTAGCATTTTCCTCTTCTAGGGGGTTGAGTTTAGCTTCCATGGCTTCGATTCGCGAACTTTGAAACTCGATGGATCTGTTCAGTTCGCTTTCTAGCTTCTGCATTCCTTTGAACAGTCCATCCAATGTCATTTTTACGTGAGATTGGAATTCTTTAATCGAGTTCTGGACATGTTCCTGAAGCTGTTTAGGTGGTATATCAGCCGGAAGACCTACCGGGCTTAACTTGGGCATCGCCCCTAACATCTCGGCAAAGGATGATGATGTACCCGCGCTGTCGCCATGTTTAGGTGGCGAAAGCATACTCATAGTGGGAGTATACTGTACAGGCGTGTCACTATGGCTGGATGTAGACCTTGTTTTTGTCGTTCAGTCTCTCCCTTTCCTTCTATTACCACTCATACTTGGTGTGGCGGCGTCACTATGATAATATAATTATGCCATGCATTCAAACTCGGTTTTAAAATTGCCGCAAACAATGAAAAATTGGTTTTGGTGAGGAGCTCGGTGTATAGATGACCGACTATTCCGCCATCTTGTCAATTGTTTGTCTATATTCTAATGACGGCGGAATAAATGTAAAGCACTTTGAGGCTGTTTACGGCATAAAGTGCTATATAAATAAATATATACATTTTTTTTTTTTATTTCCTATAATTTGGCCATAAAACCGTTTTGTAGAAAAAAGTATTTTCAAGAAAAATACAAAATGGGGTTAACAATGAGAATAGAAGATTTCTAATCAATTACTTT
The DNA here is from genome assembly GCF_039555335.1 of Amphiura filiformis. Classification (NCBI taxonomy): domain Eukaryota; kingdom Metazoa; phylum Echinodermata; class Ophiuroidea; order Amphilepidida; family Amphiuridae; genus Amphiura; species Amphiura filiformis. The sequence continues at coordinate 35,161,488 of NC_092632.1, forward strand.
TTTGCCTAGTGAGATCACTGAAAATCGACCACGTATCGTATAATGTGTTAACGTCACGTATCCAAAATTTATAAACGGAATTCATTAATAATAAGCTTTAATTAACTAATTGAATTAAAAATATCTAGAACATGAATGTGACAGAAATTCGAACACTTTAAAAAGTTTCCGAGATTTCTCTTTGACTCCGGAGATGTGGGGTGGGGACGGGCAATCGACTTTGGAAGTAACGGGCGTGCGTACAGCGGCTCAAAATTAGAGCTCTTTCGGTAAATATATGTGTCATTTGGAAAGAAGCTCCAAAATTTATATGGAGTCATTGGGTGAGAAAACCCTAAAGATAGGTGTCATTTAATGAGACCTGGAACATTTTGGGCCCAAAACAGTGCCAAAATACAAAAATGTCAAAACAGCAGCCTAAATGAGTCTGTGATGAATTCAAATATTGATTAGTAATTAACCAATACCATGTTTACAGATATGGTATTGATTATAATGTACTTTTATAGTATTAACCTTGATATGAATAATTATGTTTACGGTGGTATTTCATAAAGTGCGAAATTAGGTTATCAGATGAAAATGCTGTATGTATATATTTATTTAGTACAATTAAGCTATTTTGACAATTAAGCAAATGTACTGTGTTTTTTCTTTTTACAAAATTCTGATTATTGATTACTCGTATAGATCGCTACCTTGATCAGGATAGTGCAGAAAAGCTCGTGCATGCGAAGATAAATGTCAGATTTGACAGCTGTAATCATGGAATGATATCTTGTATGGTCTTCCTGATAAAGAACTTTCAAAGAACAACGTATGCAAAAGGCAAAACGCTGCTGCAAGAGTGGTTACTCATATCACATAACACCCATAATGTACGAACTTCATCGGCTACAGGTGCGTCAGAGAATTGAATACATGAATACAAAAGCCACCCAAGTCCATGGGAAGTTATTTTGAGAGAAAAACCCGTGTATCATTTTAATTCCTTCAGTTAGATTTACCTGGTCAATATGGTAAGTTTTACGTGCAAATGAGTGAATTAACCTGTATTAGGTATGACGATTAGCATTTCAGGGACTTTGTGTGGTTCATTTTAAATTTTGGACTTGGGTGGTTTTTTGAATCATATACAAAGACAACAATGTTAGAATGAGATTACCACTAGTAAGATAATACAAAATAAAGCGCACCGGTATGTATAATGTTGATAAGCATTCTGCCATGTAATATAAACCACACACTTTCCTTTATTAAACCCATTTTTTTTTCAAAAGTCACTCTCTAGCAATGAATGTGTTACAAGTGGACTTTTATACATACTGGATTTTAATTAATGTGTTACAAGACTCAATTCATGGAATTGGGTGATTCTTTCATACATGCTTTTTTTCACATGCTCAATAGACACAGAGGATGAATTTGAGTTGTTCTTTCATACATATGACAGGCATATGTATAGCAACACTTTCACATGCTTAACTCAATTTGGCTTAAGTATGGACTTGGGTGGCTTTTGTATTCATATATTCAATTGAATACAAGATCTTGCTTCTGACATTTATGTCACTCTGACGCAGCTCCCATTTACTCATCAACCGGTATGAACCAAAACGTCACCTCAGATCTGCAAGCAATATTTGCTTGAGGAAAAGCTGTCACGCACAAAATCTTCAGTAATAGGAGATTTGCAGTTTGCGCGCCAAACCTGGAACTGTCTTCTACTTCATATCAAGAACGCAATCAACTTCTGACAATTCAAATGTCAAACTCTTTTATGCTTATGTTTAGAGGTTAATGACTGTGCATCAGTTGTTTTGAGGGTACTGTGAAATATCTAAACATTGTGTTTCGGATGGCTTATTTTTTGTTTTCTCGTCTTTTTGGCCATAACCATCCACTTGCCGTGCCTATCATCAGTGTTCCTATTTATTGTTTTTCATTACCATTCTCGTGTTTATATTATTATTTTCACTGGTTTTTGACCAGGGCAAATGTTAACCGATGGTTCCTTTTCTCACCTTTGGTGTTTGCTCACCCACTTGCAAGCCCTGTACTGCCATAACCACCCGCTTGTCGTGCCCTTTATTATATTTTGTTGCATGTTGTATTAGCGTTCCAGCTTTTATCATGTAACAATAGTTTTCTCTCTATATATATTTTGCCTGCTTACACTGTAATATTGTTTTAGTGTTTTTAATGCTTTTCGAGATTATTGTTGTAAGCGCTTAATAAATATGTGCATATTATTATAAAAGAGTAAGTTGTTGCATTCGCAAGATAACCGTGCATTGTAAGCGGAGAGGAGTATGATTTTTATTTTGATTATTTTGTTTCGAGTCGTTACAAGATTCAAGACCAAAACACCTTTTACCCAAATTCACTTCAAAATGCGCAGCAAAACACACTGTTTGATTAAGTTAATAATATCTGAATCTTAATTTGTAATTTAAATATTTGCTAAGCAAACATTTTACACAACTGCTCTATGTCTTTTAGCGAAGTATTTTCCGCTGACATTTTACTTAACTTCATGCAATGATTACACTAACTTCGTTACAGTTCAAATATGTATTTGAAGCATTTACAAACTGCTTCGAATGGGGGGAAATGGGAGATCACACAAAAACAGCCAGATTTTCTAAAATAACGACAAAATCTGTTAAAACAGGCTGCTGAATTCTGCAAAATTGTGAAAAATGATTTACCATTTTCCCCCATGTGACCTGGGGCCTAAAAATTGAAATCCTTCAAATCATACAAAAGAAGAACTGTTGGGCTATTCCATTTGAATTCCATACTCCCCACCCGGCAAGACATCTTCCACACAGGGAGTGTGAATATCAAATGGAGTTGCCTGAATGGGTGACTACATTTGATATCTACGCTCTTGTGTGCAAGATTGACGTCATGGCCTCCATCTAGAGGGTGTAAGGATTTTAACTGGAACAGCCCATTAGCTGCATTTCACACATCGGACATATACAGGTAGGCTGCTAAATCACAGTGTAAGCACATTGTGTACTTTGGAGTTGTGGAGCAAATTTGATTTAAATTTCCCGCTTTTATAATATGCGCGTTCTCGTTAAGAAACTTTAATCCGGAATCAATTCTATTTTTTTTGACGCCAAAGGAAAAAAGCACTTGGAATTCCAGATAAATGCATGTTAAGTGTTAATTTTACATTGAACCCTATGCAAAATATACAACTTGGAGTCAAAGTTGAGCTATATCCTACACATTTGCTGCCTTGAGATTCCAGTGGTTGAAAATATGAGCGTTTTCGAACGTTTCGAATTTTCACCCCCACCCCTCCCGCGGTGATCTCAAAACCATCACCTTGGGCCTATAATCTTAACCATGCCCCTCATAGCAGTCAATATTTGTATACTATGGTAGTTAATCCTACTTATTTACGTCACTTCTACGGCGAATACTCAGGTCAGATTGCATCAGCGGTCATTTTTACCGTCGCATAATGCATTATCTGCTGACAATAGTAAGTTATATATATTATATTATTATAACTAAATATATTTTTATATTATTAATTTATAAATTATTATTACTACCGAATCAATTGTGAATTTAGATTCCTCTTAATCAAATGATGTTTGCTGGTGTTGTTTTTGATATTCTTTTTGTTGTTGGTGCTGTTTTTTAGATAACAGAAATAATACAAATCTTTAAAAAAGGTAGCAGCAAATACAATACGAAACACGAATTAATTCAATCCTCGTATGTTTACATTTGTTAAATTCTGAAACGTTGGAGGTTAATCTTTGTTGTGGTTAAAGTGACATTTAAACGTTTGCAAAACGAAATATTTTTCTGACGTTAGGATAGTCAAATAAATTAATACATATCACAACTATAATTGAATACATAAACATATCATCGATGAGATTTACTTTTAACTATACTTATATGATCCAAAAGTGCAGTGGTAAACCAACCCATTATTTTAGCAAACGACAAAACAACGAAAATCGAGACCTTTTTCTTTCTTTTCAAATCATCTTTCCAGTTTCGGTGCTGAGTTATATACATAAAGGTTTGAATTTCTTTATAGTGTAATTTTACCAAATTGATTCCGGCTTTATTGTCACTGAAGGTCAAAATTACCAAAGGTTTTACACAGGTTGTAACCATTATACAATGGGCAATAATTTGAACTTCTTTAGATATATTGAAAATGAAAATGGACATTTTATTACTCGCGCGTAAATGTGGAGCTCGGAATCGATTTCTTTCATCGAAAGGAGTAAAATACATTATAAAACGGAATCTATTATATAACGAAACGCCGAAGGCGTGCTTCAAAATGTAGTTTTTGTCTTTAGCTGCAGTAATAGATCCGGTGGTTTGTAATACATGTAGCACGTTCGTGGTATGTGCTAACTGCTAATTGTGATAAAAGTACGAGGGTGTCAACAAATGAAGTATATGGTCCAAAGTTAAGATGTTGAGGCATTTCGGCTTTCGGACCATTTATAGTAGGTTTGTCACAGTGGCTGCACAATAATTCTGCTACACTGTGCATGCAAGCATAACAGTGAATTGAAAAGGGCGCTCTTCAAATTTGGCCAATTTTAGAAAACATCCATGTCGATAAATGAATTTCTTCATATGCTTCATTTATCCAAATTGTTTGAATTTTTAATATATGGTGTGTGAAGCCTTCCCGAGGCTACCATCGGGTCCCCAAAATTAAAAATTATTTTGTTTAAGAACTACTGCCTGTTTTTATGGATTTTTGAAGATCGCTCATAAATCAGTAAATATAGGCCTATTGAAATAAAGGGACCTACCGCCATTTAGCTGAAATACTAATCTTTCTTAGCATGTAAATTATTTCCGTAGACAACGAATGAAGCACTTCCCTAAAACTAGTTGAAGCAAAACATTAATCAATGATATTTTTAGGGAGTAATTTTCCAAACCACAATAGCTCTAAGCCATTGTGTGTGTCCAAGGCCATACTACTTTTGTATACGCGGTACAGTAAAATAGCTGTTCCATTTACCGAGTGTCCTCCCATGTTAATCGTGATGACAAAATGTTAATTTAAGGTCTCATTGCAACTGAATTTTTATTTTTACTTTTCGGACTTGGCTTTGAGTAATGGTAACACATACCATGTTTACAGTAAAAATGAAAATTATATTCCAGACACCGTCAAAATGTCAAACTTTTTTTTTTTTTTTTTTTGTATTGTTTTTAAATAATTAACCGCAGTTCATTTATTCAACCTCATAAAGGATCATTCTTAAAAAATTTATGATGAATAAACAGACGTTCATTAAATATTGAAAAAAACCACCAAAATTACTCATGCCTAATTTGCATAATAATACATAATTAACTGTAATTACCTAATTTGCATAATTAATTACTTTTTGTGTATTTTTGTTATCAATTGAAAGAACTTTGTATACATATGTGTGCAAAAAACCCGCACCTTTATATCATGTACGGTTTTCTATTGGCATCAATTTTGCATATTAATTAGCTGAACTTAGATTAACGCTGCTTTTTCAAGCAAGCGTCCAAATAAACCTTCAAAATCTCGAAACGTGCCGATTTTGTCATTACAGCCATTTGTGGCAGGATTTCATTCCATCTACGAGCATCTTTAAATTGACACTACATCACAATGCATTGACCGATTTCAATTCTGTTTTTTGATTTTTGATGCTTTAATAAAGCTCAATAATGTAGGAACATTCAATAACGTGTTTCTGCTGCGATTATTTTTGAGGTGATATACCTATTTATAGTGACCTGCATAGGTCACGAAAATGAAAGGTCCACAGGGGTAGAAAATTAAAAATGCCCCCGAAACGGATACATCAAATTATTTGTCTGATCACAAGGATTTCAAAAATGTATAGTTTGTGCTATCTTCGACCTATCGTTGCAGAGTTATTTTACAAAAACCTCATTTTTGGGTAAAAACAGTACATTTTTGAGTGTACACGGGGTAAAAATTTCAACTTGCTCCGAGCATCCAAAAAAGGCCTTTAAACAGAAACAAAATACGCTCGTCCCCCGACGCCACTAAATATTAATGCTTCCGCCGTCACTGCATGTTGGAACGAACTATGGATTAGCCTATATATCACATTGATTGTGGCAGCTCATCCTAAGACATTCTGGGTAGCTATTGTGCCACTTCGGTGACCATGTGTGTGTCCACAGGTCTTTATCAAGTTGGAAAGCACGTAGTGTTCAGTATATTTTCAGGTTCAGTGTTCATCTAGGTATCATGGACGGGATATAATCTGGACAAGATGCTTTGTTGATATCGAGTTTCATTGTTGTTGTACCTTTTATGGTTAGATCATATAATATTTCCACATTTAGATTTCAGTAAGTAGGATGGTAGATTTTTAATGAATTTTTGGCAATTAGAAAATACCGTTGTGACATGGTGCTTACATCAACATCAAGGGCTTAGTCTTAACTCTCAAATGCCGTTTGTTCTGTTCAATTTGCTTGTTTTAATCTCGAGATATGCTTAGTTAACGACGAAAGGGTAAAATCACATTTGTGCCACTTTTACTAGGGAAGAGTGCTTTACATGTAAATCAGTGATAGCATCAAGTTTATCAAGGGTTCCTTCGTTAAATCATAAGAATCCATCAATTACACAACACAATTTGTTTTACTGTTTTTACTATTTTATCATGATACATGAATAATGATTCTCCTTTTCTACAAATTAAAAGAATAAATATTTCACATTCTGCTGTAAGTTTAAATACATGTGCACGTCAATGATTTTATCATGGTATACTGTTCTCTTAGTCACTCAAGACATGTTAAAAGACAAACAAATATTGCACACTAAGGTCCGTATGCACAAAAGAGTTAGACAGAATCTAAACTTAGACCTGATCTAACTGGAATTAAGTCCCATCAGGAATGGTCTTTTACTCTTATTTCCTTCCTAGAGTAGCTAGCACATTCTAAAGATTTTAATGCAACGTTCAAAAATAATACAAAATAACTTACGCAAATGTAAAGGAAAATGTCCTTTCTCATGGTACTAAATTCCACTTAGACCAGGTCTAACTTTAGACCAGGTCTAATTCTTTTGTGCATACGGACCTTATAGGTTTATATTACTTGTTGGGAGAGAAATTAGACAAAATAATGCACGCGCGCTGATGTTGATACGTGTGATGCGTCTAATGCACGAGCCCCGAAGGGGGAGTGCATTAGACGCGTCAACTTGAGCTATATCATTGATGTACAGCCTTCTTCCCTAGTAAAAGTGGCACAATTGTGATTTTGCCCTTTCGTTGTTAAAGAAACATATCTCGAGATTAAAACAAGCAAATTGAACAGAACAAACGGCATTTGAGAGCTAAGACTGTGCCCTTGACGTTGATGTAAGCATCATGTCACAACGGTATTTTCTAATTGCCACAGAGGGCGCTTTTCACTTGCACAATTTTTTTTGAGACAGGCTGTAGATTTTGCGAAATAGTATTATAATACCTGTATCGTCGTCTAATATACCATCGAATCTTATCAACACCGTATATATATTTACGTGGTTGTTACAACAGATATTTCTTGTGACATCCCTTGATAAAATATTTTCAAACACAGCACTCTTTTCATGGCATTGCGAAAATCTTTATTCCTCCAGGCGTAAATGAAAGGATTCCACGTTGAATTTGATATGATAAGGATGCTGCCGAAGATGTGAAATTCGATGGGCAATAGCTCATATGTGTGGTCTATAACTTCCGCTAACGCATATGGTATCGAACAAAGGCAAAACATTCCAAAAATGATGAATAAATCCTTTGTCAGCTTCAGGTCTTTGTTTCTACGCTCTTCATTGCGATTTATGACTGATGCATGCTGAGCTACACGGATCCTGGATTTCCTTACTGTCAAGAAAACACGAACGTAACAAATCAATGTTATTTGGAGTGGTATGCCGATAGCAAAGCATATAGCATACATCTCATATGAAAACGTTGTAGGGATACGAGTATCAAAGTCACAAAATCCTTTACCCTCATTGTACCCTAAGCCTCCCCATCCAAGGAAAGGAGGAATTAGTACACTACTACCCCACAACCAACTGCACGCAATCATCAGAGGAATAAACCGTCTATTGAAGATCTTTCGGTAGATATTTGAACCATGTACAATCAAAAGATAACGATTGAACGAAATCCACGCTAATGATACTATAGACACAGAACATAAACCGATGATTAATGCTCCTGTTACTACGCAAAGAACTGAATGGTCCAGTGCAACCTGACACCCGGATTCCCAGAAGTAGATGGTTACAGGTCCAAAAGTGGCACTTACTAATAAGTCAGCTATGCTTAGGTTCAAAACGAAACAATTCGTAAATTTTTGTAGTTTCTTTGAGGTAACAATGCAGAGTATTACAAGCGTATTGCCGAAAACACCAGCAACTGATGTAAATATAAGGCATCCTATAAATATTTGTAGAGACGTGGTCGAGGTGTCGAGCATAGTATCATGAAAACTACAGTTTGAAGACATATTGCAAGACGATTCACAGTAAGAAATCAGAAACCAGTAATGTCGTATTGCCAATCACTTCAGTACTGTAATTGTTTTAAAAATAAACTCCTTTATACAAGGTTATATAAAAAGGGGAAATAAGCTTGCATGACCGATGTAGTAATTGAATTTTCTGCTCTTTGACATCCGTTTCAATTCAGAGATCACGACTGCCAATCGTTGTAAATTCTTTTGAATGTCACTCTCGTCTTGAGTTCCATAGCGTATCTAATGATATGTACTTAATATGTATGTAGCTGGGATGAAAAGTCATCCACCATATGAACATTTTGAGGAATTGCCGTTTGGTCTAATACCATTCTGTCTAATAACCATCTACACCCATTTCGTCTAAACCCACTTGGTCTATATCTACTACGTCCACTAATCATTTAGTCCTTTCGTATTGGATATATATTTTTTTTCTTCACCAAAACATCAAAATTTTAGGTCTTTTTTGCAAATATCTTCAATATGAAAGGTCAAAATTTTCAATTGATGGTCGGCTTTTCATCCCAGCTACATACACTTTGAGTACATATCATTAGATTTGTAAAATTTACATTGAAAACGGTCAAATAAAGTAGGTAATGGGATACGCATCCTGCACAAGAACAGATAAACGCAACGGGGAACGATTGCTTGCTACAAAATAAACTTTATTTAATAAGAAAGAATGAACAGTTTACAAACCCAAAGTGTTACAATTAAATATACAATTAAATATGACAACAAATAAACACAAATCCTGACCGGCACACAACCCAACTTGAAAATAAAGCAAGGGAATGTGCTGGCATACGAACCGAACCCAAGACCTTCCGATCAATAGAATTGTAAAATTTACATTCAGGACGGTTAAATAAAGTAAGTAATGGAGATACGCATCCTGCTTAAGAACAAATAAACATAATGGGGAACGATTGCTCGCTACAAGAGGAATCTGAATATATTTAATAAGAAAGAATGAACAGTTTACCAAAGTGTTACAATTAAACGGGCACGGTGGCTCAGTGGTTACGGCCTTGGACTCGTAATCTGAGGGCTTGCTCGACGTGCGTGGGTTGGATTCCCCGTCCCACCACCGTGTTGCGCCCTTTGGCAAGGCGCTTTGCCTCGCTTGCCTCATCTCACCCAGGTGTAATGGGAAGCTGTTAGGGATAGTCACAGTCGTTGTACTGATGAACCCTGCGCCACTTGTAGGCTGCAAACGTGGTTCCGACATATTCTAATGACGGCGGAATAAATTTTAAGCGCTTTGAGGCTGTTTTCGGCATAAAGCGCTATATAAATATCTACATTTATTTATTTATTAAACATGACAACAATTAAACACAAATCCAGACCGACACACAACCCAACTTTAAAAAAACCCAAGGGATGTGCTGGCATGGGAATCGAGCCCACGACCTTCCGGTCTCTAGACGGACGCCTTATCTATTAGGTTACCATCTCCCACCGATAAACGGTGGTTATAACTGGGTCTAATGTAAGCAGTCGAGGTATACAATACACACAAACATATAAACAATACACACAAACAAATATTTGACGTTTAAATATCAAAAATATTAAAAATATAAAATTTTAATAATTTGCCATAAAATTTGGATTATATCGCGAATTACAAAAAATATATGATATCAGAAGGACATTCCTCGTATTCATAATGTAATTCGATATGTCCGATGTGCTCTCAGGTCCCGCAAAAATACTGTGCAAACATTGCTATCAGAGCCCTTAATGTAGGTTGCACTCTCGTAGCACTTAAAATACAGAAATGGTAAAAGGTAAAAAAAATGGTAAAAAGTGAACGTCCAAGTCACAAGGCGATTGTCTCGAATTAAGAAAAATCAAATTATTTGATATCATATGGACATTCCTCGTATTCAGAATGCAATATGATGTGCTCTCGGGTCCCACAAAAAATACTATACAAAGGTGGGTGACCGAGCCCTTAACAGAACATTGATACACATTTTACGATATCTTTAATAAACAAATGAATCGGCAAGATTTTTTCATACAAACATTACTTAGCAGAGTATAAAAATTTCAACTTTTTTAAGAAAAGCGGAGGATGAGGCTATGGATCACGAAATGACCCTTTAAAGGGAAGACTATATTTTGCTCAAACATGAACTTCATCATAATTACATGTATATGCATGACTCTTCACTCCTCTAGCTCGCATGTATTGCTAAGACAACCAAGGTTACCGACGAGTTTAGTTGAATCTTAATCATTTAGTAATCACAATGCACTACCCTTTCAAATGACTGATAACAATGATGAAAATGGCAATTTTATTACTTGACCGTAAGTATAGAACTTACGGTTTAGTTGAATTTTAGTCATTTAGTAATCACAATGCACTACTCTACTCTCTAAAATGACTGATAACAATTAAGACTGATGATGAAAATGGCAATTTTATTACTTGACCGTAAGTATAGAACTACTTACGATCGATTTGGTCGTTTATTACGTTGAAAGGAGTCGGACCTCATTTACCGATTTGATTTTAATGCGTGTTACAAACTTGCCCTTGAGTTCAAACCGTGTTTATTTGTAAATAAATTCGTCTTTCTCTCATATTTATTTGGAAAAAAAAACACGATTTAAATTATGCTCAGTAACAAACGGTTCGGGTGAGGAACGGGTTAAGGGATTGAAATACATATGTATGCAGAGCAGCGCATCAAATTCGAAATTCTGCTGCTGGTTTACATAATCTCTCCACAATCTGGTTCAAAGTTGTATTTTTCAAATGCCCCAGTCATACCCCACGTACAGACAGCTCAGATGATCTTCATCATCTTCATCTCAACTGGTCCATTGCAGAACTCACAGCTCTATTTTCGCGGCCGACAGATCTTTTCCAGTTTCGGTCCCAAGCCAATACGCGGATTTAGGGTTTCTCTACCGGAAGTCAATTTGTGCCGAAATTCTTGTCCACAATGCAATATGCGTATTGCATAACAAAGAATATTGATTAACCTCCGAACTGTATCTATTGTTATGCAAAACGCTTATTGCATTGTGGGAAGGAATTTCGGCACAAATTGACTTCCGGTAAATCCGCGTAAATCAAAGATGTACTGATAGTTCGGTTGGCAGGCACTTTCAAGAAACTGCTCAAATTTCACCTGTTCTAAGAAGCGTACCAGGGCCTCTACACTCGTATTCAATCCCTGTATGAAAATCACATTAGTAGTTTGATGGACTCAGTACCAGAAGAGGGTAATTGTAAATAGCTGCCACGTGTAGTTGACGCATCGGCAGTTTGCTTGACTATGGCTATGCATTTGAGTGTATTTAAGGGCTGGGGTATGAACGTTTGGACAGTATTTATTTTGGGACATTAGAGCACATCAGACATATCGAATTACATTCTGAATACGAAGAATGTCATTCTGATATCAAATAATTTTGATGTTTTGAAATTCGCAATTTAATACACATTCTATGGCAAATCATTAAAAATTGATATTTTTGATATTTAACAGTACTTGAAGTAAACTTTATAAATCTGATGATTTATACTTAAAGTGTATGTAGGTGGGATGAAAAGTCGACGATCAATTGAAAATTTTGACCTTTCGTATTGAAGATATGGATTTTTCCCCCAAAACACCCCCAAAAAATAGGTCTTTTGGGGAAAAAATCCATATCTTCAATATGAAAGGTCAAAATTTCCAATTGACCGTCGGCTTTTCCTCCCTGCTACATACACTTTAAGAATATATCATTAGATTTATATAATTTACTTCGAGGACTGTTATATATCAAAAATTTGAAAAATATCAAATTTTTATAATTTGTCATAAAATTTGTATTATATTGTGATTTTCAAAAAATGAAAATTATTTGATATCAGAAAGACATGCTTCGTATTCAGAATGCAATTCGATAGGTCTGATGTGCTCTCATGTCCCACAAAAAATACTGTCGAAACGCAATAAACGCTCATTTTAGATCCCTTAAAAAGCCTGAGATGTTCGTATTAGTACAGCGCTATGATGCGCATACCGCTTCCTTAGTGAAACAGGCACTTAATTGACACACCATTCAAATGTATTCCATTCAATTCAATTCAATTCAATTTATTTCCATCAAAATACAACGAAAGCTTAAATAACACCAAAATGATTAAAAAAACACAAGATGGAGGAGATACAACAAAAGGCAAATGCCTGCAAAAGTGTTGCACCCCTTACAAAAATAAATAAAACAAACACACACACCGGGCGCACACATATGAACAAAACAAGACAAGTGCGGAAACCTAACACACAACGGATAAGATAAATATATCAGTGTTGTTAATTTACCGGCAAATTAAAAATGACGGTTAATCAACCGGTAAATTGGCATTAATTTACGATAATTAATGTAAATTATGAAAATACAAAATTGCAAACTTTACTTACTTATAGCCTTAAGGATACGATACATGATTTACCGACAAGTGACTCATTTCGGAATGCGATCATGAATTTTGAAGAAAAAAAAAAAGTTTCCACAGGCTTCGTTGGGATTCGAAGCAGCGATTCGTAAATTCCTTTGATTACGCTTCTAGCGCTTTACCGCTCTGCCACGGTGGCAGTTGAGTGGAGGAGTGTAATGATAAATGATAAATCTCATAATGCCATCTTTAGCCTTTTGGTTACTAAAAAAAAGACGCGTTTTGTAAAGATAGATTAGCCGTTTTATGCATAAAGAGCACGAACGTTTGGGAAAGGTTTCAAACAAATAATAAAGACACTGATGTAAGTAAGTCGGGAAATATCTGCGTCGCAATGTTTTGTTTTGGTTTTGGAATCTGACCTTAAAATTTACGACTTCATGACATTATCATTCGAAATCAACAAAAGATATTTCAACAGTATATGTCCTCATTCTTTCTCCAGAATGTTTTGTAAATGTATGTGAAATAGCTTCAACAATGGTTCGCTGCATAATGGTAAAAACAGCCTTGACCTAAAAAAGGGCGAGAGGTACCATATTTACCGATTCAGGCTAAATTTAAAATTGATATAAAACGTTTGTTTTTTGATCGATTACAAAAATTAATTTTTGTCATATAAAGAAATTGTGTCTGACGTGAATTACACTACAGTTTTTTATTCTTAGGGCTCTTTAACTTCTTCAAATAATTTTCAAAATGATAGAGTGAATCCCCTGGCCCTCTATAATTACGCACAAAAGATCGAGTCCCCTTAATCAAGGCTTCTTCCTTACTTTTTCTCTATTCATGCCCTTCTTTAGGACCCATGGTCGAAGTATCATAATACTCCATCAGATTTTTAGTCAGGTCAGAATATTTGTGTAGGACGACATGAGCTAGGGAGGAAGTATGCCTTCTGGGCATGGTGTGGATTTTGTTCAAACACTACCCCTGCAGTGCACAGTATGCCTGGGGTAAAGTATGATAAGAAAGTCCACTATCTAGCAATTCAAATGTCAAATAGATTTTTACAAAGTTATGATGGTAAATAATTATTTTGAAAGAATAACTTCAAAAGTTTGGAAAGAAATAGAAATTTTTGGAAGATGTGGCAAAGCTTCTATGAATTTTACATTCACTAACTATGGACGCCAAAGGACTTGAAGCAAGTCTACCTAATTAGGAACTAGGGATCTAAAGCATTGTAAGTAGAGGATAATCTTGTAGCAAATAAAGATGAAACTCAATGATAATATAACCCCCGGCCGAAACACTTCAAAATTTCACAATTAACAAGGACACAACAACAGTGCCGACGAGAGCCATTACGGGCCTGGGGCTAAAATGAACGCACGGGCCCCAGCGATGACGGAGCAGGACTTCATAAGTGTGTGTGTGTGTGGGGGGGGTTAAGGGATGGTAGGCAAAAGCAGTGGCGTGAATTTCTTTGTGACATGGGGGAGGGAGGTTTGTGTAAAATTCTTGAACACATGTTGAAGCGGAGCGAAAGTAGCGTGTTTAGCTGCCAATAATCAAATATTCATTATTGAAGAAGACAAATGCGCGCGGCGCGCACAAATTTGGAATGTGAATGTGGCATATTGCTCCCAGATTAAGTTTCTCTGAACAACTTCCGCGTGAAATTAAAATGATTTTTAGATATGGTTTAAGACCTCACTGACCATGAGCACTGATAGCGGAACGAGTACAATGGGAACAATGGGACCCGGCGCTATACCACTCCCACCATCCAACCGCATAGCAACGTTTCCTGGGGGAATGATGATGATAATTAACCAGAAATTTACTGGCTCACAACACTGGAATAGCTACTACTCATTTGATCTTTTGCATTATTTAGGAAAGAAGCAATAGCTTTTTTAAATGATTCCAGTAAATTGTTCCATAGTACGGGAAGACCACCCGATGTGTTAGAGGTCAATTCCTATCTACAAGCTGTTATGGCAGAGCGGAGGTGGTCACGGGCGTATTTATAAATACGTATTTATAAATATAGTCGAATCATACTGTGTAACGATTTGATATTGTCTACAAAGGCGTTGTATTTATAAGCGTTACTGTAATAAAACAAATCATAATACCCGAAGCTTATACTTTATATAATCATATGAACACGTTTTTATTTACGCTGATTGTATTAAAGCAACGGTGTATTTGCCAGGAAATTTATTGGCAATACATAAAATTGATTTATTTTCAAAAATAGATCCACTTATTATACTATATTAGACGTCATTCACAACGTAAACACACTGGAAAGATAGGGAAGAAGGTACGATTACTAACCATGATTTGATTGTTCATCCTTTTTGTTGCGCATTCAGTTTTTCAATTATTCTACCTAATATTAAACAGGGTTTTTAGTTTCGACCAAGATGGAGATGTGACATTACAAAATTCGGAGGGCTCATTTTATTTTATGTTATTTTACTGTACTTGCTTTGTTCTCAATAGCACGAGTATTTGGAAATACTCTGTATCTTATCCATAAGAAGACTTCGATCACTTACTGATTGGTAGCATTGCCATTGATGAGCAACTTTCATTTGTTTCACTTTTCTGGTTTCGCGCCAAATGTGATTTTGTAAGAGAGTGACGATGACCGTCTTTGCCGGAAGTCTTCACCCTAACCCAAACCCAAACCCTAACTCTAACCCTCATATGGAAAGGTTTCTATACAAAAACGATTCTCTTTAAACCATCTACACACAGTTTCCACATGATCACACATTTTCGTCCAAGAGCTTCCAAGCAGAGAAAAGCAAGCAGTGAATTTTATCCACATAGTCTTTGATAACACTACACGGTTCAGTGCATAGCATCGTATGAGCTGTGGAGCTTCTAGCTGAAAAATGGGCCTCTGTATTTCTTTTTTGTCGAAACCTCAAGTCTTCCCTTCATCCAATCAGAATTGTTTTTATATATCAAACGAAAGCTAATACTTCCCCCTAAAAACAGTTTTCGTCATTAGGTCAACAGATAACGCAATTCAATGTTATAGCAATGCGAATGTGGTAAATCTGTTGAAAACTACCTATCCAAGCACATTTTTTTACCAAAATGTAGGTTTTAAAAGTCAAAACCTCAAGTGTTCCTTACAATATTTGTCAAATTTTATGTCATTAAAAAAAGCACACTTATATTGTTCATACACTAGCTTCACTAGAATGAGCAATGGCCAATTCTCTTTAAATTGCAAATCTTGTGTAAAAAGTCACTATTTTCGAATCCCTGCTGCTCTTGGATTACATGGATAATGCAGCTCTCCTCGACTAGAACTTGTAGAAGAGGCACGGAGAAGCCGGCTTTGGTTTATACATTCTTCACGCACCAAGGTGAAAGGTCATAGTTATATCCGACAGCTCAATAATGAAATTTTTAAAGATCGTAAGTTCAGGTTTTACAAGACTTTTTACAACATTATCATGGTTATGTAAATGCAATGTAGTGTTGTAAATTTAATGTAATTTACACATCATCATGATAACGGGTCTTATACCGTATTGTCCTTGAAGAATAATATGTCTCTAAGATCTGATAATGTTCGATTTCTGTCAAATCAGAAAAGTTTTCTGACCATTTCCCGAAATGACCTGGTAAAATATAGGTGGGTCCTTTTGCGATCTTGACTGTTTGTCTGTGGGGCCCAATGGGCGATTTATTGTCGTTATTTAACTCAAAAATTATTTAAATTTATTTTGCTTTCCTCAACAAAATCCATTAACAATATCGTACATCACGGCTTTTAAATGAAACATAATACACTTGTCTAAACAACATTGCACTTTATTACCAGTTTAATGCAATGCTCTTAAGGCAATAATGTTCAAAATAATAGTCATCAAAGACAGCTCTTTCTTGTATTTCTGAAGAACATAATTACGATAAAATCAATTAAAGCGAAAAACAGGAAATAGAATTTTCTATAAATAAGCATGAATATGCAGTCTTAATTGAAAAAAAGAAAAACTGTCGTTATAATTAATGCATTGACAAGTATAAGAACCATATTCCAGCAAACACAAAAACGTTTTTAAAACGTTTAAATAAGTTATATTTTGAGTTTTGCTTTAGGTAAAAACGTTTTAATAACATTAAAATGTCGGGTTATATAAAGGTCATGAAATCGTTTTAAAACGTTTTGTATGAAAACACACTACAGCAATATTTTTTAAATGTTTCCGAAATGTCACTGTAAACTATGTTTGCAAACATTTCTGCCAAATATGTGGTCAACACCAAAATAACATTATGTTAAAATATTTGCACCCAGCAAACACAGAAATGTTCTTAAAATGTTTTTTACAAAACGTTTTAATAACATTTAAATGTCGGGTTATATAAAGGTCGTGAAAACATTTTAAAACGTTATTGTAATATTTTGGGCAAACATTTTTTGCAAAATATTTTTTTAACCCCAAAATAACATTCTGTTTAAAATTTGTACCAAGTTTTCAAAAATGTTTTTGGAATGTTATTAAAACGTTTTTATATCATTTATATAACCCGACATTTAAATGTTTTCTGTAAAACGTTTGTGTTTACTGTGCAGTAAATTACCAACAAATGTTATTTAATGTTATGAAAACGTTTTATACCATTAATGTACCCTTTATATAACCCGACATTTAAACGTTTTCTGACAACCTTTTATAACCTTTTGCGAATGATGTCGAAAACGTTTTGTGTTTGCTGGTATAGCAATGAGGTATACGATTATACACAGTTTTATCTACGTTCTGAACTTCTGATTACTACGGCGATAAATTCGTAGGACACTGCACCAAGTTTTCTAGAACGATTTCATAGAATGTTTGACATCAGAAGCAAATATTAGTCCAACATTAATTTATTAAGAAAAATAATAATAATAGATAACTACATTGTTGTTGTTTTTTACGATCAGCAATTGTATTGTAAGGTTACTTTGACGTGCAAAACCAGTCATCGGTGCTGTTTATTTTGTTACATGCTAAATCTGATATCCTTTAAATAACTGACTCTATTTTCCAAGATTATGTTTAAATCACGATAATATTAAATGCTATAATGTTTTTAGTGATTTTGCATCTTGATATTTCTGTCAAGAGTTACTATAATCATCCACAACACTCAACTAACACGAATCACACGATTACTCTTTGCCCGTATTGCCGTATTTACGTTATTCACAACCATGACAAGCCAAATCGAAGCATTTTTTTAAATGTCTCTTTTATGGTAAAGACACATGGAATAAAGTTAACAACTGAGATTATGCCGATCAAGCTTTGGAAGTCTAGATATAGGTTCAGTAACGTTTGTCATTTCCATATACCTCTTTGAGTAAAGGGACTGGTGACCTGAATGGACCAATAGTGACTATATATTTGAATGGGAAGGCTCCCGGACAAGGCTCATTGATGAATTACACTTTAGATGCAAATGGAAAACAGGAAATTTCAAAGAAAAGACGATAAAAGTTTCACACGTGTTTTAAAAGTACAATAAACAGTCACCCACAATGCGTAAGAAAATCAGGTGTCAACTGAACTCGAATTTGTTGGTCAAAATGTATTTCCTTCAGGATGTATAATTCGGACGGCTTTTGTTAAAATCCCGTTCGTTTAATCAAAAAGCTTTGAAAAGGGGTTCGCTTACTCTCTTGTATCTGCTTAGGTAGTTTGAAGTGACATGCTGCTTAAAAACCAACCAGCAACTTACTGACTGTACTGAAATAGTGAAATTACTTTTGAGAAACACGCGTAATCAAAAAGCTGACCGCTATCCGGACCACCATTCCGACCAAAGGGTAACTCGATTATGAAGCAATTTGAAGAACGCTCATCACCAAAACAATTTACTATAGCAATAATCAACATGATCAATTATGCGTACCAGTAGATTTAATCGAGTTTTTAATATATCCGCGTACTAAGAGTTGTTTCAGTAGTTTTAATACATTTCTCGACAAGTGTTATCACAGACATTTAAGGGGTATTACACCCTCGATAAATTTGTGTCTATTTTTGCATTTTCTCAAAAACTAATAACACACTGGTAACAAAAGTTATGTGTTATAGGCAAGGAATCCAATTACTACACTGGAATTTCAGTGACCCAAGACAAGCGGTTCGTTATTTATGATAAGAAATAAGGTACCGCTAGGATGTACCTCATTTCATATCATACGTATATACTGAACCGCTTGTCTTGAGTTACTGAAATTTGAGTGTAGTAATTGGATCCCTTGCCCCAATAATATACATAACTTTTGTTACCAGTGTGTTATTATTTTTTTAGTAAAATTCAAAAATAGTCACAAATTTACCACAGGGGTGTAGTACCCCCTTAAGGAGTTAAGGCATAACGAAAAGAAGCCCAAAACAAGGACAAAAGCTGACAGCAGTCCTGCTACCTTCGACTATATTTATAAATACGTATTTGACCCATATGCAAGACATAGTAAGACCAGGATAGGATCAAATTCAAGTATTGATTGAATAGGAAATTTATTACACATGGGGTGATTCCGAATTTGTAATATATTATCAAAAACAACATTTTGAAAGTATTTGCCGACGGAAAAATATTTATCGCCGGAAACGTTTACAATATAATCACAAAGTTGAATAAAATAGACAATTTTGCTGCGCAGTAGTCTCATGTTGTTTGCCGCATTTGCATTCAAATGTACAAGACTTACTGTCTAAAAGCTGTTATGGCAGCGAGGAGGTGGTCACGTGCGTATTTATAAATACGTATTTATAAATATAGTCGAAGCATACTGACAGTTTTCCCAGCAAACACAAAACGTTTTCGACATCATTCGCAAAAGGTTATAAAAGGTTGTCAGAAAACGCTTAAATGTCGGGTTATATAAAGGGTATATTAAGAGTATCAAACGTTTGCATAACCTGAAAAATCATTTTTGATAATCTACTGCACAACAAACAAAAATGTTTTACAGAAAACGTTTAAATGTCGGGTTATATAAAGGGTATAAAAACGTTTTAATAACATTCCAAAAACATTCTTGAAAACTTGATACAAAACATTCTAAACATAATGTTATTTTGGAGTTGAAAAAATATTTTGCGAAAAATGTTTGCCCAAAATAATTTCAATAACGTTTTAAAAACGTTTTCATGACCTTTATATAACCCGACATTTAAATGTTATTAAAAGGTTTTGAAAAAAAATATTTTAAGAACATTTATGTGTTTGCTGGGTTCAAATATTTTAACATAATGTTATTTAAGTATTGACACAATATTTGGCAAAAATGTTTGCAAAAATAGTTTACAATAACATTTTTTGAAAACATTTAAAAATATTGTTGTAATGTAGTTTTCATACAAAACGTTTTAGAACGTTATCATGACCTTTATAGAACCCGACATTTTAATGTTATTAAAATGTTTTTACCTAAACCAAAAGCCAAAATATAACTTATTTAAAACGTTTTTAAAACGTTTTTGTGTTTGCTGGGTTATTTTCATATCTTCATTGTCGGATTGTCAGGAAACTTGCTTGGATTGATATGCATGGAGATTTTTGTAATACAATTCTGAATTAGATATACTTAGCACACATTTTAAGAGTAAATTTGTATTTACTATATCCTTGGTGGTATTTACCAATAAATACCCATATGTCCCATCCGGTAATTAGTTTACACATAAAACAAATTACCAGCATATCATGGACTATCAACATGATCAATGCAAATTATGAAACATGGTCTTCATCCGTGGCATTGTCTTTTTAAAGACATTTCTTGTTAAACTTAGTTTCATTTCAGAAAGCTCGTATAGACAAAAAACAACAACAGGGCATTAGCATCATTTATACATCAGTGACATATCATTTGTTGATGATCATTTGACAGGTGGTCAAAACGTGCTAATACTGGTAATGTAAAAACTTGGGTATGCAATATTCTGTTTAACAAGTAAAAAAAAAACTCGAACACGAACTAATCAATTTATAAGTCAACATCCCTTATTTATGTGTTTAAATAAATGATTACCACGGCCACACAAATTGCTAAATATATCTCTGATATAATTTTACATCTATCTTCCACGTTTATGTGCCGCACAGTGTCATCGCCCAGATATCTTCTCGGCAGAAATCCCCATGATGGTAGGTCGAATCCATTAGTTCTTCGACAGCCACACAAGGGACCTCCGACTAAGGCTATTGATAATAGCCTGGTCACTGACCTCTTGGTCACTGACCTCTGTAGAGGTCAGTGAGCCCGGTATATTTCTTCCCCTCTACGTATGCATGGCAGCCCCTCATCTGCTTGAAAGACTCATTATTTTGTTCTGCGCAATATAAAATCCGATTTTTGTCTAAATTTTTGATTTAAATACTCGGGACTGGTTTTCAACACGCTCACTGAAGATTATCATAGAACACATATATTCAAATGCAAGCTTACAAATGTTTTTTTTATAGAAACCAAAAATAACGGGAGATATTCATCATTTTTACCCCGGTATTCAAAGATCTATCGTCTGAATATCAAATAGCAGATACACCACTCTATCCCATGCACAACTCAGCTGCCCAATTCCCCTAGCCAACCTAGAAAGGACAAGAGCGCGAGCGGTTACTTCAAATTAACTCATTGCCAACATGTGGTCTAATCGTTCAGGAATTCTATAGAGAGGGTGCGACACTGCTTATTTTATTGTCCCCTCAGCAATATATGATTTTTATTCTGTTTGGTTGTTACTAACAATAGGGTAATTATCATTGATTAGGAACGAATATAAAAGTCAACTCTATTTTGTAAATTGCGATATAGCGGTGTGATAGCAGATACACGTGTATTGATTTAGTTTCCCGTCTGTACAATGTGATTATTTACCATGTATCTGTTGTTATCGCTGTGTGCAGTTACTTTTTTGAACGAGATCGAAGTTGTCTTGAAGCTCGATCACAACATAATACAGTTGTATTGCTCACATAAGCGGCATCGATTATGATATCCGCAAATATACAAGTACATACTAGAGAATTTCAAATTTTACTATATCTCGAATACAATTTAAAATAACTTCACTGTAAAAAGTACAGAAAATAGTATAAAAGAATATTACACAATTTAAACACGATAGTTTTTTGTGTGTGATTTTTCGTTTTCTTTTCCGTGACGTACGTTTTTTGGCTTAATTATAGTTTCTGATAAGTTTAGATTAATTGTTTTCGTTTTATTTTATTTTCAAAATTAAATATATGATTGTATTTTTAATACATGTGATGAAAACTGTAAGTATATTTTTACGATTATGTTAAAACATCGAAAATGTTATACGAGTGGATATTCATACGTAGTGGTAGATAAAATGAATTAAAGTTTTAACTTCAACACTACACTATTTTTGGCTCACCTGGAACGTTTTCACTAGTCCGACTAGTGTCTTCAGCAGATGGTGATGCTGTGTTGATATCTTGTCTACAATCGGGATATCTCTCACTGATGACGTCACATGATTGACAGAATGACGTCATAGGGTGTTACGATGTAGCGCCGCCCCCCCCGGGCATCAGCAAGTTATCCCAAATAGGATCTATTTCTAGTCCTTGGTCACGATTTAGTTTCGGTTTTTGAGTCCTTATTTGGATGGCTTCAAGAATTCTCCGGGAAAACTCTTTTTGCTCCCGTTCGAGCACCTTAACGTTTTCCCAATCAATCTGGTGACCTTTAGATCTCACAACATGTTCTCTGACCGCTGATTTAGAGCTGCCGGCAGTAGACTTGTGTTCACTAAGCCTTTTCTCAAGTTTCCTGGCAGACTCGCCGATATAACTCGCGTCACAATCAGCACAGTCAATTTGATACACAATCCCAGATTGTTTTAGAGGTTCTGTCTTGTCCTTAGGGGCTACAAGTGCACTCCTCAGTGTATTTTGAGGTTTGAAGGTGGTTGAAACTCCCGCAGTCCTGAACGCTCTGCGTAGCTTCTCAGAAAGACCTTCTATGTAAGGTAAGGTGACAAAACCTTTGTTTGCTGTTTCTGTGTCACGGTCTTTAACGCGTTCTTCACATGAGCAATCTCCTCTGCTTTATCTACCGGGTCTGTGACGACGGTTTCCGCACGGTGGAGTAGCGTTCTAACAACACTGAGCTTGTGCTCCAGTGGATGATGAGAGGAAAAGTTCAAATATTGCTCTGTGTGAGTAGGTTTTCTATAAACCTTGACTTTAAGAGTTCCGTCCGGCTGGCGACAAACCAAAGTGTCAAGGAAAGGAAGTTTACCGTCTTCCTCTTCCTCCCGCGTAAATTTGATGTTAGGATCAATGTTATTAATATGATCGGCAAATTCCTCGATTTGTTGCGCATTTAGTTTGTCAATTATTCAACCGAATATTAAACAGGGTTTTTAGTTTCGACCAAGATGGAGACGCTGCAGCGAAGATGTGGCATTACGAAATTCCTTTGGAGGGCTCATTTTGTTTTAAGTTATTTTACTTGCTTTGTTCTCAATAGCACGAGTATTTGGAAATACTCTGTGTCTCTTATCCATAAGACTTCGATCACTTACTGATTGATAGAATTGCCATACATGTATTCTCCCGACGAAATGTTTTTCCGCAGTAACAACTGTTGAATTTGTAGAAAATAATACTATCATGAAACTTATATATTTACTACAATATCATCTATAATACCTTTAATCAGTTTTAATCAACTTTTCAACATCAAAACATTGCTGGAAAATAACGGAACAAACTTTTTTTATGATCTCATGAAAAACCTGTACAAAATCTGTACTTTTAAAATTAGCTAATTATGACGTCAGTCCTTGACGACCACCATAACAACAGATGACGCCCGTGGTATTTGAACTTTTTTTTAAAACATGTGATGCATAACAAATGATCAAGGTTGTGAATTGTGATACTAGAGGAATAAAGGTATCCCCCGATTACAACGGATTATTAATTGTTATGCGATTATGTTATTTGCCAATATCCAAAAGAGATAACTTTCATTCAGTTAATATCATGCAGCCTCACTACAGTGATTTCCTATCTAGCAGCGCATTATAGTTTAATTTCGAGCATACTGCAGTTACTGTCCGTTTTCCTATACACAATACACAGTGCTCTCACCATTGACGCAGTGACCTCTACAAATAGCGTACGTATAGAAGTATATTGCATTTGCCTAGTTAACATCACTGTGTGAAAAATAACCAACCAATATTTAAACTATTCTCCAAACTTCTAGCAAATATATTTCTCTAACATGACCTAAAATTACAGCTAGGTTAGATGTTCAGAAGGGTCGCACTTTCGTAGAATATGAGGGAGGGCAAAGCATAGCTAGCTCATAGCTAGCCAACTCCCCGTGTTAATTGAATGGAGATTTGACTGAAAATATTGTGCTATATTGGTAACGGAACGCTCCGTTCTGAAGGATGCCACAAAAAAACGGTACAAGCTACATTTAAACTATTCTATGAAATTCTAGAAAATATAGTTGTGTAACATGTCCTAAATTTTTAGCTAATTTAGGTGTTTGGAGAGGGTCGCACTTTTGTGTTTTAGGAAGGATATGTAAACGACAGAAAAAAAATATGAAGAAATTATTTCCAAACCGTGTTAAGTCAACAATCATTATGTTGCTCATTTTCAAGAATTCTGGTTAACAAAAAGCAGGCCATTGTCTCATTTTGTGAACAAAAGTCCACATACCATTGTTTCCTTCCGTTTCCTTTATAATCGGTTACCCAACTGAAGCTATAATACCAGCTTTATTGCGATATCGCACATGTAAAACAGACACATATGCACAACCAGAGAAGATCCGATTTAATCAGTTGAGCTGTTTCAATGAGTGTTATCTTGGTTTAATAGCTTTTAATGGGGTTTTTAAAAGTCCTGCAAAGGTCGAGATGAATTCTACTGACTGCATCATTCCAAAATTGCTCAGTTGTAACATCAGATCAGGCTCAAAATGCAAAAAATGACCCATTACCAGAAGGGAATGATAGAAACATATCATAGTGAAGGAAAATCTAACCGTGAAATTGCAAGCTTATTGAATATTGACGAGGGATCTGTTCGATATAATTTGAGAAAAAAGAAGATTCATGGCTCAATGGACAATCGCCCGAAATCTAGACGGCCGAAAAAACCCACCAAGATAATAATAACAACCGAACCCAAATAGCGTTTGCAGTCGGGATAACTGCAAGTCGATCATGACAACTTTTTGATCGCAACAGGGTATTGACGTCATAATGAGCCTCATTAAACAGCGCCGTCACTTTTTTCAATGGAATTTTACTGTGTAATTTACCGCAAAATAAGAATATTTTTTCTTTCTTTATTTTTGTAATAAATAAGGGTTCCAAGTTCCTGCAATTATGACTATTATTTGTTAAAGGGTGTATATTTTAGTGATAGTTAGGTTTTCCATCCGTAGTATCATTACAATTTAACATTTTCTGCTGTTATAGAGGGTGCGGGAAGATATTTTGTCGGGAGAGTAGTCAGTGCATTGATGAGCAACTTTCATTTGTTTCACTTTTCTGCATTATATTCATGTAATAAAAGAACATAAGTTATAAGTTGTGTTCACACATGCAGCTATTACCGGTAATATTTTGTCTAGGCTAGTGGCTTAGCGTGGGTCATCACATTGGGGTGGGGGCACCGACAATAATGGGGGGGGCACCGGGTCCGATGGGGGGGGGGAGGCAAGCCGTTTTTCGGAAAATTTCATGTGGGATTTTTTTTAATTTCACATCGATTGGGGGGCACGTGGCCCTATGACGCTATGCCATTATGTGCGATGCAATTAAAAATTTTCCGATAATCCCTCAGCGCGTCTACATTAGTCGGCAATAGCGGTAGATCCCACATTTTTATTTCTGTCAAGCTTATTATCGATACCGGTCATAGCTAACCGGAAATGATCCGTGACAAGCTGGAATCGTGTTGACCCAAATCTCGCAAAGTGTGATTTTGTAAGAGAGGGACGATGACCGTATTTGCCGGAAGCCTTAACACTAACCTAGAGTCCGAAGTTTACCGTTTTCTAAATTCCATTTTCCGTGTTGTAATCCGTGTTGTAAAATTGTTAAATCCATGTTTTATGAATAAAGCTTAAAATGGTTACGTAAATGCAATTTAGTGTTGTAAATTTAATATAATTTACAGGTCATAATAATAACGGGTCTTATACCGTATTGTCCTTGAAGAATAATATATGATCTGATAAATGTGAGTTAAAAGCCATAATGTACGATTTCTGTCAAATATACATTTTTTGACCAAAAATGATGCAAAAATATTGGTCAAAACTGTCAAAAATGTTTTCTGACCATTTCCCGAAATGATCTGATAAAATGTAAGTGGATCCTTTTGTGATCTTGACCGTGGGGCCCAATGGGCGATGTATTGTCGTTATTTATCTCGAAAATAATTTCAATTTAGTTTGCTCTCCTACAAACACAACAAAATCCATTAAAAATATCGTACATCACGGCTTTAAATGAAACATAATACACTTGTCTAAACAACATTGCACTTTATTATCAGTTTAATGCAATGCTCTTGAGGCAATAATGTTCAAAATGATAGTCATCAAAGACAGCTCTTTCTTGTATTTCTGGAGAACATAATTACGATAAAATCAATTAAAGCGAAAAACAGGAAATAGAATTTTCTATAAATAAGCATGAATATGTAGTCTTAATTGAAAAAAAAAGAAAAACTTTCGTTATAATTAATGCATTGACATAACCATAGCAATGATGTATAAGATTATACGCAGTTTTATCTACGTTTTATCCAAGTGCTATGAATTCGTTGGACACTGCACCAAGTTTTCTAGATAACATTGAAAACATGAATATACTTAGAACGATTTCATAGAATGTTTGACATCAGAAGCAAATATTAGTCCAATATTAATTTATTAAGAATAATAATAATAACAAATAACTACATTGTTGTTTTTGTATTGTAAGGTTACTTTGACGTGCGAAACCATTCATCGGTGTTGTTTATCCTGCTACATGCTATGATATCCTTTAAATAAGTGACTCTTTTTTCCAAGATTATGTTTAAATCACGATAATATTAAATGCTATAATGTTTTTCGGTGATTTTCATTTTGATATTTCTGTCAAGAGTTGCTATAATCAACCACAACTCTCAACTAAGTTATTAATGGCTTGACACGAATCACACGATAACTCACAACCTAAACCATGACAAGCAAAATCGAAGCATCAATTTTTTTTAATGTTTCTTTTACGCTAAAGATAATATGGAGCAAAGTTAACAATTGAGATTATGCCGATACTATATAGGCCTATATCTTCTCGAAAGTAAAGGGGCTGGTGACCTGTTTGGACCCATAGTGGCTGTATATTTCAATGGCAAGGCTCATAAATGAATTACACTTCAGATGCAAATGAAAAACAGGAAATTTCAAAGAAAGGAAAACAACAATTTCACATAAAAAATACAATAAACACCGACATTGCGTAAGAAAATTACGTGGACAGGTGTCAAACGAAATCTAATTTGTTGGTCAATATATATTTCCTTCAGGATGTTTGTTCGGGCGGCTTTTGTTAAAATCCCATTCATTTGATCAAATAGCTTTTAAAAGGGGTTCACTCACTTATTCTTGGAGTCTACAATAGTGAAATTACTTTTGAGAAACGCGCGTAATCAAAAAGCTGACCGCAATCTGGACCACCATTCCGACCAAAGGAGCTCAAAGGGTAACTCGATTATAACGCAATTCGAAGAACCCTGATCACCAAAACAATTTACGCACCAGTAGATTTAACTGAGTTTTTAATATATCCGTCACTACTATAAAGAGTTATTACAGTATTTTTAGAAAACACATTTCTCGACAAGTGTTATCACAGACATTTAAGGAGTTTTTAAGGCATAACGAAAAGAAGCACAAAACAAGGGCAAAAGCTGACAACAGTCAGCTACCTTCGACTATATTTATAAATACGTATTTATAAATACGCACGTGACCCATATGCACGACATACCATGACCGGGATAGGAACTCTTTAGATAAATATCGTCAAATTTAAGTATTAATTCCGAATTTGTAATATCAAAAATAACATTTTGAAAGTATTTGCCGACGGAACAAATATTTATCGACGGAAACGTTTACAATATAATCACAAAACAGAAATTTTGTTGAACAAAATAGACAATTTTGCTGCACAGTAGTCTCATGTTGTTTGCCGCATTTACATTTACAGCGAGGAGGTGTTCACGTGCGTAAAATTTAAAAAATACGTAATTATAAATATAGTCGAAGCATACTACAGTTAGTTTTGTTTAAGGCATAACGAAAAGAAACACAGACTTCTGTTTAAGGCATAACGAAAAGAAACACAGACTTCTGTTTTAGGCATAACGAAAAGAAGCACAGACTTCTGTTTTAGGCATAACGAAAAGAAACACAGACTTCTGTTTTAGGCATAACGAAAAGAAGCACAGACTTCTGTTTTAGGCATAACGAAAAGAAGCACAGACTTATGTTTTAGGCATAACGAAAAGAAGCACAGACTTCTGTTTAAGGCATAACGAAAAGAAGCACAGACTTCTGTTTTTCAGCGGTTTCTTTCTTCTTTCTTCTTTCTTTCTGTCAACATTTAACATAATTTGCTCTAGGTCCTTTATTATTTGATCGATTATGACCATTATTATGTTTTGAAGGATCCAAGTGTGTGAAAATATTGGATCCAACACATAATAATGATAAAATTGGATGCTTTACCCCCAATATTTATTGGTCTCGCTATGAGTTACACAATATTGGACTCGACTACATCTCGTCCAATATTTTAAAACTCATAGCTCGACCAATAAATATGGGCTCAATCGATCCAATTTTATTTCAAACTTGGGCACAAGCTCCACTAACCCAGCCTTTAGTATGACATTTGAGGTCAAATGTCACGCATGAGTAATTTTGGCTAAAAATGTGATTTTTACCCAAAATCCTTCTTCTCCTATAGAATACAGTAGGGCCTATGGGGTCCTCACAGATTTGGGGTCAAAGGTCATTGAGGGGGTATTTTCGGCACGTAACCAAATACCTTCAAAATGCTTCTTTTCCTACAGATTATATGGAACTGAGATGCGACTGATACATATGTATTGACATTAGCAGGGGTCTATGGATGGGGTCCTCACAGATTTTGAGTTCAAGGTCATACAGGGGACAAAAATGGTTGATTACTGAAAATCACTTTAAAATTCAATATTTTCTGCATATTAAGTGCTGTGATCATAAGAATAATGCCAAAAGGGTTCTAGCATTATGTTCACCAGATTTGGCTTAAACATGGAGGAGGGGTCTGTTTTGGGGTCAAAAAGGGTAAAATTATAAAGTTTGTCCAATTTATTTCCAAGTTATTTCAAGGTCACCAGAGGTTAACCAAAGGTCAAAGGGGTCAAATTCTAAAGTTTGTCTAATTTAAATGAAAATTAGTATATGTGATCTTGATACGATTCAAAATATATTGGAGGTCATTTCAAGTTCACCAGAGGTCAACCAAAGGTCAAAAGGGGTCAAATTGCAAAATTTGTTCAATATGAATGAAAATTAGTATATGTTATGTGAATATGATGCAAAATGTGGTGAAGGTCATTTCAAGGTCATCAGAGGTCATTTCAAGGACACGGCTGGACTTCGCAGCTTTACTAAGGATGCAATATATCTAGTTTTATTTTCATATCTTCACACGTTTTCAAACTTAGTTTCATTTCAGAAAGCTCATACAGACAAAAAAACAGGGCATTAGCATCATTTATACATCAGTGACATATCATTTGTTGATGATCATTTGACAGGTGGTCAAAACGTGCTAATACTGGTAATGTAAAAACTCGGGTATGTACTTTGCGTTATTCTGTTTGACAAGTAAAAAAAACTCAAACACGAACTAAACAATTTATAAGTCAACATCCCTTATTTATGTGTTCAAATAATTGATCACCACGGCCACATATATTGTAAATATACCTGATATAATTTTTTATCTATCTTCCAAGTTTATGTGCGGCACCGTGTCAGAGCCCAGATATCTTCATGGCAGAAATCCCCATGATGGTAGGTCGAATCCACTAGTTCTTCGACAGCCACACAAGGGACCTCCGACTAAGACTATTGATAATAGCCTGGTCACTGACTTCTGTAGAGGTCAGTGAGCCCGGTATATTTCTTCCTCTCTATTTATGTGCATGGCAGCCCCTCATCTGCTTGAAGGACTCGTTATTTTGTTCTGCGTAACATAAAATCCGATTTTTGTCTAAATTTTTGATTTAAATACTCGGGACTGGTTTTCAATACGCTCAGTGAAGATTATCATATAACACATATATTCAAGTGCAAGCCTTACAAATGTTTTTTATAGAAACCAAAAATAACGGGAGATATTCATCATTTTCTACCCCGGTATTCAAAGATCTATCGTCTGAATATCAAATAGCAGATACACCACTCTACGCCAGTGCACACCTCGGCTAGCCCAATTCCCCTAGCTCACCTAGAAAGGACAAGAGCGCGGGCGGTAACTTCAAATTATCTCATTGCCAATAATCTAATCGTTCAGAGACGGTGCGACACTGCTTATTTTATTGTCCCCTCAGCAATATATGATTTTTATTCTGTTTGGTTGTTACTAACAATAGTGTAATTATCATTGATTAGGAACGAATATAAAAGTCAACTCTATTTTGTAAATTGCGATATAGCGGTGTGATAGCAGATACACGTGTATTGATTTAGTTTCCCGTCTGTACAATATGATTATTTACCTGGTGTTATCGCTGTGTGCAGTTACTTTTTTGAACGAGATCGAAGTTGTCTTGAAGCTCGATCACAACATCATATACAGTTGTATTGCTCACATAAGCGGCATCGATTATGATATCCGCAAATATACAAGTACATACTAGAGAATTTCAAATTTTACTATATCTCGAATACAATTTAAAATAACTTCACTGTAAAAAGTACAGAAAATAGTATAAAAGAATATTACACAATTTAAACACGATAGTTTTTTGTGTGTGATTTTTCGTTTTCTTTTCGGTGACGTACGTTTTTTGGCTTAATTATAGTTTCTGATAAGTTTTATTTTATTTTCAAAATTAAATATATGATTGTATTTTTAATACATGTGATGAAAACTGTAAGTATATTTTTACGATTATGTTAAAACATCGAAAATGTTATACGAGTGGATATTCATACGTAGTGGTAGATAAAATGAATTAAAGTTTTAACTTCAACACTACACTATTTTTCGCTCACCTGGAACGTTTTCACTAGTCCGACTAGCGTCTTCAGCAGATGGCGATGCTGTGTTGATATCTTGTCTACAATCGGGATATCTCTCACTGATGACGTCATATGATTGGTGAGCGAAAAATAGTGTAGTGTTGAAGTTAAAACTTTAATTCATTTTATCTACCACTACGTATGAATATCCACTCGTATATTTTACACGAATTTGGCAGTGATTGCCTTCGTCTACTGCGAGAACTTGAGAAAACGTCACTCAAATTAACGCGATTTAGAAATCATCTGCCTTTTAATCAGACTTGTTTTAATATCCACGTAACACCTAAATATCTACGTTTACCATCATCTGTAGTGAAAGGATATCGTGCTGATAACATCATAAAACGGGCAGAAAGATCATTACTTAACGAGCGTATTCGTCAGACCAATTTTACATTGGATATTTTGAAGGAAAAACATCGTATTGTTGAAGGTAAACTTCGCGGGGAATTACCGGAAGTAGCGTGGAAGCGAATGACCGAGTTCATCAATCAGGTCGAAGGTCGCGAACAGGAAGAGGTGAAAACGCGTCAAATTCGGAAGCATAAACAGTTGGTATCGGAGAAGGAAAAAGCTGATATTTCGGCTGGAAATTGTGGTAAATCGGATGGTGGTGCTCGCGATAAGTGGGTAGTGAATTTGTCCTCGCGTTCTCTGACTGAATCGGAAGTTTCGCTGTTGCAACGTGGACTGAATTACTCTGTAAGTAGCAATAAATTCCCAGTTAAAGACATCGTGGTTGCTACTGAGACAGCGTGTAAGGATATACCCGGTGATAAAGCAGCCGAACTTCGTGGTCGTGTAGTTAATGCAATCAAAACTACTAAAGCCCCGACTAGCAACATCACTAAAGAAGAAAGACTTGCTCTAGATAAGCTTAAAAAGGACACTGATATTATTATTGTGCCCGGTGACAAAGGCAGGGCCACTTGTGTTATTGACGCAACAGTGTATGAGGAGAAAGCTAATGCTCTTCTGCAAGATGAGAATGTTTATGAAAAGCTAAAGAAAGACCCTAAACAGAAATGTCAAACCAAACTCATCAAATTATTGAAAGATCTCAAGGAGAAAGGTGCCATTGACTCTAGAACTTATTGGAAGTTGTATCCTACCGTGTGTGACGTACCAAAATTTTATGGTTTAATTAAAATCCATAATGCCGGTGCCCCACTCAGACCGATCATTTCTAGCATCGGATCGGTTGCTTACGAACTTGCGCGGTTTGTATCGGGGATCGTCTCTCCTCTCATTGGCAACACTGATCACCATATCACCAATACTCAATCATTTGTGGAAAATATTCGCGATTTGAAGTTGGAATCGGATGAATCCCTTGTGTCATTTGATGTGTCAGCGCTTTTCACTTCCATCCCTGTTGACAAGTTGGAAGAAAGGTGAGGCTGAAAATCTTGAGCCTGAGCAAGTGCTTGACTGTCTGAGCTTTTGTCTTGACACCTCGTATTGCGTGTTTCGTGAGACTTTTTATCTTCAGCGCTATGGATGTGCCATGGGAAGTTCTTGCAGTCCGCTTTACGCTGACGCCTATATGGAATATTTTGAAAGCCAGGCACTAACATCTGCCAACCCCGCCCCCCCCCCCCCACCCGCCGCGTGTTTGGAAGAGATTAGACTTGTTTCAAGTCCTTTGGCGTCCATAGTTAGTGAATGTAAAATTCATGGAAGCTTTGCCACATCTTCCAAAAATGTATATTACTTTCCAAAGTTTTGAAGTTATCTTTTGAAGTTATTCTTTCAAGATATTTATTTACCATCATAACTTTGTTAAAATCTATTTGACATTTGAATTACTAGATTGTGGACTTTCTTATGATACT
Organism: Amphiura filiformis; assembly: GCF_039555335.1. Lineage (NCBI taxonomy): Eukaryota > Metazoa > Echinodermata > Ophiuroidea > Amphilepidida > Amphiuridae > Amphiura > Amphiura filiformis. Next base: position 35,194,705 of record NC_092632.1, read on the forward strand.
TTACCCCAGGCATACTGTGCACAATAGTACGCTTAGTGAGATTGCAATCAATAACGCTCATAATTATTATAGGTGTTATAGAATAGTAGGATCGATATAACAGCTATTCGTTTGTTATATATAAAATTTGCTATTAATTGTACATACTTTGTCTACAATATTGACAAAATCACAGCTGATGGTAGCACCACTATGCTTCAGTCAAAATAGTATTAAATGAATGTATTTGATTTAGAAAAAACAATCTCTACTTGACTGTGTCCTACACAAAAATTCTGACCTGAGCATGAACAGAGAAAAAGTAAGGAGAAAGACTTACTCAAGGCTAGGAAGAGATATGTGGATGATACCTTCGTGGTCATAAAAACTGTGCATATCGAGGAATTTACCGATCATATTAATAACATTGATCCTAACATCAAATTTACGCGGGAGGATAAGGAAGACGGTAAACTTCCTTTCCTTGACACTTTGGTTTGTCGCCAGCCGGACGGAACTCTTAAAGTCAAGGTTTATAGAAAACCTACTCACACAGAGCAATATTTGAACTTTTCCTCTCATCATCCACTGGAGCACAAGCTCAGTGTTGTTAGAACGCTACTCCACCGTGCGGAAACCGTCGTCACAGACCCGGTAGATAAAGCAGAGGAGATTGCTCATGTGAAGAACGCGTTAAAGACCGTGACACAGAAACAGCAAACAAAGGTTTTGTCACCTTACCTTACATAGAAGGTCTTTCTGAGAAGCTACGCAGAGCGTTCAGGACTGCGGGAGTTTCAACCACCTTCAAAACTCAAAATACACTGAGGAGTGCACTTGTAGCCCCTAACGACAAGACAGAACCTCTAAAACAATCTGGGATTGTGTATCAAATTGACTGTGCTGATTGTGACGCGAGTTATATCGGCGAGTCTGCCAGGAAACTTGAGAAAAGGCTTAGTGAACACAAGTCTACTGCCGGCAGCTCTAAATCAGCGGTCAGAGAACATGTTGTGAGATCTAAAGGTCACCAGATTGATTGGGAAAACGTTAAGGTGCTCGAACGGGAGCAAAAAGAGTTTTCCCGGAGAATTCTTGAAGCCATCCAAATAAGGACTCAAAAACCGAAACTAAATCGTGACCAAGGACTAGAAATAGATCCTATTTGGGATAACTTGCTGATGCCCGGGGGGCGGCGCTACATCGTAACACCCTATGACGTCATTCTGTCAATCATATGACGTCATCAGTGAGAGATATCCCGATTGTAGACAAGATATCAACACAGCATCACCATCTGCTGAAGACGCTAGTCGGACTAGTGAAAACGTTCCATGTGATCGAAAAATAGTGTAGTGTTGAAGTTACAACTTTAATTCATCGAAAATGTTGCAAACGTTTCACTTAATGTCAACTTTGTTATCTTTCAATTCAAATCTGATCAACTGAATAAAAATGTTTTGATATCACTGCGAACTCTGCTTCTTGCTTCCATTAACTCGGACTTGTTATTTACACAAGATAATTGATCGAAGAATTTTGGCTCAAAGAGCTAGAAATGATGGTTATTGGCTAAACAGAGGTAATTACCTTTAAAGCAAAATAGGGCATTATTTCTTATCAAGATCCGTTGACGTTATTTATCTATAGAAAATATAATTATAATATAGTCATGTTAGCATGGTTGTATATACAAACGCTACATAAACAGACCCGGGAATACAGATGATACACAGTAGATCACAATGCGTTTCAAATTTCCACAATCGTTGTATTTTGAATGACAACACTCTTTTCATTGCATTTCGAAAATCTCGATTCCTTCAAGGATTCCAAGTTGAATTCGATGCAACTAGAACATGTAGAATACTCGCAAATAATTGATACGCTAAATAGATAATACTCGTGGTCTATAAATTCTGCTATGGTATATGGCATGACACAAAAACAGAACATCCCAAAATATCACTTTTAATGTGGATCTATTTTTCGGCGTAGTGGTAAAAGCCTAACATTTCCCGCCGATTACGAGCTGATCAAAGTATACAACCCCGTGACCCAAAGTTGACACCCTCTGAGACCCATTGACTCTAAATTGACCCATCTAAGATTTATTGATCCCATTAACCATCCAACGACCTCCTCAATCAAAAAAGACTATGCAAATGACCCATGGACCCTAGAACTTTTGAATTTAATATGACCCCGGGCTAAAACACCGTGATCCCATATAACCATCCAATGACCCCCTGAATCCAAAACGAATATCCAAATGACCCATGACTCCCAAATTGGACCCCAGGAAACATGGTTGACCACGTCTGACGCCCCGAGACTCTAAGGTGACCCATCTAAGACCTCGTTACCCCATATAACATCAAATTACCCCCTGAATAAAAAACGACTATTTAAAATAATATCCCTGACCCCAAAATAGACCACGTGACCAAAGGTTGATCCAATCTGAGACCCTTTGGCTCTAACCCAGCTAACAATTTTACGTTGTTAAAACGTCGTCTAAAAGTTATATAAAGTGGAATAAACGTAACATATGGACGTTGTAAGTACGTAAATTAAGTAGTAACAACGTTATTCACTGACGTTAATGTAACGTCATTTTGACCTTGTTTCGACGTAAAGTTGTGAACGTCGAAACAACGTCACTACGACGTTAAATCTACGTCCGATAATAACATACATCAAAACTATTCCATGTTTTTTCAGATACGTATTTGTGTTACGTTTTCTGAACGTATTATTCAAACGTTGTCACCAGGTCTGGTCAAACACATTGCATCAACGTCGAAACAACGTCACTACAACGTCGAAAATAACGCAGTCACAACACGAATACGAGTTCACAAATTTACGTATTTACAACGTATTATTCAAACGTTGTTATCCGGTATGGTAAAACATTGCATCAACGTCTGGAATAAAACCTTATTATCCTCACGTGAACCTATAATAATACGGTATTACAACGTTATAACGGAATTAATAGGGACGTTTGAATGATACGTTCCCAACTTGACATCGAAACAACGTCATAATGACATTATATCAACACCCAAAAATCAACGTCGAAAATAACGTAGTCAAAACACGAATACGAGTTCACAGATTTACGTATTTACAACGTAAATGAAAACCTAAGCGTTACGTCCGCGAATGTCGTGAATACGTAGTGTGTTAGCTGGGAAGGTGACCCAGCTGAGATCTTGTGACCGCGTATAACCATCCCCTGAATGAAACAAACACTAGTATTCAAATCCTATTGACCCCAAGTATTAGACCCATAACCGAAGGTTGACCCAGTCCGATAGCTTTTGAGTCTAAGATGACCCAAGCTAAAAACCTGTCACCTTATGCAACCATCCACTGATCCCCGTTATCACACACGATTATTTTTTCTCGCTACAGCATTCTCCATTAATTATTGGTGTATACTATTCATCCAGTAGTTCAAAACATTATTTTGTAAGTTAAATCTGATAGGGGGCCTACTGGAACTAAAATTTGCAACTTACTTTGCTACGTTACGTCTACAGCATTGATCGCCATACCCCAGAGTTTCTAGAATGCTACTAAAATAAGAAAATTTATTCCACATTCTAGGGAAGCGTGGTTACATTTTTGAAATCGCCAGGTGGGAGGGTTTTCTTTTTTGTGTTAAAACTGAAGCATCCTATGTCCCAGTGGGCACACCCGACGTTGAAATCACGTTGAAATCAGGTTGACGTATCGACGTTGAAATCACGTTGTATTTGCAAATCGACTCTAACCTGATTTCAACCCGATTTCAACGTTGATTCAACGTCGAAATTTCAACCTAATTTCAACCTGAATTTCACGTTGTATTAACGTCGAAATTTCAACCTGAATTCAATCCGATTTTAATCTGATATTTATTTAAATATAATAGTAATAAATTTATACGTACCCACGTGTAGAACCTCACCGCTGTGGTCCGTCTGGGAGAATATTATCATGAATTCATGATTATAGGCTAGGCTTGGTATCGCCCCTGGGTAACTGGTATCGCCTTCGTTGTCGGTGCAGAGGGCCGGTGCAGTCGGTACCCATACGCGGGATGCAACCGGGTGTGGAGTCGTGGTGAGCCGCGCGCAGTGGTCGGTGCAGAGGGACGGTGCAGTCGGCATCCATACGCGGGAGTCTACCGGGTGTGGTGTCGGTTGGCCGCGTGCAGTGGAGGGCCGGTGCAGTCGGCACCGCAACGCGGGAGGCAAACGGGTGTGTAGTTGGTGGGCACATTTTTGACCAAAAATCACAATTTTACCAAAAATCACATTTTTGAACAAATATCACATTTTTGACCGAAACTCCTAATTTTGACCAAAAATCACATTTTTGACCGAAAATCGCATTTTGACCGAAAATCACATTTTGACCAAAAATCAAAGTTTTGACCAAAAATCACATTTTTGACCAAAAATCACATTTTTGACCGAAAATTCTATTTTTGACCAAAAATCAAATTTTTGACCAAAATATCACATTTTTGACCAAAATATCACATTTTTGACCAAAAATCCTATTTTTGACCAAAAATCCTATTTTCGACCAAAAATCACATTTTTGACCAAATATCACATTTTAGACCAAAAATCACATTTTAGACCAAAAATCACATTTTTGACCAAGAGTACATTTTTGACCAAAAATCACATTTTGACCATGAATCACATTTTTGATCATAAATCACATTTTTGACCAAATATCACATTTTAGACCAAAAAATCACATTTTTGACCAAGAGTACATTTTTGACCAAAAATCACATGTTTTGAAAAAAAACCCCATATTTGTGACCGTACACCACGAATGAGCCGTAAATTAATGTCCTCAATTGTATTCTGAGTTACAGTGTAAAATGGGCATGAAGGTCGTATTCATAGGTACCTCAATTTGGTGGTACGTGTACCTCATTTAATGAGATACACGTAGCACCAAATTGAAATTGAGGACATTTACGGCTCATTCGTGGTGTATGGTCACATTTTTGACCAAAATGACATTTTTACAAAAAACACATTTTGTCAAAATCAAATTTTACCCAAAACTCACATTTTTTAAAAGATGGCCACCACTGAGTAAACATGCAACTTTGGGCAATCTTCTTAGTATTCGATTTTGCTAATTTCTCACCTTTTTATATCAGTTTATCGTAAAAGCCTCAATTTGATGATTTGACCTATTTAAAACCTTCAAATCATAAATAGCTTCCCATAGATTTTATGTGCAAAGTAAGCGTCGCGTTTTAGGGCATAAGTCGAGTTACCTTGAACTTTGAAATTTATTTTTGATATCATCATCATATCAATTTTTCAACGTCGTCGTAGAACCTGCAAGTTGAGTTGCCCAGCAAACACAAAACATTTTACAGATAACGTTTTATTGTTGATTTATATAAAGGGTATAAAAACGTTTTAATGACGTTCTAAAAACACTTTTGAAAAATAGATGCACGATATTTTAACATGTTATTATAGAGTTGACAAAGCATTTTGTGTACCTTTATGCAAGTAATAGTAATACAGCAATACTAAACAATTCTGGTTTATTTTTTCAAGATGGGTCGCCATATTCAAATGGCCGCTGCCTTAGCTGAAAACAACAACAAACACATGTACACACAGGACACTTCTTTCACCTATTATTGGTACAAAATCAACCAGGAATATTATAGTGCTCTAGCTGCAGAACAATTTTGGATATGATGTAATCCATTATTTTTTCAAGATGGTATAACCACTTTCATAGTGGCTGCCGCCTTAGCTGGAAAACACCAAAAACACTTTTAAAAATAGTTTTGTGTGTCTTAAAAACTGCATATTTATGTTCTAAAGACACAAAACTAGAAACAGTTCTCTCAATAATTTTGAATAATCAAAAATATGGGTCAAAAAGGATCGAAATTTGACTTTGTCCGCAATTTTGACCAAAATTGGGGATATTTTAAGGTCCCTTTTCAAGAAATTGAGAAAATTATTTCTAATTTTATTTTGTGTCTTAAGAACATAAATGTGCAACTTTAGAGGATCTGGAATGAATATTTTTTGTGGGACATGAGAGCACATCAGACATATCGAAATGCATTCTGAATACGCTTTTTTGATATCAAATAATTTTTTTTTTTTTTTTTAAATTTAAATTCACGATATAATACAAATATTGATATTTTTCACATTTTTGATATATAACATAACAGTCCTCCAAGTAAATTTTATAAATCTAATGATATATTCTTAAAGTGTATGTAGCTGGGAGGAAAAGCCGACGATCAATTGAAAATTTTGACCTTTCATATTGAAGATATAGATTTTTTCCCCAAAAGACCTAATTTTTTTGGTGTTTTGGGAAAAAAAATCAATTTTAACCATGCTATACTCCTACACATGTTGGTAGCTCGCGGGTAGTATCATAACATCATGCCTTATAAATTTATGTTGGAAAAATAATAATCAAGCACGAATCACATGGTCGCCATGAGTTTGTTTTAGATAAAACCACGTGATTCGTGCTTGATAATTATTTTTCTTACATAAAATAGGGCATAATGTTGTGATAGGCGGAGCCTTCCTTTTAAAACGTGTGTATTGTTTAAAAAGTGTTAGAGCTGGACATTTAGAGCCTAAATACATTAGATTTGTGATGGTTCTCAAAAGAACTCGTGAATTTTCAGAAAGCTGTTTGTGTTAAAGTGCGAGGTTTATCCATAGGCCTAGATATTTAATAGGAGGAACTTTAGAACTTGACCCTTTTGGAACCTTTTAAGAATGTACTGGATGCAATGTGCCCTTTATAGGCCAGGGGAGAGCGGGGAGTGTTCGCCCTATTTTTTTTCTGACCAGCCTAGCGATGTCAATTTTAAGGTTAGGGATGACCTGATTAGCTCATGTGAAAGCCCTATGTCTTAGCTATATATGACCACAATCCCAAAACTATATGCCTTACAATAGCAACAGGATAGAGCAAACAAAAAAGTTTTGCAAAGTGGCGAACTTGCCCCATATTGGGGCAGGTTCGCCCATATGCATAAGTTCACCCTAATCACGAAAAAAGGTTTAAACATTGCATAACAATAACATAGTCAATGCAAGAGTAAACAGAGCGACTGAGAGCGTTCATTCTCTTCTGGGGAGTCACTAAATTTGTTTGCAGGGGTCGGGTCAGGGTAAAATGTAGGGGTCCAAAGTGAGCTTAAACGTATCATGTTTACAACTACGGGGAGATTATGGATTAGGACATAAACGGTGGTGTGAGTAATACTGATACTACATAACTTTAACAAACATGCTTTTCAGTAGTATTACCTTGTTTAATGGTATAATTATCGATATTTTACATAATACGCTGCAGCTCTCTAAATTCCAGGGACTTATTAAAATGACAAAACTATGAAAAGACTTAAAATTCAAATCTAATGGATTTAAATTGTACTCTAACAAAGATTTGAATTTTAAGTCTTTCAAAAGTTTTGTCATTTTAACAAGTCTCTTAGACTTATTTTTAAATCGTAGAAATTTAGAGAGTGATGGGGCAGGTCCGCCCTCCAGTTTGGGGTAAGTCCGCCCGGGGAAGATATAGGGCGAACATACCCCATCCTCAAAAGGGCGAACGTGACCCTAGCCTAGTGCACATTTTTATATTTTTTTCAGGGTATGCAAAATACAAATCGAATAAGAAGTTTATAACTGCAATAAATCTTTGACAAATCCCATATGTTCCCAATACAGATATCCATTAAAACCCTCTGTATTTATGTATCAATGATAATACAACATTATGAATGCAAGAAAAATTACGTTTTGATGTATTTTTTTTGTTTTGGCTGCAGTTCGATGAACACGTCCCTATTATTCGCGTAGTTAATATGAGAAGTTTATAATGACCTATGTCACCTAATTTTGCCATCACCAAATTCCCCGATAGCCATAGTGCTGAGAAACAACATTACGTTTGGGTTTTGGAAAGAACCTTCTGTTAAATCATGCATGACTCAATTACAAGTCTCTAAATCCCTTTCTTCTTGTCTATTGATATTTTGAATAGTGCTTATCTTTCCCCCAATAGATTGTGATACTAAATGAACAATCAGCTTGGGCAGTTCGCAGTAGGCCCTACATCTCATAGGACAATAAAGCTAGTGCCCTGATCGATTCTTCCTGCATATCAATATGCTTCATTTACATTACATTACAGAGATCGGACACTAATCCCAACCATAACAAACCATGTATTATTTTGATTGAGCAGGAAAGATGTGCTATGTTTTTATATTAGTCTAGTTGCTGGCGTTAGGTATACATAGAATGTTTTTTCATGATGATGACATGGACGTACTGATTATTATGTATGATGCAAAGTCATAGGTGTTGTACGTTTGGCAATTTGGGAGGGGTGGGGTTCAAAATGACCCCATAGGATTATAAAATCAAAATTTCAATTGCTCAAATACCTCTTTCAAATATATCAAACTATTTACATAAATAAACAAAAACAAATAAATAAATAAATACATAAATACATAAATACATAAATAAACGAAAAAATTGAACAAATTGTAGCGTAGCATTAAAATCATAAATATAACCATTGCTGACAGGAGAACCAACGATATTGACATTAGCAGTCTGATGCTCTAGAACTGATCTAGATGACAGCATCTAGTGATGAGGGTCGAGTTTTTAGCTTATACAGTGTTTGTCTGTGATAATGCCGCCTCGTAAAAGAAACAATTATAAAATCTCAATTTTTAATTTAAATTTATTTGATAATTTTCTAACCTATATTTTCTTTAGAGCAGGGACAAATATTTCCCATTTGACCGCTAAATAAGAATCTACTTCTTTTATTACTGATTTAATTCCGCGTTTTGTTCCATTAAGCAATATCAACGATTAATGTCAAGCATCTCACAACAGATATTTAGTTGGCTTAGTGGTCTCGCACAGTGCTTTTTAACCGGGAGGTACCGAGATCGATTCCCACTTCTGCCTGCATTTTTTTTAAAGACTGGGTAATAATAACCTGACATTCGCCACTGACATTCGTACTGCAGAAGCGGAGTTATAACTTGTTAAACTTTGCTCCTTCCGTAAAAGGGTACATTATTTTGGCACTACATTATTTCTTTTTTCCACATTGCTGGTATTAAATATCAAATGGTCATAATTGACGGTCACTTCAAATCATCCCCAACTGAACGAGGTTCAGGAATGTCCTCTCATTGTTAATTGGTGGTTAACCCACCACTTGAACAGGATTTAGCCAAAGCAAACAAAGACTTACGCTTTTTACTATGCTATACATAAGTATAAGCTTATTATCCTCTTTAACAATAGGATTAAAAATTGGTGCTTGACAATTTGACCTCTTTACGAGGTTTGAGATGGATGGTCACATTACGTGTTAGTCTCATTGGTTATTGTTAAAAGGCAATAAGGTGTGTAATTGCAATATTTCCTCTGAATAGGAAAGACTCTCTACATCGAACCATGGATGCTGGTGGTTCGCAATACTGTTATTTAAGAGAAGGTATCTTCCAAATCCAAATCGAAATGAAGGGGTGGGCGAACCTGCCCCTAGGGCGAACACTCCCCGCTCTCCCCACTTAATGTTAATATAGGGTTTCCCCTGGCTTGCGTAAAAATCTTGAGTAAAAATCTCAAGTTTTTCTTCTTTTCACGTTACAACTTACCGGTACTTAAAACTTCTGATACAATGTAAGATATCTTTAACATAATTATGGTTTCTAAGACCTGACTTTTACACGTATAACTAAACTGGAAATTGTTGACAGATTATACAACTGAATACTTCTATTTTTCTCATCGAAGAACTTCACAGAACTTTCTTAGACTGATGATCAGATCATATACAGATAGTGTGATCAATAGCTTTGGAAGTGTTCTGCGTTTATCCACCCTTCAACGTATTCAAAGGATCCTTGTCGTGCTCAGTTTTAGCTGAAGGAGATAAGCATCGAAAACGTCAACCCTATCAGTAGGCTTATATCGCATTGATGATGTCATCAATACCAATATTAAGAAAATCTATACCAGAATCTGTAGTTGCTTGCTTAGTTCTTTCTATGTCAAGACACATATCATTATCAAGGCAATAACAGCTGTTTATATCATTAAGCTGATGGGTTGGCACATTTTTTGACCAAAAATCACATTTTTGACCAAAACACTTTTTGAAGCTGGTCTATTTCACAGTTCCTGGAATGTGAGGCGTGAGTTCATTCCATCTGCGGGCTATATGGAATGAATGATGACTAACAACTTAAGTTAGATCTTGAACGGATGAGTAGTATGTGGCAGCAACTGCTCAACGATGGACTTTATTCAGTGTAGGAGTTGGTCCATGCCATGCCGTGCCAATTTACTCCATCTTTGATTTGACCATGCTCTTGTATTAACATTATGGCTCTCTCAAGTTGTCAGTTCATCCGAAATCTTTGGCTGCATCTAAACTTTCTAAGTTAAGTCCATGTTCTTGATGCTTTAAACATTGTACATTGTCATGGACTATAGTCTGTCTATTGCATGGCCAATCTTGTTTTGATTCCATTGTCACGTGGCACAACAACAACACGTCAGCTGTAACGACAAAAATAACAATTTAGGGATTTAAAAATACAATTATTTCCATAATTTACACATACAAAAACATTATATTTGACATAGACTTGCAGTACGATTATTATGCTTAATGTAAAATAGGCATAGGCCTACTGAAGGTAGACCTGTTACTCCTGACTGTTTAGGGTCATTCTGCTGAACAATTAATAGGGCCATTCTTGGGACCAAAAAGAGGGAAAGTATAACTTATTTTTGCTCCTTTAGACACATGCTTTAGACTAGAGACATTATTTGGGGATGTGAATTCTTCTGCCTAAAAAGTGTTCAACACTAATTGGCTCATGCTTGCACATGTTTAAAGTAGGCATACTCAGAGAACATGATATTTTTGACATAGAGCAGTGATAAGTTAAGTGATAAGATAAAAAAATTAAAAATAGCCTCACTTTCTTTCTAGAGAACTGCAGATTGCACCTTAATGTTGAATCTATTTGAGGAAGATCTTTACGACCTTTAATAACTTGGAAGGTATAGGCCTATAGCTTTAAGGGCCTAAATCTCGTGAATACAAATACTGAATAAAGTTCATAATTCATTTAGCCTATTAAAAACGAAGATAAGTAGATTATTAATATTAGGGTCCTATGATGTATATCTTTGTAATTTAACCTTAAGTCTCTCAGAAAAGATTAGATATAGGCCTACCCGTTATGTTTACTAAACGGTTGCAACTAGGCCTACCAAGGAAGCACAAGCGAACATTAACATGATTAATTTTGAAAAGGGGATGTCCTTCTGATATATAATTTAAATTTTTTGAAATTCGCGATGCAATAAAAATTTTCGGGCAAATTATTAAAAATGGCAATTTTTGACATTTAACAGTTCTCAAAGTAAACTTAATAAATCGAATGATATCTGCTTGAAGCGTATGTAGCTGGGATGAAAAGCCAACTATCAATGGACAATTTTGACCTTTTCTATATAGATTTTTCCCCAAAAGACCTAAATTTTGTTGGGGAACAATCTATATCTTCAATAGGAAAGGTCAAAATTTTCATATGATTGACGGCCGCTCGTCCCAGCTACATACACTTTAAGTATATCATTAGATTTATAGAATTTACTTCGAGGACTGTTTCAAAAATATCAATTTTTAATCTCGAATTTCAAACAATCAAAATTGTTTGATACCGTACTAGAAGGACATTCCTCGTATTCAAATCAAAATGCAATTAGATATGTCTGATGTGCTCTCATGTCCCACACAAAATAAGTGAAAACGTTGCTATCCGAGCTCTTAAGTTCTATCTATTTGAAAAGAACTTTATTCCACAAATTCCACTAGCCTAGTCCTAAGATTACTAACTAAATATTACTGGTACTACTATTTACGCCTAGCCATATTTATAGGCCCCTGGGCCCTGTATTCCTATATAATTCTGCGCTTATTAAAATATCATTTTGTCAGTGGGATGTGGACTTCCACAAACTAGGTATCACTATCACTCAGTATATCATTTTTAAAAATAATTGTCATTTTGACATTGAAATTCATGTCAAATCTTCAAAGACACATCTAGTCTGCCCTACCACTACCAGTAACTTAATGTCTAAAAAAAATACACTAGAGATAATGATTTGCGCTCACAGAGCGCAGACAATCGCAAGGCATGTAACTCTTTTATGACCATTTGACGTACCTGACCTTTGACCTTAATGTTTCCCGGGTCACGAGGTTTGTTGTCACCGAAATTGAGCCCCCATATCCATTACAGAAAATGAAATTACGGTATAAGATTTGACCCCAGTTAACCTTTGACCCGACCCCTGCAAAGTGTTCCAACATATCCCCCTGGTCATTAATTTTGTTGTCACAGAGTTTGAGCCTCGTACCCCTCACAGATGTCCAAAAAATGCATTTCTAAAATTTGACCTCTGCATGACCTTTGAACTCACTGACCCCTGCAAAATGTTCCCCTGGTCATGAGATTTGCTGCCACTGAGTTTGAGCCTCTGACCCCTGCAAAGTGTTCAATATATTCCCCTGGTCATTAAGTTTGTTGTCACAGAGTTTGAGTCCCGTACCCCTTACAGATGTACAGAAAATGCATTTCTAAAATTTGACCTTTGACCTGACCCCTGTATAATGTTCCCCTGGTCATGAGATTTGTTGTCACCGAGTTTGAGCCTTATACCCATTACGGATGTCGAGATAATACAATTGTGAGATTTTACAACTTTTCTTTGTACAACTTTTAGACACTGGCTAAGGCGATGCAGATATGCAAGTGACGTCATTGTATTATGTAATTTGTGGAAGATGAAGCATTTTTAGTGAAAATCCCATTTTGGCCATTTAATGACCTATGACCTTTGACCCCCCGAGTTGGACACTGGCCTAGAGCATGTGGCTACGATGGGTCGTTATAGGTTTGACAGAAGAAAGAAAGAAAGAAAGAAAGAAAGAAGAAGAACTGACCAAAAACAGTACAATCGCAAATTGAAAATTTGCGATTGTAATGACCTAGCACATGAGCATTGCTGCACGATATGACTATGGCTAGGCCTATGGGCCTAGTTTCTTAATTATACAATGAACATTTGCATTTCCCCCAGGCCCGTAGCCAGCACCACCCCCCATGCCCAAATGCCAAAGGCCCAAAAGTTCCCCTTTTTTTTAACCCAAAAAGTCCCATTTGCGAGCACAGCGAGCGAAAAATAGAGGTTTTTTATGCCTTCTGTAATCTCGGTCCGTCCAAAAATGTCCAAATCCGCCCAGTCCAAAAAGTTCCAAATTTTGAAAAAAGTCCACTTTTTCAAAATCAATACCCCCCCCCAATCAATCCAGATTACGGGCCTGATTGCCCCCAGCAAATATTCCAAACTGGCATGACTGGGTCTTGTACAAATACAAGTCATTAAGCATGTCAACTTCAAGGCACTGTTTCGTGTCTGTCGAATGGTGCATTCATGATTGTACAGCATGCATGTCATGTGCAGCAGGCATGGAATTTAACTGCTCAGTAAGCTTAACTATTTTAACATATCCTGATGATACAAAATGGAAAACCAAGTTGAAATATACATCCAGTAATGTATCCAAAAATCAAGCAGACCTTTAAAGAAAATTTAAATGTTTACTAACCTGTTTTATTTGCAAATTTAGGTCTCAAGTTCATGTTCGTCAAACGTACGCGTACAACTCCTTTTGCTTACTGATGTACATTGGGCAATATGCGTTCTGGAAAAGTGTTGGGCGAAAGCGATACTATTATTTTAATCCAAATTTTTTTTATAACTTTTGAATGTCCAAACATGGTGATCTAGGATTAGAAACATGATTATAGGTCAAAATGCGACCAGAACTAACGAATATTCAAAAATTTGAAATTGTTTTTCAACATGTTTCAGATATAGGCCTAGGCCGACTAGCCTACAACTCTAGCGTGATGCAGAATTCACTGCTTGCCTATCCAGATCCAAATCCAGATCCTACATCAAGTTCAAACAAACGGACACATTCAAGGCATTATGTCATTGATTGATGCGCCATCCCGCTCGTGGCAGTGGCATCAGTTTTGCACTCGCGTGTGGGTAGGCCTACCCGTACCCATAAACACTTGTGTGCGTACTCACAAACACTTGTGCACGCGCGTACGTATACCTTCAATAATTTGCAAATGTGCGTGCGTACCTATAAACACTTGTGAACGCGAGTGTGCACTTGCAAACACTTGCGAACTCGCATGCGTACCCGTAATAACTTTCGCGTACCCATAAACACTTGCGAACGGGCATGCGTACTCGAAAACACTTGCAAACTCGATTGCGTAACGTACGCGCGTGCGTACCCGCAATAACTTTCGAACACAAGTGCGTACCCATAAACACTTGCGCATGCGTGTGCGTACCCATAAACACTTGCGCATACGCTTGCGTACTTGCAAACACTTTTCGCCCCCTTTCAGATCTCTAAAAATTCAGCCTCCCCCCTTTGACATGAAAACTATGGGTCAATCCCATAGAAAATCATATAAACTCAATTTTCCTGGGAAAATTGTTGGTAATTTTTCAAGGCCCCTCCTCTACCCCTTTTGCATCAGCCCCCCCTAACAAGTTTTTGTGAACGTCTCTTGCACCAACTTCACCATGTTGTAGGAATTCCCATATCAACATCAGCCCGCCAATTGAGCGGCGACGGGGCCGTATAGCATACCCCGTACCACCCGGTGTTTTCGCGTAAGTATTTGAGGTAGTGCACGCCGCGCGCCACACGTACTTGAAGAAGGGAACGGAAGTTTAAATCGTTAGATCATGCGGCCTGGATTTACAGAAAAACTTGGGTAAAATTTCAATGCTATCGACCTTTAAACATGTATTATACTAGGCATATGCATATTTCGTCCTAATAATATTTTATGTAAGGTCATTAAGTTGTGCATTGAAACATTGGTTGAAATCAGGTTGAAATTTCAACGTTGTATCAACGTTGAAGTTTCAATCTAATTTCAACCTCCTTAATTTTTGCATTGAAAGTTGGTTGAAACATGGTTGAAATCAGGTTGAAATTTCAACGTTGTATCGACGTTGAAATTTCAACCTGATTTCAACCAATCTCTAGGTTGAAATCGGGTTGAAATCAGGTTAGGTTAGATTTCGACGTTGTATCAACGTTGATACAACGTCGAAATCCTAACCTGTGCCCACTGGGAAAGAATATATGAATATTAACTGCACATCATTATATAATATTAACTGCATAACCATTCGTGATACCCAATCGTGCTAAATGGGAAAGCAAACACCTTCAACAACCAGTTCAGGTCAGTATTTACTACTGAGGAAAATCTAACTTACCTAAGATGACTGGCCCTGCTTACCCGTCTATCAACAATATTGTCGTCTCAACCGAAGGGGTGTTAAAGCTGCTCAAATCCTTAAAGGTCAAGAAAGCGACTGGGCTCGATCATATCCCTGCTCGTTTTTTGAAGGAATTGGCTGTTGAAACTGCTCCGGGGACAGGAGTACAGCTTCTAACTACCGCCCTGTATCGATCACGAGCATATGTAGCAAGCTAATTGAGCACATTATCTTCAGTCAGGTGATGGACCACTATGATACCTTCAACATCCTTACAGACGTCTAGCACGGGTTCCGCCCAGGCCGCCCCTGTGAGTCCCAGCTTCTGATAACCACCCACGATCTAACCAGTGCCCTCAACAATAAAGGTCAAGTTGACGCCATTGTGTTGGATTTTTCCAAGGCGTTTGACCGCGTTCGCCACCAGCGCCTCCTCCTTAAACTACAACATTACGGAGTTCAAGGTTCATTACTCGCTTGGGTAGACAGCTTCTCAACGCAACGCTCGCAACGAGTCGTCATCGATGGCCAGGCATCGGAATGGGTCCCCTCAGGAGTGCCCCAGGGCACAATGGTTGGTCCTCTGCTGTTCTTATCATTCATAAATTCCATCAGGCATTACTTCAAATATCCGGCTCTTCGCAGATGACTTCCTCTTGTACAGACCTATCAACAATTCAGAAGACATACTTGCATTGCAAAAAGATCTTGACAAGCTCCACCAGTGGACAATGGACTATTTGGCAGATGAAATTGAACACGGACAAATGTCATTCTATGAAATTCACCCTACGTCGGAATATTATTGACGGCCGATATCATTTAGGGAATAGTGCTCTGACATCTGTTGACGACTATCCATATCTTGGTTTGACATTCACTTCCAATCTGTCCTGGTCCAAACACATCAGCGGTGTGACAGCTCCTGCAAATAAAATCCTGGGGCTCATCCGCAGAAATATGAGAGGATGCTCTCGCAAGATGAAGGAACAAGCCTACATGTCGCTCGTTCGACCTCATCTTGAATATACATGTCCTGTCTGGTCTCCATACCATCAAAAAGACATCAATAAAATTGAAAACATACAGAGGCAGGCTGCAAGATTCGTCCTCCACCGATACAGACGGCAAGACAGTGTTTCATCAATGCTTCAAGAATTACAGTGGGTCTCCCTCGAGCAAAGGCGAAAAACATCTAGCCTCGTTCTCATGTACAAGATATGTAACAACCAGGCAACCCAGCTCTTTACATGACTCCAATGCTTCCATCTTCTACAAGAGCCTACCATACTAGTAAATTCAGTTCACTACCAGCCCGTATACAGCTCTTCAAAACTTCGTTCTTCCCGCGTACAGTCGCCTGGTGGAATTCTCTACCAGCAGTGAGCACCTTGTCTTATCCTTGAACACGGACAAATGTCATTCTATGAAATTCACCCTACGTCGGAATATTATTGACGGCCGATATCATTTAGGGAATAGTGCTCTGACATCTGTTGACGACTATCCATATCTTGGTTTGACATTCACCTCCAATCTGTCCTGGTCCAAACACATCAGTGGTGTGACAGCTCCTGCAAATAAAATCCTGGGGCTCATCCGCAGAAATATGAGAGGATGCTCTCGCAAGATGAAGGAACAAGCCTACATGTCGCTCATTCGACCTCGTCTTGAATATACATGTCCTGTCTGGTCTCCATACCATCAAAAAGACATCAATAAAATTGAAAACATACAGAGGCAGGCTGCAAGATTCGTCCTCCACCGATACAGACGGCAAGACAGTGTTTCATCAATGCTTCAAGAATTACAGTGGGTCTCCCTCGAGCAAAGGCGAAAAACATCTAGCCTCATTCTCATGTACAAGATATGTAACAACCAGTCAACCCAGCTCTTTACATGACTCCAATGCTTCCATCTTCTACAAGAGCCTACCATACTAGTAAATTCAGTTCACTACTAGCCCGTATCCAGCTCTTCAAGGCTTCGTTCTTCCCGCGTACAGTCGCCTGGTGGAATTCTCTACCAGCAGTGAGCACCTTGTCTTATCCAACTTACAAGGTGTTCAGGGGAGCAGTTACTGGTTCAATGTAATTCCAGATCCATTTTTACTCGCACTTTGTATATATCGGCACCTTCATTACCTGCACTGCACTGGAGCAACAAGTTCTCTTCCGTGGCACTACATCCAGACTTTAGCCATGTATTTACGTAGAGATAGAGGTTTATACATACATAAAGATATTGATAAAGCACCTTTAAAATTTATCAAAGCGCTGACCTAGGAGAGAAAGGGTGGAAAAAAAGAAACACAGAAGGAACAAGAAAGAAGCTGAAACTGAAAAGGTGGGTTTTCAGCACATGCGAAGATCCCGGGGATGTGAGGGAGATAAATTCCCAATATTTTGCCAGGGAGATGGTCCAAACAATCACCCCACCCCACCCCTACTCCCATGTTGACGCCTGTATGTGGGTTTCTGACCAAATTAACATGCATATTTGGCCAATTTAGCCCCAAAAGTGCCAATTTTTGCGCGCTTCGCGCGAATATATTCCACTTCTGCAACATATTTCATCATTTTAGCTTTAATCAGTATTTGCGTTAGCGTAAGTAACGTGTTTTTGGACTATTTTCTCGCGCGAAAGCTGAAGTCGCGAGTCAAATTTAAAATACACAAAATAATATGAAGAAAGAATCGCAAATAAAGAAACATAAGCATGGTATATCGCGTTACTTTACGGTAACGCTCAAAAATACAGAAAACATGAGAAAAAATGCTGGGGAAGAGAGAGTTATAGTGACAAGAGCGAGAGAGAGAGAGAGACAGAGTGCTATACAGATAGACATTCAAACAGGAAGAGAAATAATGAATAGATACTCAACTTCAGTGGCTATGCAAGCATTATTTAATTCAATTTTAGAATTAAACAAATTCAATATTATATTAAGTATAGGATAATGGCCAAGGATTAGAACATTAGTGGATAAGAATGCCAGTACGTTTCCCCTGAAAAGTATTTGCTTTTCAGAAAGAAGAGAAAGGCATTTATGAATGGCGTGTTATTGTAATCATCGCTCCATTCGTGGAAGATAATGGAGCGGTAAAACAATAGCGCGACGTCATAGGTGTGTATTAAACCTAAAGAAAAATGTAATCTTTTGTTCAAATTTAAGAGGTTCAAATACATTAGAGGAGATCGAAGATGATAGGGGAATATTGAATACTTTCCATTCTCTTGCTTTCTATATACAACTTTTGTTCAAATTTAAGAGGGTCAAATACATTAGAGGAGATCGAAGATGATAGGGGAATATTGAATACTTTCCATTCTCTTGCTTTCTATATACAATTTTACTATTTACAATTTTACACAATGCAAAGTCAGTAAGGAAAAGCTTGTAAGCAAGTTAAATCTTGACCACGGTACATCTTAAGACCAATAAATCTGTCCATTAATATAATTTTACCATTGTTACGAGCTGTTTCAATACAGATAGATAGCTTCGACTTTGACTCAATTCTATACTGCAAATTATCCATTAATTCTGTGATTAATTCCTACACATCGCCATGTAAGATTGGCAATGAAAAACGTAGCTATAGCTGGCATAAAGTGTTTCAAAACCTATAACTTTGAGTTCTTGAAAATTGAAATGTTGAAATGCACGATGAGAGTACTGCTAGGCTGTGCCATTAAAGTAATCCATAGCTGCCGTGTGACAGTGTACTTATTTAGCGATTATGCGTTATTGTTCCACTTAGAGTTAGCGATTATTTCTAATTAACGCCAATATTGTGCCAATGATAGTGTTTCCAGGAGTTAACATTATGGTGCTCATAATGTAGTGAATTAGCCGAAAATGGTAGATTTAGGGAGACTGAATTTGAGTTTTGAGGGGTTAATATTTCTGAATATGGGCAAGTTTAGTTTGATATTATCAAAGTTATTCCATACCTAATATATATATTCCATACTTAGGGTCTTTTTATCTTTTCAGAGTCTATTGTTCAGAAACGATCATCTCTCATCTCCTCCTCTCATTCCCACCCTCTCCTCTCTACTACTTCACAATTTGCAATTTTTAACCTGTTGATTTATAGTCCAGAGAATTGATTTGAGTCCGCCAAATTTTGCCTAAAGCAATTATCAGATTACCAATTCCAATTGTTACGCCAATGAATGAAGCCAGTCAGTTTCGCTTCAACGCAATTCTTTGGTGTTTCATTACCACACACAACGTGTATTTGGGCGACAATTCCCCGTTTCATCTCTGGTACATAATCATAATTATGACCGGTTTTTGCGTGATTGCACAAACAAGAATACCCATATCCCATATCCCCAATACTTCCTGGCAACACCGATTAGTATATAGTTCGATGCTAGACTATTTTTGCGAGCAAATCACGCCTAGGCGTAAGTACACACAAGTAAATGAAGCCGTGCAATTTCTAGTGAATTTTGGACCGTAAAATTTAGGTACTTATTTTGTCTAAATAAGCACGTACCCACTTGGAGTTTTGAAGTCAGAAATTTACATAACTTGAGAAAACGAATACGAATATTCACTTGCTTCAAGTTATTAGTAAGTGACAAAAGGCTAGAATAAAAGATTGGTGACACCTAGGAGGCTAACACTTCAGAGTAACAATGACATACAAAAACGGAAACTAATACGAATAGAGACACTGAAAAGATAAAAAGACCCTTTATGTCAAGTCTGTAGCTTAAGTATACTTACCGTTAAATCCATTTCACACTACGTATCATCAAGTCAATTGATTCTTGGTAACGAGATCGAAGTTTTCTTGAGGCTCACAACATAGTAGTCTTTTTGCTCACATATAGCCGTATCGACATAATAAACATCTCAAAAAAAGTAACTAACCCCCCTTCAATAATGACCATTATTCAAAAACGAGTGATTGTATTACATATCTGTAAAATGAGTTGGAAGCAGCATTTATTTCTGCACATTTTGACACCTCATTTCTAGCAGTTGACTAAATATTGACGTCACAGCGTACATTTAAATCAATGTACTCCAAGATTTGAAAGTTGCAGTAAATTGTATTGATTGCGTATTCAGTGTAATGTTTTCCGCAAATATACATGTACTTCTACCCGCCGAAAGTACCTAAAGTATTTGGATATTCAAATTGAGAAGCAAATTGAGAAAGGTAATGATTGTGACAGGTGTGGGTTATAGAAATTATGAAGTATGATGAAACTTTCAATAACTTAAAAAGGATTAATGAAGGTTTGTTTAGGATTGTCTTATATTAAAAGGAATAGTATATGAACATATTTTGTACTCCTTTGCCCAATAACCTTTTCCACACACTTTCTGATGTAAGATGCTTTTAGCACAGATGCAGTGTACCTTAGTTGTGCATGACATCCATTACGTACTGTGCACTGTTTTGGCTGGGTTTCAAATGAGTGGATGAATTCTCTTGGTGTCAGAATTTTTGCTCTCTTATTGTCCTAAGAAATATTTTTTTCTGAAGTTATTTTGTCTAAATAAGCACGTACCCACCTGGAGTTTTGAAGTCAGAAATTTACATAACTTGAGAAAACGAATACGAATATTCACTTGCTTCAAGTTATTAGTAAGTGACAAAAGTCTAGAAAAGATTGGTCACACCTAGGAGGCTAACACTTCAGAGTAACAATGACATACAAAAACGGAAACTAATACGAATACAGAAACTGAAAAGATAAAAAAAGACCCTTTATGTCAAGTCTTTAGCTTAAGTATACTTACCGTTAAATCCATTTCACACTACATATATCAAGTCAATTGATTCTTGGTAACGAGATCAAAGTTTTCTTGAGGCTCACAACATAATAGTCTTTTTGCTCAGCAAATTGAGAAAGGTAATGATTGTGCAGGTGTGTGTTATAGCAATTATGAAGTATGATGAAATTTTTTAATACCTTAAAAAGGATTAATGAAGGTTTGTTTGGGATTGTCTTATATTAAAAGGAATAGTATATGAACATATTTTGTACTCCTTTGCCCAATAACCTTTTCCACACACTTTCTGATGTAAGATGCTTTTAGCACAGATGCAGACAAGTCAACTATAACAGTATACCTTAGTTGTGCATGACATCCATTACGTATTGTGCACTGTTTTGGCTGGGTTTCAAATGAGTGGATGAATTCTCTTGGTGTCAGAATTTTTGCTCTCTTATTGTCCTAAGAAATTTTTTTTTTCTAAAGCTTGCAATCGCAAGTACAGGGTGTAAACAATATTTACAAATCATAAGTGCGTGAATAGGTTCTTCAATAACAACTGAGTGTCTTCTTAATAGTCTGAGACCGATTCCCATATGTGACGTGATCAAGCAAAATCAGTCGGAAGTCGGATATACCATAGCCAAGCAAAGACAATAAATTCTTTTTTACACATTTACTAGGGGAGCTAGAAGCACCTCCTTTTTACCCCAGAACCCAACCCAACAAACTTTTTATTTTAGATTCCTGAGATGACACAAAATATAATCAGGATGTTCCCAAAAATATAAACTGGCCCGAGTGTTTTTTTTCAATATGGCGTCCAAAATGGCCGCCAACTGCAGGTACTCAGTATGACCATATGTGACCATCCATCTCAAACCGCTCGTAAAGTCGGCAAATTGTATTTCGAGTTACAGTCCAAAATGTGCATCAAGCTTGTATTCATAATGTACCCAATAATTGTCCTACAAGTTTTTCATTTCAGTCCAGTCCGTACATCAATCTTTAATCCTATTGTTGAAGAGGATAATAAGCTTATACTTATAGTAAATAGCTTTAGTCTTTGTTTGCTATCGCTAAATCCTGTTCAAGTGGTGGGTTAACCAACAATTAACAATGAGAGGACATTCCTGAACCTCGTTGACTTGGGGATGATTTGAAGTGACCGCCAATTAGCACAATTTAATATTTAATACCAGCAATGTAGAAAAAGAGAAATATTGTAGCACCAAAATAATGTACCCTTTTACTGAAGGAGCAAAGTTGAACAAGCCATAACTCCGCTTCTGGATATCGTTTGAAGTCAAATGATATATCATTGTAAAGCTTATGATATATATTTTCTAAACACGGAAGAAAACTAAATTGACCAGGGGCCGACTTTACGAGCGTTTCGATGTGGATAGTCACACATATCGTCGGACGCATCACATACTGGTCTATCTCGAAAAACACGCATTTCGAGAAAATCGCAATTGAAAATCTTCGTATTAAGTTTACTTTTCTATTATTTAATAAGACTATGGATTTTCAGACAGAACCTACTACACTCTTCCAGACCTATGCTACACCGCTCGCTACAGTAAACAAACAACATTTATACGGAAACTTAATCCCCTTGCCGTTGAAATTTCGCAAACTGATTTTTTGTACGTCATGAGCAGACACAAAAGTATATGCCAAGTTTGACGTTTGGAACAGAAAATTATTGGATAGATTCAAATAATTTTCAATCAATATTTTTCAACAACATATGGCGTGTTTTTTACCCAATCCAAATTATTGTGATATTTCCAATAATTGGTCTTGGTGATGTTGATGGTGTTTGGTGAGTGATCATTCCATGGAGCTATTTTACGTGCCAAAAACTTAATTTGTAAGTGTTGATTCTGGTTCTCATAACTCTGCATTTAACTGAGTGGTAATGCCTAGTGTTGTTATCAATCTGACGTTGTACGTAGCACAGTGTCATCGCCCTGATATCTCCATGGTAGAAATCGCCATGGTAGGATGAATCCACAGCCACGAAAGGTCATTTTATTCCGACCTTATGAGACGCATATAATTAGCCAAGTGATCTGACTAAGGCTACTGACAATAGCCGGGGTAATTGATTTCTCGTTGTGTGAGTAAGCTTGTATACGACATTGCGGTCAATGGTCATACATACTGCCTCCACTCTGAGACGAATATACCTATGCGCGCTGTAGTCATATACAGGACCAACACAATATAAAATTAGCGATTTTGGTCAGATTTTGAGTTCAAGACTCACGGCCGTTTCTCAAAGCGCAATCTAGCGACTATCATATCTGTTCAACAGGTATTTTCAAATGTATGAGACCAGATCTGGTTTCTTGAGACGAAATCATTTACGGGAGATATGCATCATTTTCTAACCCGGTATCCGAAGATTTTCGTCTGATATCAAAATCGTGAATAGCAATTCACGTGTATCGATCCCGTGTATTCATATTAGTGTCTCTGCTGCACCAAATAATTATTAGCCAGGCGATGTCGGTGTGCGTAGTCTGGTTTTGGAATGTTGTATTTTGGGAAATAGTCGTATGCCGGGCTTGTTTTCCTCTTTGTTCCATTTGTAGGCCATTGCAATTTATTGAGAATCTGTATGATGGAGTCCTATCTTCTGTTTTAGTTCATGGTGACAAAGCGCTCTGTCTTGTGCTGTATATCTCAAGACGATGGATGTCCGATGATATAAAAGGATCCCTTACAGCACAGGGATATTTTAGAAGGGGTCTTACAAGCATGAAGTTTCTTTACCTTGTTTGCCTTGACTATGTATTGTTAATGTGAATGTTCCATTTTAAATTATGAGAAATGTTCACTGCAAGAACGGAATGGTGAGAGAAATATTCCAGTTCATTATTGCACATCGTATATGTACATGTGCTAATGGGAGGCTTTTCATGGTTGTGGTTCTGAGTGTCTTACATTTGCCTTATATTTTGCTGCATTTTAATATTCAAGGGTGATGGACCATACAAACATCCCCCCTCATGTTGACGCCTGTATGTGGGTTTCTGACCAAATTAACCTCATATTTGGCCAGTTTAGCCCCAAAAGTGCCAATTTTTGCGCGCTTCGAAGATGATAGGGGAATATTGAATACTGTCCATTCTCTTGCTTTCTATATACAATTTTACACAATGCAAAGTCAGTAAGGAAAAGCTTGCAAGCAAGTTAAATCTTGACCACGATACATCTTAAGACCAATGAATCTGTCCATTAATATAATTTTACCATTGTTACGAGCTGTTTCAATACAGATAGATAGCTTCGACTTTGACTCAATTCTATACTGCAAATTATCCATTAATTCTGTGATTAATTCCTACACATCGCCATGTAAGATTGGCAATGAAAAATATAGCTATAGCTGGCATAAGTATTTTCAAAACCTGAAAATGTTGAAATGCACGATGAGAGTACTCCTAAGCTGTGCCATTAAAGTAATCCATAGCTGCCGTGTGACAGTGTACTTATTTAGCGATTATGCGAATATTGTTCCACTTAGAGCTAGCGATTATTTCTAATTAACGCCAATTGTGCCAATTTGCGAGCGCTTATTGCGCTCTAGTGTTTCCAGGAGTTAACATTATGGTGCTCAATTAGCCGAAAATGGCAGATTTAGGGAGACTGAAATTGAGTTTTGAGGGGTTAATTAATATTGCTGAATATGGGCAAGATTAGTTTGACATTAGTTATTCCATACCTAATAGAGACATTGCGATTTTCCAAACGCAGCACGTGGCACGTACGTTTTCGCGTACGTTAATATGGTGTAAGCCAGAATAAAGACTATACTATTTGATCTAATCTAACAGCTTCTATTCTAGGTCAATAGAGGGCATAGTAATTGAAAAATAACAGTGAGCTGAGTCTCTGCATAAATTCAAACAGACCTCTTTTGATTTTGATTACAATTTTGACCTACATGCTGATTAAACCTAATTGTTTTTTGTGCTCCCCAAATATTATAGTTGCTCCAAAACATATATTTTGGTAGATTAAAAGATCACTACATACATACATTATGACTTTACTTTCAAAATGAGACTTTTTCATCCTGAAAATTGGGCGCGTTGCATGGACTTAGACATGAGGTAAAATCAGCATAGTTCAACGTAGCATCTGCGTTTTTATTCTACGTTGGATCCAAAATGGGAAATCGCAATGTAATTTTTTCAACGCAAATTACGTCGTATCACACACATTTCAATGGGCAATCTCTGCATGTGAATATTGCGTTTAAATTTAGTCCATTTTTAACACATCGCTGTACCTTTATTATAATGATTTGTTACAAACAAAAACGATTATAATAATAATTAGCCTTTCTTTCATATGTTCATTATCTTTGACTGTCTTTAATATACTGTGAAATGGACAAATTTTTTGCATTTTCAACGATGTATCTACGTCGATTTCGCACGTGGAATATCTTCAAAAATAGCTAAATACGTGACCTCGCTTGGATACAGGAGAGTGGTTTTCAATAGATCAACGTACGTCCGATGTCTACGTTTGGAAATCGCAATGTCTCTAATATATATATTCCATACTTAGGGTCTTTTTATCTTTTCAGTTTTCGTAAGTCTATTGTTCAGAAACGATCATCCCTCATCTCCTCCTCTCATCCCCACCCTCTCCTCCCCTCTCTACTACTTGCAATTTTTAAGGTTATTAACTATTTTATACTGTTGCGATTTGGTAGTTCACAGCATCTTACGAATGGTAGTGAGCTTTGGCAAAAACTGCATTGCTCATTTTATAGCGAGCGTGTAGAAGAATTCAAATATCACAGATATACTTTTGTAGGTACTGTGGTTCTTGCGTTATGCTCTAAAGTGGGCTGAAACAACAACACTTTTGTAAAACGTGTATAACTCATTAACAACAATAAATTAAGCAAGTTTTCAAAGTATATCATTTGTAGAATGAACTTTTGCAAAATATCAAGGTGTCATTTTTCAATAATATATTGATCTAGATACTAAATACCTCGTCTACCCTTAACCTGTTTAACAGCCTGGTCAATGAATGAAAAATAACATACATTTAGAATTGATTTGAGTCCGCCAAATTTTGCCTAAAGCAATTATCAGATTACCAATTCCAATTGTTACGCCAATGAATGAAACCAGTCAGTTTCGCTTCAACGCAATTCTTTGGTGTTTCATTACCAAAACACAACGTGTATTTGGGCGAAAATTCCCCGTTTCATCTCTGGTACATAATCATATGACCGGTTTTTGCGTGATTGCATAAACAAGTATACCCATATCCCTAAAGCCACCCAATACTTCCTGGCAACACCGATTAGTATATAGTTCGATGCTAGACTATTTTTCGAGCAAATCACGCATAGGCGTAAGTACACACAAGTAAATGAAGTGGTGCAATTTCTAGTGAGTTTTGGACCGTAAAATTTAGGTACTTATTTTGTCTAAATAAGCACATACCCACCTGGAGTTTTGAAGTCAGAAATTTACGTAACTTGAGAAAACGAATACGAATATTCACTTGCTTCAAGTTATTAGTAAGTGACAAAAGGCTAGAATAAAAGATTGGTCACACCTAGGAGGCTAACACTTCAGAGTAACAATGACATACAAAACGGAAACTAATACGAATACAGAAACTGAAAAGATAAAAAGACCCTTTATGTCAAGTCTACCGTTAAATCCATTTCACACTACATATCATCAAGTCAATTGATTCTTGGTAACGAGATCGAAGTTTTCTTGAGGCTCACAACATAGTAGTCTTTTTTGCTCACATATAGCCGTATCGACATAATAAACATCTCAAAAAAGTAACTTATTCAAAAACGGGGGATTGTATTACATATCTGTAAAATGAGTTGGAAGCAGCATTTATTTCTGCACATTTTGACACCTCATTTGTAGCAATTGACTAAATATTGACGTCACAGCGTACATTTAAATCAATGTAACCCAAGATTTGAAAGTTGCAGTAAATTGTATTGATTGTGTATTCAGTGTAATGGAAGGAAATCTGTGTAATGATATTATAGCGCTTTGTATTGTAAAAATGTGTACAACTTTCAAATCTGGACGTCAGTACTTTAAATTGACCGATGTTTTATTGTTTTCTGGGCTATCGTATCAAATGAGGTGTCAAAATGCGCAGAAATAAAAAATGCTTCCAACACATTTTACAGATTGGTAATACAATAGCCACTTTTGGAATAATGACCATTATTTAAGGGGGGTTAGTTACTTTTTTTGAGATGTTTAATATCCGCAAATATACATGTACTTCTACCCGCCAAAAGTAGCTAAAAGTATTTGGATATTCAAATTGAGAAGCAAATTGAGAAAAGTAATGATTGTGACAGGTGTGGGTTATAGAAATTATGAAGTAAGATGAAACTTTCAATAACTTAAAAAGGATTAATGAAGGTTTGTTTGGGATTGTCTTATATTAAAAGGAATAGTATATGAATATAATTTGTACTCCTTTGCCCAATAACCTTTTCCACACACATATGTGACGTGTCATGTCAAAAGGAGACACTTTTGGGCAGGTTATCAATTTTGAGGTTTTTACATATCTTAAATATAGAGATACTTTGCTCCACAACGCCATTTTCCCCAATGAAATCGGACATTACTAAGCGAAGATATTGAGTTCGTAAGTTATGGTATTATAAAATTGGAAATTGAGATATCGGTCTTTAAAAATATCTTTGACAATGTTGAGAATAGGAATTGCCTTGAAAAATATCTCAAAAAATACAAGATGCCAGTTATATTCCGGTCTGAAACTATCAGACAATATTTTAAACATTAATAACATTACAAATTCGCAACAAAACGAAATTGTGAAAAAATCACCACCGGGCAGATTTGGGGCTATTTCTCCATTTACGATCCTGCCCAAAGGTGTCTCCTTTTGACATGACACGTGATGCTTTTAGCACAGATGCAGACAAGTCAACTATAACAGTATACCTTAGTTGTGCATGACATCCATTACGTATTGTGCACTGTTTTGGCTGGGTTTCAAATGAGTGGATGAATTCTCCTGGTGTCAGAATTGTTGCTCTCTTATTGTCCTAAGAATTTTTTTTTCTAAAGTTTGCAATCGCATGTATAGGGTGTAAACAATATTTACAAATCATAAGTGCGTGAATAGGTTCTTCAATAACAACTGAGTGTCTTCTTAATAGTCTGAGACCGATTCCCATATGTGACGTGATCAGGCAAAATCAGTCGGAAGTCGGATATATCATAGCCAAGCAAAGACAATAAATTATTTTGTTACATATTTACTAGGGGAGCTAGAAGCACCTCCTTTTTACCCCAGAACCCAACCCAACAGATTCCTAAGATGACACAAAATATAATCAGGATGTTCCCAAAAATATAAACTGGCCCGAGTGTTTTTTTTTCAATATGGCGTCCAAAATGGCCGCCAACTGCAGGTACTCAGTATGACCATATATGAATACTATTTATGAACCAAACCAATTTTTTAGCTTATATAAAGAGCACAGTATAAACCCAAGTTAATATAAAGTATAAATTGTTGTAGAAAGTGGAAAAAGCACGTTAAATTGAGGAAGAAATTTGGCGAAACATCTAAAAATCATGACTATTTATTGCAGATAAATAGATATGGGTGAAGATAAGGTGGTACGGATGAGTTGAGTGGGTGAATAATGTGCATTCTAAATAAGGATGCAAAGAGAAACGATTGATGTGCTTTCTGATAATTGTAGTGGGAAATTGTAAGGTACCTTGTAATAAAAAGCTATTTATGGAGTAAAGAGGTTCATATATGGAAAAGGGCGGGTTGAATCTTGTTGGTGGGCGACCGATTCCTTGAAGCGCGACCGATTCCTTGGAGCCTTACGTAAAGAATTTTAAAAAAAACAAGGACAAAAGCTGACTTTTCCTATTGTCACACGTTTTTAAACTATTCCGGAAAGCTTGTATAATCAAAAAGCAGCAAATTAACATCATTTACACATCAGTGATACCATCTGCTCTGCTGATGATTTTATTGGCAGCTGGTTGAACTGATCAAAATATGAAGACGAAATCCCAATTTAAGAACTCGGGTTTTTATTTTACGTTATTCTGTTTGACAAGCAAGTAAAAAAACGCGATCACGAATTAATTAATTTAAAGGTCAACATCCCTTATTGCTGCGGTCAAATAATTGAGCACACCACCACCATACACATTGCTAAATATATTCTTCTGAATTCTGATATAATTCTACATGTAGCTTCAAAGTTTACGTGCAGTTACCTGTAAACATCTATTTCACACTGCATATCAAGTCAATTGCTTTCTTGTGTTAACTAGATCGAAACTTTTTTGAAGGTCACAGCAGCAGTTTTATTGCTCACCTATACATGCGTCATCAGGGAGCGACATTGACATATGATATCCGTAAATATACAATACCCACCAAAAGTATTAAGGGATAAGCACAGTAGCAAATTGAGAAATCCGCTGAATGGCTGGGGACGTGACAAGCTATCTCTGACATTACAAAATCCATCAGTTCTCCTCGCGCAAGCGCGCTCGAAGACCGCTTCGCGGACGTTGGTTCGCGCACAACCTATATCGTTTGGCTACAAAACGATACTCTTATAAATGCATCATGCACAGTTTCCACCTCGATACACCCGAATACACAAATTTGTCCAAGCACAGAGTGCCTAGCAATGCATTGGCTCTACACAGTCTGTGTGTTTACACTACACGGTTGAGTGCATACCATCATGAGAGATGTTTGAGCTTCTAGCTGGTGATTAGTGGAAAATACGGCATCTGTGATTGGTTTTGTCAAAACCCCAATTCATCCTTCATCCAAAAAAAGTTTTTATATCGAACGAAAGCTAACACATCCAGCTAAAAACACATTTTTTTCATCACGTCAACAAATGACGAAATTCAATGTTAATAGCAAGGCGAATGGGGTAAATTTCTTGAAAACGGCCTATTCACAGCACAATTTTTGACCAAGATGTAAGTTTTAAGTGCAATATCAGATATTTATTTAGTAGGGTTGGCCACGGTCAAAAAAAATTTTCTTGTTGAGGTGAAAGGACTTTGGTGGGAGGTTACAAAAGTGCATTTCGAAAATTCAGCTGAAGTCCGTTGCCATGGCAACGGCCCAATTTGTGTTTTTTACAATTTTCGCCTATTTTGGAGCTAAAAAAGTGAAAATTGTCCTTAAAAGGGCGCCTCGTTGCCTTGATATACAAGTTGGTATTTAAAAATAAATTGTATCATAAAAAAGCCTTATCCTTGTTCTATCCACAAACGAAGTTGTGTTTGGAGATTCTTTTTTTAAATATCGATTTCGGACCTGGCAACACTGCAAGTTTTTCAAATTTGAAAAATGCCATTTTTTACCGATTTTGGCGATACGAAAAAATAACTTTTGCGCTCACCTAGGATTTTGTCGTTATGGTTATTGGTATAACATACCTTGCCCCCAACATATCTAATAAGAACAGCTTGGGGAAATTTATTTCTCTATGGAAGGTGTTGCCAGAAAAACATACATTTTGTAAAAATTCAAAATTCTCATAAAAAGAAAATTTGCTGCATTTTGCCCTAGATTTAGCACATGTGATGTAATGAGTTGTATGTAGAGTCATTTTGTCATCATGGTCAACGATTATGAATGTTTGGAAACAATAAATGAAGTTTAATTTTAATGCGGTGTTGCCAGATGCCCAAAATTATGAGAGCTACATTACGCAAAATAGCCCAAATAGGTCAAGTTTTCATGTATGAATCTGGTCAATCCAGTTAAATCACGGTCTATTATTATAAATCATTTTATCATAATTTTCACCTGTTCTGAATGTTTGGAAACAAAAAAGTTCATCATACAGTGTTGCCAGATGCCAAAAAGTAGAAAAGATAGGTAAAATTCTGGTTAACCCTGGGCACCATATTTTCATAAAAAGAATTTTTTTTTCTAATTTGCCCCTGAATTTATTGATGTAATGAATTGTATGTAGAGTCACATTATCATCATGGACAACTATTCTCTATGTTTCGAAACTTTAATTTTAATGCAGTGTTGCCAGATACCTAAACTATAAAAAATATGACAAGTTTTTATGTATGATAAACAATTTCTTTGATGATGCATCTAAAATACAATTAAATTATAATAAATTTCGATATGACCCCTTTAACCATGTTAACCTATCTGTTTGTCAGTTGTGAATGTTTAACATACTAGTAGTGTTGCCGGATGCCAAATACTAGCAGACATAGGAGGATTTGGTAAAAAATACACCATACATGCCATACACTCTCAGAGCTTTTTAAACCTTGTACTTTACTTAACCACTTTAACATTGACATAAACTTTCCAGTAAACATGTTTACAAACAAAATTATAATTTCATTACTTTAATATAAGTCCTCAGTATCGCCAAGTTTCATTTTCATTTCAGATATTGCTGAAAAGTTGGAAAAGGAATTGGCCAATCATAACTTATCAATACACATACACTCTTTACCAGTGTTCCATTATCATGATTATATGACCAGGTATTGATCAAAAAGTGTTCCCAGAACATAATTTTGAGTTTAACAAGACATTCTTGATGTACAGGGTGTATCAAAATGGTTGGTACCGGGATATGTGACATTTTCAAAAATATATCAAAAATATAAAATTGCTAAAACAAATAGAAAGGGGAATATGTTAACTTATTGTTCCAATAATCTGAAGATAGTAGGTTGATGCATCTGGGAGCTACAGTCATTTAAGCGAAGATCGACTTAAGCATTGTTTTACTTACACAGCACACGATGAATAGGTTCACTGTTTGAACTATTTATTGCATACATGCTCTCAATCATTATCTCACTTCAGTCTACATAACATAAAATTGTTGTACACGTACTTTTAGAAAGATACAGCCTGTCTAAAAAAATTGTGCAAGTGAAAAGCGCCCTCTTTGGCAATTGGAAAATAACGTTGTGACATAATGCTTAAATCATCGTCATGGGCGCAGTCTTAGCTCTTAAATGCCGTTTGTTCTGTTCAATTTGCTTGTTCCAATTTCGAGATATGTTTATTTAACAACGAAAGGGTAAAATCTTTTACTTTTACTAGGGAATAGAGTTGTACATGTAAATCAATGATAGCTGATGTTGATGCGTCTAATGCACTCCTCCTTTCGGGCGCATGCATTAGACGCATCAACATCAGCACACGTACATTATTTTGTCTAATATCTCTCCCAACAAGTAATACGCGTTCATTAACCTGTAACATGTGTAAGTGCGTAATCTTGTTTGTCTTTTAACATGTCTTAAGTGACTAAGAGAACAGTATTTACCATGATAAAATCATTGACATGCACATGTATTTAATTTAAATTTTTACAGCAGCATGTGAAATATTTATTTATCTTTTAATCTCTTTTAAGTGGAAAAGGAGAATCATCATTCCTGCATCATGATAAAACAGTCAAAAAATTTTGTATTGTGTAATTGATGCATTCTTTTGATTACACGAAGGAACTCCTGATAAAGTTGATGCTATCACTGTTACATGTAAACTCATCTTCCCTAGTAAAAGTGGCACAATTGTGATTTTACCCTTTCGTCTTTAACTAAACATATCTCGAGATTAAAACAAGCAAATTGAACAGAACAAACAGCATCAGAGAGCTAAGACTACGCTCCTAACGTTGATGTAAGCATTATGTCACAACGGTATTTTGTAATTGCCAGAGAGGACGCTTTTCACTTGCACATTTGTTTTTTAGACGGGCTGTAGTTCCCGAAGTCTCTGCCTTACGACTCTGACAGTGTGAGGTGAAGGTGATCTTAAATGAGCTTAACACCTGGGATAGATCCATTCTGTAACTGCCCGCATCAAATTTTGAAACATTTTGAAACGTTTTAAAATCATGTTTGCATGCTCTTGGAAACTGTCTTCTAAATCTTCTCTGCACTTCTCCATAGCTTCGTGTCAACCAGTAATTCTTCACTATGAAAGCACGCTGAAGTGTTGAATACTGTGGAGCCATTCCAATAACTCTTACCAGGTTTAACTTAACAGACGCTGTCTACAGTCCATCACCATTCTGCCATACTATCTACTTGTAATCTCAATGCATCTTATACTACAATTTAATTTAACACCCTACAAAGTGTTAATACACAAATTTCTTTAAGGCGTGGGGTATACTTGAAGTACAGGTATCTGAAGAGGGAAGCAACGAATTACCCCAAATCACAGCAGCAGGTAGTGACTGGGCCGCCGAGTGTGAATATGTATTTATTTTGGAAGGTTCGTGTTTGTTCTAAATTTTGGGGGTGTTTTTACAAAATTTAACATTTTTGGTGATATTTCAAAAAAGCGACATGCCAAAGACAAATCTTTGGGCACATACTTTGTTATTGTTAATGCAGTTCGTTTCCGCATACCTTTGTTACCATTCGCTTTGGTGATTTACTAATATTATATATTTTGTGACTGTAATTTGGCGTTTTTAATACATTTTAAGTTTACCAAGAAATTAAGAAAAATATCTGGTCATGGTCGTTTCAGAATTTCAATCTGATCTTCGGATCATTCTGATCAACAGAATGCAGATTGGCTCATGAACGATGTCGTATTCCTCTATGTGGGTCCCTTGATGATAAAAATTACTTTGAATTCCTTGTAACAACATACAGATTTTCGTCTGGAAACAGGATTTCAGTTTTATTATGGCACAGCTGTAGTCTTCGGCGCCGTATCAAATCTCCAAACAAATAGTTTAAGGGGTCATATCATAATTTATTATAATTTATTTGTATTTTAGATGCATCATCAAAGAAATTGTTTATCACACATAAAAACTTGTCCTATTTTTCATAGTTTAGGCATCTGGCAACACTGCAAGTTAAAGTTTCGAAACATAGATAATAGTTGTCCATGGTGATAATGTGACTCAACATACAATTAATTACATCACATGTACTAAATTCGGGGCAATTGGAAAAAATTATGAAAATAGGGTGCGCACGGTAAACCAAAAATGGTATTAAAAACACAGGGTGCACAGGGTAAACCAGAATTGTACCTTTTCTACTTTTTGGCATCTGGCAACACTGTATGATGAACTTTTTTGTTTCCAAACATTCAAAACAGGTGAAAATTATGATAAAATGATTTATAATAATAGACTGTGATTTGACTGGATTGACTAGATTCATACATGAAAACTTGACCTATTTGGGCTATTTTGCGTAATGTAGCTTTCATAATTTTGGGCATCTGGCAACACCGCATTAAAATTAAACTTCATTTATTGTTTCCAAACATTCAGAATCGTTGACCATGATGATAAAGTGACTCTATGATACAACTCATTACATCACATGTGCTAAATCTAGGCAAATTGCAGCAAATGTTCCTTTTATGAGAATTTTGAATTTTTACAAAATGTATGTTTTTCTGGCAACACCTTCCTTAGAGAAATAAATTTCCCCAAGCTGTTCTTATTAGATATGTTGGGGCAAGGTATGTTCTACCAATAACCATAACGACAAAATCCTAGGTGAGCGCGAAAGTTAATTTTTCGTATCGCCAAAATTGGTAAAAAATGGCATTTTTCAAATTTGAAAAACTTGCAGTGTTGCCAGGCCCGAAATCGATATTTAGAAAACAAATCTCTAAACACAACTTCGTTTGTAGATAGAACAAGGATAAGGCTTTTTTATGATATAATTTATTTTTAAATACCAACTTGTATATTAAAGCAACAAGGCGTCCTTTTAAGGGCAATTTTCACTTTTTTAGCTCCAAAATAGGTGAAAATGGTAAAAAACACAAATCGGGCCGTTGCCATGGCAACGGACTTCAGCTGAATTTTTGAAATACATTTTTGTAACCTCCAACCAAAGTCCTTTCACCTCAGCAAGAAAAAAAATTTTTGACCGTGGCCAACCCTACTAAGTAAATATCTGATATTGCACTTAAAAGTCAAAATCCCGATTGATCCTTACAATAGGTTTCAAATTTTATGTCATTAATTGAAAGAGCACACTTATATTGTCCATATACTAGATTCCTTTCAATGAGCAATGGCCAATTCTCTTTAAACTGCAAAAAAGTTACTATTTTCGCCTGTTTTGTCATACGGTTGTAAATTCAATGACAATGACTTTTAAAAAAGAGCGCTTACAAATTGATATGTAACAATTGCAAAAAAATAATGATGATGATAATAAAAATAAGCACCATGAATAAAACTGAGTATAAATCAGACGCTATATAAGCAACTTTTTGTGCTGATTTCTCATTCGATGTGCCGATAATATTTATAGTCCAGATATATCACATTTAAATTCCGGAAATGTTTTTCATTTTGTCTAAAACCATTACAGAATTATTACTTAACTGTCATGTAACATATCCAGTGAGTTGAGAACATAATAAATAATGTTGAACGATTTTTAGAACTACTAAAATAGAATATAATAACAAAAATAGCATAGTTGACATTGGAATTATGCAAGAATGGCTTTGAATGTTAATGATTGTTTTCCTAGTTGGGGGAAACAGATTACTAAAAAGACTTATAAATTGATTATTTATTGTTAAATCCTACTTTACTTTTGATCAAAGATTCATATAATTATTATTAAATGTAATGAAACAGTATATTTTGTTGTGTGTTCCATGAATCTGGGTAAAAGTTGCTTTTGGCCTTGAGTCATTAACGACTCGTAACAGTCGGCTTTTACTCCCACCTACATACACTTTTAGTACCTATCATTAGATTTATAAAAAATTACTTCGAGGACTGTTAATGGGGTACTACACCCCTCGTTAAATTTGTGTCTATTTTGGCATATTTCTCAAAAACTAATAACACAGTGGTAACAAAATTTATGTATATTATTGGGGCAAGGAATCCAATTACTACACTGGAATTTCAGTGACCTAAGACAAGCGGTTCGTTATTTATGATAAGAAATAAGGTACCATAGGATGTATATACCTCATTTCTTATCATAAATAACGAACCCCTTGTCTTGAATCACTGAAATTTCAGTGTGGTAATTGGATTCCTTGCCCCAATAATATACATAACTTTGGTTACCACTGTGTTATTAGTTTTTGAGAAAAATACAAAAATAGTCACAAATCTACCACAGGGGTGTAGTTCCCCCTTAAATATCAAAATCTTTAATAATTTGCCATACATTTTATGTTATATCGCGAATTTTTTGAAAATTGTTTGCTATCAGAAAGATATTCTTCGTATTCAGAATGCAATTTGGTGTGTCTGATGTGCTCTCATGTCCAACAAAATATACTGTGCAAAGGTGGGTGACCGATCCCGTAAGGCATTACGAAAAGAATCACAAAACAAGGACAAAAGCTGACAATAGCTTTATTTTCGAACTTTTTTCACTTTAGAAAGCTCATTATAAACAAAAAGCAGGGAATGAGCATCATTTACACATCAGTGACATACCATCTGCTGATAATCCATTAATTGGCAGGTGGTGAACTGCCGATGATCAGAATATGAAGGCGAAGGCCAATGTAAATACTCGGGTTTGTATTTTAATTACGTTACTCTTTTTGACATGCAAGTAAAAAACTCAATCACGAACTAATCAATTTATAAGTCAACGTCCATTATTGATACTAAAAGTACGTTCAAATAAATAATCACTACGGCCACACATTATTGCCAAATATATTCTTCTGAACAATTTTATTGCTCACCTGTGCGAAACCCGGGAGCGGCATAGATATATCTGTAAATATACACTACCCAACGAAAGTATTTAGGGATAAGCACAGTAGCAAATCATTGAAAAAAAATACTGAGGACCAGTACTTATTTAGTGCAGAAGGGACGTGACAGGCCCTCTCTGACATTACAAAATCCACCAGTTCTCTCTCGCGCACGTGCGCTCATCGACCCTTGGAAAACTGGAACCAGTGTTCTACTGAAGACCCATCGAACTGCTGTGTTATTGCTTATGAACAGTGTGGGTTATATTATCATAAAGTTTGCTGATTGTCAATAAATAAAGTTTCATATTAAACTTGTGTATACCGTTCCTCAGGCAACAACAACCACATACTAGAGATGTTCATATTTTACCAGATCACAAATAGAAGAAATTAAATTTTTAAAACACTAGAATAACTTCACTGTAGATGTGCAGAAACAGTAAAAACACGATAGTTTTTTCCTTCTTTTTTTTTACCAAATTATAGTTTCGAGTGATTATAGATATAGTGTATTTCGTGCAAAATTAAATAGATGACAAACTATGTTGGTGCATACTGTAAATATACGTTTACGAGCTTTTACGATTATATTAAAACGTTTTACTTAATGTCAACAATACTTTTGTTGTTTTTCAGTTGTCCCGAAATCAGATCAACTAAATAAAATATCTTTTGATATCACTACGAACTCTGCTTACATTATCTTGGACTCATTATTGTTAAAGTTTTACAGATAATAAATCGAAGAATTTTAGGTCAAAGTGATGATGGTATTGGCTCTTAACCGAAGCGAATACCCTTGAAGCAAAATACATTATTTCTTATTAAGAGCCGTTGAACATAATATAATGTAATATAAATGATGGCATTTCTACTAAGCTTGATCAGACGCTATTTAATGTTAGTAGATAAAAAAAGTTACATTATACAGACGCTACATAGTAGGGGGCAGAGTAGATACAGACGTGTTTTCCAATTCCCACGATCGAAGTATTTTGAATGACAACACTCTTTTCATTGCATTACGAAAATCTCGATTCCTCCAAGCATATAAGAAAGGATTCCAAGTTGAATTCGATGCAACTAGAATACTCGCAAATAAATGATATTCAATGCTAAGTATATGATACTCGTGATCTATAAATTCTGCCATCATGTATGGCGTAACACAAAAACAGAACATCCCAAAAATGATGAATAAATCCTTAGTTAGTTTTAGGTCTTTCTTTCGACGCTCCTCCTTTCTATTGACGATCAATTCGTGTTGAGCTACACGAAGTCTGGATTTTCGAACCGTTACAAAAATTTGCATGTAACAAATAAATGTTACTATTAATGGTACACCAATAGAAAAACAAATTGTGTACATCTCATAATTTGATGGCGTATCGTGATCATAATCACACATTCCTTTAGCTGTGTTGTATCCAAAACCTCCCCAGCCGAAGAATGGAGGTAAGAGAACAGTGCAACCCCACAAATAACTACACGCAATTATCAGAGGAATAAACCTTCTGTTGAAGATCTTTCGATAGATGTTTACACCGTGTACAATCAGAAAATACCGATTGAACGAAATCGACGCTAACGAAAATATAGACACAGAGCATAAACCAACGATTAAGATTCCTATTACGAAACAAAGATTTGGGTGTTTTTGTTGCTGAATGCAGCCACCATCCTGACGATGTGCAAAGAAGTAGATTTCTACCGGCATACAAACAGTGCAAACAAGTACATCTGCTATGCTTAGATTCATAACGAAAGCGTTAGTAAATGTTTGTAGTTTTTTCGAAGTACAAATACAAACAATTACTAGAGCATTGCCAAATGCACCGGCAATGGAATTGAAGGCATACCAAACTATAAAAATATACTGTGTAATATTTGATATATTACTAGTACCTTCCCCCAAAGTACTGTTGCTACTACAACTGACTGATGACATGATGCTGTAGAGTTATGCAGAGAAGACACAATAGACTTTACTGTGCTGACGAGTATCTCGATATGACAAAAAAAACTGATGCGCTTGGTTCGTTGGTGGCTTTTTCAAGACAATAGTATATCAGTAATAATCGCGCGTGTGCATAGTATTCCATTTATATGTAATACTTAATTACGAACTACGGGGTTTTCAATCTTACCAATTCTCCCCGCCAGAAATGGTAATTATGCGTGTTGCACATGCCATTAATTCTGACGCCAATTTGTTCGTTGACAAGAAAAATCATTTTTCAGTGTCTGCATTTGGCATCCCTTCAATTTGTTGCCAATATACATATTCTATGGGCGCAACAGAGCAAATTACAAAGAAATAAATGGAAGGAAACCGATAACACTGACGTCAAGGCTGGTGAAATCTCGATAATTTAAGTGAAACGACAAAATCACACAACAACTAAAAACCAAATAGTCAGGATGACATTGATAAATTTGAAATAATATATTATTTTTCAATGCCATTGAGCGTCGTTTGGAGCTCAGTTGTTGAGAGCAATGGTCTAGATATAATAATTAAAGTAACGATTAAAAATCTACTTTGCGTCTCAATAAACCCGTGATTGGTTAATATCGCCTAACTACTAGCGCGGCGCTAGGGTGGTACCTTTCTCTTACGGGGTGTGTTAGCATCTGTAACACTATCGCCTAATCATTCGTTGGTGTCATCATTCTGTAAGCTTCTACAACTCCCTACTGGCATATTCTTCGCATATCTGTTGGACGGATTTTATATTCAATAGCTACATTGTAATCATATCTACAAACTTCTACCACTACAGCCTGTCTGAACATATTATAAGGCTTTATTAATGAGCTTTTATTTTACGAAGCTTGTGCGTAACACTTTCTGTAAAATGCAATGTCGTAAAACATTAATGTAACGGGATGTGATTATATGAAATATATATGAATGGTACAACAGTGCACTTTTATACCAGTTTAATTAATTTATAGTAATAACTCTGAAATAGCGACTCTTTCTGGCAATATATTACCAGACAATTAAAGATCAATCCCCGGTGGGTTCAGTTTGTATTTAAAGGTAGGACGTATCCACGCGGACGAAAGTTGTAGAAATACACCCTATTTTTCTTTTCAAGGACAATTTTGCTCCAAAAAACCCCTAATTTGGACAATCGCGAACAATTTTGTCCTCGAAAATTCCGCGGACATTTCTTGAAAAGTACCCCTAATTGGAACCATCATGCGTACACATTGTCAGTGAAGACTGAACCCACCGGGGATCAATCATAACGGTACAGTCACTTTCTACATCGATTGTTTAATAAAGACTCTTTTTTAAATTAAAAATAACAACTTTTCTCTACAATAGCATCTCCAATAA
Organism: Amphiura filiformis; assembly: GCF_039555335.1. Lineage (NCBI taxonomy): Eukaryota > Metazoa > Echinodermata > Ophiuroidea > Amphilepidida > Amphiuridae > Amphiura > Amphiura filiformis. Next base: position 35,235,047 of record NC_092632.1, read on the forward strand.
TCGAGCAGGTGTCACGATTAGAGCTTCATTCATTTATCAAAATGTCTGATCATGGATTACAATCTATTGTATCAAATTGTCATGGCAATAAGCGCTTAAGAAAGGTTTAATTTACTTCTATATTGAGAAAATGATGGTAGAAATCAGAATAATTGCACAAGATTAGAATTGACTCAATTCCTCTAATCGCGAAGCCCTCGAATACCAGCCATCGGAGTACATGGAGCTAGTCAAAAATCACATATTGAAATTAGTTACATTGTATATTGGAAAATTATGACATATACAATCTAATTAGCATTCATAAATAGTCCCACTCACCCATTACATATCAGCGAATCTTAGAAAACACTCTTGCTTCTGAGTTTTCGTGCTTGTGCTATCGAGTGCAATCAAGCAACTTAAGCATAAATTTAGAAAAATCATAACAACAATTTCAATCTAGTTAGACTCCATTACTTGTTCCACTACATTAGAAAATACTCCTATTTCCGAGTTTTCGTTCATATATATACTCAGTTTCCTTATACTATGAGGAAACAGAGTATATTATTAGGATAATACTCGCTTGTGATGTTAGGTAAAAACACAAAAAGGTTTGAAAATTTCAACAAATAAAACAAAACTATAAAATGGTGGTGTAATCCGGGAAGTAGTTTGCATAAAACGTGATCTTTGTGTTATAGCTATATATGCGTTGAATAGCGAAATGTGCTCACCCGGTCACGGCCGGCACAGAGAGCCAGAATGGAGTCAAGTGACTCTCTAAGTGGAGTAAACTAGCACTGGCTCTCAAAAGGAGTCGTCCGACTGTCACAAGAGAGTCAGTTTACTCTACCTGTGGAGTTAATGACTCTACTTGCGGAGTCATGCATGACGCGGTAGTTATTTGGCACTGACTCTCAAAAGGAGTCGGATCTGATTTTCGCTACAAAGTCAATTGACTCGTGGAGTCTATTGACTTTACATTCAGAGTCGTCGATGCGGCATGCGGCATCCACAGTGCATTTAAGCAGCCATTTCACACTATGCTGCTTTATCCTGTTCATTCACACGGTATATTATGCAGGTATTCTTGCCTGCCATGTTATGTTGATACATGCCTCTGTTTTGGCTCCTGCTAATTCATCTTTTTTCACCTTTTCTTCATCACTAAATATGGTCATTTGGCCATTACAACCTCAACTGGACACCATAGAACTAGTTTAGCAAGATTTTCCATCTGAATCAGTTTTGTTAAGTGACTTTTGGCCAAGTTCTCCAAGACTGGATTTTGCACTTTGTTTACACTGCAGAATTCAGCAGACTTATCTCTGTAAGCTTCTGTACTGTATATTAGCCTGGTGGCTATTGATATCCGCAGTATGGCAGCCCGCAACGGTAAGCGTCCCAAACCTACCATCTGGGAGCATACAAATATGTCCATTTCACTCACTCGTTTTATATGCATCTTCTTCCTTCTCTGTGGATACTTTAACACAGATGATTTAAGCTTATCTCCAACTTCAGCCGATTTTAGAAACGACTTTTACAAATTAATCAATCATTTACATGAACTGACATGGTATGGAAGAAAATACCAAAACTACCACAATGCAAAAAAGTAAAAGCATGTTAAAAACGGGGGCGAGCGATTTCTGGCACACATTGGGGGTAGGCCTACCTTTTACAGCCGGGATTTGCAGTTTACATTTGCTGTCGACTCGAGGTTAAAATCGCGTTTTATTTCCCAAAAGAATACTGACATTATTATGTGTCACTAATTGAGACAATTTTTTTTCTCTTCTGAGGCATCAAAAAAAGTTTTTTCTCTCTCTGCTTGTGCAAGCTTTCCCCGCTTGGGTGGTGCATATATTTTTTCCACAAAACTCCCTAGCCACCCCCTTAAAGTACTGGAGAAATAATCAAAAGATTTTTCCAGGAGGGTCCTGAGAGCTAGTGTTAATTCGATGAATTGGAATCGGAATCGGAATTGAATTAAAATTATTTTAGTTGATCAAGAATTGAATTGGTCAGTAAAAAAGTAGTGGCTGCGTAGGTTTGAAAAATGTTAAGTAAAAGAGTCCAAGAGCAGGAATATTTGGTGTCAAACCACATTTGTATAAATTTATTTGCGTAGCAAAATTAAACACGAATTTTCGGTTTAATTCGTGTTTAATTTTGCTACGCAAATAAATTTATACAAATGTGGTTTGACACCAAATATTCCTGCTCTTGGACTCTTTTACTTAAGAATTGAATTGGAATTGATCAATAATTGAATTGGAATTGAATCAAAATAACTTCGAGTGTTGAAAATTTGAATTGGAATTGCATCGAAATATTTTGAGAAACAGAGAATCATATTAAAATTTACAAAGGAAAGAATTGAATTGGAATGAATATGTTTAGTGCATTTCGATTTCAATTCAATTCAGTCGGCTACATAGTTGTAAGGTACGTTAACTTGATTTGTGAAATTAATTAAATCTGCCAAATTACTGCCAAGCGCCAACAGAAAGTTGTCACTTGTCTGATGACTGCAATGAACAATATTTGATTTTGTACACAAGTAAACTTGAATAATCTTTACTTTGCACACTACATCAGGTCAATAGGAATAGTTTCAGTCACAAAAAAGCAAATTGCATCAACATCACAATGGTTGATTATTTGCCTCGTAATTATGATTGAAGACCAAATTAAAAATACTAGTTTGCGTCTAACATCAGTGCAAACGCGCGGCGTGATTGGTTGCTGACCTGCGCAGTACGGCATTTTTGGTCTGGTTGTCAGGACGTCATACGCAAACTAGTCTTTTTAATTCGGTCTTCAATTATATTGAAATGGGCTTAGTAAAAGGTATTGAAGTTAACATGTGTAAAACATTGTTCATTAATTTTTTTTTTTATGAATGTCGTTGTAAATATGTTACAAGTTTCTTTTGGGCATTAGAGTTAATAAAATAAACTTTTGACCACATTAATAAAGAACATTGAAATTGAAATAATGTTTTTATTTATTGACTGAATCTGTACCACTTCTAAGATGTAATATTTACAAAATTATGTAATTTTTTTTATTAAGGGAACGGATACCAATGTTTGCACAGTATTTTTGTGGGACATATGAACACATCAAACATATCAAATTGCATTCTGAATAAGAGGAACGTCCGTTATCAATTTTTTTTAATTCGCGATATAATACAAATTTTATAGCAAATATTATTGGATATTTGACAATCCTCGAAGTAAACTTTATAAATGATATGTACTTAAAGTGCATGTAGCTGGGAGGAAAAGTCGTCCATCATTTGAAATTTTTGACATTTCGTATTGAAGATAATTATACATTTTCCCAAAAGAGACCTTTTGGGAGAGCGAGTTGGCGCAGTGGTTGTTCCCTCGGCTTGCACCAATGGGATCCCGGGTTCAAGCCCAGGCAGTGCCCAATGACAGTATGTGCACTTGGTTTATCCTGATCCATGCTCGCTCTCGCATATTTTCTCCGGGCTTTCTGGTTTCAAAATCGGTGATTAGTTGTTTTCTTATCAAAAAACTTCAACCAATGGAAATTGGGGAGCTGCAGAGATGACTGGTGTATGTTACAATCTACAATGATCTAAGTGCGGATAGGTTTACGCCGGGTTTGGCTACAACCAGCCTAGTTGATGCAATCTTATTGTGATTGGTGAATGCCAGGCAGAAAAATGACAAATGCGCTATATAAATCTAAAATTAATTTTATTTCTTTTTTGGGCAGAGACAAAAAAAGCCTAAAGACAAAACTGGATAGTTGCGGCCCCAAGTTGTCAAATGTCCCACATGGGATGAAGTATTAACATGGAATAAAGAATAGAGCACGAAGTGCGATGGAATTGCAACTTCGATCGTCGATGTGAGGTCAGCGATCGTCACGCTTACAACATGTGGACGTAGATGGCAGCAGCATTTTTCTGTCATTAGCATAAGTCTCCACAGCACTACGCAGTCTATCGTAGGTGGCAGCAGCATTTTTCTGCAGTTTTCAGTAGGCTATCGCACAGGGTAATACACAGGGGAAGCCGACGCTGTCGCCATTTTTTTGTATTGCGCTGGTATAGAAGTTGCAACGGCCTGGTATTAAGTAAGCGGAATTTGAAATTATGACCGAGAGTGTTTGACTAACTGAAGACGGACGTACTCAATTTTCAGTTTCTTATAGGATTTTAAACGGCGTTTGCAAAGTTACATTTTGCGGAAAACCCCATTGAATTTATACAACCAGTTGGAAAGATATGAGCAGTTAAAGGTCCGTATCCCGATCAACAGCATCATCCCCACGCATTTTTCTCATTGTTGACGAGTTTTTGATATCATCAAATGGATAGCATTTTTCTCATTACCATACTGTAATTTGACGCTTCAAATCGATGTATTTCCTAAGAAATATTGAAAGAACAGCCTGCTGGTGGTATACAACTTAATCGAAGTTTTACACGACACGGGGAGTTTCTGGGTAGTCATAGAATGACTATACCAACCAAGTTTCATGCCCATATATGAGTTTTTACTAATTTGACCTCAGATGACCCGTGGTGACCTTGGATGACCCCAAAATGACCTTCAAAAAATGTTGCTTTAAATGTTAACTGTACCTACCAAGTTTCATGCCCATACGACACTTTTTAGTCATTTGACCTCAGATGACCCCTGGGATCGGATGACTTAAAGAACATAAACTTCTTGTTGCCAGGACAGAACTACACCCACCCACCGAGTTTGAGCCCCGTAGGACCTACGACGGCCTCACATTAGCAGTCACAGACAAACAGACAAAACCATTACTCGTCGATACTCGATAGAGCGCTAAATAAATAACTTAAATAATAATTTTCTTGATGTCCTTTAACATGTTTCCATAGTTAGCCATGGGGAACTATTCTGTAGAACTGGCCGGTTCTACTTTATTGGGATGTCTATCGACTATCGATGAGTAATGACCTACAGAATTAAAATTGATCTTTCCAGTCAGAGTGCTTAGAGAGTATGAGTTTTGTTAGTTTTTGTTCATACTGAATATACTCAAAACTGAGAAAAAATTGTATCCATTACTAGTCGCCGTAGAAGTGACGTAATAATCGGATTTACTACCGATTTTTGAATACATCGCCCGGCACTTCAAGCAGGTTGCACTCATCACCTGTGTATGTCTGCAATCATAGTTTGGATTCAATACCACTCTTTTCAAAGATACTAATATTACAGGTGCGCGTGATCAGCATGATATGAATAGTCCATAGAATTACGATTGAACGTTGTTGTGCAGGGCAATATATTAAAAAAATTGTAAAATTCATCTATTGCTATGGTAATTAAGATTTGATTTAAATCTGGTCAACCAGACATACCTATTTTTGACGGACGAACCGACGTTGCGACTGAAACCTTCAGTCTTCAGCTGAGTTGTGATGCAAATGACCTTGAGTACCGGGCACTTCCAGTATTGATGACAATTGACGAGGAATTTCCTTTATGATTCGGTCCCAGCCGTGTGACAGCTTGGCCCGGACGCCTCCTCCACGGTTGAGAGATGGTTGCTCCGCTCTCACCCAGATACCCTCTTTCACACCCCGCTCAAACCAACGCTGCTCACGGTCTAGAATACGGACGTCCTTGGTGTCAAAATGGTGTCCGCTGGCTTTTAGATGCAGAAACACCGCTGAGTCGTTACCACCTGAGCTGGCTCTGCGGTGTTGTAGCATGCGGTTGTGAAGAGGTTGGGCGGTTTCTCCTATGTAGGAGTCCTGACAGGCTAGTTCCTCCGAACAGCGTACCCCGTAGACCACTCCCCTGATTCTACCCTTAGGCTGTTTGTCCTTGGGATGCACTAAGGACTGGCGGATCGTGTTTGTAGGTTTAAAATGAGTGGTGATCCCGTGGTCGCGATAAATTCTTTTGAGTTTCTCAGACAAGTCACCGTGGTATGGGATAGTGATGCTGGTAGTCTTCCCCGTCTGATTCGAGCTAGTGGCAGCTGTTTTGGTGTTGTCCTTGTTCAGGGCTTTATTTATAGCCCAGTCCTGATAACCACAGTTACCCAGAGCTTTGCGCAGGTGCTGATATTCCGTGATCTTGTCGGAGTCCTTAGTAATGATGGAGTCAGCTCTGTGGAACAAGGTGTTTACCACGCCTAGTTTCTGAATTAGCGGGTGATTGGAACCGAATTGTAGGTACTGGTCCGTGTGTGTCTGTTTTCGATAAACCGATACAGTAAGGGAGCGATCAACTTCCACGGACACTAGACAGTCGAGAAAAGCGTGTTTGTTGTCCGACAAACCTTCCTGCGTGAACTTGATATGAGGATCGATTTGATTGATGTGGTTGAAAAACCTGTCAATCATTAGATTTAATTATGATAAATGTATCGTCCACGTAACGATACCATCTAGAGGGCGCTATACCAGGAAAATTTGACAGAGCAATGCGTTCAAATCTTTCCATATACAGGTTAGAAATTATCGGTGACACAGGCGATCCCATGGAACATCCATGACATTGTTGGTAAAAATTGCCGCTGTATGTAAAGTAGGTGTTGTCTAGGCAGAGACTAAGTAAATCACATAATTGATCAGGCGATAAGGCTGTCCGCTCATGAAGTGTGGTGTCCTGAGTCAGAACTTCGCGAACCGCTGAGACTGCGTCCTTCGGAGGAATGCTCGTAAAAGGGCGGTAACATCGAAAGATGTTATAGTCTCATCCGGTGCCAACGATAGGCCTTGGATTTTATCCGAAAAATCCTTAGAGTTTAGAATATGGTGGTCCGATAGGCCAACCACAGGACCCAAAACTCTAGCCAACTACTTGGCGATGTTATAAGTAACTGAGCCGATACTGCTCACGATCGGACGTAAGGGAATGGTGTCCTTGTGAACCTTCGGGAGGCCGTAAAAACCCGGGATGGTTTCGGATGTCGGGTACAGCTGATGTTTTAACTTGAAATCAATTGACCCATTTTTCTCAAGTTCACCTAGTTTAGAAGTCAACTTCCGCTTTATACCACTCGTCGGATCTTTTCTGAGAGGAGTGTAAGTTTTAGCATCGTCTAACAGTGCTTTAGCCTTCTGATCATAGTCTTTGCTATTTAAAACCACAGTGCAACGGCCCTTATCAGCTGGAAGGATAGCGATGTTTTCATCCTTCTTTAAGCTTTCTAGTGCACTAAATTCATTTTTGCTCAGATTATATTGAGGTGGTTTGGCACTTTTAATACTGGCACTCACTCGCGAACGTAATTCTTCCGCTTTATCTGGCCCGATAGAAGCTCCTCTGATCGCCGATTCAGTAGCAGTGATAATGTCAGTGACCTGTATTCGCTTAGATGCAACCGCGAAATTTAGTCCCTTTTCAAGTAAACTTTGGTCACTTACCGAGAGTTTTCTATCCGATAAATTCCTCACCCATCTATCTAGTTTGATGTTATGATCAATTAAGCTCTCTTTTTTGTCTCCAATTCCTATCCTTATCGGCACGTGAAACCGCTGCAAGCCTGCCGAATGTATCTACCTGTCCAGATTTTGTTGTTTCGTGTTGTGCTAATTGCGCATGCTCAGTGAACTGCGTGACCCTGTTGTTTATATCCGTTGGCAACCGAGCACCCAACTCGCGGGAAATGTCAGATTTCTTGTTGTTTAAATTCTTGATCGTAAAATTGACCTGTCTAACTCTCTCGTTAACAATTTGCGTTCAGTACTGTGAATGATCTTCTCCGCACGCGATCCCTTGATATTAGAACTGAGTTTCGCGCTACGGGGTATCATCAGCCTGTAAACACCGGAGGTTGAATCGTAAATGGTTGCGATAATTCGCTACTTTCCTCGCCGTTTTCTCAAGGTCCTTTGTTAGTTTTAGGCAATCCTTGCCGTATTCGTTCCGCATCAAACTGTGTAGACTCTCATTCATCTGGGTATGTTGAAATTAAGATTTGATTTAAATCTGGTCAACCAGACATACCTATTTTTGACGGACGAACCGACGTTGCGACTGAAACCTTCAGTCTTCAGCTGGGTTGTGATGCAAATGACCTTGAGTACCGGGCACTTCCGGTATTGATGACAATTGACGAGGAATGTCCTTTATGATTCGGTCCTTTATGATTCGGTCCCAGCCGTCACACGGCTGGGACCGAATCATAAAGGACAACAATGTTCTGCTTTGCATATTACTGTTTCATTCGGCAATATTGCAATCTTTACAGCTACTGTAAAATAGCCATTAAATTTCACAATATGTGTGAACTTTCAGTTTGTGTCCTACATTTTTTATTCAGTTTGGAATCAGTTGTCGTATCTGCAGCCTTTGAAAGATTGTTTAATTGAAAAGCGCTTTGCTCTCGCAAAGATCGGTACGCATTTACAGCCATTGTTCAAACAGCTAGAGAGGTTGAGAGAGAGAGAGAGAGAGAGTAGAGAGGGAGACATATATGGAAAAAAAAACATTAGATGTAGTGTGAGATATAGACAGGAAGGGCGACGGAAATTAGAACGAATGTAAACCAATTATAGTTGTGAGTTGTGTACTGTGCGTGGGTACCAGTATTTTATTTGTCAGTACTATTATAGAGTGACTGGATGAATAATTCTGACGATTTTTGTTAAAATCCCATTCAATATTTCAAAAAAAAAGCTTTTAAGAAGGGTTCACTCACTCTTCTTGCCTTCAGCTTTTAAGTATAGATTTAAAGGATTGGCTCTATCCACACAAACTAACAGCATCTAAAATGCTTCGAGCATATCAAAAATGCTGAATATAAAATAACATGATTTGATGTCAATAATTAATAGGTGTTCACTGTGATGTACCCTGTATAATCCTGTATCATGAAATAGAAATGTACCTTATACTCATGCAAGAGTTTGTGTATTATGATATTATGCGGAAAAATAAGATGAATGCAATAACAACATCATTAATCAAGACTATTTATGTCAAGGGGAAAATCCCCTGATATCAGTATGTTGTAATAATGAACAAAGATGGCAGTGCCTATTATTAGAACATTGGGAAAATCCAAGATGAGGGTGCTATAAAACATAATGTTCATAATAATTCGAGTCAGACCTGTATCGATGTGATTGTAATGTGTGGTCGATGTAGTTTACTCTCAAAAATGAAAAAACAAACATAATAACTAAGCAGGATACTCAGGGAGTATTACAAAGTGTGGCCATGGAGAATTCCTACAGTGCTACAAGTTCAGCCTTTGGCTGAAATTATGGTTATTATTTCGGAGCTACAAAAATAGACAATTATTATCATCTGGATACAGATCTGACAAGCTGCAATAGAATTTATTATTGAGACAGTTTGTAGTGTTGTTCTGGGCTAGCTAATGTGCTTACACTAAGTTACAGTCCATTTGTTTCAAAGAAAAGAAATTGCGAACCAGAAATATTTTATGTATTCAATATACTACTACCTGCCAGTAATGTCGGAGAAGATCTAGTTTACGTCAAAGTGCGTACCTCTTCCAAGAAAGGAAATTACATTCTTTTGTCGGCTTGTTGAAGTCTGGTTTATGGTCTGGTCTGTGCGAGGATTTTATACGCAAGGATATAGATGATTTGCTTCGATTCTCTTTACATCATAACTCAGGAACTAAAAGACCTACAAAAGTTTAGCTGTGATATTTGAATTATTCGTCAAGCCCGCTTCAAAATAACCACAACAATTTTCGCCAGAGGTAATTAGATCGAGTGTATGCAATAAACCAACCGGAATGGTATAACAAATGAAATTTGTTGGAGGACAGTTCTAAGATAACGTACGATGACAGCGTGAAAGGTTTCTAGATCGACCATTATACCTATAATTAGCGGTTTTATTGTATTATGCGAATTACCCCGTGGTGCCTTATGGAGCGTGTTTATAGTGAGCCAGATTATCCGGTATTTAGCGTATAGACGAATCAAACGAGCCAAGTGATTGTCAGAATTCAATCGGTCATTACCGGGTCCCGTCTGCACCAAACTGGTGTTGTTACTGCCCAATTGGGTGGATTAAATCCGGCTTAAAAATCGGATGTTGAATTGTATTGTGTTGTAAACTTTCATCATTCTTTTGTCTACGTGTAACACGGGTGATGAAATGCAGTTTAATATCCCCGCCAAGGCCACATCATTTCACATTTTAGGTGGGATAGACCTAAGGGGGACCCAGCTATGGCTGCCATTGAGGTGTAGGAATGCGTGAAAATGGATTCGTCTATAATTACCGTACACCACTATAAACCGCTCATGGAGAGCTGGATGTTTGTTTAAACATGTTAAATGAGAATGTCTGTCATGAATGACGTACGCCGTATTGCATACCCTCTATAAATACAATTCATTATTGCATAAACTTGTTTGGATATTGATTGCGATATAAATCTATTCAGGATTGGATATGCAGTAGTTATGTAGAAAGGGTTTTTCCCAGAATCGATTTATTGTGTGCAGTAATAAGTCATTCTTAGTGACGTGCGAATCCAGTTGTTATCGATAGAGTTTCTGACGCTAAATCTGATAAATCTTATTACCTATACCTTCCAGAATTATTGTTTGTGTTGTTTAGGTATCATGGGTATTTTTATAAGCTCCTTAAACTCTCAACCTACTTATCAAAGATCGTAATGACGTTGAGATTCCTCCTACTCCTCATGTCAAAAAACGTGTTATCGTTGACCATGATATGGAAATAAATAATAATGTCACTCAACTGCTCTCCTCTCTTCTTTTTTTTCAGAAAAACACTTCTCGTATCTAAACAATATAGAATAGATGTGCCGGTTTCATTTCTAAGAAAGTCAAATTCACTTACGATTCTCCGTCATGTCAGTTGTTGACCGTTCGTTATTATCTTCCAGTTGCTCATCAAAGCCTTCAATTGCGCACTCTTATTCATCAAGTTCATGCAACAAACTCTCATCAAACTCTTCATCCCTTCTTGCGTTCCTCTGTTGTCAAATGTCTCCATATTCCTAGGACGTGATAAGACTTTCGCATTACCGCCCCTCGTTTAAGGAACATATTGCCTGCCTTTGGTCAAAATGCCAACTGCGTCGTCTTTTTTTGGGCCAAGACCCTCAAAAGTCACATTTTTGTTCTTTTCCATCTGTCTTCCTTTTTCTTTTTCAGCACCTTGTGTGCCGATGTATTGTACAGGTGCTTTATAAATATCACTCTATGTGTGTATGTATGTAATGGGGTAGGTAGATCATTGGGGTGCGGATGTATAACTATTACATAACTTAACTATTATATACTTCCGAGAGGACATTGCACTAAAACAATCAATTTTCCGAACACATTTCGGAAATACATACCACAGATAGGCAAGCTTAGGTTCTTCTGACCAAGTTTAGTGGTCATAGCGTATTTTAGAGTAAGAGTAGCATTTTAAAGATTTTCACAAAATGACACATAATAATCTCTACATGACTTTCGACCCCTATCTGTGTACACCTGATAAAAGGCGTGGGCCAGTGCTTCCTCTGGCCAATTTTGGTCTCGCTTTGATCACACTTAACTTCGTCTCGCACAATATTTGAGTACTCTAGCTCGACCGATAAATTCATCATTCCAATTTTATCATTATCCTGTTTTCAGAATATATACGGAAATAAAATACAGCTACTGCCTGCCTGAGTGGTGGCTTAATTGGACAGCTATATGGAGAGAGGGAAATCAGAATCTCGCATTCTATAGGGTAAAGGATGCAAGATTCTGATAACATCTCAATGGTCAAAACCCGGGGTCAAAATAGGCCAAAGCGTCTGGCTATAGTAGCATTCTAAGGAAACGTTTGAAGAAAGAAGCAGAACAAGCAGAAGAGGATTCGCTACATATTCCCAATAATCATGCGGGTGGCGGCAACACCTGATTAAATAGCAAAACAGAATCAAGTCTACTTTTTACAGATACATCAACATTTTGATACTGAGATTGTGTTGATGAAGCCTTGAAAGTAAAGACTTTTTAATAGTGTTGTGAATACCTTTTTGAATGAAACGCCCACGGGTGAAAAGGCTCTCGACCTGTAAGGATCAATGGCAAGGTTCATTAATGATATTACTGAAAAACGGAAAACATCAACCTCCACAACGACCAAGAAAATCACCTCAATTCAAGGAGCCATCAAACTCAAAGCTATTTGAACTTTTCAAATGTTAAATAAAGTATTCAGTATACACTAGAACATTTCGATTATGATGAATATTTCTGACAGCTTTTGTAAAAATCCAGCTCATAATCTAATATTTAAAAAAGCTTTTAAAAGGATTCACTTAGTCTTCTTCTTGGCATTACCTTAAGTAAGTAGGTTGAAGTGATTTGCTCCATAAAACTAACAGCATTTAAAATGCTTTCTTGTTCAATTATACTTCTGTTATATAGAAAATTACAAGTAAACAAATTTTACGAGACTTATTGCTCTCGATTTTAAGGTATTGCGAATTTCCTTTCTTCTATGTACATGAACAGGGGCCTTAAAGTGCAATAATAATTTCTCGATTTCAAAGATTAAAATAGCGGAACACTTGGTTGAAATAGTATAGTGTCATCTAAGTGTAAATAAACATGCTTTATTGTAGCATTCAAACAACGTAACAATGATCACAACTGCCATGACGACCACGCATGTTGCTAAATATATTCCTCTGAACAAATGTTACATCTTTTTATAAAGTTCAAGTTCAGTTACCTAAAACAAATCTTTTCACAGTGCATTAAGTCAATTGCTTACTTGTAAACGAAATCAAGGTTTTCTTGAGGCTGGCTCACAGCAGCAGTTTTAACCCGGTGTTCTGGCTCGATTTTGCATCGTTATGTGATATCTGCAAATTAATGTCTCAAAACACAAGTTATACAATAAAGGTTAAAATGCACCCCAAATCTGCCGCACATCCCCGCACCCCCTTTCCACTAAGCCCCGAGGGATACATTGGCGTAGCCAGGTTTTTGGAACGGGGAGGGGGGGTGGAGCACAAACTTGTTAATGCACCGACGGAACTATTTTTGCAGATGAAAGTTTTGAATTGTTTATGTAGCAGCATAAACAGGGATGTTATAGTGGGGGCAACATGTATTTTCGTTTCATCACAGTACATTCACATACAGTTCATACAAAATTATTGTCTAATGGTGACGCTAAGTTTTTTTAGCCAAGGTGACGACCGGGATAGGTATAAATAAACTAACATCGATACAAATGAATACAAATTCCACACTGAAATTGTATTTAAATAGTTGCAATAAAAATAAACCACGTACCTTTTCCATATGAATGTTGTAATAATGTCCGTCCGTTGCTGGCCGCTTTTTTTTTGTATTAGCGTGTTTCCGTTCATTGAACATTATTTTCATAACGATTAAATCACGTACAATTTATAGAAGCATTATGCTGACTCCATTCAATAACAATTTAGGAACGATTTCGATTTGTTTTCAGTAGGCTAATAAAATTGGCATTTTGCATGAAATCGTGTTTCCGGCTATGGGCCTAGACTTCTCCGTAGTCCACTTGCCATTGTGCATATTCAGAATTACCTTTGCATTTAAAACTCCGATTGTGTGCACAATTGATAGATTTTCCTGATCTATTCAGTCACCGTACGCCCTCTGTTAGCTTGATACCCAAGTGGACTACTGACATTCGATTGCGGTCAAAATGCTTAAGAGGCATTATCTGTTATTTTGAAGAATTTTTTTTAAATGTTTGCCACGGTCAAAAAATGGATTTCCTTTAAACTTTCATATTTAATGCACCTTGACCTGAAACAAACACACATGAAATAAATTTGGGCAAAATATCCCCGTTGCCATGGTAACAGCCAAATTTTCATTTTAGGCCTATTTTCACAATTTTCGCATTTTTCAGCAGTCAATTTGTCAAGTTTTGAAGCCAGTGTTACTAATATACACAATATATATATACTGTTTTCTTTATAAGGTATGAATAGGTCAAACCTTAGATGCCGCATTGAAAGTATAAAAATAATCACCAGATGTCAGGGTGGGTTATACCATTTATTTGAAATAGGGGTGTTTTTCAATTGTTTTCAAGTATGAAAATATACCAACTTTGTATAGCTCATAAACCATATGGTAGTGCTCCGATTTCAACATCGACCACATCATGTTGAGATGATACATTGGTCTTATGAAAAAGTTACATTTGAGCTTGGGGAAAACACATCTGTATATACAGTGTTGCCAGACATTTTCCTATTTTTTCGAAATTCAACACAAATCTCACCTTAAGTTAAATGATGCGAAAATGAAACATCATCCTTTCAAGGAACATTTATTAGAAAGAGTGTTTTTATTCATATCAAATTTGATCAGTTATAATGGTCAGTGTTGTTCTAAACCACATGGGTGTTGCCATAATTGGGGTTTTATTGTGATTTGTGGATATTTTCAACTTTTTAAAAGTTATAAAAATACCAAAATGCATTTCTATAATAAAGAAAGAAAAATCGACCTTGTCATGTTGAGATGATACATTGGCCTTATGAAAAAGTTATTTTGATGGGGGGGGGGGGGTAAAACATCAGTTTATACAGTGTTGCCAGATATTTTCCTATTTTTTCAAAATTTCACCTTCATATGGAACATATCTTTTTAGAAAGAAAGTTAATTTCATATTCAATTTGATCATCTGGGATGGTCAGTGTTATTCTAAGCCATACGGGTGTTGCCATAGCTGGCGTTTTTATATGACGATATTTAGATATTTCCAGCTTTTTACAAGTCTTAAAAATAGTACACACCTTTAAAATTATTGTGGAATGAACGAAATATTAAGGTTAAAAATTAACCTAAGAACATTTAGTAGGTGAATTTAAATTTTAAATTTGAGTTCGGAAAATATTTCCTTCTATACAGTATTGCCAGATATTATCACATAATTCAAAATTCAACGTATGTTGAGCTTTTTCAGTTTTTTTTTCAGCTTTTTCAGCTATTTTTCAGTCTTAAAAATGCCAAAATACAATGGCATGCATTCCTAAAATAAAGATGTGAAAATGAAACATCGACCTCATCATGTTGAGATGATACATCGGTCTTATGAAAAATTTACATTTGAGCTTGGGGAAAAACATCTGTTTATACAGTGTTGTCAGATATTTTCCTATTTTTTCAAAATTCAGCACTAGTTTCACCTTAGGTTGAAAATGAAAGTTTATTAGAAAGAAATTTACTTTCATATTAAATTTGATCAGTTGTATAAATGGTCAGTGTTGTTCCAAACCACATGGGTGTTGCCATAATTAGGGTTAAATAGCGAGATGTGGTTATTTTGAACTTTTTACAAGTTTTAAAAATACCAAAATACCATGGTATGCATTCCTTAAAAAATATGTGGAAGTGAAACATCAACTTCACCATGTTGAAATTATACATATTTGGTCGTATGAAAAATTTACACTTAAGCTTGGGGAAAACACATGTTTATACAGTGTTGCCAGATATTTTCCTATTTTTTCGAAATTTAACACAAGTCTCACCTTAAGTTAAATGATGCGAAAATGAAACTTCACCTTCACAAGGAAAGTTTATTAAAATGAAATTTACTTTCATATTAAATTTGATCAGTTGTATAAATGGTCAGTGTTGTTCCAAACCACATGGGTGTTGCCATAATTAGGGTTCAATAGTGAGATGTCGATATTTTTATAAGTCATAAGGGTTCAAATAGCGACGTTATCACATATTTTTTGTGGACCTGAGAGCACATGAGACATATATTGAAATTTGCGATATAATACAAATTTTATGGCAAATGATTACAAATTGATATTTTTGAAATTTAACAGATCTCAAAAGTAAATTGTATAAATCTAGTGATATGTACTTAAAGTGTATGTAGCTGGAATGAAAAGCCGTCCATATGAAAATTTGACCTTTCGTATTGAAGATATAGATTTGTTCACCAAAACACCTAAGGTCTTTTGGAGAAAAATCTATATCTTCACTATGAAAGGTCAAATTTTTCAATTAACATTAATTAATTGATTGGTGGTCGGCTTTTCATCCCAGCTACTTTAAGTACACATCATTAGATTTATTAAATTAACTGTAATATGTCAAAAATAAAAAAATTCAATATGCATAATTTACCCTAAAATTTTTTATTGTATCGCGAATTAAAAAAAAATCAAAATATTTTATTGTATGAGCTTGTAAAAAGGAAGCAACTAAAATTAAGCTTTCAAGACTGAAGGAGATTATGAACACTTTTGCATATACTTGCAGGGTTAAAGCAAAATAAAAAATCACCAAATGTTGATAAAAGTTGTCTGAGGAAATATCCGTTTCAAGTAGAAAAGAGGACTACTGGGCACAGTATACCTATGACATGACCCCGGAGGGAGTTCTCCCTGGTTAAAGGTATACGGGGATGTGCCACGGTTTTGGGGGTACCTTAGCAATTTTTGTATGTCGATTGGTGGGTTTGCAGTGGAGACAATACACCAAATTTGCATTAAGGCAAACGTGCCCATAAAAGCGCCAAATTAGGACAAATTTGTGTGCTTTTTGGGTGTTTTTTGTGAAAAATTGGAATACTATAGCTGTAACTTTAATAAGGTGTCATTTTAAAATTGAAAATGTATCCACATTTCACTATTAACTCCATTTATAGTGGCATCATCCATGTGGTTTATTCATGGCAGCGATTTAAACAATATAAATCCTAAAGTGAGACATACGTTGAATTTTAACTGGCAATACTGTATAGAAGGAAATATTTTCCGAACTCAAATTTAAAATTTAAATTCACATACTAAGTGTTCTTAGGGTAATTTTTAACCTTAATATTGCGTTCATTCCACAATAATTTTGTGTACTATTTTGAAAAGACTTGTAAAAAGCTGGAAATATCTAAATTGTCATATTAAACGCCAGCTATGGCAACACCCATATGGCTTAGAAATAACACTGACCATCCCAGATGATCAAATTGAATATGAAATTAACTTTCTTTCTAAAAAGATATGTTCCGTATGAAGGTGAAGTTTCATTTTCATATCTTTTAACTTAGGGCGAGACTTGTGTTGAATTTTGAAAAAATAGGAAAATATCTGGCAACACTGTATAAACTGATGTTTACCCCCCCAGATCAAAATAACTTTTCATAAGGCCAATGTATCATCTCAACATGACGATGTCAATGTTTCTTTCTTTATTATAGAAATGCAATTTGGTATTTTTATGACTTGTAAAAAGTTGAAAATATCCACACCTCACAATTAAACCCCAATTATGACAACACCCATGTGGTTTATCTGGCAACACTGTATAAACTGATGTCTTACCCCGCCCCCAGATCAAAATAACTTTTTCATAAGGCCAATATATCATCTCAACATGACAAGGTCGATGTTTCTTTCTTTATTATAGAAATGCATTTTAGTATTTTTATGACTTGTAAAAAGTTGAAAATATCCACAAATCACAATAAAACCCCAATTTTGGCAACACCCATGTGATTTAGAACAACACTGACCATTATAACTGATCAAATTTGATATTAATAAAAACTCTCTTTCTAATAAATGTTCCTTGAAAGGATGATGTTTCATTTTCACATCATTTAACTTAAGGTGAGATTTGTGTTGAATTTCGAAAAATAGGAAAATGTCTGGCAACACTGTATATACAGATGTGTTTTCCGCAAGCTCAAATGTAACTTTTTCATAAGACCAATGTATCATCTCAACATGCTGTGGTTGATGTTGAAATCGGAACACTACCATATGGTTTATGAGCTATACAAAGTTGGTATATTTTCATACTTTGAAAAAATTGAAAAACACCCGTATTTCAAATAAATGGTATAACCCACCCTGACATCTGGTGATTATTTTTATACTTTCATTGCGGCATCTAAGGTTTGACCTATTCATACCTTATAAAGAAAAAACCATATTTATATTGTGTATATTAGTAACACTGGCTTCAAAACTTGACAATTTGACTGCTGAAAAATGCAAAAATTGTGAAAATAGGCCTAAAATTGAAATTTGCCTGTTACCATGGCAACGGGGATATTTTTCCGAAATTTATCCATGTGTGTTAGTTTGAGGTCAAGGTCCATCAAATATGAAAGTATAAAGAAAATCTATTTTTGACCGTGGCAATTATATTCTCAAAAATAACAGATAGTTCCTCTTAACACAGGCCCCTATGGCAAGAATGTCGGATTTTTGGCCTACTAAGAATAGCATGATGTAATGCATTTTCATATAAATTAACCAATTGTGATGCAGCATTTGTGTAGGCGGGGCCTTACCATTTTCCCGATAGTAATCAATTTCATTTGCATAATTGTGACCTCATTTTATGCTGTTGCCGTGGTGTTTGGCTCTCTTGCGGTAAAACTTCAAAGTTTGTTTATATGTGATGAACCAGTGGAAGAAATACGTTCATGCACGTGGGGTGTGTGTACACATATGTACAATGTACGTGTGTGGATAAATCCTGATCGGGCAAATAAAGTGTGTCTCTACCGGCTATAATAAAATATACCTAAATTAATTTATAAACATAATTATTTAGCTCCGCTGTTTAGAGACGGACCATGACATGGCCAATATCACCCGAGACTTCTTCAGGGAATTCTGCTGATGAGGCCGGGTGCGATACAAAAAAAAACTGCGATTCATCATGCATTCTCACTAGGATGTGAAAATTGTAAACTGGCTCAGGAAGAAGTCCTTCATCATTCCATGGCTGGTAAAGACGTTTTCACCATTCTACCCAGATTTTTAGCAGGGGGCTGACAAGATGGAATTTGTTGATGACCCATTCTGGGAGGCGGTTCCCCCTTTAGGTCAGAAAATTTTGCCAAAAATACCTAGTTTCCTGGATTTTAATGACATTTTTCACTTCACCTGAAATTGTTGGGGGGGGGGGTGAAGAGTATTCTAGCCCCCCGGTTCCTAAGCTACCAACTAGATATAATATGGGAAATATATTTTCTACCAAAGCAGCACCGTTTGCTAGGACTTTTTGTCGGGTGGGAAATCCCAGACTAGAAGAAGCACACAATTTGAGTTTACCTTGGAAGCAAAGCAAAATATGAACGCATTTACATCGATAGTTCTAGCCAGGGACAATATTGTCTTCAAGGAAAGAAATTATTCGCGACACATGGAGAACGATTGTGCGGATTATTAAATTATTGTGGTAATAATTTTTGTTAAAGATAAATATTTCATAATAATGGGAAAATTAGTTCATGCCTCTCTTAATCCGTCTACATTTGTAGCTATTTTAGAATTTCGGATGACTATTTACCTGATAGACATTATTTTGATATGGCCTTTGTAGCCAGTGATAGGGACTATACATCTTCTTTGAGCGTTACGTAGCTAGCTAGGTTTGGCTGCATGAAGGCCCGGACAAAACGGCACACAAAACGAGGCTCTTTCCGTCTTTCGGCATGCCATTAAATATCAAAAGCACCTGACGGGGGCCGGCATTTTCTTCCCAATTAACAAAACATTCGCGTCAATAAAATTGCAACCCCCCTATTTCGGCAACAAAATTTTATGCCCCCCTACCAATACACCTTAGCCCTTAAACAGACTAAAATTGTATTGAAAACAGGCTTTTTGAATTAAAAATAAACAAACTATCTCATCAAATATTTTATGACCCCCCTATTTTTCTTTCCAAAAATCTATGACCCCCCCTTCCAAACCGAAAAAAAAATGCCAGCCCCCTAAAATAACAGAAAAGTCAACATTGTGTTGTGATGTGATCTTGCCGGCCTATTTTTAAAAATAATGTCCTGTCTCATGCCAATATTTTGCACTCAGTTGTGTGTTTGTGCACTACACAAGTGAGGTTCGTGATACCTGTAAACAGGCCAAGATAGATGCTATATGCAAATTAGGGGTATTTTCTCCTGCTGATCGATTTTGGCAAATAAATTGCTGCACTTTCCCACGGGGATGACAAATAGTTGGCGTTGTATAATTTGACTTTTCCATACAGGTATTTCTTATTTATTGGGTTATTATTCGATATTTATCACAGTAAATACTAAATATAATCTTGATCGATTTGTACCACCGTTGATTTTTCTTTAAGTAAATTGTATTATCTTTTGGCATATACAAGAACGCCTGTACAATTATGGACGAGACGGAAACTATTCGCTGTTTCTGATTGGTCAAGGGGTGGAGCCAATTTTAGTCTCATCGTAGCGTCACTGACTTAACCGCAATCGTTTGTCCATAGTCGTATTTTTCGTGAGTAACGTGAGCTTTTTATGAAAATAAAACAGACTGCTAGAAAATCACTGGTAGGCATGAAGGGAGCCCTCTTTCAAAAAATATTAAAAAAACAAAAGTAAGGCAGGACACAAATGATCACTTAGAATGCCTACATCTAGGGCAACTAGATTTGCTTATAGACTATTTATTACATTATATTATCGAGATTGATAACATAGGCCTATTTCTAAATTTCTCAAAATTCGACTATGGCATAGTCTACTATGGGCCCTAATATAATAATAATTATTATACCCTAGCTCGTAAGAAAGAGACAAGAAGAAAAGGAGAGCGAAATTCCTCGGTATGTTATTCCATTAGCGAACAACCATGACGACTGACAAGCGATACCTTACAAATCCAGATTAGAGATCTTCTAGGTGTCGAATCTTCACGGAATAAAGATGATACTGTGCAAGCCATGAAAGCAGGACACAAATGATATTCTGCTACATCCGCAGTAGTAATATTGTTTTCCAGGACGTTCGCTTTCGAGTTAAAGGTCACGAGGTTACATGCAGGTCACGAGATCAAAAGTCAACTTGAACGCCATTTTGAAAGGTCATCCGGATGTGTCGCCATTTTGAAAGGTCAACCAGAAGTGTCGCTAATTTGAAAGGTCAACCAAGTCGATTGAGTTGATTAGTCAAGTCTCTATCGACGGTAATCTTTAGGGACGTTATCCTTTACGGTTGTTACCGTATAATAAAGACGTTTAATATTTATGGTACTTCCGGTTGACCTTTCAAAATGGCGACAATTCCTGTTGACCTTTCAAAATGGTGACACTTTTGGATACCTTTCAAAATGGACGGCACTTCCAGTTGACCTCTGACCTCGTCAGCTGGAAGTGACCTCGTGAAACGGAAAGGAAATGGAAAGCAATATCTACTACTACAGGTTGTAACAAAAACATACAATTTAGAAAATAGTATTAGGCAAACATGTCACGACCAATAATAACCAGTTGACGTTATCCATGCGTTATCTACGCCAGCGTACCACGCTTGATCAACTCTATCCCATATTATGTACAGATTTGTATTTCCCGCGGTCGAAGTATCATGCAGGACAACACTCTTTTCATTGCATTCCCAAAATCTCGATTCCTCCAAGCATACAAGGAAGGATTCCAAGTTTAATTCGATGCAAGTAGAATACTCGCAAAAGTCGCAAATAAATGATATTTTATGCTAAGTATGATACTTGTGATCTATAAATCCTTCTATGGTATATGGCATAACACAAAATCAGAAACATCCCAAAAATAATGAATGAGTCCTTTGTTTCAGGTCTTTCTCTCATCCTTTCGATTGACGATCAATTCGTGTTGAGCTACGCGAAGTCTGAATTTTAGAACCGTTACAAATATTTGCAAGTGCATCTCAGGGTACATGTCGTATTTTTGATGGCGCATCGTGGTCAAAATCACACATTTAGCTTGGTTGTGTCAAAAAACCTCCCCAGTCGAAGAACGGACGGAAGTATTCAGTTCGATACAAAACTGACGCAGGTTTTGCACATGATTATACTGCTTCCTCACAAAATAGTTTCTAATAGGTTTCCTCCGGTGCGCGTCATTTAGGGGTCAGTTTCGTCATTTTTGACTTGACAAAAGTGAAGCTAACGATGGTAAAATATATTGCGCTATGTCAAATTTATACCCTTGCGCAAACATAAACAAGCAATATTTATTTTATATATCGATATGAAAATAAAAATAATAATAATAATAATAATAATAATAATAATAATAATAATAATAATAATAATAATAATAATAATAATAATTTAATATCAGAAGGACATTCCTCGTATTCAGAATGCAATTTGGTGTGACTGATGTTCTCAGGTTCCACAAAATATACTAAATCTACTGAGCAAAGGTGGGTGACCGATCCCTGACAATATAGCTTTATTTTCGAACTTTTTCGGAAAGCTCATATAAACAAAAAACAGGGAATTGGCATAATTTACACATCAGTGACATACTATCTGCGTGGCTCTGCTGATAAGCAATTAATTGCCAGGTGATTGAACTGCCGATGATCAAAATATGAAGACGAAGGCCAATGTAAATACTCGGGTTTGTATTTTAATTACGTTACTCTTTTTGACATGCAAGTAAAAAAAAATCACGAACTAATCAATAATATTTATAAGTCAACTTCCATTATTGCTGGGGCCGCACATATTGCCGAATATATTCTTCATTCTTCTGATCTAATTTTACATTAGCTTCAACGTTTACGTGCAGGTACCCAGCTCCATTTCACACTCCATATCAAGTCAATTGTTTTCTTGTAAACCAGATGTCGAAGTTATTTTGAGGCTCACAGCAACAGTATTATTGCTCACCTATGCGGGAGCGGCATCGATTATGATATCCGTAAATATACACTACCCACCGATAGTATTTAGGGATAAGCACAGAAGCAAATTGAAAAAAAAATACTGAGTACCAGCACATTTTTAGTGCGGATGGGACGTGACAGGCCCTCTCTGACATAACAAAATCCACCAGTTCTCTCTCTCGCACAAGCACGCTCAACGGCCTTCAGAAAACTGGAACTAGTTTTCTACTGAAGACCCATTGACCTGCTTATGAACAGTGTGGATTATAGAAATGATAAAGTTTGATGAAATTGTCAATACATAAAGCTTCAGATGTGCAACCACATACTAGAGATCTTCTTATTTTACCAGATCACAAATAGAAGAAATGAAATTATAACACACTAGAATAACTTCACTGTAAACAGGGAACTGAAATGTGCAGAAAACAGTATATAAACACGAAAAGAGAGAATTGTCTCAGACGACCGCGCGCGTAGCCGAAAAATCACGACAAAATAGGCCAAAATGTGACCAAAAAAATCCGCATTTGCGTATAGCCTCATTTAGTAAAAACAAATCGCCTTTCCGCTTTCGTTTTTTTTTTCGTCTGAGACAACTTTTTTTTCTTCTTCTTTTATAGTTTCACGTAAGTTTAGATAGATTTATATTTCGTGCAAAATTAAATAGATGATAAACTATATTGGGGCTTACTCTAAGTATACGTTTTTGATTATATTAAAACTTTTCACTTAATGTCAACAATGATTTTGTTATTTTTCAGTTGTCCCGAAATCTGATCAATTAAATAAAATATCTTTTGATATCACTACGAACCATGCTTCATTATTGGTAAAGTTTTACACAAGATAATAAATCGAAGAATTTTAGGTCAAAGTGATGGTGGTATTGGCTCTAAACAGAGGTGAATGTCTTTTAAGCGCAATACATTATTTCTTATTATTAATAGCCATTAACGTTAGACATAATATAATGAAATATAAATGATGGCATTTCTACTACTTGATCAGACGCTATTTCATGTTAGTGGATAAAAAAATGAGACGCTACATAGTAGATACAGACGTGTTTTCTGATTCCCACGATCGAAGTATTTTGAATGACAACACTCTTTTCATTGCATTCCGAAAATCTCGATTCCTCCAAGCATACAGGAAAGGATTCCAAGTTGAATTCGATGCAACTAGAATACTCGCAAATAAATGATATTCAATGCTAAGTAGATGATACTCGTGATCTATAAATTCCGCTAACATGTATGGCAAAACACAAAAACAAAACATCCCAAAAATGATGAATAAATCTTTAGTTAGTTTCAGGTCTTTCTTTCGACGCTCCTCCTTTCGATTGACGATCAATTCGTGTTGAGCTACACGAAGTCTGGATTTTCGAACCGTTACAAAATTTGCATGTAACACATAAAAGTTATTATCAATGGTGCACCGATAGAAAAATATATTGTGTACATCTCGTAATTTGATGGCGTATCGTGATCATAATCACATATTCCTTTAGCTGTGTTGTATCCAAAACCTCCCCAGCCGAAGAATGGAGGTAAGAGAACACTGCAACCCCACAAATAACTACAGGCAATCACCAGAGGAATAAACCGTCTGTTGAAGATCTTTCGGTAGATGTTTGCACCGTGCACAATCAGAAGATACCGATTGAACGAAATCGACGCTAACGAAAATATAGACACAGAGCATAAACCAATGATTAAGATTCCTATTACGAAACAAAGATTTGGGTGTTTTTGTTGCTGGATGCAGCCACCATCTTGACGATGTGCAAAGAAGTAGATTTCTACCGGCATACAAACAGTGCATACAAGTACATCTGCTATGCTTAGATTCATAACGAAAGCGTTAGTAAATGTTTGGAGTTTTTTCGAAGTACAAATACAAATAATAACCAGAGCATTGCCAAGTGCACCTGCAATGGAATTGAAGGAATACCAAACTATAAAAATATACTGAGCAATCATTGATATATTACTAGTTCCTTCCTCCAAAGTACTATTGCTGCTACAACTAACTGGTGACATGATGTTGTAGAGTTATGCAGAGAAGACACAATAGACTTTACTGTGCTGACGAGTTACTCGATATGACAAAAAAATTAACGCGCTTGGTTCGTTGGTGGCTTTTCCAAGACAATAGTATATCAGTAATAATCGCGCGTGTGCATAGTATTCCAGTTATATATAATACTTAATTACGAACTACGGAATTTTCAATCTTTCCAATTCTCCCCGCCAGAAATGATAATTGTGGTGTCGCACATGCCATTAAATCTGACGCCAATATTGTCTTGTTCGTTTACAAGAAAAATCATTTTTCAATGTTTCCATTTTGATTTGGTATCCCTTCAATTTGTTGCCATTAGACATATTCTATGAGCGTAACAGAGCAAATTACAAAGAAATAAATGGAAGGAAACCAATAACACTGACGTCAAGGCTGGTGAAATCTCGATAAGTTAAGTGAAATGAACAAAATCACACCACAACTAAAAACCAAATAGTCATTATTCTTCAATGCCATTGAGCGTCGTTCGGAGCTCAGTTGTTGAGAGCAATGGTCTAGATATAATAATAAAAGTCACGATCTAGTTTACATCTCAATATCCTGTCAATCAAATTCCAGCACAACCCGTGATTGGTTAGTGTCGCCTAACTAGGGCGGCGCTAGGGTGATGCCTTCCCTGTCTCTTGCGAAGTGTGTAGCATTTGTAACACTTTTATGGAATTTTATGGGTAAAACGTATTTGCATAAAATAATCACTTGGACCTCAGAATTATAGAACGAAACTTCGTTTCATGATATAGTCATTTATGGCATATTCACTTAACATTTTTCAGAACGATCATTTTATTTTTGATACGCGGGTAACAAAATTATTAGCCAAATTGACTTAAAGGCCTCTAGAGTCCACAAACTTTGGTGGAATTCAATCGTTTTACATATGATGAGAGATCATGCAAACGTCTTTCTAACGGTAATAATTTCATTTTGATTGAAGGACATTCAGTGACATATATGGTGCTTTATCTTTGAATTCGTGGGTAACGCCAATTCATTTAAGCCATCATAACTTGTCCCCTGGTATGACTTGCTAGTAAAGGCCTATATGCACAAAGAGAGCACATTGGACGTGACATGATATGCTCCATCAATAACGTGATTTCCTTTATTAATGACATTTTGTCCCGCTTTCGCTGGAATTGACCATATACGGAAATAAAATACAGCTACTGCCTGAGTGGTGGCTTAATTCGACAGCTATATGGAGAGAGGGAAATCAGAATCTCGCATTCTATAGGGTAAATGATGCAAGATTCTGATAACATCTCAATGGTCAAATCCCGGGGTCAAAATAGGCCAAAGCGTCTGGCTATAGTAGCATTCTAAGGAAACGTTTGAAGAAAGAAGCAGAACAAGCAGAAGAGGATTCGCTACATATTCCCAATAATCATGCGGGTGGCGGCAACACCTGATAAAATAGCAAAACAGAATCAAGTTTACTTTTTACAGATACATCAACATTTTGATACTGAGATTGTGTTGATGAAGCCTTGAAAGTGAAGACTTTTTAATAGCGTTTGTGAATACCTTTTTGAATGAAACGCCCACGGGTGAAAAGGCTCTCGACCTATAAGGATCAATGGCAAGGTTCATTAATGATATTACTGAAAAACGGAAAACAACAACCTCCACAACGACCAAGAAAATCACCTCAATTCAAGGAGCCATCAACTACTAGTACTAGGATGATAAGTGTCGTGGCTCAATACGAGTAACTCAAAGCTATTTGAACTTTTCAAATGTTAAATAAAGTATTCAGTACACTAGAACATTTCGATTATGGTGAATATTTCTGACAGCTTTTGTAAAAATCCAGCTCATAATCTAATATTTAAAAAAGCTTTTAAAAAGATCCACTCGGTCTTCTTCTTGGCATTACCTTAAGCATGTTAAGTAGATTGAAGTGATTTGCTCCATAAAACTATCAACATTTAAATGCTTTCTTGTTCAATTATACTTCTGTTATATAGAAAATTACAAGCAAACAAATTTTTCGAGACTTTTTGCTCTCGATTTTAAGGTATTGCGAATTTCCTTTCTTCTATGTACATGAACAGGGGCCTTAAAGTGCAATAATAATTTCTCGATTTCACAAAGATTAAAATAGCGGAACACTTGTTTGAAATAGTATAGTGTCATCTAAGTGTTAATAAACATGCTTTATTGTAGCATGCAAACAACGTGATAACAATGATCACAACTGCCATGACGACCACGCATGTTGCTAAATATATTCCTCTGAACAAATGTTACATCTTTTTATAAAGTTCAAGTTCAGTTACCTAAAACAAATCTTTTCACAGTGCATTAAGTCAATTGCTTACTTGTAAACGAAATCAAGGTTTTCTTGAGGCTGGCTCACAGCAGCAGTTTTAACCCGGTGTTCTGGCTCGATTTTGCATCGTTATGTGATATCTGCAAATTAATGTCTCAAAACACAAGTTATACAATAAAGGTTAAAATGCACCCCAAATCTGCCGCACATCCCCGCACCCCTTTCCACTAAGCCCCGAGGGATACATTGGCGTAGCCAGGTTTTTGGAACGGGGGGGGGTGGAGCACAAACTTGTTAATGCACCGACGGAAATATTTTTGCAGATGAAAGTTTTGAATTGTTTATGTAGCAGCATAAACAGGGATGTTATAGTGGGGGCAACATGTATTTTCGTTTCATCACAGTACATTCACATACAGTTCATACAAAATTATTGTCTAATGGTGACGCTAAGTTTTTTTAGCCAAGGTGACGACCGGGATAGGTATAAATAAACTAACATCGATACAAATGAATACAAATTCCACACTGAAATTGTATTTAAATAGTTGCAATAAAAATAAACCACGTACCTTTTCCATATGAATGTTGTAATAATGTCCGTCCGTTGCTGGTCGCTTTTTTTTTTGTATTAGCGTGTTTCCGTTCATTGAACATTATTTTCATAACGATTAAATCACGTACAATTTATAGAAGCATTATGCTGACTCCATTCAATAACAATTTAGGAACGATTTCGATTTGTTTTCAGTAGGCTAATAAAATTGGCATTTTGCATGAAATCGTGTTTCCGGCTATGGGCCCTAATATAATAATAATTATTATACCCTTGCTCGTAAGAAAGAGACAAGAAGAAAAGGAGAGCGAAATTCCTCGGTATGTTATTCCATTAGCGAACAACCATGACGACTGACAAGCGATACCTTACAAATCCAGATTAGAGATCTTCTAGGTGTCGAATCTTCACGGAATAAAGATGATACTGTGCAAGCCATGAAAGCAGGACACAAATGATATTCTGCTACATCCGCAGTAGTAATATTGTTTTCCAGGACGTTCGCTTTCGAGTTAAAGGTCACGAGGTTACATGCAGGTCACGAGATCAAAAGTCAACTTGAACGCCATTTTGAAAGGTCATCCGGATGTGTCGCCATTTTGAAAGGTCAACCAGAAGTGTCGCCATTTTGAAAGGTCAACCAAGTCGATTGAGTTGATTAGTCAAGTCTCTATCGACGGTAATCTTTAGGGACGTTATCCTTTACGGTTGTTACCGTATAATAAAGACGTTTAATATTTATGGTACTTCCGGTTGACCTTTCAAAATGGCGACAATTCCGGTTGACCTTTCAAAATGGTGACACTTTTGGATACCTTTCAAAATGGACGGCACTTCCAGTTGACCTCTGACCTCGTCAGCTGGAAGTGACCTCGTGAAACGGAAAGGAAATGGAAAGCAATATCTACTACTACAGGTTGTAACAAAAACATACAATTTAGAAAATAGTATTAGGCAAACATGTCACGACCAATAATGACCAGTTGACGTTATCCATGCGTTATCTACGCCAGCTTACCACGCTTGATCAACTCTATCCCATATTATGTACAGATTTGTACTTCCCGCGGTCGAAGTATCTTGCAGGACAACACTCTTTTCATTGCATTCCCAAAATCTCGATTCCTCCAAGCATACACGGAAGGATTCCAAGTTTAATTCGATGCAAGTAGAATACTCGCAATTAAATGATATTTTATGCTAAGTATAAATGATACTTGTGATCTATAAATCCTTCTATGGTATATGGCATAACACAAAATCAGACACATCCCAAAAATAATGAATGATTCCTTTGTTTCAGGTCTTTCTTTTGGCGCTCATCCTTTCGATTGACGATCAATTCGTGTTGAGCTACGCGAAGTCTGAATTTTAGAACCGTTACAAAAATTTGCAAGTGCATCTCAGTGTACATGTCGTATTTTTGATGGCGCATCGTGGTCAAAATCACACATTTAGCTTGGTTGTGTCAAAAAACCTCCCCAGTCGAAGAACGGACGGAAGTATTCAGTTCGATACAAAACTGACGCAGGTTTTGCACATGATTATACTGCTTCCTCACAAAATAGTTTCTAATAGGTTTCCTCCGGTGCGCCTTATTTAGGGGTCAGTTTCGTCATTTTTCTTGAAGCTTGTGCACCTAACTTGACAAAAGTGAAGCTAACGATGGTAAAATATATTGCGCTATGTCAAATTTATACCCTTGCGCAAACATAAACAAGCAATATTTATTTTATATATCGATATGAAAATAATAATAATAATAATAATAATAATAATAATAATAATAATAATAATAATAATAATAATAATAATAGTAATAATTATAATTTAATATCAGAAGGACATTCCTCGTATTCAGAATGCAATTTGGTGTGTCTGATGTTCTCAGGTTCCACAAAATATACTAAATCTACTGAGCAAAGGTGGGTAACCGATTCCTTAAGGCATTACGAAAAGAATCACAAAACAAGGACAAAAGCTGACAATAGCTTTATTTTCGACCTTTTTCGCAAAGCTCATATAAACAAAAAACAGGGAATTGGCATCATTTACACATCAGTGACATAATATCTGCAGATAATCAATTAAATGCCAGGTGGTTGAACTGCCGATGATCAAAATATGAAGGCGAAGGCCAATGTAAATACTCGGGTTTGTATTTTAATTACGTTACTCTTTTTGACATGCAAGTAAAAAAATCACGAACTAATCAATAATATTTATAAGTCAACTTCCATTATTGCTGCGTTCAACCAAGGCCGCACATACTGCCGAATATATTCTTCATTCTAATTTTACATTAGCTTCAACGTTTACGTGCAGGTACCCAGCTCCATTTCACACTCCATCAAGTCAATTGCTTTCTTGTAAACCAGATGTCGAAGTTATTTTGAGGCTCACAGCAACAGTATTATTGCTCACCTATGCGGGAGCGGCATCGATTATGATATCCGTAAATATACACTACCCACCGATAGTATTTAGGGATAAGCACAGAAGCAAATTGAAAAAAAAAATACTGAGTACCAGCACTTTTTTAGTGCGGATGGGACGTGAGAGACCCTCTCTGACATAACAAAATTCACCAGTTCTCTCTCTCGCACAAGCGCGCTCAACGGCCTTCAGAAAACTGGAACTAGTTTTCTACTGAAGACCCATTGACCTTCTGTGTTAATGCTTATGAACAGTGTGGATTATAGAAATGATAAAGTTTGATGAAATTGTCAATACATAAAGCTTCAGATGTGCAACCACATACTAGAGATTTCTTATTTTACCAGATCACAAATAGAAGAAATGAAATTATAACACACTAGAATAACTTCACTGTAAACAGGGAAGTGCAATGTGCAGAAAACAGTATATAAACACGAAAAGAGAGAATTGTCTCAGACGACCGCGCGCGTAGCCGAAAAATCACGACAAAATGGGCCAAAATGTGACCAAAAAAATCCGCATTTGCGTATAGCCTAATTTAGTAAAAACAAATCGCCTTTCCGCTTTCGTTTTTTTTTCGTCTGAGACAACTTTTTTTTCTTCTTCTTTTTTTCACCAAATTATAGTTTCACGTAATTTTAGATAGATTATATTTCGTGCAAAATTAAATAGATGATAAACTATATTGGGGCTTACTCTAAGTATACGTTTTTGATTATTTTAAAACTTTTCACTTAATGTCAACAATGATTTTGTTATTTTTCAGTTGTCCCGAAATCTGATCAATTAAATAAAATATCTTTTGATATCACTACGAACCATGCTTCATTATTGGTAAAGTTTTACACAAGATAATAAATCGAAGAATTTTAGGTCAAAGTGATGATGGTATTGGCTCTAAACAGAGGTGAATGTCTTTTAAGCGCAATACATTATTTCTTATTAAGAGCCATTAACGTTAGACATAATATAATGAAATATAAATGATGGCATTTCTACTACTTAATCAGACGCTATTTCATGTTAGTGGATAAAAAAATGAGACGCTACATAGTAGATACAGACGTGTTTTCCGATTCCCACGATCGAAGTATTTTGAATGACAACACTCTTTTCATTGCATTCCGAAAATCTCGATTCCTCCAAGCATACAGGAAAGGATTCCAAGTTGAATTCGATGCAACTAGAATACTCGCAAATAAATGATATTCAATGCTAAGTAGATGATACTCGTGATCTATAAATTCCGCTAACATGTATGGCAAAACACAAAAGCAAAACATCCCAAAAATGATGAATAAATCTTTAGTTAGTTTCAGGTCTTTCTTTCGACGCTCCTCCTTTCGATTGACGATCAATTCGTGTTGAGCTACACGAAGTCTGGATTTTCGAACCGTTACAAAAATTTGCATGTAACACATAAAAGTTATTATCAATGGTGCACCGATAGAAAAACATATTGTGTACATCTCGTAATTTGATGGCGTATCGTGATCATAATCACACATTCCTTTAGCTGTGTTGTATCCAAAACCTCCCCAGCCGAAGAATGGAGGTAAGAGAACACTGCAACCCCACAAATAACTACAGGCAATCACCAGAGGAATAAACCGTCTGTTGAAGATCTTTCGGTAAATGTTTGCACCGTGCACAATCAGAAGATACCGATTGAACGAAATCGATGCTAACGAAAATATAGACACAGAGCATAAACCAATGATTAAGATTCCTATTACGAAACAAAGATTTGGGTGTTTTTGTTGCTGAATGCAGCCACCATCCTGACGATGTGCAAAGAAGTAGATTTCTACCGGCATACAAACAGTGCATACAAGTACATCTGCTATGCTTAGATTCATAACGAAAGCGTTAGTAAATGTTTGGAGTTTTTTCGAAGTGCAAATACAAATAATAACCAGAGCATTGCCAAGTGCACCTGCAATGGAATTGAAGGAATACCAAACTATAAAAATATACTGAGCAATCATTGATATATTACTAGTTCCTTCCTCCAAAGTACTATTGCTGCTATAACTAACTGGTGACATGATGTTGTAGAGTTATGCAGAGAAGACACAATAGACTTTACTGTGCTGACGAGTTACTCGATATGACAAAAAAATTAACGCGCTTGGTTCGTTGGTGGCTTTTCCAAGACAATAGTATATCAGTAATAATCGCGCGTGTGCATAGTATTCCAGTTATATATAATACTTAATTACGAACTACGGAATTTTCAATCTTTTCAATTCTCCCCGCCAGAAATGATAATTGTGCGTGTCGCACATGCCATTAAATCTGACGCCAATATTGTCTTGTTCGTTTACAAGAAAAATCATTTTTCAATGTTTCCATTTTGATTTGGTATCCCTTCAATTTGTTGCCATTAGACATATTCTATGAGCGTAACAGAGCAAATTACAAAGAAATAAATGAAAGGAAACCGATAACACTGACGTCAAGGCTGGTGAAATCTCGATAAGTTAAGTGAAAAGGACAAAATCGTCAGGATGACATTGATAAATTTGAAATAATACATTATTTTTCAATGCCATTGAGTGTCGTTTGGAGCTCAGTTGTTGAGAGCAATGGTCTAGATATAATAATAAAAGTCACGATCTAGTTTGCGTCTCAATATCCTGTCAATCAAATTCCAGCACAACCCGTGATTGGTTAGTGTCGCCTAACTAGGGCGGCGCTAGGGTGGTGCCTTCCCTGTCTCTTGCGAAGTGTGTAGCATTTGTAACACTTTCGCCTGATCATTTCTTGGTGTCACCGGACTGATGTTTTTGGACTTCCTCGACTCTGTAAGCTTCTACAATTCCCTACTGGCATATTCTTCGCATATCTGTTGGACGGGTTCTATATTTAATAGCTATACATTGTAATAATATCTACAAACCCAAACTTCTATAACTACAGCCTGACTTAATATAATAATTATTATAAGTCTTTATTAATGAGCTTTTATTTTACGAAGCTTGCGCGTAACACTTTTTGTAAAATGTAATGTAATACTTTGTCGTAATGTAATACTTTGTCGTTTAAACATTAATGATAACGGGACATTATTAATGATTGAAGAACACCATTGTCTGTAAGATCTGACAAATATAACTTTTCTGAAATATATAAGAATGGTATTATACAACAGTGCACTTTTATAACAGTTTAAATAATTTAAAGTGATAATTCTGAAATAGCGTCTCTTTCTGGCAATATATCACCAAACAATTAAAGATCGGTTCCAGTCTTAATTTAATAAAGACTTTTTTTCTTTTTAATTAAAAATAACAAGTTTTCGGTACAATGACATTTCTAATAATCGAGCAGGTGTCACGATTAGAGCTTCATTCATTTATCAAAATGTATGATGGAGATAAGTACATTATAATCTATTGTATCAAATTTTCATGGCGAAATAATAAGCGCTTAAGGGCTGGGGTATGAGCGATCTTGAAGTACCGGTATCTGGAGAGGGGAAGCAATGAGTTACCCCAGTCACAGCGGCAGGTAGTGACTGGGCCGCCGGTGCTAATATATATTTATTTTGGAAGGTTCGTGTTTGTTTTAAATTTTGGGGCGTTTTTCCAAAATTTGATATTTTTGGTGATATTTCAAAAAAGCGACATGCCAAAGACAACTCTTTGGGCACATAGTTTGTTATTGTTATTGCAGTTCTTTTCCACATACCTACGTTAACATTCGATTGGGTGATTTACTAATATTATATATTTTATGATTGCAATTTGGCGTTTTCAATGCGTTTTACACGTATCATGAAATTAACGCAAATATCTAGTCACGCTGCTTTTAGAATTTTTACCTGATCGTCGGCTTTTGCAGGCAACAGAATGCAGATTGGCTCACGATAGATGTCGTATTCCTCTATGTGGTTCACTCATTGATAAAATGAGTTTGCATTCCTTGTAACAACACACACATTGCCGTCTGGAAACCGGGTCTGGTACTGATTTTGGGACAGCCAATAGACTTCAGCGCCGTATCAAATCTCATAAAACCCACACGACTGACGACTATGTGTTTATGTTTCCCGCACGAAAGCTTGTGTCTACATCTATTACTATACTTCTTTGGAAACGTTGACCTTTGACCATTCTTTGTATAACGCCCTGATATGACCTTGATATGTTCGCTTGATTGGGTACGTTATAGCATCCATTTCATTGTTAGGACTTGGTCAGTAGATAATACTTGCAGGGATACAATAGTTTAACATGGTGTGTGAGCATGGTGAAAGACTCATTATTGATTAGGCGCGGACATATTAAAGGCACAGGTCCTTTGCGTGTATAGCAGAAAATTATAATAGAATGTGTGAATAGAATGTTTGGAATTTTGCAACTAAAATACTAACTGCATTCTGCATTATGTATTTATTTATTTATTTAGGCCTATGCCTATTTATTTATTTACTGACTTATTTATTTATTTTATTTATTTGGTATATTAGTTAGTAGGCCTAGTTAGTAATATTCCATGATAGGCCTACGTCGGTTTATTATTGATTGTTGATAACTTGACAACTTGATTGATTGATCGATTGATAGTCATTTCACATTATATTCCTAGTTTATAGGCCAATTTGAATAGCATCGTACATTAGATAAATAGACCTATCAGTATTGATTTATTCTATTCAGCAATATCAAGGATTACTATCAAACTTCTCATAGCTGATTGTCAGTTGGCTCAGTGGTAACGCAGTAGGTTTTACAACATCGAGGTCCCGGGTTCGATTCCCGCCTCTGCCTATTTTTTGCAAGGCTGAGAAAAAAATGAAATTTCTGGACTGCAAACTTATTTGGCGCGCGATCTGAGCTGGTCCTTTTCTGGTGGCTGTGTCTGTTACAGGCACACTCCCTCTGCATCCAAACCAGGTTCACGCTCATTACACTTCCCTTAAAAAAGGTTTAATTTACGTCTATATTGAGAAAATGATGGTAGATATCAGAATAATTGCACAAGATTAGAATTGACTCAGTTCCTCTAATCGAGCAGCCATCGGATTACACGGAACTAGTCAAAAAATCACATATTTACATAGTTACATTGTATATTGGAAGATTTAATGTTTTATTAATTTCTTAGAAAATAATTTCTTCTTATTACAAATGTGCTTTATTCATTTATCTTATTAGAGATGTTAAATCTGATAATCTGGAAAATTATTGACTCTAGAATGAACTACTGAAAGTGGATTTCTTTTTAAATTTTTAATGTTGATATACCCCCAGGCTTTTTGTTTTGTTTTGAGTCCCTTAGGTTCTTTTTTTTGCCATATTATGCAACGACCTGATATTTGTAATTTCATACAACTAGTCCAAATATTTCCACTTACTTGCAGACGTTTCGGAAACTCACAGTTTCCTTTATTGATGCTATTGTTGCAGTGACGATCTGTCTACAGCAGATGATTTTTGCTGCTTAGCAACCGAGTTGCCAGTTGGTTTTTCTTCAGTTATCAGATCGTCAAAGACGTGACTCAAGTTGTATTGCCCCTCGGCTCTGTTCATGGTTTTCCCCGGCTTTCTGATGGTGATCGCCTCCTTTATCCTTCTCTTATATCTATCACTCTCTTTGCCAACGATTCTAGCCTCCTCCCAATTGATGACGTGATTGTTGTCTACTACGTGGTCGGTAATGACCGATTTGTGAACCACCGATTGGGATGCCTTTATGGTGGCTCTGGTTTTTATGTTATCACCAATTTTCTCAGCCTCAGTTTTGTGCTCCTCCAATCGCTTACCGAACTTACTCCCTGTCTCCCCAATGTATGACAAATCACAGTCTTTACATGGGATTGAATATATCCCAGCAAACACAAAACGTTTTCGACATCATTCGCAAAAGGTTATAAAAGATTGTCAGAAAACGTTTAAATGTCGGGTTATATAAAGTGTATATTAAGAGTATAAAACGTTTTCATAACCTTAAAAAATATTTTTTGATAATCTACTGCTCAGCAAACAAAAATGTTTTACAGAAAACGTTTCAATGTCGGGTTATATATAGGGAATAAAAACGTTTTAATAACATTCCAAAAACATTCTTTAAAACTTGATACAAAACATTCTAAACAGAATGTTATTTTGGGAGTTGAAAAATATTTTGCGAAAAATGTTTGCCCAAAATATTTTCAATAACGTTTTAAAAACGTTTTCATGACCTTTATATAACCCGACATTTAAATGTTATTAAAAGGTTTTGAAAAAACATTTTAAGAACATTTCTGTGTTTGCTGGGTTCAAATATTTTAACATAATGTTATTTAAGTATTGACACAATATTTGGCAAAAATGTTTGCAAAAATAGTTTACAATAAAATGTTTTGAAAACATTTAAAAATATTGTTGTAGTGTGTTTTCATACAAAACGTTTTAAAACGTTATCATGACCTTTATATAACCCGACATTTTAATGTAAAACGTTTTTACCTAAACCAAAAGTCAAAATATAACTTATTTAAAACGTTTTTAAAACGTTTTTGTGTTTGCTGGGATACTGCCCGTGGAATGATGGGGATCTCGCTTAACCTTGGGATGGACCAGAAGATTCCGCAGCGTACAATTGGGTTTCAAGGCGGTTGAGATATGTTATATGATTTAAAAACTCTTGAGATGCGCTCTGAAACACCCTCCACGTAAGGTATAACAACTAAGCCTTTTGACTTGGTGGAATCGCCTTTCTTTGGTCTGTCTTTCTTAGGTTTCGACTTAGCCATCTGGTTTTTCACTTTTTCAATACTCCATTCTGGGTAACCACAATTTTGGAGAGCCCCTTTAATGTGAGTTTCCTCCTCTACCTTGTGTTGCTCTACCGTGACTATTTTGTTCTTTCTGTCAAGGAGGGTACGCACGATGCCAAGTTTCTGGTGGAGAGGGTGGTGTGACCTGAAGTTCAAGTATTGGTCGGTGTGTGTTGCCTTCCGATTAAAATTAACTTAACTGACCCATCATCACGGCGAACAATCAATGTGTCCAAAAATGGGATCTTACCATCTGCTTCCTTCTCAAAGGAGAACTTGATGGAGTCAGTGTCGTCAGCTTGATTAAGGTGGTCGGTGAGGTTATTAACTTCATCCTTGAAAACAATTTCAAGATATCATCCACATATCTCTTCCATAGCTTTGGTTTACATTCCAATGGCGCTGTAGCGATGGCAATGTTTTCCAGGTGTTCCATGAAAATATTGGCGGCCAAAGGTGAAACGGTACTGCCCATAGCTGCGCCAATAAGCTGCCTGTAAATGTTCCCACGGAACGTAAAATAGGTGGCAGAGAGGATGAAATCTAACAATTCCACTACGTCATCCGTTGACAAGTTGAAGCCGTGGGATTTATTATACTCTTTCAACCAAACCTCCTTCTGGAGTCTTTCTTTAACAATGTCCAAGACTTTACTGATGGGCGTGCACGTAAACAAAGAAACCACATTGTGGGACACGTTTGCTTGATGGCCTGTAAAACTGGGTCATTTTTAAGAAAAGATGAACAATGATGGCGCTATTTATCTAAAATCTTGTTTGCATCTTTACAAGGGGTAGACAGTATTGGTATTACAACATCAGCAAACAGACTAAACAATGATAGGGGAATTTTCCAAAAACCTTTTTATCATGAAATGTAAGTTAAAAGTCATATTATTTGGATAATTTAAATTTAGAATATGTAAATAGCGCCCTCAATTTGCATAGAAATGCACAGTTTATAGAATTAAAATTACCACAAAAAAGCAGAAAAAGATGAATAATTTGCTATTTGCTATAGAAACTGAACAATAAATGATCACATCAAACAGCCGTGGGGAGCTTAATATATCCCCTTCATCTATCACTACATCCACTAACTCCTCAGCTAAAGACTTGAAGTTTAACACATGGTGAGTAGAATTTCCTGCCATGGGGGCCAGGATGTCAGCGAGTCACCTTGAAGTTTCATATCCTATGGTGGAGGTGTAATATGGGTCTAAGCGGCGCGTCAGGTTTGTGTATCTTTGGTGTACAGTAAAGTCTAGGGACATTCTCCGCTGTCGGGTACAACTGTTTATACGTTGCCTTACTGATTTACTCCTCATTGGTCAATCTAGTCAAAGTAGCCACCAGCTTCCTCTTGTATTTTTGCGTGGGGTCAGACGGTAACTTTTCGTAAGTTTTCTTATCGCTAAGCAAGATTTCAACCTTCTCATTGTATTCCTGTTTATCCAGGACTACCGTAGCCTTCCCCTTATCCGCAGGTAAGATAACAATACTGTCCTCTTTTTTAAGAACATTAATAGCTTCTCTTTAATGGTTACTCACATTAGACTTCGGAGGTTTTGATGATCTAAGAGTACTGGCGACTTTCGATCTCAGTTGAACAGCTTCAGGATACAGTAAGTTCTTACTTACCAATTCAGTAGCGAGCACAAATTCGTCAACTGGCAACTCTGTTGCTAAGCAGCAAAAATCATCTGCTGTACACAGATCGTCACTGCAACAATAGCATCGATAAAGGAAACTGTGAGTTTCCGAAACGTCTGCAAGTAAGTGGAAATATTTGGACTAGTTGTATGAAATTACAAATATCAGTTTACCATAAACAGTCCTGATGAATATCTTCAAGAATATGCAATGACCGCTTGTCACTGCTTGTTAGCAATTGCTTTCGTCTTATTAACATCGGACGTAGAGCAACTAAAGCATACATTTATGACATTTACAATCTACGTAGCATTCATAAATAGTGCCACTCACCCATTACATATCAGCGAATCTTAGAAAATACTCATGCTTCTGAGTTTTCGTGCTTGTGCTATCGAGCGCAATCAAGCAACTTAAGCATAAAGAAAAATCATAACAACAATTTCAATCCACTTAGAATCCATTACGTACTCATTACATTGGAAAATACTCCTACTTCCGAGTTTCCGTGCTTGTGCTACTGAACACGGATCGCTACTTATAATTATTCGGGTTCCTTATAGCATGAGGAAACCGAGTATATCATTAGGATAATATTCGCTTGTGATGTTAGGTAAAGGCACGACCTGCAAAAGATTTTAAAAATTTCAACAACAAAAAATTATAAAATGGTGGTTTAATCAGGGAGTAAATAAAAGTATGTTTCATAAAACGCGATCTTTGGTACTATGTGTTATAGCTATTGGCGACGAAAAGCGAAATTTGCTCACTAGCTCACGGCCGACACTGAGAGCCAGAATCAAGCCCGTAGCCGGGGGTGGGGTTGGAGGGTGGGTGTGTGGGGGTTTGCGGCAGTGTGGGCACCCCCCAAAAAATACCAAAGGCCCAAAAAGTCCCATTTGTGAGCTTAGCGAGCGAAAAATATAGGTTTTTTTCATTTTATGCCATTTTGGTCCAAAAATGTCTAAATCCACCCCAAGTCCAAAAAGGTCCAAATTTTGGAAACGAATGTCCACTTTTTCAAAATCAGCTCCCCAAAATAAATCCTGGTACGGGTCTGGCCAGAATGGAGTCGAGTGACTCTCAAAGTGGAGTAAACTAGCACTGACTCTCAAAAGGAGTCGTTCGACTGTCACAAGAGAGTCAATTGACTCTACCAGTGCAGTCAATTGACGCTACCTCCGGTAGTTATTTGGCACTGACTCTCAAAAGGAGTCGGATCTGATTTTCGCTACAGAGTTAATTGACCCTACCCGTGGAGTCAATTGACTTTACATTCAGAGTCGGTATATCATGCATGGTTGTGTGGGCAGTGTGATTTTGTATTTCCATGCTGTGGTCTTGAGCTGGATTCCAAAGGAGAATTTTAACCTGACGTTGAGGTAAACCTTAGTTAATAGCAAGCTTAAATTTGTGTAATTGTGTGATGAATTGTTCACACCATGATATATTCGCCGAGCCAAGCCCTAGCCCTAGCCCTTTATTAAATCGTTTTACTTTTACTAGGGCCAGAGCCCGGGGGCCAGAGGCGCCTTTCTATCAAAAATCAAACTGAATGATTCACCTTACCATGCAGTACAAGTCTCAGCCTATTCAACATGCTCACATCAAAGGCTGACAGTAAAATTGTTAACTTGATTGTTGGGAGTGGCCTTCTTTTCCTTGTTCTTTGTCTTCAAATCTGTTTCTCACTTCTCTTTCCGTACAGGTCAGCATGCTTATATAGGCTTCTTAGCCTGGCTTTAACATTTTGTTTGAGCCTGGTCCTATCAGGACCCAAGCGTGTATCCACACGGAGCGACCGTTTAAACAAACAAACAAACAAACAAACATCGTATTGAAATGTTGACATGCGTAGACCTTTTGCAAAGTATTAATCTGAATTACTAGCCTCGTAATGGAAATTTATATTTTGATGTACATGTATGTGTCATGCTTTTCGTTATACTTGGAGTCGGAGTGGCCCTGTAAAATGACTCTGCTTCGGGAGTCATCTGACTCCCTTGAACAGTCATAATTTGTTGACTCCGCTGAAGAGTCGCCGTTATTGACACTACACAGGAGTCATTTGACTCCCAATATAGAGTCATTTTAGATATAGAGTCACAAAGTGGCTGGACTGTGCTTTTAGATTCACCTTGACTTCAGTTTTGCTTTCAGTGGATCTATTGCTGGGATTCCGAGGCGGAAGCAAGGAATATAGGAACTGATCATTTTAATATCCAGTTTTGGCCAATACACAAACACTGCAACATATGTGATGCGATCAAGCAAAATCAGTCAGAACTCGGAAATATTGATTTTGAGATATAGCCAAACAAAGGCAATATTTCCTTTTGTTTCCTATTGTTTTGGAAGCGCTTTAATTGCTCATATCTTTGGAACTGGATGTTCAATTTCAATGGGGGTTTCTGCAAAATCCAGCTTTGTAAATCCTTTTTACTACCCTATAAGAAACTGAAAATTTATTATTGCCGAGTTCCGACTGATTTTGCTTGATCGCATCACATATTAAAAATCAATAAACACACACGGAACACGCCCCAAATATCTCAATTGGGAATTTTTGGCCAAAAAGCAAAATAATAATAATAAGCACCATGACATAAACAATTTGTGGTGTTGATTTTTGCATCGATGTGCCGAAATAATATTTACAGTCTAGACAGATCTCATTTACTAATAAATTCCGGAAATGTTTTTCATTTTATCCATTACTAAACTGTCTGTCATGTAACATATCCAGTGAGCTGGAACATAATAATGTTGAACGATTTTGGAACTACTGAAATAGAATATAATAAAAATAGCTTTATTGGCATTGGAATTGTACGAGGATGGCTTTTGAACATCAATGATAGTTTCCCTAATTTGGGGAAACAGATTACTCAAACATCTTTTATAAATTGATTAATCATTTACAGAAAACGATGTGTATGTAAGAAAATTCCCAAACTACCGCAATGCAAAAAATAAAAGTAAAAGCGGGGCGAGCGATTTCTGGCACACATATTCGTGTAACGTTTTAATATTTGCCAAACGAGTCTGATACAGTTTAAAACCGTGTTTTATTTCCCAAAAGATAACTGATGTGTAACTTAGATTTCATCGGGTAAACAATTCCAGTTTTCTTCTACACGGGAATTAATAAAATCATTCATTACATTTATTACTTTAAAGGGAAGGACACTATTTTGCACATTGAAATTTCTATTGCGATTTTCTATATGTCTCACTTACCGCTATAAAAATAAGGTTACCAACTGGCACCCATGTTTTGCAATTTAGTAACATTACATACAACGCGCTACAGTTTTAAATCACTGATAATGGATATCATACGTAGTGGTAGATATAAAATTTTGCTATTGATAATTAGATACAAAGACAACTCCATCCCAAACTCCGATACATAAAATCAAACTTAGTTAGAGATACAAAAATATGGAGGGTTACTTTCAGGCAGGACACGTTGCTTTTAGAAGCAGTCTGTCCTGCGGACTACTAGTAGTTGCTTATTCGCTGAATTTTATACCTTGATGGACGACCGATGGATGTAAATGCAGAATTGCAGATTAATACGCATTGCATTATGAAAATAGTATAAAATTAGACTTAAACACTTAAACACTACCTGTTTATTTTTGCTTACCGGGAACGTTTTCGAGGAACTTCCTCGTCTTCAGCCGATGACAGGGGCTATTTTAACGTATCTCCTGGCACGTTCGTGCAGTGAGATTAAAATTCCGTGCAGTGACAATTGAAAATCCGTGCTTCAAATATACAGTAGAGTTTTAAACCCTTTAAAACTGTGTATACTTTCAGTCATCTGGGAATTGTTATTAATCAAATCTGGTCAACCAGAAAAACTCACTTTTGGTTTAGATGGAATCACCGACGTTGCGGACAAAAATCTTTGGCCTTCAGCTAGGTGGATGATTTAGGGTCATACGAGGTCAATCGACGAGGAAGTTGCCTGATGACTCGATCCCAACCATGTGACAAATTAACTCAAGAAAAACCCAATGAGTGGCATCCCAGCAAACACAAAAACGTTTTAAAAACGTTTTAAATAAGTTATATTTTGGCTTTTGGTTTAGGTAAAAACGTTTTAATAACATTCAAAATGTCGGGTTATATAAAGGTCATGATAACGTTTTAAAACGTTTTGTATGAAAACACACTACAACTATATTTTTAACTGGTTTCAAAAAATGTTATTGTAAACTATTTTGCAAACATTTTTGCCAAATATTGTGTCAATACTTAAATAACATTATGTTAAAATATTTGAACCCAGCAAACACAGAAATGTTCTTGAAATATTTTTTTTCAAAACTTTTTAATAACATTTAAATGTCGGGTTATATAAAGGTCATGAAAACGTTTTTAAAACGTTATTGAAAATATTTTGGGCAAACATTTTTCGCAAAATATTTTTTCAACCCCAAAATAACATTCTGTTTAGAATGTTTTGTATCAAGTTTTCAAGAATGTTTTTGGAATATTATTAAAACGTTTTTATACCCTTTATATAACCCGACATTTAAACGTTTTCTGTAAAACATTTTTGTTTGCTGAGCAGTAGATTATCAAAAATGTTTTTAAGGTTATGCAAACGTTTTATACTCTTAATATACCCTTTATATAACCCGACATTTAAACGTTTTCTGACAACCTTTTATAACCTTTTGCGAATGATGTCGAAAACCCGGGTTCAATTCCCGGCGGTGGCAATTAGCTGGGATATTGACTTGGAAAAATAAAAATCTGAAATTAATTGGCAACATCTGTAGATTAAATTCAGACTTCCACTCTCCCCATGGTTCATTTAGAATTGGGTAAATGAATCGTGAAAGTAAACCGTCCTTCGGAGGGGACGTTAAGCCATCGGTCCCGTGTGCAGAGAGCCATACCTGTACATGTATCTCGCAGCCAGTTTCGAAAAGAGTACGGTGTTAACCCCTGACTGTTCCCAATCCGTCCCGGTTTTCAAATGGACCCCAATGGAAATAACCTTCAATAGAGGCTTTCTTGGGTTATCCAGGGTTGCCAAAAACCCGAACAAATCAAATCAAAGATAAGGTGATTGATATAAAATTGAAACATCAACTGTACGTCAGAAACAATACCTATCTATGGATTTCCAAAGGCTCATAAGGCCAGTGTACCCCTACGTCCTATTGTCAGCAGCATAGGATCGGTCACTTATAATATTGCCAAGTACATTGCTAAGATTGGGTTGGCAAATCGAATCATCATAGTTGGAACTCAAAGGATTTTGCGGAGAAAATTCTGGGTATTGTGTTGGACGCGGTCGAAACGATAATATCTTTTGACGTCACTGCCTTGTTTACTAGCATCCCTCCAGCAGACGCGGTACTCGCGGTTCGCGATGTTTTGAAGAAGGATAAGACTTTGTCCGAATGCACAAACTTGTCGTCGGATCAGATATGTAAACTGTTGAGCCTGTGTTTGGACAATACTTACTTCAGTTATGGCAATAATTTTTTACCAACAATGCCATG
Organism: Amphiura filiformis; assembly: GCF_039555335.1. NCBI lineage: Eukaryota > Metazoa > Echinodermata > Ophiuroidea > Amphilepidida > Amphiuridae > Amphiura > Amphiura filiformis. The sequence goes on from NC_092632.1 coordinate 35,278,994, forward strand.
GTTGTTCGGTGGGCTTCCTTGTATCAATTATTTCCAACTTGTACATGGAGCGAATTAAACAGTTTGCCTTGTCGTCTTACCCGGTTCGGCACCTTCCAAATAATATCATTATGTTGACGATACCTGGGTTATAGTCAAGTCTTCGGGACTCGACAACTTTTTCGCGCGTATCAACCAAGTAGATAACAACATTAAATTCACCCAAGAAGGTCTGATGGACAATAAACTCCCATTTGTGATTGCTTGGTTACTGTCAACCAATATCGCACTCTCTTAGTATCATTATTTCACAAACCAACACATACTGATATATTTGCAGTTCAGCAATCCATTTGTCCAAAAACTCGCTGTGGTGAACACTTTTTACCATAGGGCTGATACCATCATCACAAAGGACTCTGATAAGATCACTGAGCACCAACACTTGCGCCACATCTGGAAAACGTTACAAAGACTGGGCAATTGACAAGGCCCTAAATCGTGGTGAGATAAAAGCTAAACCAGCTAGCGAAGACACCACGTCTTCTGCTACCAAGACTTACAGGACCAAATTCGATGTGGTGCCTAAGGGCCGCGTAAGTGACGTAGTTTACGGTGCGCTGAAGGTGTGCCAAGCACATCACATCGGCAAAACCGGCCAACCCTGCAGAGTCGCATGTCCCAACATAGACGCGCCAAGTGACGTCAAGTGTCAACGATTCAGCTTTCTACAAACACCTTGAGGGCAGTGGTCACAGTTTTGAAATTGACGACGTTGTCATTTTGGACCGTGAACCCCGTCGGTTTGAACGGGGAGTCAAAGAAGCAGTGTAGGTACGAGCCGAACAACAGTCCCTCAACAGGAGCGGGGCGTTAGAGTTACTCTGTCACATGGTTGGGATCGGGTCATCAAGCAACTTCCTCATCAATTGACCTCGGATGACCCTAAATCATCCACCCAGCTAAAGGCCAAAGGTTTTAGCCGCAACGTCGCTTCAAAAAATGAGTTTTTTCTGGTTTACCTTTTAAAACCCTTTCTTTAGTGAAAAGCAAGTACAAGAAATTTACGTCTTGCCTTATATTATCGGAATTTGAGTCCACTTTTAGAGAACATGTTACGACGCAGGTAGCTACAAAATTAAATGTACATTTTTATCACTGTTACACTATAGAAGAAAAGCTTGATTACTTCTTTATAGTGAAAAACGTGTTAAACATCGTAATGTGAAAATGACAATTAAACACGCATCCGCATAAGACTCGCATACGACATGTACAATTTTAAAAATCCTAATCTTCTGGGTCATCACCATACCTGCTTTACAAGCTTTACAGAAAATGTAAGCCAACATATATATCGTGCATGAGATTACAAAAAGAAGATCGTGTATGTAAGGATGACTCAAATTGTCCCAAAAATCAGGGGAAGGCCAAAGAAAACCTGGAGAAGGGCCTTGTCAGCTGTACATCTCTTGCACAGACGAAAAAAAAAAAAAAAGAAGAAAGGATTAAGACAAAACTGTCATATTTCCCACATGGGATGAAGGGATATTAAGTAAATAGAATTTCAAATTATATTATGTATCATATTTAACCGAGAGTATATGACTTTAAAATAAGCAGAGGAAATGAAAAATAAGTAATGATATATAGAATAATATCCTTGAGGCATTCTAGCGGTAATTGACTTTTTATTTTGTCTACAACACAGGAAGATAACGGAGTCCGGTTGGTTTACTAATCCATCGCAGCTCGATATCGTGGTTGAAATTATGGCATTACTTTTAATACAAGACGTAGAGGTTTCATTTTAAAACTCTATATAGGTTTGCAATAATAAATCAAAGAGGCGTTTACAAAATTTCAAATGTAAACATTACCTGCGTTAGGTCACAAAGTGCAACTTTAAAAACTGTATCTTTTCATATAGAAAAGATACAGTTTTTAAAGTTGCACTTTTGTCCATTGAACATGTTGAACTTCCACAGAGCATGCAAAATATTGTAGACTACATTCTGCATGATTTCAAAACTTTCAAAACTGTATTTTCTTACTTAAAATGGCATTTAGTGATCCACAGCATCATCCCCCAACTTTTTCTCCCGCTACATAATGTTTATGTACAAACAATTCCTTGCAGATTAATTAGTTTAGCGAAAATATCGTGTAATTTGAATTATGTTCTGGTACATCAGAACGAAATTACAACCCATTGTCTATGGAGCAGTGTAATACACATAATCATGCATAACTCGCAAACGCTAAATCGGAATCAACCGAAATTTTGAGAATAAGCATGTTTTGTAGATATTTACTGAAAAATGTCATAAAAAGAGAATGCTAGAATCACGAAAAAAATAATTTGTCATTGTGATTGAACGCAACAATGTGTGACATTGTAATTTGGATCAGGTTTGTAAACACTATAGGCTACCATATCTAGTATAATTTGTGAATTTCATATCAAACATGTAGATTTGTGCTTGGGAAACCTTTATAACAGGCACCTAATTAAGGTTTCCTCCTACAGAATTCAAATCTACCTTTCCAGTCAGAGTGCTTAGAGAGTACAGCTTGTTTAAAAAAAATTGTGCAAGTGAAAAGCGCCCTCTTTTTCAATTAGAAAATGCTTACATCAACGTCAAGGGTGCAGTCTTAGCTTTCAAATGCAGTTTGTTCGGTTCAATTTGCTTGCTTTGCTTTGCTTGATATGTCTAATTAACAACGAAAGGGTACAATCACAATTGTGCCACTTTTACTAGAGAAGAGGGCTGTACATGTAAATCAATGATAGCTGATGTTGATGCGTCTAATGCGCTCTCCCCTGTATTAGACGCATCAACAATTCAGCGCGCATGCATTATTTTGTCTAATTTCTCTCCCAACAAGTAATACGCGATCATTAGCCTATTTATTTATTTATTTATTTCTTATTTAACCTGGGGTGACCAATCAATGCACTGGCACTGTTCTCCCTTGGTTCCCAGGCCTATACGTGTGCAATATTTTGTTTGTCTTTTAACATGTCTTGAGTAAAAACAATTTTGTATTATTGTGTAAATATAATGCATTTTTTTGATCTTACGAAGAAACTCTTGATAAACTTTATGCTACAAATATATATCCTGTGATTTTTTACATGTACAACCGTCTTCCCTAGTAAAAGTGGCACAATTGTGATTTTACCCTTTCTTTGTTAACTAAACATATCTCAAGATTAAAACAAGCAAATTGAACAGACTAAACGGTATTTGAGAGCTAAGACTCTGAACAAGCCACTCGCAAAACACTGATAACTATCCCCTATTGTGCTGGTGTCTCTGAAACAGTAAAGAACATCTATAAACTCTTCGGCATCACAACCGCGTTTAAGCCGGTAAACAAATTGCGCGGAAAACTAGTGCATGTTAAAGAAAAGCCCCCCAGAGACAAACAGTCTAACCTTGTCTACGATTATAAGTGTGGGGATTCGGACTGCACAGACGCGAAACAAAGCAATCCCTTAAAGCTCGTCTTGGTCAACATAGACGGCCTAGTTCTACTGACTGGCAACCGGATTCTGCTATATACGCTCAAGCCAAAACTTCCGGACACCAAATCGATACGGAGGATGTTATCATTCTAGATCGTGAGGAGAGGTGGTTTGAGCGGGGAGTTCGAGAAGCGATTTGGGAACGAGTGGAGAAGCCATCCCTCAACAAACGAGGGGGCCTGAGATTCCAACTGTCGCACGCCTGGGATTCATCGATTGTCAATATTCCTTGCCGGTTGACACGTGACCAGTCTCCGACTACGATCAATACCGGAGCATCTTTGCAGTTGCCAGATGAAGGCCAATGAGATTGGATGAAAATTCGCAAAATTCGTAAGTTATTCCAGTATTTTATTTATAATTCACCTCCATGTAATGAAAACATCGATGAAGACGTAGCTGTGGGGTGTACGTGTGTGAGGGCTAGAGAGGTAGAGAGAGTGAGAAGGAGAGAGAGAGAGGGAGAGATGGAGAAAGAGAGAGAGAGAGAGGGGGGGAGGGAGACATAATAGAGGCCCTGCATCAGTTTATCGATTGGCTCCAAACAAAGGATTTGAACCGGTGTCCTTCACCGTAGTTATGGCGGAGTGCAGTCCATTCAATCAAATGTTGTCATCAACCCATTTGATCGTAGTGCATGGTTATGTGTGTGAGACGAACTGTCACGGTAGATTGCAATCATGCTTTTGTTGAATGCATTTGAGTAGTCCGCCATATTTACGGGATGATACGTCACATGCAAGGCCTCTATACGAAAATAATGCATTAGATGAAGTGTGAGATATAGACAGGAGGAACGACGGAAATTTAAAAAGCAAGAACTGTAAGTGAATTATAGTAGTAAGTTGTGTACTGTGGGTGGGTATCAGTATTTTTCTATTTATATATGTGATGCGATCAAGCAAAATCAGTCGGAACTCGGAAATATTAAAATTTCAGTTCTTACAGGATAGGAAAAAGCATTTACAAAGCTGAATTTGCACAAAATCCCATTGAAAATGAACAAACAGTTCTCAAAATCAATATTTCCGAGTGATTTGCTTGATTGCATCACATAATTGTTTCTTACGATGGCAGCATCCCAGCAAACACAAAAACGTCCTAAAAACGTTTTAAATAAGTTATATTTTGGCTTTTGGTTTAGGTAAAAACGTTTTAATAACATTAAAATGTCGGGTTATATAAAGGTCATGATAACGTTTTAAAACGTTTTGTATGAAAACACACTACAACAATATATTTAAATGTTTTCAAAAAATGTTATTGTAAACTATTTTTGCAAACATTTTTGCCAAATATTGTGTCATTACTTAAATAACATTATGTTAAAATATTTGAACCAAGCAAACACAGAAATGTTCTTAAAATGTTTTTTCAAAACCTTTTAATAACATTTAAATGTCGGGTTATATAAAGGTCATGAAAACGTTTTTAAAACGTTATTGAAAATATTTTGGGCAAACATTTTCGCAAAATATTTTTTCAATCCTAAAATGACATTCTGTTTAGAATGTTTTGTATCAAGTTTTAAAGAATGTTTTTGGAATGTTATTAAAACGTTTTTATATCCTTTATATAACCCGACGTTTAAACGTTTTCTGTAAAACAGTTTTGTTTGCTGAGCAGTAGATTATCAAAAAATGTTTTTTAAGGTTATGAAAACATTTTATACTCTTAATATACCCTTTATAACCCGACATTTAAACGTTTTCTGACAACCTTTTTATAACCTTTTGCGAATGATGTCCAAAACGTTTTGTGTTTGCTTGGATGGTTGTTGGACAAGTTCCACACATTTAAACTGTAAAAAGAAACTTTTTTGTGGCTAACACATATGTGATGCGATCAAGAAAAATCAGTCGGAACTCGGAAATATTGATTTTGAAATATAGCCAAACTAAGGAAATAATTCCTTTTGATTCCTCTTGTTTTGGAAACTTTTTAGTTGCTCATAACTTTGGAACTGGTTGTTCAATTTCAATGAAATGCAGCGTTGTAAATGCTTTTTAATATTCTATAAGAAACTGAAAATTTAATATTTCCGAGTTCCGACATTTTTGCTTGATCGCATCACATAATCAAATAAGGCAATGGCATTATACAGTGACTGGATGAATAATCCCATTCATGATTTTAATATCTAAAAAGCTTTTAAGAAGGGTTCACTCAGTCTTCTTGACGTTAGCTTTAAGTATAGATAAAAAGGATTTGCTCCATAAAACTAACAGCATTTAAAATGCTTCGCGCACAAAGAGCTGAAAATAGCATGATTACTTGTCAAAGTATTTTAATAGGTGTTCACTCACTCAGTGATTTGTATCATAGAAATAACACTATTGAAAATACTTTCTTGGTCATATAAATACATTTGACGTAAGTTAGCAATAGATATGAGTGGAATTATTTACATGCTTTATGAAATAGACATATGAGATATTATGATCATATACATAATTATTGATCGTTTGAAGGTTGGCAAATTATTGTGTACGGAGAATCGCTGAATTTCCTTTAAATAACTGTTTTTAATTGTAACATTCTCTTAAATAGTATATGATCACTGATTAAAACAGTGATTTATTTTTGGTTGGATTACCCACACACCACCCTACGCCATACATAAATTCGACTAACCCCATTTTCCTAAAATGAAATTGTCAAAAAAGGCAGAGGTGAGCTTCGAACCCATGACGCACACTTCTGCTATCGAACTAATATCAGTAGAGAATCCGCGTACCAACGCACTAGACCACTCGGCCATAGATTCTTAAGTAGCTGAAATTTGAAACTACGATAACTTCAACATACCGGGTATAGAATTAATAATATAATGACAAACAAAGACAGAAAACAAATCATGTTTTACTTGCTTATAGACGAATCTAATGACCAGGTAATGGTCAGAATTCATGTCTGTCCAATTGGGTGGATTAAAGCCGCTTGAAAATCGATGTTATACTGTATTATGTTGTAAACTTTCATCACTCTATTGTCTACGTATGACTCTGATGATGGAATGCAATTTAAAATCCCCGCCAATGCCGCATCATTTCACATTTTAGGTGGGATGGACCCGAATTGCATTGAAAACGCCAAAATGCAGTCACAAAATATATAGTAAATCATCAAAACGAATGGTAACGTAGGTATGTGGAAAAGACCTATATTAACAATTTAAAAAAAGTATGTGCCCAAAGCATGTCAAAAATATCATTCGGGAAAAACATCCCAAAATTTAAAAATGAACTTTCCAAAATAGATACATATTCGCAACTCGTCGCTTCCCCTCTACAGTTACATGTCCTTTAAGTTTGCCCCTATCAGAGCCCTTAATTACTGATATTATGCTGATAAAGCCATGCAAATAAAGAGGCAAGTTTGAGATATCCATTATACCATTTCGAGTGAAACGCCCGCGGGTAAAATCAATGGCAAGGCTCATTCATTAATGATATTATCCTTTAAAAAGAGACAATAAAAGTTTCATCTGTGTATGTATAAAAAGGTCTTATCGGACTGAAAAATGAAAAACAAAATAACATCTACAACGACCAAGAAAATCACGTCAATTCAAGGAGCCAACCACTACTAGGATGGTAAGTGTTGTGGTTCAATATGAGCTATTTGAACTTTTGAAATGTTAAATAAAATATCCAGTATAATCTAGCACGTTTCGTTTATGATGAATATTTCTGACGGCTTTTGTAAAAATCCAGCTCAGAATCTAATATTTAAAAAAGCTTTTAAAAAGGATTGACTTATTCTTCATCTTGGCATTACATTAAGCAAGTAGGTTGAAGTGTTGAAAATGCTTTCTTGTTCAATTATACTTTGCTATTATAGAGCATTACAAATAAACGAAATTTTCAGGATTTATTATAACTTATCGATTGCTTTTTAACTTTTATTTTAAGGCATTACGGAATTCCTTTCTTCTATTTTCACACAGTTTAAAAGAGCGCAACACTTGGCTGAAATAGTCTTCTTCCGTGTCATCTTATTGTTAGTCAACATGCTTTATTGTAGCAACGTAACAATGATCACAACTGCCATGACGACCACGCTGCTGAATGTATTCTTCTGATCAAATTTTATATATGTCTTTCTGTAAAGTTCACGCGCAGTTACCTAAAACAATCTATTTAACAATGCATTCAATAACGATTAGGAAGGATTTCTTTTTTTTTCAGCAGGCTAATAAAACAAGCAATCTTTTGCATTTTGCCTGAAATCTTGTTTCAGGCTATGGGCTACATTTAACTGCATATGCCAAAAGATATAAACATCTCAAAAAAAGTAACCGACCCCCTTAAATAATGACCATTATTAAAAAACGGGCGATTGTATTAAAAATCTGTAAAATGCGTTGGAAGCAGAATTTATTTCTGCGCATTTTGACACCTCATTTGTAGCAATTGTCTAAATATTGACGCCGCAGCGTACATTTAAATCAATGTAGCCCAAGATTTGAAAGTTGCAGTAAATTCTATTGATATGTATTCAGTATAATGGAGGGAAATCTGCACGGCTCTCATGGGAATGTTCGTTTTGTTTCATGCCTTTGGGGGTCAAAATGTCGGGAAAATCAATATCAATTGTCATTATTCTTATCGTTGGTCAAGACTCACTTAATCCCTAGTTGAAACATGAAGAGTTAACACATTTTTAAATGCCCCGCTAAGTTGTCATTTCAACGGTTAAGTTCAGGTTAAGGTTAAGCTGGTCATCTTCTTAACATCTCACCTTCTGAACATGCCAAGGTTACAAGAGACTTAATCTTGATGGACGTTAATGCAACTCCACATAGGGCTAGGATAACCAACCAGTTTCTGGAACAAGAAGACATCAAACGTATGAAATTGCCTGCCAAATCTCCAGACCCGAACCCGTTGGAGCATTTGTGGGGACATTTAAAGTACCGGTAGACAAGAGGATCAAGCCAACAACAACTTGAATTGGACTGGAACAAATTCTGAGGCGGTAATTGGCAGCAATATACCAGGACGCATCAGACGTCTTGTAAACAGTATGAGGCGGAGGTGCTTGGCAGCTAGTTATTCAGGCAGAAGGAAGCCACGCCCGATATTAACTGATATGAAAGTGAGCATTACAACAACAGTTACAAGAGACATTTGCAAAAACAATCACATGAGATTAAAACTGAAAATGACAATGTGTGTAATGATATCTGAGTGTTTTTGTATTTTGTAAGTGCAACTTTCAAATATGGACCTCTCTACATTAAATTGACCGGTGTTTTATTGTTTTCTGAGCTATCGTATCAAATGAAGTGTCAAAATGCGCAGAAATAAATTCTGCTTCCAACACATTTTACAGATTTGTAATACAATAGCCCGTTTTTTAATAATGGCCATTATTTAAGGGGGGGTATATATAATACTAAAAAGAGACAAGAAGAAGAGGACCTTAAAATTCAGATTAGAAAACTTTTAGGTGTCGAACCTTCACTGAATAAAGATGGTATTGTACCATCCTGACGATGTGCAAAGAAGTAGATTTCTACCGGCATACAAACAGTGCATACAAGTACATCTGCTATGCTTAGATTCATAACAAAAGCGTTAGTAAATGTTTGGAGTTTTTTCGAAGTGCAAATACAAATAATAACCAGAGCATTGCCAAGTGCACCTGCAATGGAATTGAAGGAATACCAAACTATAAAAATATACTGAGCAATCATTGATATATTACTAGTCCTTCCTCCAAAGTACTATTGCTGCTACAACTAACTGGTGACATGATGTTGTAGAGTTATGCAGAGAAGACACAATATACTTTACTGTGCTGACGAGTTACTCGATATGACAAAAAAATTAACGCGCTTGGTTCGTTGGTGGCTTTTCCAAGACAATAGTATATCAGTAATAATCGCGCGTGTGCATAGTATTCCAGTTATATATAATACTTAATTACGAACTACGGAATTTTCAATCTTTCCAATTCTCCCCGCCAGAAATGATAATTGTGGTGTCGCACATGCCATTAAATCTGACGCCAATATTGTTTTGTTCGTTTACAAGAAAAATCATTTTTCAGTGTTTCCATTTTGATTTGGTATCCCTTCAATTTGTTGCCATTAGACATATTCTATGAGCGTAACAGAGCAAATTACAAAGAAATAAATGGAAGGAAACCAATAACACTGACGTCAAGGCTGGTGAAATCTCGATAAGTTAAGTGAAATGAACACAATCACACCACAACTAAAAACCAAATAGTCATTATTCTTCAATGCCATTGAGCGTCGTTCGGAGCTCAGTTGTTGAGAGCAATGGTCTAGATATAATAATAAAAGTCACGATCTAGTTTGCGTCTCAATATCCTGTCAATCAAATTCCAGCACAACCCGTGATTGGTTAGTGTCGCCTAACTAGGGCGGCGCTAGGGTGGTGCCGTCCCTCTCTCTTGCGAAGTGTGTAGCATTTGTAACACTTTCGCCTGATCATTTCTTGGTGTCACCGGACTGATGTTTTGGACTTCCTCGACTCTGTAAGCTTCTACAATTCCCTACTGGCATATTCTTCGCATATCTGTTGGACGGGTTCTATATTTAATAGCTATACATTGTAATAATATCTACAAACCCAAACTTCTATAACTACAGCCTGACTTAATATAATAATTATTATAAGTCTTTATTAATGAGCTTTTATTTTACGAAGCTTGCGCGTAACACTTTTGTAAAATGTAATGTAATACTTTGTCGTAATGTAATACTTTGTCGTTTAAACATTAATGATAACGGGACATTATTAATGATTGAAGAACACCATTGTCTGTAAGATCTGACAAATATAACTTTTCTGAAATATATAAGAATGGTATTATACAACAGTGCACTTTTATAACAGTTTAAATAATTTTAAGTGATAATTCTGAAATAGCGTCTCTTTCTGGCAATATATCACCAAACAATTAAAGATCGGTTCCAGTCTTAATTTAATAAAGACTTTTTTTTTCTTTTTTAATTAAAAATAACAAGTTTTCGGTACAATGACATTTCTAATAATCGAGCAGGTGTCACGATTAGAGCTTCATTCATTTATCAAAATGTATGATGGAGATAAGTACATTATAATCTATTGTATCAAATTTTCATGGCGAAATAATAAGCGCTTAAAAAAGGTTTAATTTACGTCTATATTGAGAAAATGATGGTAGATATCAGAATAATTGCACAATATTAGAATTGACTCAGTTCCTCTAATCGAGCAGCCATCGGATTACACGGAACTAGTCAAAAAATCACATATTGAAATTAGTTACATTGTATATTGGAAGATTTAATGTTTTATTAATTTCTTAGAAAATAATTTCTTCTTATTACAAATGTGCTTTATTCATACATTTATCTTATTAGAGATGAAACTGATAATCTTGAAAATTATTGACTCTAGAATGAACTACTGAAAGTGGATTTCTTGTTAAATTTTAATGTTGATATACCCCCAGGCTTTTTGTTTTGTTTTGAGTCCCTTAGGTTCTTTTTTTGCCATATTATGCAACGACCTGATATTTGCAATTTCATACAACTAGTCCAAATATTTCCACTTACTTGCAGACGTTTCGGAAACTCACAGTTTCCTTTATCGATGCTATTGTTGCAGTGACGATCTGTGTACAGCAGATGATTTTTGCTGCTTAGCAACCGAGTTGCCAGTTGGTTTTTCTTTAGTTATCAGATCGTCAAAGACGTGACTCAAGTTGTATTGCCCCTCGTCTCTGTTCATGGTTTTCCCCGGCTTTCTGATGGTGATCGCCTCCTTTATCCATCTCTTATATCTATCACTCTCTTTGCCAACGATTCTAGCCTCCTCCCAATTGATGACGTGATTGTTGTCTACTACGTGGTCGGTAATGACCGATTTGTGAACCACCGATGGGGATGCCTTTATGGTGGCTCTGGTTTTTATGTTAGGGAGTGTTCAGAAATACTTTGGTGGGGGGGCTGGTAAAGGAGGGGCCAAAAAGTTTTGGACCTGAAAAATGGGGGTAGGAAAGGGGGGCCAAAAAAGTTTTCCGCTTTAAAACCCAAAATTTTCGCCCGCTTCGCGCGCATTGAGACCCTCTATATCACTTTCAACATGGGCAAATTTTGGTTTTCAGTGCTTTTGTTTGAAAAAATGATGGCACTTAGTGTACACATATCTATTAATTAATATAACATTAAAGATGATCAGCAACATCTGGGTTGGTCTAAGAAATACTAGCACTTTTTTATCATAGAATTTTATATCTTTTCAAAGTAGGCTACAAACATGATTATGTACCAATCTGATCAAAATACAACTAATTCAAGAAAATATTGCAAATAAATTGGATTTCTTTGCACGTAAACTGCACACGTCAGTTTTATACTATTTCTCATTGCAAAATTATTTTGTACACATAGGCCCATGGGTAGACTACCATAAGACAGAGTGGGCACAGGCCCAGATGCCACGGTCTTTGTATTTTGGGGCCAAAACTGATACCCGTCTACATTTGCGTGACCAAATTAATCTCACATTTGACCATTTTAGCTTTTTGCATAAATTAGTTCCAATTTTAACAATATTTGACCATTCAAACTTCAATATGGCCAAATTGTTTGTGCGGTTCGCGCGCATTATTTTGTACCATCATAATAGCCACGGATCCAAATTATGCTGATGTGCCTATGAACCTCCAAATAAATCATCCATTTCATGTATCCCTGTACAATCAGATAAACACCCTGATTTGGGACAAATCTAAATTAAGTATAAAATGAAAATTTCCTTGTGCTTGTATTTCATGCGCAATTGTCCCACCGAGAATGTTTCAAACATTTGCCTCCCTCAATGACATGTGACCCAGATACCACACCACTGGAAAAACACTATTAAATATAATGTTTGTTATACGATAATGGGGGGGGTCAAAACAGTTTTGTCTGTCAAAAGAGGGGCGTCAAAAAAGTTTAGCGGTCCATCGAGGGGGGGTCAAAAAAGTTTTCGAGCGAAAAATGTGACAAAGACCAGCCCCCCCCTACCAAAGTATTAATGAACACTCCCTTATCACCAATTTTCTCAGCCTCAGTTTTGTGCTCCTTCAATCGCTTACCGAACTTACTCCCTGTCTCCCCAATGTATGACAAATCACAGTTTTTACATGGGATTGAATATATACTGCCCGTGGAATGATGGGGATCTCGCTTAACCTTGGGATGGACCAGAAGATTCCGCAGCGTACAATTGGGTTTCAAGGCGGTTGAGATGTTATATGATTTAAAAACTCTTGAGATGCGCTCTGAAACACCCTTTACGTAAGGTATAACAACTAAGCCTTTTGACTTGGTGGAATCGTCTTTCTTTGGTCTGTCTTTCTTAGGTTTCGACTTAGCCATCTGGTTTTTCACTTTTTCAATACTCCATTCTGGGTAACCACAATTTTGGAGAGCCCCTTTAATGTGAGTTTCCTCCTCTACCTTGTCTTGCTCTTCCGTGACTATTTTGTTCTTTCTGTCAAGGAGGGTACGCACGATGTTTCTGGTGGAGAGGGTAGTGTGACCTAAAGTTCAAGTATTGGTCGGTGTGTGTTGCCTTCCGATTAAAATTAAATTAACTGACCCATCATCAGGGCGAACAATCAATGTGTCCAAAAATGGGATCTTACCATCTGCTTCCTTCTCAAAGGAGAACTTGATGGAGTCAGTGTCGTCAGCTTGATTAAGGTGGTCGGTGAGGTTATTAACTTCATCCTCGAAAACAATTTCCAAGATATCATCCACATATCTCTTCCATATCTTTGGTTTACATTCCAATGGCGCAGTAGCGATGGCAATGTCTTCCAGGTGTTCCATGAAAATATTGGCGGCCAAAGGTGAAACGGTACTGCCCATAGCTGCGCCAATAAGCTGCCTGTAAATGTTCCCACGGAACGTAAAATAGGTGGTAGAGAGGATGAAATCTAACAATTCCACTACGTCATCCGTTGACAAGTTGAAGCCGTGGGATTTATTATACCAAACCTCCTTCTGAAGTCTTTCTTTAACAATGTCCAAGACTTTACTGATGGGCGTGCACGTAAACAAAGAAACCACATTGTGGGACACGTTTGCTTGATGGCATGTAAAACTGGGTCATTTTAAAGAAAGATGAACAATGATGGCGCTATTTATCTAAAATCTTGTTTGCAAGGGGTAGACAGTATTGGTATTAGAACATCAGCAAACAGACTAAACAATGATAGGGGAATTTTCCAAAAACTTTTTTATCATGAAATGTAAGGTAAAAGTCATATTATTTGGACAATTTAAATTTAGAATATGTAAATAGCGCCCTCAATTTGCATAGAAATGCACAGTTTATAGAATTAAAATTACCACAAAAAAGCAGAAAAAGATGAATAATTTGCTATTTGCTATAGAAACTGAACAATAAATGATCACATCAAACAGCCGTGGGGAGCTTAATATATCCCCTTCATCTATCACTACATCCACTAACTCCTCAGCTAAAGACTTGAAGTTTAACACATGGTGAGTAGAGTTTCCTGCCATGGGGGCCAGGATGGCAGCGAGCCACCTTGAAGTTTCATATCCTATGGTGGAGGTGTAATCAACTATGGGTCTAAGCGGCGCGTTTGGTTTGTGTATCTTTGGTGTACAGCAAAGTCTAGGGACATTCTCCGCTGTCGGGTACAACTGTTTATACGTTGCCTTACTGATTTTCTCCTCATTGGTCAATCTAGTCAAAGTAGCCGCCAGTTTCCTCTTATATTTTTGCGTGGGGTCAGACGGTAACTTTTCGTAAGTTTTCTTATCGCTAAGCAAGATTTCAACCTTCTCATTGTATTCCTGTTTATCCAGGACTACCGTAGCCTTCCCCTTATCCGCAGGTAAGATAACAATACTGTCCTCTTTTTTAAGAACATTAATAGCTTCTCTTTCCGAGGTTTTGATGATCTAAGAGTACTGGCGACTTTCGATCTCAGTTGAACAGCTTCAGGATACAGTAAGTTCTTACTTGCCAATTCAGTAGCGAGCACAAATTTCGTCAACTGGCAACTCTGTTGCTAAGCAGCAAAAATCATCTGCTGTACACAGATCGTCACTGCAACAATAGCATCGATAAAGGAAACTGTGAGTTTCCGAAACGTCTGCAAATAAGTGGAAATATTTGGACTAGTTGTATGAAATTACAAATATCAGTTTACCATAAACAGTCCTGATGAATATCTTCAAGAATATGCAATGACCGTTTGTCACTGCTTGTTAGCAATTGCTTTCGTCTTATTAACATCGGACGTAGAGCAACTAAAGCATAAATTTATGACATTTACAATCTACTTAGCATTCATAAATAGTGCCACTCACCCATTACATATCAGCGAATCTTAGAAAATACTCATGCTTCTGAGTTTTCGTGCTTGTGCTATCGAGCGCAATCAAGCAACTTAAGCATAAAGAAAAATCATAACAACAATTTCAATCCACTTAGAATCCATTACTTACTCATTACATTGGAAAATACTCCTACTTCCGAGTTTCCGTGCTTGTGCTACTGAACACGGATCGCTACTTATAATTATCCGGGTTCCTTATAGCATGAGGAAACCGAGTATATCATTAGGATAATACTCGCTTGTGATGTTAGGTAAAGGCACGACCTGCAAAAGATTTTAAAAATTTCAACAACAAAAAATTATAAAATGGTGGTTTAATCAGGGAGTAAATAAAAGTATGTTTCATAAAACGCGATCTTTGGTACTATGTGTTATAGCTATTGGCGACGAAAAGCGAAATTTGCTCACTAGCTCACGGCCGACACTGAGAGCCAGAATCAAGCCCGTAGCCGGGGGTGGGGTTGGAGGGTGGGTGTGTGGGGGTTTGCGGCAGTGTGGGCACCCCAAAAAAAATACCAAAGGCCCAAAAAGTCCCATTTGTGAGCTTAGCGAGCGAAAAATATAGGGTTTTTTCATTTTATGCCATTTTGGTCCAAAAATGTCCAAATTTTGGAAACGAATGTCCACTTTTTCAAAATCAGCTCCCCAAAATAAATCCTGGTACGGGTCTGGCCAGAATGGAGTCGAGTGACTCTCAAAGTGGAGTAAACTAGCACTGACTCTCAAAAGGAGTCGTTCGACTGTCACAAGAGAGTCAATTGACTCTACCAGTGCAGTCAATTGACGCTACCTCCGGTAGTTATTTGGCACTGACTCTCAAAAGGAGTCGGATCTGATTTTCGCTACAGAGTTAATTGACCCTACCCGTGGAGTCAATTGACTTTACATTCAGAGTCGGTATATCATGCATGGTTGTGTGGGCAGTGTGATTTTGTATTTCCATGCTGTGGTCTTGAGCTGGATTCCAAAGGAGAATTTTAACCTGACGTTGAGGTAAACCTTAGTTAATAGCAAGCTTAAATTTGTGTAATTGTGTGATGAATTGTTCACACCATGATATATTCGCCGAGCCAAGCCCTAGCCCTAGCCCTTTATTAAATCGTTTTACTTTTACTAGGGCCAGAGCCCGGGGGCCAGAGGCGCCTTTCTATCAAAAATCAAACTGAATGATTCACCTTACCATGCAGTACAAGTCTCAGCCTATTCAACATGCTCACATCAAAGGCTGACAGTAAAATTGTTAACTTGATTGTTGGGAGTGGCCTTCTTTTCCTTGTTCTTTGTCTTCAAATCTGTTTCTCACTTCTCTTTCCATACAGGTCAGCATGCTTATATAGGCTTCTTAGCCTGGCTTGAACATTTTGTTTGAGCCTGGTCCTATCAGGACCCAAGCGTGTCTCCACACGGAGCGACCGTTTAAACAAACAAACAAACATCGTATTGAAATGTTGACATGCGTAGACCTTTTGCAAAGTATTAATCTGAATTCCTAGCCTCATAATGGAAATTTATATTTTGATGTACATGTATGTGTCATGCTTTTCGATATACTTGGAGTCGGAGTGGCCCTGTAAAATGACTCTGCTTCGGGAGTCATCTGACTCCCTTGAACAGTCATAATTTGTTGACTCCGCTGAAGAGTCGCCGTTATTGACACTACACAGGAGTCATTTGACTCCCAATATAGAGTCATTTTAGATATAGAGTCACAAAGTGGCTGGACTGTGCTTTTAGATTCACCTTGACTTCAGTTTTGCTTTCAGTGGATCTATTGCTGGGATTCCGAGGCGGAAGCAAGGAATATAGGAACTGATCATTTTAATATCCAGTTTTGGCCAATACACAAACACTACAACATATTAAAAATCAATAAACACACACGGAACACGCCCCAAATATCTCAATTGGGAATTTTTGGCCAAAAAGCAAACTAATAATAATAAGCATCATGACATAAACAATTTGTGGTGTTGATTTTTCCATCGATGTGCCGAAATAATATTTACAGTCTAGACAGATCTCATTTACTAATAAATTCAGGAAATGTTTTTCATTTTATCCATTACTAAACTGTCTGTCATGTAACATATCCAGTGAGCTGGAACACAATAATGTTGAACGATTTTAGAACTACTGAAATAAAATATAATAAAAATAGCTTTATTGGCATTGGAATTGTACGAGGATGGCTTTTGAACATCAATGATAGTTTCCCTAATTTGGGGAAACAGATTACTCAAACATCTTTTATAAATTGATTAATCATTTACAGAAAACGATGTGTATGTAAGAAAATTCCCAAACTACCGCAATGCAAAAAATAAAAGTAAAAGCGGGGGCGAGCGATTTCTGGCACACATATTCGTGTAACGTTTTAATATTTGCCAAACGAGTCTGATACAGTTTAAAACCGTGTTTTATTTCCCAAAAGATAACTGATGTGTAACTTAGATTTCATCGGGTAAACAATTCCAGTTTTCTTCTACACGGGGAATTAATAAAATCATTCATTACATTTATTACTTTAAAGGGAAGGACACTATTTTGCACATTGAAATTTCTATTGCGATTTTCTATATGTCTCACTTACCGCTATAAAATAAGGTTACCAACTGGCACCCATGTTTTGCAATTTAGTAACATTACATACAACGCGCTACAGTTTTAAATCACTGATAATGGATATCATACGTAGTGGTAGATATAAAATTTTGCTATTGATAATTAGATACAAAGACAACTCCATCCCGAACTCCGATACATAAAATCAAACTTAGTTAGAGATACAAAAATATGGAGGGTTACTTTCAGGCAGGACACGTTGCTTTTAGAAGCAGTCTGTCCTGCGGACTACTAGTAGTTGCTTATTCGCTGAATTTGATACCTTGATGGACGACCGATGGATGTAAATGCAGAATTGCAGATTAATACGCATTGCATTATGAAAATAGTATAAAATTAGACTTAAACACTTAAACACTACCTGTTTATTTTTGCTTACCGGGAACGTTTTCGAGGAACTTCCTCGTCTTCAGCCGATGACAGGGGCTATTTTAACGTATCTCCTGGCACGTTCGTGCAGTGAGATTAAAATTCCGTGCAGTGACAATTGAAAATCCGTGCTTCAAATATACAGTCATCTGGGAATTGTTATTAATCAAATCTGGTCAACCAGAAAAACTCACTTTTGGTTTAGATGGAATCACCGACGTTGCGGCCAAAAATCTTTGGTCTTCAGCTGGGTGGATGATTTAGGGTCATACGAGGTCAATCGACGAGGAAGTTGCCTGATGACCCGATCCCAACCATGTGACAAATTAACTCAAGAAAAACCCAATGAGTTTTTAAAAACGTTTTAAATAAGTTATATTTTGGCTTTTGGTTTAGGTAAAACGTTTTAATAACATTAAAATGTCGGGTTATATAAAGGTCATGATAACGTTTTAAAACGTTTTGTATGAAAAAACACACTACAACTATATTTTTAACTGGTTTCAAAAATGTTATTGTAAACTATTTTGCAAACATTTTGCCAAATATTGTGTCAATACTTAAATAACATTATGTTAAAATATTTGAACCCAGCAAACACAGAAATGTTCTTGAAATATTTTTTCAAAACCTTTTAATAACATTTAAATGTCGGGTTATATAAAGGTCATGAAAACGTTTTTAAAACGTTATTTAAAATATTTTGGGCAAACATTTTTCGCAAAATATTTTTTCATCCCCAAAATAACATTCTGTTTAGAATGTTTTGTATCAAGTTTTCAAGAATGTTTTTGGAATGTTATTAAAACGTTTTTATACCCTTTATATAACCCGACATTTAAACGTTTTCTGTAAAACATTTTTGTTTGCTGAGCAGTAGATTATCAAAAATGTTTTTAAGGTTATGCAAACGTTTTATACTCTTAATATACCCTTTATATAACCCGACATTTAAACGTTTTCTGACAACCTTTTATAACCTTTTGCGAATGATGTCGAAAACCCGGGTTCAATTCCCGGCGGTGGCAATTAGCTGGGATATTGACTTGGAAAAATAAAAATCTGAAATTAATTGGCAACATCTGTAGATTAAATTCAGACTTCCACTCTCCCCATGGTTTATTTAGAATTGGGTAAATGAATCGTGAAAGTAACCCGTCCTTCGGTCCTTCGGTCCTTCGGTCCCGTGTGCAGAGAGCCATACCTGTACATGTATCTCGCAGCCAGTTTCGAAAAGAGTACGGTGTTAACCCCTGACTGTTCCCAATCCGTCCCGGTTTTCAAATGGACCCCAATGGAAATAACCTTCAATAGAGGCTTTCTTGGGTTATCCAGGGTTGCCAAAAACCCGAACAAATCAAATCAAAGAAAGGTGATTGATATAAAATTGAAACATCAACTGTACGTCAGAAACAATACCTATCTATGGATTTCCAAAGGCTCATAAGGCCAGTGTACCCCTACGTCCTATTGTCAGCAGCATAGGATCGGTCACTTATAATATTGCCAAGTACATTGCTAAGATTGGGAATGGCAAATCGAATCATCATAGTTGGAACTCAAAGGATTTTGCGGAGAAAATTCTGGGTATTGTGTTGGACGCGGTCGAAACGATAATATCTTTTGACGTCACTGCCTTGTTTACTAGCATCCCTCCAGCAGACGCGGTACTCGCGGTTCGCGATGTTTTGAAGAAGGATAAGACTTTGTCCGAATGCACAAACTTGTCGTCGGATCAGATATGTAAACTGTTGAGCCTGTGTTTGGACAATACTTACTTCAGTTATGGCAATAATTTTTTACCAACAATGCCATGGTTGTTCGGTGGGCTTCCGTGTATCAATTATTTCCAACTTGTACATGGAGCGAATTAAACAGTTTGCCTTGTCGTCTTACCCGGTTCGGCACCTCCCAAATAATATCATTATGTTGACGATACCTGGGTTATAGTCAAGTCTTCGGGACTCGACAACTTTTTCGCGCGTATCAACCAAGTAGATAACAACATTAAATTCACCCAAGAAGGTCTGATGGACAATAAACTCCCATTTGTGATTGCTTGGTTACTGTCAACCAAGATCGCACTCTCTTAGTATCATTATTTCACAAACCAACACATACTGATCAATATTTGCAGTTCAGCAATCCATTTGTCCAAAAACTCGCTGTGGTGAACACTTTTTACCATAGGGCTGATACCATCATCACAAAGGACTCTGATAAGATCACTGAGCACCAACACTTGCGCCACATCTGGAAAACGTTACAAAGACTGGGCAATTGACAAGGCCCTAAATCGTGGTGAGAAAAAAGCTAAACCAGCTAGCGAAGACACCACGTCTTCTGCTACCAAGACTTACAGGACCAAATTCGATGTGGTGCCTAAGGGCCGCGTAAGTGACGTAGTTTACGGTGCGCTGAAGATCAGGTGTGCCAAGCACATCACATCGGCAAAACCGGCCAACCCTGCAGAGTCGCATGTCCCAACATAGACGCGCCAAGTGGCGTCAAGTGTCAACGATTCAGCTTTCTACAAACACCTTGAGGGCAGTGGTCACAGTTTTGAAATTGACGACGTTGTCATTTTGGACCGTGAACCCCGTCGGTTTGAACGGGGAGTCAAAGAAGCAGTGTAGGTACGAGCCGAACAACAGTCCCTCAACAGGAGCGGGGCGTTAGAGTTACTCTGTCACATGGTTGGGATCGGGTCATCAAGCAACTTCCTCATCAATTGACCTCGGATGACCCTAAATCATCCACCCAGCTAAAGGCCAAAGGTTTTAGCCGCAACGTCGAGTTTTTTCTGGTTTACCTTTTTAAACCCTTTCTTTAGTGAAAAGCAAGTACAAGAAATTTACGTCTTGCCTTATATTATCGGAATTTGAGTCCACTTTTAGAGAACATGTTACGACGCAGGTAGCTACAAAATTAAAATTATCACTGTTACACTATAGAAGAAAAGCTTGATTACTTCTTTATAGTGAAAAACGTGTTAAACATCGTAATGTGAAAATGACAATTAAACACGCATCCGCATAAGACTCGCATACGACATGTACAATTTTAAAAATCCTAATCTTCTGGGTCATCACCATACCTGCTTTACAAGCTTTACAGAAAATGTAAGCCAACATAATCGTGCATGAGATTACAAAAAGAAGATCGTGTATGTAAGGATGACTCAAATTGTCCCAAAAATCAGGGGAAGGCCAAATAAAACCTGAAGAAGGGCCTTGTCAGCTGTACATCTCTTGCGCAGACGCAAAAAAAAAAAAAAAAAGGATTAAGACAAAACTGTCATATTTCCCACATGGGATGAAGGGATATTAAGTAAATAGAATTTCAAATTATATTATGTATCATATTTAACCGAGAGTATATGACTTAATAAGCAGAGGAAATGAAAAATAAGTAATGATATATAGAATAATATCCTTGAGGCATTCTAGCGGTAATTGACTTTTTATTTTGTCTACAACACAGGAAGATAACGGAGTCCGGTTGGTTTACTAATCCATCGCAGCTCGATATCGTGGTTGAAATTATGGCATTACTTTTAATACAAGACGTAGAGGTTTCATTTTAAAACTCTATATAGGTTTGCAATAATAAATCAAAGAGGCGTTTACAAAATTTAAAATGTAAACATTACCTGCGTTAGGTCACAAAGTGCAACTTTAAAAACTGTATCTTTTCATATAGAAAAGATACAGTTTTTAAAGTTGCACTTTTGTCCATTGAACATGTTGAACTTCCACAGAGCATGCAAAATATTGTAGACTACATTCTGCATGATTTCAAAACTTTCAAAACTGTATTTTCTTACTTAAAATGGCATTTAGTGATCCACAGCATCATCCCCCAACTTTTTCTCCCGCTACATAATGTTTATGTACAAACAATTTCTTGCAGATTAATTAGTTTAGCGAAAATATCGTGTAATTTGAATTATGTTCTGGTACATCAGAACGAAATTACAACCCATTGTCTATGGAGCAGTGTAATACACATAATCATGCATAACTCGCAAACGCTAAATCGGAATCAACCGAAATTTTGAGAATAAGCATGTTTTGTAGATATTTACTGAAAAATGTCATAAAAAGAGAATGCTAGAATCACGACAAAAAATAATTTGTCATTGTGATTGAACGCAACAATGTGTGACATTGTAATTTGGATCAGGTTTGTAAACACTATAGGCTACCATATCTAGTATAATTTGTGAATTTCATATCAAACATGTAGATTTGTGCTTGGGAACCCTTTATAACAGGCACCTAATTAAGGTTTCCTCCTACAGAATTCAAATCTACCTTTCCAGTCAGAGTGCTTAGAGAGTACAGCTTGTTTAAAAAAAATTGTGCAAGTGAAAAGCGCCCTCTTTTTCAATTAGAAAATGCTTACATCAACGTCAAGGGCGCAGTCTTAGCTTTCAAATGCAGTTTGTTCGGTTCAATTTGCTTGCTTTGCTTTGCTTGATATGTCTAATTAACAACGAAAGGGTACAATCACAATTGTGCCACTTTTACTAGAGAAGAGGGCTGTACATGTAAATCAATGATAGCTGATGTTGATGCGTCTAATGCGCTCTCCCCTGTATTAGACGCATCAACAATTCAGCGCGCATGCATTATTTTGTCTAATTTCTCTCCCAACAAGTAATACGCGATCATTAGCCTATTTATTTATTTATTTATTTCTTATTTAACCTGGGGTGACCAATCAATGCACTGGCACTGTTCTCCCTTGGTTCCCAGGCCTATACATGTGCAATATTTTGTTTGTCTTTTAACATGTCTTGAGTAAAAACAATTTTGTATTATTGTGTAATGCATTCTTTTGATCTTACGAAGAAACTCTTGATAAACTTTATGCTACAAATATATATCCTGTGATTTTTTACATGTACAACCGTCTTCCCTAGTAAAAGTGGCACAATTGTGATTTTACCCTTTCTTTGTTAACTAAACATATCTCAAGATTAAAACAAGCAAATTGAACAGACTAAACGGTATTTGAGAGCTAAGACTCTGAACAAGCCACTCGCAAAACACTGATAACTATCCCCTATTGTGCTGGTGTCTCTGAAACAGTAAAGAACATCTATAAACTCTTCGGCATCACAACCGCGTTTAAGCCGGTAAACAAATTGCGCGGAAAACTAGTGCATGTTAAAGAGAAAGAAAAGCCCCCCAGAGGCAAACAGTCTAACCTTGTCTACGATTATAAGTGTGGGGATTTGGACTGCACAGAAGCGTATGTAGGAGAAACAAAGCAATCCCTTAAAGCTCGTCTTGGTCAACATAGACGGCCTAGTTCTACTGACTGGCAACCGGATTCTGCTATATACGCTCATGCCAAAACTTCCGGACACCAAATCGATACGGAGGATGTTATCATTCTAGATCGTGAGGAGAGGTGGTTTGAGCGGGGAGTTCGAGAAGCGATTTGGGAACGAGTGGAGAAGCCATCCCTCAACAAACGAGGGGGCATGAGATTCCAACTGTCGCACGCCTGTGATTCATCGATTGTCAATATTCCTTGCCGGTTGACACGTGACCAGTCTCCGACTACGATTAATACCGGAGCATCTTTGCAGTTGCCAGATGAAGTCCAATGAGATTGGATGAAAATTCGCAAAATTCGTAAGTTATTCCAGTATTTTATTTATAATTCATCTCCATGTAATGAAAACATCGATGAAGACGTAGCTGTGGGGGTGTACGTGTGTGAGGGCTAGAGAGGTAGAGAGAGTGAGAAGGAGAGAGAGAGAGAGAGAGAGATGGAGAGAGAGAGAGAGAGGGGGGGGGAGGGAGACATAATAGAGGCCCTGCATCAGTTTATCGATTGGCTCCAAACAAAGGATTTGAACCGGTGTCCTTCACCGTAGTTATGGCGGAGTGTAGTCCATTCAATCAAATGTTGTCATCAACCCATTTGATCGTAGTGCAGGGTTATGTGTGTGAGACGAACTGTCACGGTAGATTGCAATCATGCTTTTGTTGAATGCATTTGAGTAGTCCGCCATATTTACGGGATGATACGTCACATGCAAGGCCTCTATACGAAAATAATGCATTAGATGAAGTGTGAGATATAGACAGGAGGAACGACGGAAATTTAAAAAGCAAGAACTGTAAGTGAATTATAGTAGTAAGTTGTGTACAAGTTGTTTATATATGTGATGCGATCAAGCAAAATCAGTCGGAACTCGGAAATATTAAAATTTCAGTTCTTACAGGATAGGAAAAATTATTTACAAAGCTGAATTTGCACAAAATCCCATTGAAAATGAACAAACAGTTCTCAAAATCAATATTTCCGAGTGATTTGCTTGATTGCATCACATAATTGTTTCTTACGATGGCAGCATGGTTGTTGGACAAGTTCCACACATTTAAACTGTAAAAAGAAATTGTTTTGTGGCTAACACATATGTGATGCGATCAAGAAAAATCAGTCGGAACTCGGAAATATTGATTTTGAAATATAGCCAAACTAAGGAAATAATTCCTTTTGATTCCTCTTGTTTTGGAAACTTTTTAGTTGCTCATAACTTTGGAACTGGTTGTTCAATTTCAATGAAATGCAGCGTTGTAAATGCTTTTTACTATTCTATAAGAAACTGAAAATTTAATATTTCCGAGTTCCGACATTTTTTGCTTGATCGCATCACATAATCAAATAAGGCAATGGCATTATACAGTGACTGGATGAATAATCCCATTCATGATTTTAATATCTAAAAAGCTTTTAAGAAGGGTTCACTCAGTCTTCTTGACGTTAGCTTTAAGTATAGATAAAAAGGATTTGCTCCATAAAACTAACAGCATTTAAAATGCTTCGCGCACAAAGAGCTGAAAATAGCATGATTACTTGTCAAAGTATTTTTAATAGGTGTTCACTCACTCAGTGATTTGTATCATAGAAATAACACTATTGAAAATACTTTCTTGGTCATATAAATACATTTGACGTAAGTTAGCAATAGATATGAGTGGAATTATTTACATGCTTTATGAAATAGACATATGAGATATTATGATCATATACATAATTTTTGATCGTTTGAAGGTTGACAAATTATTGTGTACGGAGAATCGCTGAATTTCCTTTAAATAACTGTTTTTAATTGTAACATTCTCTTAAATAGTATATGATCACTGATTAAAACAGTGATTTATTTTTGGTTGGATTACCCACACACCACCCTACGCCATACATAAATTCGACTAACCCCATTTTCCTAAAATGAAATTGTCAAAAAATAAACGTGGCAGAGGTGAGCTTCGAACCCATGACGCACACTTCTGCTATCGAACTAATATCAGTAGAGAATCCGCGTACCAACGCACTAGACCACTCGGCCATATATTCTTAAGTAGCTGAAATTTGAAACTACGATAACTTCAACATACCGGGTATAGAATTAATAATATTATGACAAACAAAGACAGAAAACAAATCATGTTTTACTTGCTTATAGACGAATCTAATGACCAAGTGATGGTCAGAATTCATGTCTGTCCAATTGGGTGGATTAAAGCCGCTTGAAAATCGATGTTATACTGTATTATGTTGTAAACTTTCATCACTCTATTGTCTACGTATGACTCTGATGATGGAATGCAATTTAAAAATCCCCGCCAATGCCGCATCATTTCACATTTTAGGCGGGATGGACCCGAATTGCATTGAAAACGCCAAAATGCAGTCACAAAATATATAGTAAATCATCAAAACGAATGGTAACGTAGGTATGTGGAAAAGACCTGTATTAACAATTAAAAAAAAGTATGTGCCCAAAGCATGTCAAAAATATCATTCGGGAAAAACATCCCAAAATTTAAAAATGAACTTTCCAAAATAGATACATATTCTCAACTCGTCGCTTCCCCTCTACAGTTACATGTACTTTAAGTTTGCCCCTATCAGAGCCCTTAATTACTGATATTATGCTGATAAAGCCATGCAAATAAAGAAGCAAGTTTGAGATATCCATTATACCATTTCGAGTGAAACGCCCGCGGGTAAAATCAATGGCAAGGCTCATTCATTAATGATATTATCCTTTAAAAAGAGACAATAAAAGTTTCATCTGTGTATGTATAAAAAGGTCTTATCGTACTGAAAAATGAAAAACAAAATAACATCTACAACGACCAAGAAAATCACGTCAATTCAAGGAGCCAACCACTACTAGGATGGTAAGTGTTGTGGTTCAATATGAGCTATTCGAACTTTTCAAATGTTAAATAAAATATCAAGTATAATCTAGCACGTTTCGTTTATGATGAATATTTCTGACGGCTTTTGTAAAAATCCAGCTCAGAATCTAATATTTAAAAAAGATTTTAAAAAGGATTCACTTAGTCTTCATCTTGGCATTACATTAAGCAAGTAGGTTGAAGTGTTGAAAATGCTTTCTTGTTCAATTATACTTTGCTATATGGAGCATTACAAATCGAAATTTTCATGATTTATTATAACTTATTGATTGCTTTTTAACTTTTATTTTAAGGCATTTTACGGAATTCCTTTCTTCTATTTTCACACAGTTTAAAAGAGCGCAACACTTGGCTGAAATAGTCTTCTTCCGTGTTATCTTATTGTTAGTCAACATGCTTTATTGTAGCAACGTAACAATGATCACAACTGCCATGACGACCACGCTGCTGAATGTATTCTTCTGATCAAATTTTATATAGGCTACATCTGTCTGTAAAGTTCACGCGCAGTAACCTAAAACAATCTATTTAACAATGCATTCAGTCAATTGATTTTTTGTAAACGAGATCGAAATTTTCCTGAGGCTCACAGCAGCAGTTTTATCGCTCACCAAAGCGACAAGAACTGACTCGACTTATCCGCAAATAATGTCTCAAAACCAAAGATACACCATATAGGTTGAAAATGCACCCCAAATCTGCCGCAAATCCCCGCATTCTCTTTCCCCGAGGGGGAAGAAACCGACATAGATACAAATAAATACAAAATCAAGTAAATCTGGAAATCTTGAAAATCCCACATGGAAATTATATTAAAATATCGGTAATAAAGATAAACCACGTACCTTTTCCAAATGAATATTGTAATAATGTTTCCGCTGCTTGCCACTTTTTGTATTAGCACGGTAACCTTTGGCGGGTTCCGTTTATTGGACATCATAACGCTTAAATCACATACAATTTATGGAGGCATTTCAATTCAATAACGATTAGGAAGGATTTCTATTTTCTTTTCAGCAGGCTAATAAAACAAGCAATCTTTTGCATTTTGCCTGAAATCTTGTTTCAGGCTATGGGCAACATTTAACTGCATATGCCAAAAGATATAAACATCTCAAGAAGAGGAGAGCAAATGTCGAACCTTCACTGAATAAAGATGGTATTGTGCGAGCCATGAAAGCAGGCCACAATAGATACGTTTTCGCTGACACAAGTATCATTATTCTGCTACTGTTTCCTTTTTACAGGACATTCGCTTTCGGGTATCGAAGGCAAAGGTCACGAGGTCACAACCAGGTCACGAGGTCACAACCAGGTCACGAGGTCCAAAGTCAACCGGAACGCCATTTTGAAGGGTCAACCGAAAGTGCCGCCATTTTGAGACGATTATTGGAGTCCCTATCGACGTTAATCTTTAGGGACGTTATTCTTTACAGATGTTACCCTAAATTTAATACGTTTAATATTTACTGTACTTCCGGTTGACCTTTCAAAATGGCGACATTCCTGTTGACCTTTCAAAATGGTGACACTTTCGGATGCCTTTCAAATTGGCGGTACTTCCAGTTGACCTCTGACCTCGTCAACGGAAAGGAACGGCATATAAAGCAATGTATACTACAATATAACTATCCGCCCAATCTGGAATGTTCATTTAATTATATTATTTATATTTTGTCTATTCGAAGCTCAATCATTTAGTTTCAAGAACCATACAACATGCAGGAATATTGCCGCAGTATTTTTTTTTTGAGAGAAGAGATTTCATCAGATTAAACGGCTGCCCCTCTAAGTCATTTTTTTTTCTTTTTTCAAACTAATATTTTTTAATTCGTTCGTCAAGTTTCGTTGCTTTGATCAAGCTGATACTAAAAGGCCGCAGATTACACTTTATGAATGTGATATCGTTTTCCAACAAGAACCATAACTTTTTATTATTATCCCGAAACCTGATCAACGTCAAATCTAAGTGTCATGTTTTCGGTGTCTTCTTAACCTCGGACTTATTATTGAAATCGAAGGTTTTTTAAATTCAAATTCAGGTGTTGTTATTGGCTCTATAATATACAGCCTGTCTTCCCTTTCGTTGTTAACTAAACATATCTCGAGATTTAAACAAGCAAATTTAACAGAACAAACGTCATTTGAGATCTAAGACTGCGCCCTTGACGTTGATGTAAGTATCATGTCACAACGGTATTTTCTAATTGCCAAAGAGGGCGCTTTTTACTTGCACAACTCTTTTTGAGACAGGCTGTATACATCTTCGTACCGCCTGTACTTAGACGAATACATTTACAACCAAATTAGTTACATGGTTTCCAATCATGCGCAGTTGACGTTATCTATGCCATGTTACCACGCTTGATCAACTCTATCCCACAGTAGATACAGATTTATTTTCAAATTCCCACGGTCGCAGTATCTTGCAGGACAACACTCTTTTCATTGCATTCCGAAAATCTCGATTCCTCCAAGTATACAAGACAGGATTCCAAGTTGAATTCGATACAAATAGAATACTCGCAAATAAATGATATTCAATGCTAAGTAGATGATACTCATGGTCTATAAATTCTGCTATGGTATATGGCATAACACAAAAACAAAACATCCCAAAATGATGAATAAATCCTTAGTTAGTTTTAGGTCTTTCTTTCGACGCTCCTCTTTTCGATTGACGATCACTTCGTGTTGAGCTACACGAAGTCTGGATTTTCGAACCGTTACAAAAATTTGCAAGTAACACATAAAAGTTATTATTAATGGTACACCAATAGAGAAACATATTGTGTACATCTCGTAATTTGATGGCGTATCGTGGTCAAAATCACACATTCCTTTAGCTGTGTTGTATCCAAAACCTCCCCAGCCGAAGAATGGAGGTAAGAGAACACTGCAGCCCCACAAATAACTACAGGCAATCATCAGAGGAGTAAACCGCCTGTTGAAGACCTTTCGGTAGATGTTTGCACCGAGCACAATCAGAAAATACCGATTGAACGAAATCGATGCTAACGAAAATATAGACACAGAGCATAAACCAATGATTAAGATTCCTATTACGAAACAAAGATTTGGGTGTTTTTGTTGCTCGATGCATCCACCATCCTGACGATGTGCAAAGAAGTAGATTTCTACCGGCATACAAACAGTGCATACAAGTACATCTGCTATGCTTAGATTCATAACGAAAGCGTTAGTAAATGTTTGGAGTTTTTTCGAAGTACAAATACAAACAATAACTAAAGCATTTCCGAGTGTACCAGCAATTGAATTGAAAGCATACCAACCTATAAAAATATACTGAGCAATCATTGATATATTACTAGTAGCTTCCTCTAAAGTACTATTGCTGCTGCAATTAATTGGCGACATGATGTTTTAAAGTTGTGCGGAGAATACAAAATAGTCTGTACTGTGCTGACGAGTTACGTACTCGAAATGACAACAATATATGATCAATAACGATGCGCTTAGTTCGTTGGTGGCTTTTCCGAGACAGTAGTATAGCACTAATGTCAAGGCTTGGGCATGCAGTATTCAATTCCGATGTAATATTTAATTGGTCACGACAGGATTTTCAATCTTTTCCATTCTGCCCGACAGAAAAATTAATCATATGGGTCGCACATGCCACACCAATTAGTTTCTCGCTTGTAGACAAGAAAAAAATGAAACATTTAAGTTAACCAATTGTCTTCAATTTGATGCCAATCTACGGTACATTATGTGCGCAATAGTGTAAGTCACAAACTATAATTAAAAACGATAACACTGACGTCAAGGCTGGCGAAATCTCGATAAGTGAAAAGTGTCAAGACCGAAATCACATAGCTAAAAACTCAATTTTCAGGATGAAATGTATAAATTTGAAGTAATATATTACGCTTCAGTGTCACTAGCTTCCTTGATAGATCAGTTGCTAGATAGCCAGGAGTTCCGGTTTCTTCATGATCAAGGTTGAAAAATATGCAAAGAAAAAAATGTAAAAAAATGCTTTTTGTTAGTGGAGAGCCCGGGGGCACTCCAACTTTGGAGGTGACGCGTATGTAGGGCTGTTAAGACCCCCTTTTCAGCATCGCTGTCTCCCAAAGACCCCATATTTTTTACGAACACATGCTCTGTCACTCAAAGACCCCTTATTTTTCCATTTGATCTGTCACCCAAAGACCCTTACAAGTTCAATTTGAGGTTTCTGTGGCGCTGATTCGGCTCTCACCCAAAGATCCCATTTAAAAAGGTAATGTTCTCACCCAATGACCCCATATTTTTACATTTTGCTCTCACCGAATGCCGAAAATCATGCTCTCACCCAATGACCCCTATTTTTTACATTTTGCTCTCACCGAATGGCCCTTAGTGTAAAAGTGCCAGCCCTACACCTATATCCATTTCATATTGAAGTGCCCCCCTCCCCCGGGTGCAGATTTAAGCATAGCCCTTAGGGTTTCGGGCAAAAGTCACCATTGGTCACTAAAACAACCATGTATTTCATCTACTCATTAAAGCAATCGAGTAGAAGATTGGAACTAATTGACCATTACAGTGAAAATTGATTATAAATGTGCGGAAACTACAACGCAATAACCATTTTAACCAGAGTAATGGACCATTTCAGATTTAAATTACTAATAGTTGCCGTATATGAAAGCCACATAATTTTGAGTGCCGGCAGCCTAAGCAGTCGGTAGTGATTGCTGCGTGCGATTCTCTGTTCAAAAAGCTTAGACTATTGTTTTAAAATAAAAATATTTGATCCAGCATCGGCACTGACTTTGTACAACAGCAAAAATCACAATGATGAAATACTACTCCTGATTCCAGAAAAATACAGCACTAATCTTCTTCTTTACCTAGCTGGGGGGGGGTTACATCCCCAGCTAGGTATTCTAGATTCTAGTGCTATCCTATTCTGCTTCTTTCTTCTGGCACCAAATTCAAAATGCTTCTCCTCCTACATGTTACACCCCTACAATTACGTCACTTCCACATAAGTATCGGCTATATCCCACACCACTCCAAGCCATACATAAATTCTCCCAGTCACATTTCCCCAATATGAAATTTAAAAAAAGTTAAATTTTAATTTTACTTCTTTTAAAGTTTGGCAGAGTTTCGAACTCACGGCGCACCACGCCGCTTTGGATATGCTCTATGAGTCTAGCGCCTTAGACCACTCGGCCACTTGTCTTGATGGAATCCATTTGAAACTTATTTGACGATATAATCGCAACTTCAATATAGGCCTACCACGTGACAAGCAAAAGCAGAAAACGTACCATATTTTGGAATTTTATTTGCCTAAAAACATTAATGTGTATTAATAGTGCTCAATTGTTGATAATCCGACAATAAACATGATAAATGCGCGTCTATATGGACAATACATTATATCGATTTTGACATGTGCTCGCACGGTGTCAGTACATTTCCATGGTCAGTAAAATACCATAGAGGAACCTACCATTTTTCTTGTATACACGTTCGATGTTTTTATCAATTACATAAAAAATCCATTTTAGACCCCAAATGTTTTTTCAGGAAATAAAAGATTAGATTACCATAAAAACGAAACAGTAATCTTTTGCCGGGTCTAATGTTATTTATACATAGAATTTTCAACGTTTTTTCTATCCATATTCTTGCTCAATTAAAAAAATATTTTGGCGTATATAAAAGTGAAATAAAATTCTCTCCCTCATAAACGACGTCAAATGTGCCACAATTGGGTATCACGAATCGTTATATATGATGTGCAGTTAATATTCATATTTTCTTTTATACAGAGGATAAAAATATTTTCTTGAAAACCCTCTCACTCGGTTATTTCAAAACGGTAACCACGCTTCCCTAGAATGTGCAATAATTTAGCATTAAAATTTTTCTTATTCTAACAGCAAGCGTTTCTAGAATGCAGTATGGCGAAATGTGGTGTAGCTATATCCCGTGCCCATAGGGTGTAAACAGAATTTGGGTCGAAGGTCATTGAGGGGGCATTTCCGGTATATAACCAAATACCTTCAAAAAGCTTCTTCTGCCACATATTACATAGTAAAATGACGTCACTTGCACATGTGCATCGGCTTTACCCAGTGCCTATAACTTATACATAGAATTGGTGTCAAAGGTCATTAAGGGGGTAAAGTCTTACAATTACATTATGTAGACATCTATAAGGGGTATTGGTGACAAAGATATGAGCAACTAAAAAGTTTTCAAAACAAGAGGAATCAAAAGGAATTATTTCCTTTAACGCACACTTCTGCTATCGAACTAATATCAGTAGAGAACCAGTGTACCAACGCGCTAGACCACTCGGCCATAGATATTTAAAGTAGCTTTCTTGAAATTTGAAACTATATAGATAACTTCAACATACCGGGTATAGAATTAATAATATTATGACAAACAAAGACAGAAAACAAACAATGTTTTACCTGCTTATAGACGAATCTAATGACCAAGTGATGGTCAGAATTCATTCGGCCATTACTGAGTCCCCCGCAGCATTCCATTGTCTACGTATGATGGAATGCAGTTTAAAATCCCCACCAAGGCCGCATCATTTCACACTTTAGGTGGGATGGACTCGAATTGCATTGAAAACGCCAAAATGCAGTCACAAAATATATAAAATTAGTAAATCACCAAAACGAATGGTAACGTAGGTATGTGGAAAAGAACTGTATTAACAATAACAAAGTATGTGCCCAAAGCATGTTGCTTTCTTGAAATATCATCAAGAATATCAAATTTGGGAAAAACATCCCAAAATTTAAAACAAAATGAACTTTCCAAAATAAATACATATTCTCAACTCGTCGCTTCCCCTCTACAGTTACATCCACTTTTGTAAAAATCCAGCTCATAATCTAATATTTAAAAAAGCTTTTAAAAAGGATTCACTTAGTCTTCTTCTTGGCATTACCTTAAGCAAGTAGGTTGAAGTGATTTGCTCCATAAAACTAACAGCATTGAAAATGCTTTCTTGTTAAATTATACTTCTGCTATATAGAGCATTACAAATAAATTTATTATGACTTATTGATTGCTTTTAACTTTTATTTTAAGGTATTACGGAATTCCTTTCTTCTATTTTCAAACAACGTAACAATAATCACAACTGCCATGACGACCACGCTGCTGAATGTATTCATTTGATCAAATTTTACATCTTTCTATAAAGTTCACGCGCAGTTACCTAAAACAATCTATTTCACAATGCATTCAGTCAATTGGTTTTTTTGTAAACGAGATCGAAATTTTCTTGAGGCTCGTAGCAGCAGTTTTATTGCTCACCAAAGCGGCAAGAACTGACTCGACTTTGCATCGTCATGTGATATCCGCAAATTAATGTCTCAAAACCAAAGTTACACCATATAGGTTGAATAATGCACCCCAAATCTGCTTTAAATCCCCACACCCTATTTCCACTAAAAAACCCGAGGGGTATGTATAAAGAAACCAACATAGATACCAATGAAAAAAGTCAAGTAAACCTGGATTATGAAACTCTTGAAAAATCCACAGGGAAATTACATTGAAATGTCGGTAATAAAGAAAAACCATGTACCTTTTCCACATGAATGTTGTAATAACGTTTCCGTTGCTTGCCACTTCTTTGTACTAGCATGGTAACCTTCAGGCGTGTTCCCTTTATTGGACATTATTTTCATAACGCTTAAATCACATACCATTTATAGAAGCATTATGCCTATTCAAATCAATAACGATTAGGAACGATTTCAATTTTTTCAGTAAGCTAATAAAATAAGCAATCTTGCATTTTGCCTGAAATCGTGTTTCCAGCTATAAGCTATAAGCTAAATTTAATTGCATTTGACAAAAGATATATATATATATATATATATAAATTCATCGGTATGTTATTACATTCACGCAAAACCATGACAACTAACAAGCGAGACCTTAAAAATTCAGATTAGAGAACTTTTGGTGTCGAACCTTCACGGAATAAAGGTGATATTGTGCAAGCCATGAAAGCAGGCCAAAAGCGATACGTTTTCGATGAGAAGCATCATTATTCACTGTGGAAGTGATGTAATAATCGGATTGACTACCATAGCAATAGGTTCAAACAATTTTTGATTATATCGCATGTCTGCAATCATGAATTGAATACAATACCGCTCTTTTAAAATATACTAATCTTACAGGTCCGAGTGATCAGCATGATATGAATGTTCTACAGAAACAGAATTACGATCAAGGTCTTTATCCCTGCTCTTTGACATCATGGTTCAATGCAGAGGTACCGCGTGAACGTACTAGTGCAGCGCGATATAATCAAATATTGTTAGAAACTATTGCTATAGTAGCTATTACGTCACTTCTACAGCGAATTCAGCTACATCCGCAGTAGTAATATTATTTTCCAGGACGTTTACTTTCGGGTCTCGAGGTCAAAGGTCAACTGGAACGCCGTTTTGAAAGATCAAGTGGAAGTGTCGTCATTTTGAAAGGTCAACCGGATGTCTCGCCATTTTCAAAGATCAACCGAAAATACCGCCATTTTGAGTCGATAATTCTTTATTGACGTTATTCTCTACAGATGTTACCGTATATTAAAAACTTTTAATACTACCGGAACTTCCGGTTGACCTTTCAAAATGGCGACAATTCCTGTTGACCTTTCCTGTTGACCTTTGACCTCGTCAGCTGGAAGTGATCACGTGAAACGGAAAGGAACGTCCTAGAAAGCAATATCTACTACTATATAACTACTTGCCGCCCAATCTGGATTCATCTTTATATTATGTTATTTATAACTTGTCGAAGCTCATGTATTTAATTTAGACAAGACGTTTTAAAGAGTGCTCAGTTAATTGATCATCATTATAGCTATACCGTATTTATCATTTTATAAATTACAAAGTCATTAGAAGTTGAGAAAAAATTTTACGTGTATATCTTTGGCAGTAAATGTATTTATGACCAGATCAAATGGCTTCCCCTCAGTGTCATTGTTTTCTCTCCTTTTTGCCAAAATAATGGGGTTTTTTTTATTCGTACGTCAATCTCAGTTGCTTTAATCAAGCCGATTCTAAAAGGCTACAGATTAAATTTTGTGAATGGGACATCGTTTTGCAACAAGAACCATTTTGGTATCTTCTTAGTCTCGGACTTATTATAGGTGAAGACAAATCGAAAGTTTTTGGTTCAACTTCAGGTGTTGTTATTGGCTCTATAATACATCTTCGTACCGCCTATACGAGGCTCATTTCATTCAAAACGTTCTATCTGTTAGGTCATAACTTTTGTTTTGTTAAAGGTAGCTACTTGAGAATGTGCATACATATAGTTTATAATGCCACCTACAGTTGGTGAAAAAATCATGTAAAGACCATTTTCAGATTTTTGTTAGTGATCTGAAAACCACAGTAAGATATGGTTCACCGGAAACGGTCAAAATATGTACAATATTTACTAAGGCGTCACAGTGTTTTGAAGATCCCATAATTATTCCATTTGGTCATGTTATACAGTAAAAACTACTAGTATATAAAACACAAGAATAGTCATACAATTATGTACTGGTTAAAAGGTTGCCACAAACTGAAAATAATGGACATTAAATGCACAAAACTAGTAGAACAAATAGCCAGTGTAATAAAATTATTATAGATGACCACAAACACAGTTTATGAAGATATTGACTTTAATAAAACATAGTGTAAAATGGTAGCATTATGTCGCTTTTTTTGGAATAAAATACCAAAATAGATCACAATAGGTGCATTACGAACTGTATGTAGCTACCTTTAACAAAACAAAAGTTATGACCAAACAGGTAGAACTTTTTGAATGACCCTCGTATACTACGAATACCTTCACAATTATCTATCACAGCTTATCACACTTGATCAACTTTAATCAATAGTAGATGCTGATTTGTTTTCAAGTTCCCGTGGTCGAAATATCTTGCAGGACAACACTCTTTTCATTGCATTTCGAAAATCTTGATTCCTCCAAGCATACAAGAAAGGATTCCAAGTTGAATTTGATACTAATAGAATACTCGCAAATAAATGATATTCAATGCTAAGTATATGATACTCGTGATCTATAAATTCTGCTATGGTATATGGCATAACACAAAAACAGAACATCCCAAAAATGATGAATAAATCCTTAGTTAGTTTCAGGTCTTTCTTTCGACGCTCCTCCTTTCGATTGACGATCAATTCGTGTTGAGCTACACGAAGTCTGGATTTTCGAACGGTTACAAAAATTTGCATGTAACAAATAAAGGTTATTATTAATGGTACACCAATAGAGAAACATATTGTGTACTTCTCGTAATTTGAATGCGTATCGTGGTCAAAATCACACATTCCTTTAGCGGTGTTGTATCCAAAACCTCCCCAGCCGAAGAACGGAGGTAAGAGAACACTGCAACCCCACAAATAACTACAGGCAATCACCAGAGGAATAAACCGTCTGTTGAAGATCTTTCGGTAAATGTTTGCACCGTGCACAATCAGAAAATACCGATTGAACGAAATCGATGCTAAAGAAAATATAGACACAGAGCATAAACCAACGATTAAGATTCCTATTACGAAACAAAGCTTTGGGTGTTTTTGTTGCTGAATGCAGCCACCATCCTGACGATGTGCAAAGAAGTAGATTTCTACCGGCATACAAACAGTGCATACAAGTACATCTGTTATGCTTAGATTCATAACGAAAGCGTTAGTAAATGTTTGGAGTTTTTTCGAAGTACAAATACAAACAATAACCAGAGTATTGCCAAGTGCACCAGCAATTGAATTGAAGGCATACCAAACTATAAAAATATATTGAGCAATCCTTGATATATTACTAGTAGTATCTTCATCCAAAGTAATATTGGTGCTACAACTAATTGACGACATGATGTTGTAGAGCTGTGTATGTACTGTGTTGACGAGTTACTCGAAATGACAACAAGATGATGCGCTTAATTCGTTGGTGGCTTTTCCGAGACAATAATAGTACACCACTAATGTCAGGGCTTGCGCATGCAGTATTCAATTCCGATGTAACATTTAATTGCTCACTGCGGGATTTTCAATCTTTGTCTATTCTGCCCGACAGAAATAATAATTATACAGGTCATTTCACCCATTTGCATCCCTTCAATGCCAATGTACAGTACAGTACAGTATGTGCGCAACAGTGTATGTCACAGAGTAGTATTTAAAACCGATAACACAGACGTCAATGCTGTCGAAATCTCGATATTAAAGTGAAAATTGTCAAGACAGAAATCACAGGCCATAAACTCAATTTTCAGGATGACATATGATCGTATATAAATTTGAAGTAATACATTACGGTTCAGTATCACTAGCTTCCTTGATAGATCAGTTGCTAAGAAAGTTGGTCTAGATAGCCAGGTTTCTTCATGATCAAGGATGAAAAATATACTTCCTTGACGGACTCGAACGAAGGAATAAAAATTCAAAAGCAATTAATATTATGTTAGTGCTTTTCGTTAGTGCAGAGTTAAGCATAGCGCTTAAGATTTCGGACAAAAGTCACTGAAACACCCATTTCATTTCTTCGTTTTGGTATTCTATCTACTCATTACAGCAATGAGTAAAAGACTGAAACTAATTGACCATTACAGTCAAAATTGATTATAAATGAGCGGAAACTAGTATGCAATAACCATTTGAACCAGAATAATGAACTATTTAAGTGTCACCCCACCTAATTAACATACATAGTTGGCCAAGGTCAAAAAATTTTTATCGTGTTGGTCGAAAGGGCTTTGGGTGTAGATTGTAAAAATCCACTTTGCTCACTCATATGTTACCCGTTACCATGGTAACGACCCGGAATGTATTTTAGGCGATTTTAGCTCATTTCAGGCTGAAAATGCTGAAATTTGCCTAATAAAGAACGGACCATAGCTCCAATATGCAAGAAGGTAGAAGAAATTTTGATTATATCCTTACAATGGACCATCCTTCTACTTTCCAACAAAAAATATAATTATTCATGAGGTGTTCGTTTGTATCTTTTTTAGACCTGGCAACACTTATAGTTTTGCCATTTTGAAAAAGTGGCAATTTTGACCTATTTTTGAGGTGCAAAAACACTATTGGCCATGACTCCCAGAATATTGTAATTGTGGTTGTGAACAAAGCAGACCATGCCCCATTCAAAATTGATATAAATGGCTTGGGGGATTATATCAGTAAAGCGGAGTGTTGCCAGAAAATAACACATTTATTGAAAAAGGCTAAATTTGACATGGAGTGTTTTTCCCTGTATTTAGGTAATACTAAACATATTTTTTATGTTTGTGCATCATGTTATCTCACAATTGAATGTTTTTGATCAAGATATTAAATATTAAATGAATTCAATTCCTTTTTTGATATTTAAAGTGTTGCCAGTCTTCAAAAACAGCGTTTTAATATATTTTAGTCAAATAACTACATGTAGTTAGTAATTAGCACATATTTTTAAAAAAGTCTAAAACCAAATGATAAAAGTATAATCACTTGGACTATACGTCTAGATATTGATTTTGCAGCCTAGCAGGCCTTACGTCATTCAACAATAAGCTATGGCAACTGCAGTGTTGCCATAAAATCAGCCAATTTAGTACTTGGTCACATTTTTTAAGTTGGTACCCCATTGGTGCACATTTGGAAATTTGGTTGAAATCACCTCTTTTTGCACCTTTTTGGTTATATCTCAAATGTAGTTCAAGAAAAGTATGCAAACCCATACATTTCTGGAAAGCTTATGCTTCATAGATGGCCATTACATTAGCTATCATTTGAATATACAGGGTGATCGATAGGTAATATAGGGAGTAACAAAATAATTCCACACAAAAAGTTGAATAGTATTATGCCAATCTCATCTAACTGAAATTCGTTTTTTCTTTAAAGAAAGTACACAGTTTGCCCTTTCTAAAACTACAACATTTATGTTAATTAATTATCTGTACAATCACTGTACAGGGTGTGCAAAAAAAACGAACATAATTTATTCGGAATCTATATGATAATATATAATCTCATTGAAGTAGCTCAATATCGTAAGATTATACTTACTGACTAAAATCTCAGTTTTGATGCTGCATATACTTGTGCTGCATATATATTAGTCTGAAAACAGAATGATTTCATATGCCATGAAACTACTAAAATGATTGCTTATCTTATTTTCCAGGGTGTGCCAAATTTTACCGTTGTGAAATGCTATTATTGAGTGGCCAAATTCCCAGCAGAAATGTTGACAGTTAAATCTACCACTTGAAATGTTGTTTTTGCATTGTTTATTGTATTCAATTCGATTCCACAGATTTCATATGCATTACAAATGAATAGAACATTATAGGGTGTGTCAAAATGATTTTACTAACTAAATATAGCATGCATGTTAGGGCTGACATGTACAAAGCATGTCAATGTTCAAGTACACTTTTATAAATTCTAGGATAATTGTAAGAATTGCAGAGAATTCTTTTTTCATTTTGAAATTACACCATTTTATTCCATTTTTATGGTTCAATGTTCAAGCCAACACAATCAATTGGCAACTTGTCTTCCTCATTATTATATTAATTAAAACAGAATTAGGAATTAACAGGAAGCTAGAAATTACTTTAAATAAATGATTTTGCAATAAAACTTTTAAGATTCAGCAGCACTTTTCTTTAATACATTGTAGCTAGTCCTGGTGCAAGTAGGCC
The DNA here is from genome assembly GCF_039555335.1 of Amphiura filiformis. NCBI lineage: Eukaryota > Metazoa > Echinodermata > Ophiuroidea > Amphilepidida > Amphiuridae > Amphiura > Amphiura filiformis. The sequence goes on from NC_092632.1 coordinate 35,318,838, forward strand.
TATTGGAGTTCTTAAAAATTTCAAACATACGCTACATAGAAGAAATGCATTAACCACATAGCTTCTTCCATAGGAGTATTCAGTGACTGCTATAATTAATTAACGTCCCTGATTAATTGAAATGGTTGTGATTCTTTCGAAGAAATGAATATTCTTTCGTTTAAGTTTTTTTAATTCCTGTTATGCCTTTAACATATTTTGCAAAGAAAAGAAAAAAACTTGAAACACACACAGTCACCCATAGGAAATGTACATGCCTGCACATCATCCACCTTCACCCTGACTAATTAGCTACTGCAATTAATTGAACAAATATGCTCTCATTTAAGCCCAAGTGTACATCCCTGCTATGCTGATAACGTCTTTTATGAGGGGAACATTCAACACAAAGCTACACAAGTCACCGAAAATGTGACAAATCCGCCTTTTCTGGGTACCAACCCCGGGGGGGGGGGCCACTCACATAATTGGTCTGTACGCATGCGTGACCAAAAAAACAAGGAAAAGGGGGTGTTTTTTTTAGGCAAGGCGAGTTACGCGAGTGACGCATTTAGGGTCTAAAAAACACTGATTTTCAAGAATAAGGGTAGTTTTCTGAAACTGAACAACTTGTTTAGGGTACCTTTTCAAATTTTTGGTAAATTACGAGTCCGAAAAGGGTACATTTTTTCATTTTTACTGGCCAAAAAACTCATTAGGGGTAAATTCTATATTAAATTACCTTATTAAGGGCTAAATTTGCTGGTAGGGTAAAACTCGTTTAGGGGGTGTTTGAAAAAAAATTGGTCACGCATGCGTACAATGTCATATTTGAGTGATCCCCCCGGGGTACCAACTTAAACAATATGACCACTTTCTTTCTACAGACTACATTGTCAGGCACTGATTTCTCTTCACATCTATATGGTATTTCACAAAATTGTTGCTTGATATCCTTATAAATTTGGATCAATTCTAAACAAAGTGTTTTGTGTCATAATGTACTATATACACCAGTGTTAAAAGAAAAAGACACACTTCTGCATTGCAAACATTACAAATAATATGAAATTTCTGCCTTATTTCTCATAACAAGAGTTATTTAACAAGCTTCAAATTATCAATGATATCTGCTCAGTGGCATAGCTCTGAGGGCAAGGTGTGTGTGTGCCGGGGGGGCTCCCCCAATTTTGGACAAGTTTGCACCTCCCCCCAAATATGCCCCCCCTCTGAACATGTCCTGTTTATGCTACTGTATCTGCTGGACAAAAGGTGGGATAGAGGGCAATGATACATTGATAATCAAGTAAGATATGTATATATTATAGGGGCAAGGACTACAACTACTGCACTGAAAATTCAGCAACTCAAGGCAAGAAGTTAATTGATTTATTGATCAAATATTGGTTTACCCTCATTTTTGACTGTAACGCCACAACTGGTTTGTGTGCTGAAATACAATTTCCAGTGCAGTAGTTGTAGTCATTGCCCCTATAATATACATAACTTACTTGTCACCAATGCGCTCTAATTTTTGAGAAAAAGTCAAAAATATGCGCAAAATTGGGCAGGGGTGTAATACCCCCTTAAATAACTCTTGTTAGGAGAAATAAGGCAGAAAAATTCATGTTATCATCAGTTTGTAATGTTTACAATGCAGAATTGTGTCTTTTTTCTGTTAACACAGGTGTATAGTACATCATAACATAATACACTTTGTTTAGAATTGAATTCTCAAATTCCCCAAAATCAGTACATAACAATGTAGTCTGTAGAAAGAAAGTACGGTACTAAATTTGCTTACTTTATGGCAACACTGCAGTTGAAATCCCTAGCTTATTGCTGAATGATGTAAGGCCTGTTACATCAATATTCAGAAGTATAGTCCAAGTGATTATACTTTTATCATTTATTTTTAGACTTTTAAATGTGTGCCAATTTCTAGTCATTTGACTAAAATACCTTAAAATGCCGTTTTTTGAATACTGGCAACACTTTAAATATCAAAATAGAAATTGAATTCGTTTAATATTTAATATCTAGATCAAAAACATTCAATTGTGAGATAACATGATGCACAAACATAAAAAATATGTTTAGTAATACCTAAATACAGGGGAAAAACACTCCAAGTCAAATTGAGCTCTTTTCAACAAATGTGTTATTTTCTGGCAACACTCTGCTTTACTGATATAATCCCCCAAGCCATTTATATCAATTTTAAATGGGGCATGGTCTGCTTTGTTCACAACCACAATTACAATATTCTGGGTGTCATGGCCAATAGTTTTTTTGCACCTCAAAAATAGGTCAAAATTGCCACTTTTTCAAAATGGCAAAACTATAAGTGTTGCCAGGTCAAAAAAAGATACAAACGAGCACCTCATGAATAATTTTATTTTTGTATTGAAAAGTAGAAAGATGGTCCATTGTAAGGATATAATCAAATTTCTTCTATCTTCTCGAATATTGGAGCTACGGCCCGTTCTTTATTAGGCAAATTTCAGCATTTTCAGCCTGAAATGAGCTAAAATCGCCTAAAATACATTCGGGGTCGTTACCATGGCAACGGGTAACATATGAGCGAGCAAAGTGGATTTTTACAATCTACACCCAAAGCCCTTTCGACCAACACGATAAAAAAATTTTGACCTTGGCCATCTGTGTATGTTAATTAGGTGGGGTGACACTTAAGATATAAATTTCAAATTATTCTTATAGTCGCCGTATATGAAAACAACATACTTTTGAGTGTCTCCAGCCCACGGCAGTTGATAGTGAATGCTGCGTGCGACTAATGTAGTTTTCCTACCATCGGAACTGCTTTTGTATTACAGCAAAAACAACAATTATGATATCGAGGGCTCAGAACCAGAACGTCTGAACTCACTTATTGCCACGATATGATATGTGATATGATTTTATTAACCTGCCATTTTGAGATGGCACCAAAATAGTCACAAGCACCCACAGATTATTCCAATCAAAAACTTTGACCCAATCACTCATATTGCAGATATAGCACAATTCTACTAAGCCACAACTCAATATAGCTAATTCATTTGGATTTGGATTTGGAAGATACCTTCTCTTAAATAACAGTATTGCGAACCACCAGCATACATAACTCGATGTAGAGAGTCTTTCCTATTCAGAGGAAATATTGCAATTACACACCTTATTGCCTTTTAACAATAACCATTGACACTAGCACATATCAGAGAAGATGTAAGAAAAGGATGGAGAACAGAATTATATCCTTGAGATAATCCCGTAGGTAATCCTGTTGCACCTATCATAGTCCTTTATTCTCAAGTGGTGGGTTAACCAACAATTAACAATGAGAGGAAATTCCTGAACCTAGTTCAGTTGGGGATGATTTGAAGTGACCGCCAATTATGACCATTTGATATTTAATACCAGCAATGTGAAAAAAAAGAAATAATGTAGTGCCAAAATAATGTACCCTTTTACGGAAGGAGCAAAGTTTAACAAGTTATAACTCCGCTTCTGAAGTACGAATGTCAGCGGCGAATGTCAGGTTATTCGCTACTTGCACGGTTCCGCCATTATGCACTATGTGCGGGGAGAGCCTCGAACTGGCAGCATACATGAAAGGAAGAATTATGTAACCTTACACAGAACGTTATGACTAGTTCAATTCCCATTCATGTATGCTGCCAGTTCGAGGCTCTCCCCGCACATAGTGCATAATGGCGGAACCGTGCAAGTAGCGAATTATTTCCCAGTCTTTAAAAAAAATTGCAGGCAGAGGTGGGAATCGATCTCGGTACCTCCAGGTTAAACAGCACTGTGCAATACCACTAAGCCAACTAAATATCTGTTGTGAGATGTGTGACATTAATCTTTGATATTGCTTAATGGAACAAATCGTGGAATTAAATCAGTAATAAAAGAAGTAGATTCTTATATAGCGGTCAAATTAGATAAAAGGGGAAATATTTGTCCATGCTCTAAAGAAAATATAGGTTAGAAAATTATCAAATAAATTTAAATTAAAATTGAGATTTTATATTTCTTTCTTTCACGAGGCGGACAAACACTGACAAACACTGTATAAGCTAAAAATTCGACCCTTATCACTAGATCCTGTCATAGCTCAATGGTAGAGCATCAGACTGCTAATGTCAATATCGTTGGTTCGAGTCCTCCTGCCAGCAATGGTTATATTTATGATTTTAATACTACGCTACAATTTGTTCAATTTTTTCGTTTATTTATTTATTTATTTATTTATTTATTTATTTATTTATTTATTTATTTATGTAAATAATTTGATATATTTGAAAGAGGTATTTGAGCAATTGAAATTTTGATTTTATAATCCTATGGGGTCATTTTGAACCCCCATCCCCACCCCTCCCAAATTGCCAAACGCACAAAACCTATGATTTTGCATCATACATGTCATCATCATAAAAAAACCCATTCTATGTATACCTGACGCCGCCGGCAGCCTATATTAATTTACTAGTCAACATTTGCATAGGAACCGCATAGATTGGAGATTATATACGTATTTATTAGTAATAGACAAGTAATATATATATATATCGTGTGTTTGCGATTTATTCCGTAATCAATAAGTATGATGAACAAACGCATTTCTGGCAGAAGCACTCACAGCGTAGTGGTATTCGATCTCGACTGTTAATCAAAAGGTTGTGGGTTCGAACCCTGGTAGAATTTTAATTGGAATAAATTTGTTTTTCTTTTGTTAAGTAAGAGGTAATATTAGAGAGATTGCGAAATTTACGTGAAACGTGACACGGGAACACGAACGGCAAGCTACATTAGTCGAAAATCGGTTATTATGCCCTCTAGAGGGTGAAATCTATTGTGAATCGGTCAATCGTGGAATTACCGTAAGGCGATTACGTTGCGGTTGGTAGCAAAAAATGACGTTCCAAAATGACAAAAAAACGCATTATAAAATGCAGAAAAATGTTATGTTTATCATGTTATGAAACGAATCAAAGTATCCTAATAGTAATAGAACAAGTAGAGTCCGACATGTAATAAAATCCATTTTGGGGGTTAAAATTTGATCTCGTATAGACAAGAAGAAGTGAACAAATTTCGATTTTTTTCGACGCGAATTCGAACGGGCAGATTGCCCATTCATTTGTGTGTGGAAAATGCCGTCCAAACATCAGCTTGCGAAGAGGCGTTTTAGGCAAGATTGTGTCGTGTTACGGCATAAATGCGGTATAATTGTCTGTTTGGGACGGGGAACAGAAGTTCGTGCAACGCTATTTTTCTCCTTGCTTTTTCGTTGTGCATTAAACAGCTGTCAAAGTGTTTTGCTTATGGATACTATTCAGCAAACTCCAAAATGTTTTTAAAACATGATAATGCATGTGTTTTTGGTTTTAGTTAAAACGTTTTGATAACATATCGATGTATGTTTATATAAAAATCATGAAAACTCGTGTTATACTAAAAAAATAATACAACAACATTTTAAGCCAAAATTCGAAATGCTATAGTAAAATATCATTTGGCAAACATATTTAAGTGTCTATTGTGTTAGAACGTTTATCAGCAAGTTTAGAACAAAGGGTTTCTTGAATGTTATTAAAACTTTTAATGCCCTTGACCCTCACATAACCTTTAACCCGACATTTAACGTTTTCTGTAATATATTTGTGTTTGCTGGGTAGTAATCGAACTAGGCATATTAGATTATCTATTTTCATTTTGCTTTAGAAAATAAACAGGGTATTATTTATATGATAATGGAGTTTGTTTCTTGTTATTCGAATAATATACACCAAGACTTCCTAGGCATCCAACACCAAACTCTGTTTAGATTATTTAGACAAATAGCATACACGTGTGAACATAGGCCTATACTCATTTTCCAATAGCCCGCAAAACTCAAATATCGCTAATCTGGACTGAATGCTTAGAGCATTATAGATACAGCCAGTCGTATTTGCATATCAATACCGAGGAAAGTAGTTCGATGAAAGAAGATAATCTTCTCTGGTTCGATGCACCCAAGGTGAATCAATGGGTGCTTCCTATTACTTTAGATTATTTGTCTCAGCATAGCGCCATCATGATTGCAATTGCGTTTACACGTAGTCTTGGTTCAGACTCTATGGGCGAATTTCTCGATAGGAGTCTTAGTAAGCCTTTGGCTTAAGGTGGCCTTGAGGCTACTAAGCCTAGCCCGCTCTCGAAGCCCGAGTCTTAACAGTAGCCGGATTTCTTGAACGCAAATTCAACCTGGTCTTAGTGACCTTACCGGCTTAACGCTTGACAACCTCGTCCCTTTCTACCAGCGACTTAATTGTATAGGCAGTTGGAGGTAGATGTGCATAAGCTGTTGTCCTTCACGGTTTACCGTACTAACATGGTTACTAGCGCAAAGACTAGCCTAGACCGGCGGTCTTGTGCTTGGGCTTACACCACTGTACACAACTTGATGCAAGACTAGTATTTTTTTCTGTTTTTGTGTCTTTTATGTATTATTTTATTTCCACTTTTCTTTATTATGAGTCCTGCTTGCATGAATGATACGTCTATACTTTTTACTCGACTCATTATTATTTTTTTTTGCATTTAAAAAAGGGTCAAACTGCAAGCCTACAGAAAAGGAAACTTCGATTCCCTAAAAGTAGGCCTAAAGCAAAAATTGTTTCACACTTCAAACAAATCATACGCATGTTTGTCAAAAGTAAAACATTATTTAAGGATAGTTTTGGTGCAAAAACAAAAACATAACCAAGCATTTGACAACCATCGCGTGTGCTATCTACTGCTGATATTTTCTTGTTCTATTTTCGAATTTAGCATGAGTGCATAGTTTATGATGATGATGATGATGATGATGATGATGATAAAAAAAGTTTTGTTTCTTGGTCATTCAAACGTTTCAAGAACTGTTCCTTCGGGTATGTTAACGAAACGACTCCGTTCACAAATATAATCATTATTACTATCAGCATGCCTCCGAAAAGTCGAACTCAGGCAACAAATGTACATGTTTACAGAATAATAAATCTCAGGCAAAAAAGAGGAAAGCATGGGAGCAAGTTCATGTGGAAGGTCAAGGTTTTTGGACAGGTCAAATATGGGGGGGGGGGGGGCACTTCTATTTGTTGACCGTTATTCTATTTAGTTAACTGACTCGAGTGAACACAAAAATAAAATGGTGAAATGTTCAACTAACAGCAGGTTTAACTGACTCGAATGAACACTAAAATAAAATGTTTTAATAAATAAAAAGTGTTTTAATAAATAAAATAAATAAAAGGTGATATATACTTAATGTAATGTATTTTAATATGTATTGGTTATTTTTTGATGTTTTAAGTTTGACCCCTGGGCCAAACTGAAAAACAGTTAAAAGAAGTTTAAATAAATAAATAAATAAATAAATAAATAAATAAATAAATAAATAAATAAATAAATAAATAAATAAATAAATAAATAAATAAATAAATAAATAAATAAATAAATAAAATGGTGAAATGTTCAACTAAATCGAACAATGATTATTACTTAGGGGTAGGGGCCTACTCTATGTTGATTGAAAGACAGCATCTATTTTGGTTCAAAAATATGAAAGAAAAACCATGAAAACTTTGCATTACAATTTAAGCAATTTGTCAATTGAAATAGACCAAGGCTTACGACCTAAGACCTGCTCTGAGGCAGGGCCAAGAAAAGCCGCTGTAAGCCTGGCCTAACAGGCTTGCGTAGACTACGGCTACAGAAGACTGATTTCGAGAAATGCAAATGTTACCGAAGCCTGGGGCTAATCCTACAAGCCTGGCCCACAGGCTAAAGAAGCCTCAAGGCTACGGTAGCCGTGTTTCTGGGAACGTGTTTTCAGTTAAGCCTGGTCTTACGACCTCTTAAGCCTTGAGGCTACACTAGCCAACTGCTAAGCCACCCGTCGAGAAATTCGCCCTATGCGGCTATCACGAACATACTAGGAACGACGAGCGTTAGGACCGACACAAACTGGCTGTGTAGGAGGCTAGATTAGATGTGAACGGGACTATGACGTTCTACCGCAAAATGCAGAAATCCGTAACCCGTATGGCGTTTGCAGTGAACGCCTCTCCGCAATCTCTCTAATTATGGCAATAAATCCGCCGTATAAAACTGAACACAGCTCAATCCAGCCTCATAGGCCTATATCATGTAAATGTATTATGTGATGCAAATGTTGACTAGGAAAAAATATCGCACGCCGGCAACTAGACTACTATACAAAAAAATAGTATCACATCTTTCCTGCTCAATCAATATATTATAATACTTGCAAATAGATCATAGTTTACTAATCTAATCCTGTAATATAGACCTGTTATATCACCTTTACATGGTTTGTTATGGTAGGGATTAGTGTCCGATCTCTGTAATGTAATGTAAATGAAGCATATTGATATGCAGGAAGAATCGATCAGGGTGCTATCTATTAGGGAAAGATAAACACTATTCAAAATATCAATAGACAAGAAGAGAGTTGTAGCTCTCTGGTTCGAACTAAATTTCAAATTGGTTAAACACCGAGATAAGTCCTTCTGGTCCAGCGGGCTGCAACGTTCATTGTTCTATTGTGTCTGAGAGCGCTGACATATTGGAAAATGTTGCCAATCAATATTCATGAGAGTGTACATTCAACGTCCAGTTTCGAAATTGAGTGACTTGTGCTTAACAGGTGCGAAATACATCTGACAGGGCGTTTTAATTACGTAACGCATAACGGCATTGATGTCATCGAATGGCTGCTTAGTGCTGTTATGTGTTTAGTTTCTATAATAATTATTATTACATTTATTTTCCTTTCTTTTCTTTCTCTGTACTTATTCTTTCCTAGGTCCACACTAACTTTATCACTCCCTCGCTCTACTTCTGTCTCTTCCCTTCTCTCTTTCTTTCTTTTTGTCATCTTTCACTCTCCCTGTCATTCCAATAATATGTCCTTATCTTTATATTATTTTATTTACTCCTCATTATTTCTTTCTCTTCATTTTTCCTCTTTCTCCCTTCCTGTGGCCCCTCTCATTCTCCATATCCCCTCCGCCCTTCTTCCTCCCTCATCCCCTCTTAAATTAAATGAACATTTGTGAAAAACCATTATAGAGTACTATAGAAATGTGGACATGTCAGCCTTAATACATTCTGATGTGTAATCGATCAGCAGGGGCATTCAATTTATTTAAAACCTCCTTTATAACGTTCAGACTTCAGACCCACACAAGCGTACATTTGGGATACGTGAGAACAATGGTATCACTTTACACATGACTGCCCTTACACATGACTGCATTGTGGTCACTTATTGATACTCGCCTGTTGTGTAAAGCGTTAATATGATGCCGGATCAGTGACCAATCCCGAAACAGTGGTACCACTTTTAATAATAGCCTACCGGAAAATCAAATCGGCATCAAAGGAACAAAGGATTGCGTAATCTATTTACTCTCCTTTCTATCTCTAACCTCCTTGTTCTGGCCTGCTCAATTGTAATGTTCTTTATATATTCCAAAGAGAGTTTAACCTGGGCCACTTAAAGCCTTAATGTACGATCTTTTTAAATTTTTAGATTGTTCTTTTTTTCTTCTAAAATGATAATATGCAATCATTATGAAAGTTCCTAATACATTCTGCTATGGTATATGGCATAACACAAAAACAGAACATCCCGTAAATTCTGAAAAAAGATCGTACATTACGACTTTAAGGTTAACAATTATGTTGAAGTGCCGTGCGCCTCACACTAATCCATCTCAAAGTATCTCAAAGTGTAGTTACAGAACTATAATAGATAATTGAATTGTCGCGGGCGCGTTGAGATAATGCAAAGAACTAACGATTTTGCGAGATCGACAAAATATGTGCGTATCCCATCACCTCAGCACAGACGTTAATCCCGGGGATAGGGGGATAAATCCTCCGCAATATTTTCCCGGGGGCATGGTCCATACAATCATCCCCCCCATGTTGACGCCTGTATGTGGATTTTTGACCATATTTGGCCATTTTAGCCACAGAAGTGCCTATTTTTGCGCGCTTCACGCGAATTTATTCCACATTTACACTATATGTCACCAGTTTAGCTTCAACATGGCAATTTTTTTCACGCGCTTCAAAAGGTAAATCCGGCCATAGGCATATACAGCAAAAAAATCCCCCCCCCCCCCCCTAGAAAATGTTCTAGCGACTGCCTTGGTCGTAACTCAGAGATTGCAGATATCGGTTAACGCCAGAAAAACTCAGTACTCAAAGGAATACTAAAGAATATTTTAAATTTCCCTAATCTTATATCCTAATTAACATTTGTTATAATGAATAGGATACAGCTTTCGGTTATAGGACCAAACTTGAGTTAAATCAGGCAATTCCATTGTGAGTTGTACATAGGTTTAGTTCGCAAAAATATTAAAACCTGTTTTTCTTTTTCTAGAAATAGTATCTTGGTTTGTCAAGTGAAACATATCTTAATCCTTTCAACGGTTCCAAAAAGTAAGTCCCCAAGATATTTTGGTATAATCCAAAAACGGCTTGATCAATTCTCTTGTTTTAAAGTTTAACATACTGTAGACTGATTAGTTCTACATCAAGTAAGCGGGTTTTTGTTGCTACTTTTTATCATCTTCATTGGAAAATACAGCCATTTATGAATTGTTCGGCCAAAACAAAGTTTTCTACATAGGTTTTGTATGCTTCAATTTGTGTTTGATAATGGTTTCCCTTTAAGTGAGTAATTTAATCAAAAATCAATTTGATGTCGACTCAGCTACAATTCAAACTCATGTTTAATTCACTCTAAAGGATACTTACATTTTGTAACTAATTGCGATTTCACCGGGCAAACAAGTTTTCCAATGTGGAGAATTAATAATATTATTCATCATGTTGGTTATAGATTAAAGCGAAAGACACTCTTTTGCAGAACACATCAATTTCTTTAGTGATTCGTTTTATTTCTCATTTATCGCTAAGATAACCAAGGTTCCCAACAAAGTACCAATTTTTTGCAATTTAGCAATCACAATGCGTTTTGCTTTTAGATGACTTAATGTATACTGATAATGATAATCACTATTTTATTACCTGAGGAATGATAATGATAATTACTATCTATTAACTGATTGACCTAAATGTAGAACTACTTTACAATGGATTTGGCATTTAAAGTAGCATCTAGAATCACCTCCTTCGCAACTCCGGAACTAAACTAAAGTAGTCAGGCCCTTAGATGGTAGCTGGTGCCAAAACACATTCAAGATGTTCTGAAATTAAACATGGTCCTCAGAGCGTAAGGGTCATCAACATAGGGGGTAAAATATCAAAATTGCTAGAGTATTGTTTAACCTACCTGCGATATACCGTTCTCGAGTTATAAAGGAAAAGGTCAAAGGTCAAATGTTAGGTCTACAGGGGTCAGGAACTGAAAAGTGCTCAAATTTGAAAAAAAAACACTATTTAGAAAGCAACAACGATGGCAACAAAAACATTCCAAAGCCGCTTAAATAAAATTTCTTTTAAAAAGGAATGGGGCGCCCAATGGGAGCTTTGATGTGATGTGTTGAAATCTGGGGGGGGGGAGCACTCCCACTTTGGAGGTGACGCGTATATAGGCTACTGTTAAGACCCCCTTTTTCACCATCGTTGCCACCCAAAGACCCCATTACCAGCACATGCTGTGTCACCCTAAGACCCCATATTTTTTCCATTAGATCTGTCACTCAAAGACCTAGACCCATATATTTCCATCTAAACAGCAACGAGCCACGTCTATGACTGAGTTTGACTGAGTATGAAAGCCATACCAAGTCTTTAGAACTAGAAATTCAATTTTCGAGGCTTTTTTTAGGTTGTTACACAAAGACCTCATTAAAAAATAAAGGTAAATGTTTTAAATAACAATTTTGCATCTACCGCGCTAGATTTTCCAGGGATAAGAGACCATCCATCTTTTTTTTTTAATAAGAAACCATGTTTATCGATGGAATTCCTGGCTCATTGATCGACAAAGCAGCTGTTTTAGATCAATGCCGCATCAAATCACGCCGCTCTTCACCTGGATCATACTCTGCGATCGTAATAGCGCTATCTCTTAAAGCGTTTTTAGACTACCGAAAGGCATTTTTATAAATTAAACTTTACTTGCATTCAATGCATATTAGTAAACAGTAATAAAATCAAAAGTTGTGTTTTTATTTCTAATCTGTGCATATTTTTAAGCAAAACAGTTGCGAAGTAAATCTAGCAAGACCGAAATTAGAAGCTTATTGCAAAGTTAAGCCAAATAAGGGGCCCGCCGTAGCGGGCGCCCGAAAACGGAGTGATGCACAATGACTTTCTATATGCCTTTTTTTGATGATTCGGGTTGCTACTACCGGTATCCTTGTAGACATAATTTTCTAGATTATTATATTAGTAGTATAGAAGTATGTGCGTGCCCAACGATTTGTCATGTCGCTTTCTTGATATGTCACCAAAAATATCAAATTTGGGAAAAACGGCCCAAATTTTAAAACAAGCGTGAATCTTTCAGAATAAATACACATTCGCGGTCGGCGGCCTGGCCATTACCTCACTATGGACCACAATAGCCTCATCCCAATGGCATGGTTCAACAACCTCAATTAAACAATCATATTGCAAAATTTGACCTCAAGTTGCAGAGTATGAGTTTTAGTACCCAAATTTTCAAAGGTCATTAAATGAATGTACAAATGTATTGGGGTTAAAGAATTGTGTCCTGATAGATGAGCATGTTGTGGATCCTAGTGCCTGGCGCTGTGATTTGTGGTAAAGTCGTGTCTTACGCAAACATGTCTGGATATTAATTCCACTAATCGTCTTATCAGGTGTGTGTAGTAAATAAGATATTTCTTGGGACGTGCAAAACCAGTTGTTATCTTTAGAATTTATGTCTGATAAATCTGATAACCTATTTTTTACCTGGTATTGTTATAACCTCCAATAACTCTCAACCTACATTAATAATCGTATTATGGCATTAGGATCCTTCCCCCTCGTGTCATAAAACGTGAGTGCTAACGTCCTTCTTCGTCTATGATATGAAAATCATTTCTTTCTTCTAATATGTTCGAAGGAGTTGGTGAAGGTGAAGGAAATTTGTAAGAGTAATGCTTGATTTAGAGAATAAAGGTATTGGTTTTAGCCACTGGAGTGCATCTACCGTCTCATATAACATGTATAACACGGGCGACATCAATATTTTAAGTAAAGCAACGAGGCGAAGCCGAGTTGTTTTACGCCAAAAATAATGATGTCGCCCATGTTATATGAGACGATAGATCCACGACATCGGCTAAAAACAATACATTTATACTCATTCTTAAGGGGGTACTACACCCCTGTGGTAAATTTGGGACTATTTTTGCATTTTTCTCAAAAATTAATAACAGTTATGTATATTGTTAGGGCAAGGAATCCAATTACTACACTGACTTACTACTGACTCAAGACAAGCGGTTCAGTAAATATGATAGGAAATGAGGTACATCCTAGCGGTGTCTCATTTTTTATCATAAGTATCAAACTGCTTGTCTTGGGTCACTGAAATTCCAGTGTGGTAATTGGATTCCTTGCCCCTATAATATACGTAACTTTTGTTACCAGTGTGTTATTAGTTTTTGAGAAAAATGCAAAAATAGTCACAAAATTATTGAGGGGTGTAGTACCCCCTTAAACACTTTACTAATTTTAATCAAATTAAATCCAACATTTTACAAGGAACTATCTAGGTCTTAAAATCGATAAGTCCCGTTGTTGCTATGCGCTTCCGATTGGTTCAAATAACGAGTACGCGTATCGCGTTGGTGCACACGCGCTGACCAGTGTGATATCATGTCATATCACACGGGTAAGAACCAATAAGATTGCAGGAACGTTCTCAGGTGAACCTATTTTACTGTTTATTGTAAGTTCAGAATCCACTAATACCCGCTAATCATGCCTTCATTGCCATATAATATAATATAATAATATGCTTGTATTTTGTTGTAAAAATGCATCAGTATAAGTATTTTAGAAATAAGCAATAAACAAACAAATAGCATTATAACGTAAATAATTCCCCAAATAGGTCTTGTAAATATTGACAACTTACAGTGATGTGACAAGATGGATCATAGGGAATACAATTTTTGGTAACGTATGTGCGTACCTAACTTTCCCCAGAATAACGGAACAACTTTCTTGATCTTCTGCAATCTTAACTTAAATATAATAATAGCTGCGTTTCTTTTTCGCTGCTGTAAGTTATGTTATGACACTATTTGCTTTCCATAGCTAATTTAAATATATCGCTCCGCGGCTCCCTCTCCTCAATTACCCTGGTCTATTATTCTGGGTAGATGACAGCCAGCCGCTGGAGAGGAAGGACCTGAGCATAATTATTCAATCATCTATAATATGTTGTGATCACTTTGTCGATGAGAAAGTTTATTTGTAAAGTTATATTTTGCTATACGTTTATTTCTGTTTGAGTCTTTCCCCGTCTCACTGGAAGATCCATTGGCCATGTGTCTGGTTTAATTTATATTAATCAAATAACTGGTTAGTGGATCTTCACATCAGTTTTGAGTCATATTAGTTATTTGCAGCACTTCAAACAAGCCACGCAAAATTCCGCGCGTTTTACGTCCCGTAATTGACCTTTTCGGTAAATCCCATAACCCATTGCGAGTACACCTGAGAACTCGTCATTTTACGTCACGCCGACTTGCAATGCGCAGTAACGATGTTCGATAAACGATGTGCGCATCGGCGCAGAGCGGCGTGACGCAAAATGACGAGTTCTTAGGTGTACTCGCAAAGGGTTATGGGATTTACCGAAAAGGTCAATTCAGTTCCATGTGAAATTTCCAACGTGCTTGCGTACCATCACGTCCGGGCAAAAACTGGCGCCACATTTTGAATTTAAATTCTTTTTCATTCATAGAGTAACCAAAATGCTCTTTATAAAAAGATTGTATTTCAGAATATGCAACAACAATTTGAAACAAGCCTTTCAAATTGAGAAATTAGTCAAAATTAGTTTTTGGACCACACTGTATGCTATCAGCAACCTTTACAGCTTTAAATTTCGTCAGCAACTTTTTAATTCATTATAAAGTCTTCGAACTTGTACTCCCTTTGTAACAGATTATAAGGTATGTACTTTGCCCTAATTCAACCACGATATCGGGCTGCGACTACGATTAGTATAACAATCGGTCACCGTTATCTTCGTGTGTTGAAGAGTCAACTACCACCAAAATGCCTTTTTTTTTTTTTTTTTTTTTTTTTCCATATTTTATTACTTTATTTTATTTTCTTGGCTAATTCAGTCAAGCACTCTCGGTTAAATATGATACAATATGATACATAATTTAATTTCAAATTCTATTTACTTAAAATCCTCTTCATCCCATACATGACTTACGGCCGCAACCTCGGGGGCCGCACCTATTCAGTTTTGACATTATCCCTTTTTTTGCCTTTCCCCGAGAGATGTACAGCTGACAAGCTCCTCCTCCAGGTTTTCTTTGGCCTTCTCATGGGATATTATTTCAACTTGAGTCATCTTTATAGACATGATCCAGCCATCTTCTTTTGTAATCTCAGACACGGTGCATTTTGACTGACATTTCCTGTAACGCTTGTCATCAGGTATGGTGATGTGCCAGAAGATTCTTAATTTAAACCATTCATATAGTTAGTGATCACGAAAATATTCTTGTGCATGCCCGTGTGTAATTTAGTGTTAATTTCTATTACATACGGTATATGTAAAGCTTGTGTGTATGCATAGTGATGTCATGTATCATGTTCTCCGTTTGAAGTTTTATGTGTATCAAAAGTGATGTAGCCAGATCGACAGCCTCATATCCTTCCACTTTATCTTATAAAAATTTTGATTTTGGCTTCAGCGGAAAGCTTTTTTAGGCTTGAAATATATTCCGTTATAATGTTATGAACAAAAGTGATAGCCTCATCCCCATGGTGGGATACCACGTACTGTTCTATGGACCGTTGTGAAACACGCTTTTGCTTCTAATAACAAAACCGATTCGAACCCACGACCTTCTGATCACTAGACGGATGTCTTCACTATTAGGTCACCAGCTCCCACTGATAACCGGTAGTTGAAACCCCGGTTGAAACTGGGTACTATGTAGGAAATCGAGGTATATAATACATGGTGTATCAAATGCTTGATACCCATCAATTTTGATGTTTATTGAAAAGCCTGCCTCTTCCGAATACAACAGTGGATACTCTTGAAATATCGAGAATGTATAGTTTATGACTTGTTTTACAATTAATCTTCCAATTATGTTGAATTTGCATGTGTCAGGCTCATTCATTATCAATGAAAACTGATGGGTACCAATCATTTTGATACAGTTTGTACACACCAACAAATATTACCTTAGTACAGTACAGTAATTTAAAGTAAAGTAATTTCAAGTTATACACTTTAATTTTTGGAAAACGCATGTTCTATATAATCTTTTTGACCAATTATCAAAAATAACCTAAAATAATAAAATTATGAGCTAACGCATAGACTAAACTCATGATGTTTTAATGTTTAGATGTTTCAATGTTTTTTTGTGTCAAGTCTTAAAAGTTTGTGACTATAATAAGAAATCATGAAAATTGCATGTTTTTGGCCCATTTTCACTTAAATTGCAAAAATATTAAAACTTAGCTTTTATTGCCATTTAGAACTAACTAAAGGATTAGGATTTAGCTATGTGTCATTTGTCAAAACAAAAAATATTTTTCAACTACAAATCAAAAATTAGTTCTGGTTTTTTTCTGGAATCAGGAAGTATTTCATCATTGTGATTTTTGATCTTGTACAAAGGCAATACTGATGCTAGGACACAACATTAGTCGCACGCAGCAATCACTTATCGACTGCCGTGGGCTGGGGACACTCAAAAGTATGTTGTTTTCATATACGGCGACTATATATAAGAATAATAATGAAATTTAAAGGGTTCATTATTCTGGTTCAAATGGTTATTGCGTACTAGTTTCCGCTCATTTATAATCAATTTTGACTGTAATGGTCAATTAATTCCAGTCTTTTACTCAATTGCTGTAATGAATAGATGGAATACCAACATGAAAATGGATGTTTCAGTGACCAATGGTGACTTTTGCCCGAAACCCAGAAGGGCTATGCTTAACTCTCCATTTCTTTCGTTCGAGTCCGTGAAGGAAGCATATTTTTCATCCTTGATTATGAAGAAACCAGGAACTCTTGGCTATCTAGACCAACGTACTTAGCAACTGATCTATCAAGGAAGCTAGTGACACTAAAGCGTAATGTATTACTTATATACGATCATATGTCATCCTGAAAATTGAGTTTTTAGCTGTGTGACGTCGGTCTTTACACTTTTCACTTATCTAGATTTCACCAGCCTTGACGTCAGTGTTTTCGGTTTTAATTATAGTTTGTGACTTACACAATGTTGGGCATAATGTACTGTAGATTTGCGTCAAATTGAAGGGATGCAGATCGTGCAAATGTTTTTTTCTTACCAACAAGCGAGAAAATAAGTGGCATGGCATGTGCGACCCATATAATTATTATTTCTGTCGGGCAGAATGGAAAAAGATTGAAAATCCCGTAGTCAGGAATTAAGTGTTACATCGGAATTGAATACTGCATGCCCAAGCCCTGACATTAGTGCTATACTATTATTGTCTCGGAAAAGCCACCAACGAACTAAACCACGCATCATCTTTTTTGTCATTTCGAGTAACTCGTCAGCACAGTATAGACTATTGTGTCTTCTCCGCACAACTCTACAACATCAGGTCGGCATTTAGTTGCAGCAGCAATAGTACTTTGGAGGAAGATACTAGTAATATATCAAGGATTGCTCAGTATATTTTTATAGTTTGGTATGCCTTCAATTCCATTGCCGGTGCACTTGGCAATGCTCTAGTTATTGTTTGTATTTGTACTTCGAAAAAACTCAAAACATTTACTAACGCTTTCGTTATGAATCTAAGCATAACAGATGTACTTGTATGCACTGTTTGTATGCCGGTAGAAATCTACTTCTTTGCACATCGTCAGGATGGTGGCTGCATCCAGCAACAAAAACACCCGAATCTTTGTTTCATAATAGGAATCTTAATTATTGGTTTATGCTCTGTGTCTATATTTTCGTTAGCATCGATTTCGTTCAATAGGTATTTTTTGATTGTACACGGTACAAACATTTACCGAAAGATCTTCAACAGACGGTTTATTCCTCTGATGATTGCGTGTAGTTATTTGTGGTGTTGCAGCGTTCTCTTACCCCCGTTCTTCGGCTGGGGAGGCTTTGGATACAACGAAGCAAAAGGAATGTGTGATTTTGATCACAGTTCGCATTCAATTACGAGAGGTACACAATATGTTTCTCTATTGGTGTACCATTAATAATAACTTTTATTTGTTACTTACAAATTTTTGTAACGGTTCGAAAATCCAGACTTCGTGTAGCTCAACACGAATTGATCGTCAATAGAAAGGAGGAGCGTCGAAAGAAAGACCTGAAACTAACTAAGGATTTATTCATCATTTTTGGAATGTTCTGTTTTTGTGTTATGCCATATACCATAGCAGAATTTATAGATCACGAGTATCATATACTTAGCATTGAATATCATTTATTTGCGAGTATTTTATTTGTATCGAATTCAACTTGGAATCCTTTATTGTATACTTGGAGGAATCGAGATTTTCGGAATGCAATGAAAAGAGTGTTATCCTGCAAGATACTTCGACCGTGGGATTTTGAACACAAATCTGTATCTACTATGGGATAGAGTTGATTGTAAGCTGGCGTAGACAACTGGTCATGATTGGAAACCATGTAACGTATTTTGTTGTAAAGGTATTGGTCTAAGTATAAGTGGTACGCAGATGTATTATAGAGCCAAAGCTAGCCAATAACAACACCTGAATTTGAACCAAAAAACTTTGTCTTCACCAATAATAAGTCCGAGACTAAGAAGATACCACAACACGGCACCTAGATTTGACGGGATAATAATAGAAAATGATATCACAATTCACAAAGTTTAATCTGCAACTTTTTAGAATCGGTTTGATTAAAGCAATGAAGCTTGACGAACGAATTAACCATTATTTTGAAGAAAAAAAGAAAACCTGACTTAGAGGGGCGGTCATTTAATCTGGTAATAAGTACACTTACTGCCAAGGAAATTCACGTAAAAGACGATGTTTTTCTTAACTTATAATACCTGTATGTTAGTATGGTTCTTCAAATTACATGCTTGAGCTTCGAATAGACAAGATATAAATAACTTAATAAGAACATTCCCGATTGGGCGGATAGTAGTTATATAGTAGTAGATATTGCTTTCTAAGACGTTCCTTTCTGGTTCACGAGGTCAAAGGTCACGAGGTCACTTCCAGTTGATGAGGTCAGAGGTCAACTGTCAGTGTCGCCATTTTGAAAGCCAACCGGAAGTGCCGTATATATTAAACATTTTTATTATACGGTAACGTCCCTAAAGATTAGCGTCGCTACTAATCGAGTTAATATGGAGCCCACTTCCGGTTGACCTTTCAAAATGGCAACACAACCGGTTGATCTCTCAAAATGACGTTCCGTTTGACTTTTGACCTTGTGACCTGGAAGTGACTTCGTGACCTTTGACCTCGTGACCCGAAAGCTAACATCCTGGAAAACAATATTACTACTGTGGATTTAGCAGGATAATGGTGCGTTTTTTGGCCTGCTTTCATGGCTTGCATAGCATCATCTTTATTCCGTGTAGGTTCGACATCCAACAGTTCTCTTATCAGATCTTGTTTGTCAGTTGTCATGGTTGTGCGCGAATGTAATAACATACCGTGGAATTAAGTTCTCATTTTCTTCTTGTCTCTTTATTAAGAGCGAGGGTATAATATTACTATAAGAAAGCACCTCGGCTCACTTTTTGAATCTTGGTCCCATTTGTAAAAGGTACTGATTTAAACTTTATCACATTTTCAACTTTAAACATTTCCAGAATTGTTACGTATCTTTAATGCGCCGATGCGATGATATTAATTTGTAAGCATCCTGGAACGACCAGAAAGGTTATTAACTTGTTCTTGCATGGTGGGGGCTTTTTAAACTTGCTGCTTTCTTTACGTTGTCAACGTGGTTTTTTTTTGGTAGATTTCCTTTTTTATGAATGTAGCAGCTCCAAGCGTGGAAAGTCATTAAGTTACGAAGTATTCCATAAAACGAATAAAACCAAAAATAGATTTTAAAATTATGTTATCCTTGATTTATGACAATAAATAATGTAATAAAACTTTATCAGTCGTTTTTTTAAACTTGTTGGTCACAGCTACCGCGTGACTGTAATGTTAAAAGGGACGCATATGATCAATATACAATTTAATATACTTTAATTATTCAAGGCAACTAAGAAAATGTAAATATGGACAACACATACCCAATATTGACAACGCCAGAGAGACACAGAGTCAGTTCGATTTACTTCATGTTGGAACTGGGAAATACTCGTATATGTAGCTAGGCTTATACTACGGAAGCGTCTAAGTGCCACGACTTATCAAGATAATTATGTTTTAATCTTTGTGGTTCTTTGTAGCCCTGCGGGGCAATCTATTTGATTTGAGTTATCACCCGGGCTCATGATTATTGCACAGCCACCCATGTACTTTATTTGTTATTTACTTTCCTTATTATTTACTCATAATTTTTTTGCACAGTCCACCCTTCCGTGTAAAGTTAAACTTTACAAGCCGTTTGAACCAAACTGATCCAAATTGAAAATATACAATTACAATATATAATACTACGACAATAATGTGTATGACGATCTAACTTGCCACAATGGCCGAATAAACCATGCATCACATACGTCAATGTACATACATACGAAATGTACGTCAAATTTTCATATAGAATCTTCCTCAACATCTTCCAGCTGGGATGATTAGATCATGTACAGTAATCCACGTGTTTATACTCTAAGTTGTATGTCAAAGTGTGTACAAATTACCGATTTAACATGCGGCGATACATAAATGTGCTTAAAACACATTCTGAATTTGTTTTTTGTCCATTTTGTTACTTAATTGAATGTGAGCGAGCGAATTAGTAAGTTAGGGTTGAGGCGGTCGAGGCAGGGACCAACACCTATTATTCCCAGAGGGTCATTATTCCGAAAAGGGTTAAAGCTATAGTTTCGTCAATTTATGTTAAAATTTAAGTTAAAATTAGGGTCAGGGGTATGTTCAGTGGCGGCACTACATGTACGGGTGGGGAGAGGAAATATTTTTCTTAACCCCCAAATAAATATATTCATGACCAATACCTTCTGAAGAAAATGACAGCCCCATAAATTCCCTGTCCTCACATGCAAAAATTATAAAATAACATCATCGGCAGCTACACAGTTGTGATCTTAATGCCCGTAAGAATCCCATTACGTCATCGATATGACCAATTGGCACGCCCATTTAGCACGAAACAAAGAAATTATAAGTTTTTTATATCAGCTATATCTAGCTTTTCCGTCGTTAATTTTTTTCCGTTATTGAAAACGCAAAGAAAGAGTTTATCTTTCGGGCCAAATTATTTTACCCTTTGCAATGAATGCCACTATTTTGTAAGAACGATTTTCCTTAATTTGCCCTATTATTTTCGCCTATACTTTTGCATGTGGAATTTGTGTACATCCGGGTACCTTACATCGTTGAATACGGTATGGCTACTTGCACATATCACGTGTACATAAAAGCGCATTTATATAATAACCGAAGCGCATAGTTGAAAAAAGTAGTGTGAAGGTGATGTGCAGGTAGGGCTGTAGCCGTCTAGAAAAATCTGGATATCAGTATTATTTTCCAATAATTTTGGCTATGAAATACCACGTGAGACGAAGCAAGAATGTTTGTTTATTGTCAAACAAATGATTGACTATAGGATTGTTTAAATTAATGAGTTGATATATATTACACTTGGGACAGTAAATAAGATTTAACATGGTTTTAGATATATACATTTTGTACCTAGCGAGAAAATATTATAGAACAATAGAACTGAGGTGAGTTAGTGTTTCGTGTAAATAAATAATAGTATTCTATTCTTCTTTATCAGTTGTATATAGTTTGCTTGCTGGTCACGGCTACTGCGTGACTAAATATTTGAATATTATCTTTTGGTAAATGCAGTTAAATGTAGCTCATAGCCGGAAACACTATTTCAGGCAATATGCACATTTTGCTTTATTTTATTAGCCTACTGAAGAAAATCAAAATCGTGCCTAATCATTATTGAATTGAATCAGCATAATGCATCTATAAATTGTATGTGATTTCAGCGTTATGAAAATAATGTCCAATAAACGGAACGCGCCTGAAGGTTACCATGCTAATACAAAGAAGTGGCAAGCAACGGAAACATTATTACAACATTCATGTGGAAAAGGTACATGGTTTTTCTTTATTACCGATATTTCAATGTAATGTCCTGTGGATTTTTCATCCATAATCCAGATTTACAAGATTTGGTATTCATTTGTATCTATGTTGGTTTCTTTATACATATCCCTCGGGGTTCTTAGCGGAAAGAGGGTTCGGGGATGTGCGGCAGATTTAGGATGCATTTTCAACCTTTAAGGTATTATTTGCGGATATCACATGACCATGCAAAGTCGAGCCAGTTATTGCCGCTTAGGTGAGCAATACAACTGCTGCTGTGAGCCTCAAGAAAACGATCTCGTTTACAAGAAAGCAATTGAATTAACACATTGTGAAATAGATTGTTTTAGGTAACTGCACGTGAACTTATATAGAAAGATGTAAAATTTGATCAGAGGAATATATTTAGCTACATGCGTGGTCGTCATGGCAGTTGTGACCATTGTTACGTTGTTTGGATGCTGCAATAACGCATGTTGACTAACAATTAGATGAAGAAGACTATTTCAACTGTTGCGCTGTTATAAATTGTAAAATCAAGCAATTAATTAAAAATTATTGCAAAAAAGGCCTCCGGTCTTGTACCTAGAAGAAATGAGAGTCTCGAACAAAGTACTGCTAAATTATTAGTGTAAAGAATATAAAAGTATACATTTTTAGAATGGAAATGACTTGATGAATTCATCTGTGAGGTCCAATTTGGGCCAAAATGCTAATTTTTGGAGAAAATCCAAAAAACGGGTTTTTTGGCCAACATTTTTTCGTGCAACGTAACAAAAAAATTGTTTGGCCAAAAAAATTTTTTTATTAATTTTTAAAAACTAGATAAAAATATCTAGGGACCGTTTTTTCATTTTTTTGAATTTTGACCAACTTCACCAAAAATATTTGAAATTTTGGCAAAAATCTGGCTTTTTTATGATTTTTTTGACAATTTTGCATTTTCTGACCATTTTTGGTGCAAATTTATCAAAGTTGGTCAAAATTCAAAAAAATAAAAAAACGGTCCCTAGATATTTTTAACTAGTTTTTAAAAATTAATAAATTGGGCCAAAAAACCCGTTTTTTGGGATTTTCTCCAAAAATAAGCATTTTGGCCCAAATTGGACCTCACAGATGAATTCATCAAGTCATTTCCATTCTAAAAATGTATACTTTTATATTCTTTAGACTAATAATTTAGCAGTTATGAGGCCCGAAATTTTCATAATTCCAGGGTTCAGACCAACCTTAAGGTAATGCCACGAAAAAGTTTGAGTGAACCCTTTTTAAAAGCTTTTTAGATATTAGATTATGATCTGTATTTTTATAAAGGCCATCAGAAATATCATCATAAACGAAATGTGCTAAACAACACTGAACATTTTATTTATACAGCCTGTCTTAAAAAATTGTGCGAGTGAAAAACGCCCTCTTTAGCATGTAGAAAATACTGTTGTGATATGATGCTTACATGAACGTCACAGGCGCAGTTTTAGCTTAATGCCGTTTGTTCTGTTCAATTTGCTTGCTTTAATCTCGAGATATGTTTTACTATGGAAGAAGGCTGTACATGTAAATCAATGATAGCATCAAGTTTATCAAGAGTTCCTTCGTGAAATAAAAAAAAATGCATCGATTACATAACAATACAAAATTGTTTTTACTGCTTTATCATCAGGTATAATGATTTTCTTTTTCCACTTGACAGATCAAACGATAAATAAATATTTCACATTCTGCTGTAAAATTAAATACATTTACTCCCGCGTTGAAATGTCTTTCCGCAACCCCTATAACCGCAGAAAATGTTAAATTGTAATGATACTACAAATGGAAAACGTATCAAACCTAAATGTCACTAAAATATAAACCCTTTAATCAATAATAGTCATAATTGCAGGAACCTGGAACCATTATTTATTACAAAAATAAATAAAGAAAAAATATCCTTATTTTTCGGTAAATTACACAGTAAAATTCCATTGAAAAAAGTGGCGGCGCTGTTTAATGAGGCTCATTATGACGTCAATACCCTGTTGCTATCAAAAAGTTATCATGATCGACTTGCACTGCTGGTCATCATCAACAATGTTTGATACAAACGCTATTTGGGTTCTGTTGTTATTATTATCTTGATGGGGTTTTTTTCGGCCGTTCAGATTTCGGGCGATTGTTCATTGAGCCATCAAATTGTGCGGGAGCGGGGATAACCGCTCCTAGGAAATGACAGTCAAAATTGAGAAAATGATGCCTTGAGAAGAAAAAGAAAGAGAGGAAAATGAGCGAGGGAGAAGGAAAAGAAAAGAGGAGAGGAAGAGAGAAAAGGGAAAAGAGGAAAGAAGAAGAAGAAGAAGAGGAGGAGGAGGAGGAGAAGGAGGCGTATAAGACAACGTAGAGGGAAACAGATCTCAGCAAAATATAACAAGTTAATAGGTGAGGGCCGTGAGGCAGTGAATTCGCAAGATTTTAAAAAGGAAGCTGTTGGTATTAAAATATGGAAATGGATAGCTATGCATTATTGAGGAAATTTGCAATTCATCACCAGTGGAGGTATTCATTACATTCAATTCAGTGTATTAATGTTAATCCCAGCAAACACAAAACGTTTTCGACATCATTCGCAAAAGGTTATAAAAGGTTGTCAGAAAACGTTTAAATGTCGGGTTATATAAAGGGTATGTTAAGAGTATAAAACGTTTTCATAACCTTAAAAAACATTTTTTGATAATCTACTGCTCAGCAAACAAAATGTTTTACAGAAAACGTTTAAATGCCGGGTTATATAAAGGGTATAAAAAACGTTTTAATAACATTCTAAAAACATTCTTGAAAACTTGATACAAAACATTCTAAACAGAATGTTATTTTGGGGTTGAAACAATATTTTGCGAAAAATGTTTTCCCAACATATTTTCAATAACGTTTTAAAAACGTTTTCATGACCTTTATATAACCCGACATTTAAATGTTATTAAAAGGTTTTGAAAAAACATTTTAAGAACATTTCTGTGTTTGCTGGGTTCAAATATGTTAACATAATGTTATTTAAGTATTGACACAATATTTGGCAAAAATGTTTGCAAAATTAGTTTACAATAACATTTTTTGAAAACAATTAAAAATATTGTTGTAGTGTGTTTTCATACAAAACGTTTTAAAATGTTATCGTGACTTTTATATAACCCGACATTTTAATGTTATTAAAACGTTTTTACCTAAACCAAAAGCCAAAATATAACTTACTTAAAACTTTTTTAAAACGTTTTGTGTTTGCTGGGATGCCAGCGACCTACAAAATTCAATTGGAAGAAATTAAAAAAGAACCATAAAGCACCGAACAAGTAGTAAAGGATAATCTAAGGAAATGGACCCATTAACATTAACAGATAATCATAAAAAAGGCAGTAACCAACGATGGTAATTCAGATTTCGAGAAACAAGGGTTAGCGAGTAGCTGAGTGGCACCCACTGACCACCACGATATGAGGAAATTAAAATCGGAAACAAATGAAGAAGGCTAAATCAATAAGAATACTTTGCAAATTTGATGCAACTGTTGATGCAAAAATTGAAGAAGTTAAAACTAAGGGCATAATGCATGCTGGTGGGATATAGGTGTTTCACAAACAATTCAATATTTGTATATACCTTTCAAATGATACTGTTAAAGAACACTCAGAAGAAGAAAGATGCTAAAAAATGGTGAAATTATTGAGAAGGAAAAATGTAGTTGCAGAACTCAGGAGGCATTGTTGCAGTATTTCCATGAGTTTTCAGAAATATCTCTATGATTCACTCATTCTACACCATAGGCGTAGATCCCGAGGGAATGGAGGGTATAAATCCCCCCCCCCAATATTTTGCCAGGTGGGGATGGTCCATACAATCATCCCCCAATATTGACGCCTGATAATGGGTTTCTGACCAAATTAACCTCATATAATTTTTCCCAACTCCATCCTCCCAAATGTCAAAAAGAAATCTACGCCACTGATCTACACAGTACACAAAGCTCACTTTATACATGATTTTACTCACCACATGCAACTGGCTGAGAAAGATTTCTCAGATGATGGACTGAAGAATGGTGAAAAATTACAATACTATCATGATTTTGTCAACAAGTTTATCAAAGTAATATCAGATGTGCTTTCTGACATCAGATTTGGGAAGAAGTTTGAAAGCTTGAAGCAATGGAGCAATACTCTGCATTCATGCACAGTGCCCCCCCCCCCTCCTTACAAAAAAGAAAGAGAAAAGTGCTCCCTCTTCTGATAAAACAGAAAGAGAAAATTGCTCCCTCTGACATAAAAGAGGAAGAAACGTGCACCCTCTGGCAAAAAATTGAGGAGAAAATCGGGGGTGGGGAGGAAAAGAAAAGAAACTAGCCTTCGTCCCACCAAAATTTACCCCAAGCTAGGGTAAAATACCAAATGCGCACATTGTCCAAATAAAACCCTTTTTGGAAGGTCGAAGACTTTGGATATAGCGTATCTAAAACAAGTTCTATTTTACCATTTATTGTCTGGTATGATTGAGGAAATTGCGAGCCTAAAAACCTTGCCTCCTGAGGAAGAAATCACGTGTTTTCTCAAATTATTACGAACAGATCCCTCGTCAATATTCAATAATCTTACAATTTCACGGACTTAGATTTTCCTTCACTATGATATGCTTCTATCATTCCCTTCTGGTGATCGGTAATTTTTGGGATTTTGAGCCTGATCTCATGTTCAAACTGAACAATTTTGGAAGACGAAATTAAACTATAATGCGCTGCTAGATAGGAAATCCTTATAGTGAGGCTCCATGATATTAACTGTATGGAAGTTATCTCTTTTGGATCGTGGCAAATAACATAATCGCATAACAATTACTAATCCGTTGAAATCGGGGGATACCTTTATTCCTCTAGTATCACAATTCATAACCTTGATCATTTGTTATGCATCACATGTTTAAAACAAAAAGAGTTCAAATACCCCGGGCGTCATATGTTCAGGGGCGTAGCCAGCTTTCTTGGTCGGGGGGGGCAAAATAACATTTTGGGGGCACAGACGAAAAAATTGCAGTTGCATCATACAACTATACACTATTTTGGCCCTGAATTTTGCTAGAAAAGGGGCTCCTTGCCCTTTTTCTTTTCCTTTGCCCTCCTGATTTTCTCTTTCATTTTTTGTCAGAGGGGCACTTTGTCTTTCATTTTTTTTTGTCAGGGGGGGGGGGGCAATCTGCCCTCCCCCTGGTTTGTTTCGCTATTTTCCAGTAATGTTTTGATGTTGAAAATTTGATTAAAACTGATTAAAGGTATTATAGAAGTAAATAAGTATGTTTCAAGTTAGTATTATTTACTAAAAATTCAACAATTGTTATAGACATTTCAACGCGGGAGTACATGTCAATGATTTTATCATGGTAAATACTGTTCTCTTTGTTACTCAAGACATGGTAAAAGACAAACAAATATTCCACACTCAGGTGTAAAATTAGAATCATGTCAACGAAATAATTATTGGATATCGTAAACGTATGAAATTTTATTGAGCAATAACATAATCATTTATAATCCTACAAATGAATGTTCTTTTATTAACTGGAATTTTCTAAAAAGTGGCTCAAAAAGGTTTTTATACATTTGTGTTTATTGAAGCAGATCTCTGGATTTCCAAAACCGAAAGCTTTTTGAGACAGGCTGTACATACGAAAAGTTCAAATAGCTTTTGACTAACTGATATTGAAACGCGACACTTATCATCTTAGTACTAGGGGCTCCTTGAATTTCGTTTTCTTGGTCGTTGTGGATGTAATTGTTTTCCGTTTTTAAGTCCTTCTTAAGACCATTTTATACATACATACATAGATGGAACTGTTATTGTCTCTTTTTAAGGTTAAACAAAGTGTTGAAGGGCTTTACCTCCAGAAAAAAATATATTATTACCTTATACGTAAGAAAATATGTCTACTTATCATGTGAAATAAAAAAATCCGGAAAAAAATGTGTGAAAATGTGTTTTTAGCTTATTTTTTTAGCTCTTGTCAAGCACTATTATTCGATTTGTTTACAAGCGCCAAGCAACTGTCGTCTAGGAGAGTGATTGACATCTTTATTATTAGAGAAGAATGGAATCTGTATAGTTTATGAATATTCATGTAGTATTTATACAACCTGTATTCCAGCCATTTTGCTTAGCTATCATAATCGTTCATATGATCCATGGTGTTAAACTGATATTCAGCAACTTTATATCTCTCGATCTTTGCGATCCGAAATATTGAATTTCAACTTTAGGCACATCTCTAGCAAGATAATTAAATACCTGTCACAAATAGAGGTCTTGAAATGTTACTTGCAACGTTAAAATGTGAATAGAGAACAAATCGGGTTCAAACATGCTTCAAAAATATGGTAATCGCGTAAGGTAATTGTCAACGCCTACTACCAGAATAGCCGGAAGAGGGCAGACTTCATAAGGGAGTGTTCATAATATATTTTAGTGGGGGAAAAAGAATTTGGAACTTATTTCGGGAAATTTCCTGGGTTTTTGGTTTTGTTTTTTATTTTATCTTCCTGTTCGGGTGTTTCGGTTGGCACATTTTCGGGTCATTTTCATGCACTTCACAGGAGTTTTTTCGTGGCTTCTCTGTAGCTGTCGTGTGTCTTTTTCCCCACGTACAGGGTATAAATAATAAATGAATAATAATAGGCCTATATGAAAAGAGAATCTGGAACTTCAACGTCAAAAAAAAAAAAAAAAACAAGACAAACTGTAACCTGCTAAAAATATCAACACCGTATCCTCTCTGAGAATAAAAATAATAAGACTCCAACCTCACCTGCAAAAAAATATTTTTTCGGGGGATAATTTGGGATAAGTTCGGGCCTATTTTATTGCGACAATTTTCAAAATCTATAAGGTGAAATACGGTGTCGTGATGTGCGGCAGATTTGGGGTGCATTTTCAGCCATTTAGTTTAGACTCTGTTGTATTTTTAGCCATGATTTTATTGACCCTCGGTGTCTTGAAAATTAGGTTTAAGAAGGGTATTTTTCAATGATTTTCTCGAAAAAGTAAAAATTTGCGAAAATTTCAGTCCAAAAGTTGATACAATTTTGGGTCTGTTTTATTCAAATTTGGTTTAAAATCGTACCGTAGTTTTTCGGAGTCACAGCCTCACATCCTTACCCAAACCAACTTGAGAAGGTTCCCCGGGGTGTGTGCAAATTTGCAATTTATAGGCCTACACTCATCATTTAAGCCTAAAATCAAAGTGTTAATACCATTAACACTACCATGGCCGTTTTGTCGTGATGACTGGCTTCCAAAATGTAGGCCTATTTTAAATTATAAATCTGGTCCCGCTAGAGGTGTGTTTTTACCCGCGGAGGTCTCTCCCTCGGGTTCGTGGATGTGCCACAGTTTTGGGGTAGGCCTACCTTTTCAACGACTATGATGGGTGGGTTTACAGCGAAGACCAACTTTTGGGCGCATTTTGGCAAAAGTGCCCAATAAAAAGCGTCAAATTAGGCCAAATGTGGGTGACTTTGATCCCCGCGGTACAAATGTTTTGAAGAGACCCGCCTGAGGTGTTTTTATAAAAAAAATGGTCGGGCCTGCTAAAAACCTCCCGGAATCAAGCATGGGTAGGCATACCAAAATGCCTTGAGACCCCCCCAACCCAGCGCCGGGACCTCCATGACATGATATTCTCCGCGAGTCCACCAGAAAATATAAAAATATAACATTTTGATAGGCCTACTAGACCTATATTTGTCTGTAAACCTTTCTTGTAGTTGTAGGCTACCGCGTATGTCTACCGTGATGACAGTAGCGTAGCTGCCGGGGGGGGGGGCAATTGCAAAAATTGCCTATTTGGGCCCCCGCCCCTAGTGCAAGGAAAAAAGAGGGAAAGAGGGGGGAAGAGGAAAAAAGAGAGGGTGAGAGGAGGGCAGAGAGATGGGGAATCCAAACGATATGCAATACAGCTCAATAGGCCTACCATATACGATTATTATCAATAAGCCTGGCAAAACTTGTCTATTTGGGCCCCCGCCCCCAGTGGGAAATTTGGTGGATTTGGGCCCCGCCCCATAGGGCCTACAGTCTTGCCCCTCCTGGAAAAAATCCCAGCTACGCCGCTGCGTGATGATGTTGCAAAGTTGCGGAAGTTCATTCATACATTTTCCATTTCCACTCGACAACAACCCGGGACAACAACAGGCCAGCACGCAGCGCGCAGTAGCTGAATCCCCGAGCTAATCAGAGACATGTGCGTTTCTCTTTCAACAGAAAATATGTGACCATGTGACTGACACGATGTACGCTTCAAATAATTATGCTCTCGGCGTCGAAAGTATGATAAGGCCGTATAAAATTAATGTTTTGGTTCTCGTCCAGAGGATTTTCATGAATTGATGAGGGAGGGAGGTGTTTTTTTTTTTTTTTTTTTTTTCAATGTAAAATTAGCATTGTCAGTAGTTTTCGGTCTTCTCCAACAGTGCTCGAGGAAACGATGAGGCCCCTTTTTTTTTTTTTTTTTTTTTTTTTTTTTTGGGATATACTTCCTTGTTGTCCACAAAAAGACTTGGAAGTGATGCTTGTTCTTTAATAAACTTATTTATATGTATGAAGATTTCATAAATCATTCCAAAGTCTAAAAAATTGAAAAATCTAAAAAAAAAAAAAATCTGACAAATCCCAGAAATTGAGGAGGAGGGACGAGAACCAAAATATTAATTTTACACGGCCTAATGGCAAATATTTATAATGAACACTCCCTTATTTAGCCACACCTCAGTTCCTTTCTCGGGTGGCCTGGTATATCAGCAAAATCCTACACCTATCGCCTTCCCTTGGTAAAATCCCTGATAAAAACTCGTGATATTGAAATTGAATTTCAGCGCCAGAACTTCCGTCATTCTAGCATCATGGATGGATATGCAGTGGCGCCGCTAGGGGGGGGCAGTATTTCCCCAATATTTTTCTTTCCCACCCAGTTTTTAGGCAAAATCCCCACAATTATGTAATTTTCAACTTTTTGCGGCAATTTAGTGCAATGATTTCCAAGTGCCCCTGTCTCAAATTCACTTCCCCCCATGCCCCTTGAAAAAAAATTCTGGTTCCGCCACTACGGG
The DNA here is from genome assembly GCF_039555335.1 of Amphiura filiformis. Taxonomy (NCBI): domain Eukaryota; kingdom Metazoa; phylum Echinodermata; class Ophiuroidea; order Amphilepidida; family Amphiuridae; genus Amphiura; species Amphiura filiformis. The sequence goes on from NC_092632.1 coordinate 35,350,421, forward strand.
TATGGCCATAGCTAGGGGGCTTTCCCACCCACCCCCAGTTGCCCTTGGTTATGCTGGACGTATGAGAAATCTAGAGCTTGTTCAATTCCACCAATTTTAGAAATTTTAAAGGTATATACAGTGTATATAGCCTATTAAAACGGATCACAGTCAAATAAAATATCGTAGGCCTAATAATTTTACCAATGGCATTTATTGAGCTGCTCCTATGGTTTAATATTGATATTATATAATTGAGCTCCTTGTCAAGCTCCTGAGTAGGCCTACAGGGACTAACTGAGCTCCCGCTATTTTCAGAAATGAAGGCCTGGCCTTAAAAGAATAATTAAGATTGAGGCAGCCTTTTGTTTCATTTTACAGAACTTTTTTTTAATCCCCCAAAATTAGTGTTTTTTTTTAATGGGGAGTAGGCTTTTAAAACGAAATTCAAATTTGGCAATATTTTCCATTGCTTAACGAATTGATCTGCGTGAAAATTCCTAAACATGTGGCCAGAGCGGGATGAGTGGTATAAAAATCTTAACTTGTGAGAAAGGACGTAGGCCTATGGGGTTGTAAGGCCCCATGTCACAAGGGAAAACGCGGGAATTCGCCTAAAATCGCAGACTCGCATAAAAACGCCAAATGTTTTGTTAAATCACCTAAATATTTCTAAAATCACCCAATTTTTTGTAAAATCGCTAAACTTTTTGTAAAATCGCCATAATTTATGTAAAATCGCCGAAATTTTTGTAAAATCACCAAATTTTTGGTAAAATCGCCGTAATTTTTGTAAAATCGCCGTAATTTTTGTAAAATCGCCGTAATTTTTGTAAAATCGCCGTAATTTTTGTAAAATCGCCGTAATTTTTGTAAAATCGCCAAAATTTTAGTAAATTTGCCAAATTTTTTGTAAAATCGCTAACATTTTGGTAAAATTGCCAAAATTTTTGTAAAATCGCCAACATTTTGGTAAAATCACCAAAATTGGCTAACATCGCCTACATTTTGACAAAATCACCAAGTTTTTAGATAAAATAGTCAACAATTCTATAAAACTGCCAAATATTATTGTCAAAACATGTGTTAATAACAATAAGAAAGCCGAGTCCGTTCCGAGTCCAGTCCAATTATCTAAAAATGTCAAAATAGATCTCAAATTTGTTGACTTTACTTATTTGGCCATTTTCCAAATTAATTGGCGGCTGTCAAATCAGTGATCTGTCATATAATCATAAATATCCACCAAATTATTGAGATTTATCTGTCACTGAGCAGAATCATATTATTGTAAACTATTGTAAATCATTAATGAAATAATTGATAATTAATTAAATGTATAATTTTATAAAACATCTGGGCATATAATAATATCTTGGAGTTCTGGAACTTTCCAATCCATTTTACTCTTGAAAGAGAGAAAGTTGTACACTGGACCATGTACATATCTGCTCCCACTCAGTAAATTGGTACTCTTCCATAGGGCTATAGGGTGTCTGTAGTTTGTGTGTGCTCACTACTAACTGCACATTGTGTGGGACAATTTTGAAAAGATGTTTAGAATTAAAGGTGAATTTCTGTTAGTATTATCATTATTATGACGATGATGATAACGATGATGATAATGATGATGATTGACGATGATGTTATTTTTCTATAATGTACATAGGTATTTGAATATATTGCAATTCATTATCTGTATGCTGCACGCAGCCTACACTCCTCCAGTCCCTGGGCGCAAGTTACTGTGACTGAGTTTACATTGTAGTGTGCCACACATACACACAAATTCCCCCACATGACTGCTGTCTGATACAGGTGGTCTGATACATACAGTTTTCACCTTCAGGAGTTACCTGATCATAGGTATGATCTAATTTGTGTACGGTTGGTTGGTTGAGTTGAGTTGAGTCTTTGAAATATCAACTGTGTAGGGTGGGGTGGGGTCAGTAGGGTAGGTGTGTATAGGGAGAGCGATGTGTGGTGTGACCTTTGACACATGATCTTTTTCTCTAATTTTATCATCAAAATGCCATGAAATTATGCAGAAACTTTGAAATGTTCTTTTTTTCAGCAAATTTGTATTGTAAATTTTCAAATTAGAAAAGAAATATAAAATTTTGCTCCATTTTTTGGAAATAATGAGCCATTTTTTCAAAATGTTATACCAAATGACCCCCTTCTTTTAAAACTTTATCGCTCATTCTACAAAATCCGGTGCCAATAGCCCTTTTTCCATTCTTTGGTCCACAAAAACTTTGTCGAGCATTTAGGGCATCAAATATGTTGTTTTTCTGATAGAACTAAACGAGATCTACACGGACATATATAGTTGTCCATACTTTAAATGCTTTCTTCAGCCTGATTAACCCTTGCAAAGGCTCGAAAATCGCTAAAATTGCGTTTCCACTGCTCAAGTGTCAAATCTGATCCTTAATATTTTCTTTGAATAAATGCGATATCTTTACATATTTGTTGTTTTTTAATTAGATAAGGCACCATCATATTGCATATCAACATTATTTTTTAGTGATTAAAACATCTTTGTGTAATTCTAAAATAAATTGCACTTTCCACCAAAACGCTGTGAGCTACGTTACCCCTTTTTAACACATGTTATTGGAAAGACGTAAAACAGAGGTATCAACGTAGTTTACTGTTTTTGAAAGGAAACACTCATAGGTTTTTAAAAATAACAGTAAAAATCGTGATGCTGTAGCATTTTTGGCATAGAAATGTTGTAAACATTGAAATTTCGACCGACCATGTTAAGATTGGTGAGCTACGTTACCAGAATTCCATAGTATGCACTTGTATAACAAGTACTTCCTAATAATATGTGATAGGTACCAGTGATCGAACCCCATTTATATTAGAATTAACCGACATAACATTCTAACGTTGGCAAATCACATCAAAAACATTAAAAACCCGTGAACTACGTTACTGTGAGCTACGTTACCCACTCATTTATGCATCTTCAAAACTTCTATGAAATGGTGAAATAGGTGTTACATTTCACTCAAGTGATCTTTCGTTTGCTTTTTATGACCTTGGATTAAGTAAAACCAGCCCATTTTGTAGCCGTAACGAGGTCACATTACATTGAGTTTTAGTGTTAAAAAACATCATGACTTCCTGAAAGAAAAATATACAAGTGGTGTTGACAATCTTTTACATCTGAAAGCAGTGATACATTTGCTCTTAAAAAACACAAAAAGCAGGTCTTTTTGAACAACTTTATTTTTTTCAATTTTTACAGTGGATTGGCACCGGATTTTGTAGAATGAGCGATATACCCAATTACCCCTTTTTCAGTTTGTTGTACCCAATGACCCATGTTTATACAAATAGGCTCCTGCTACATTGTAAGCATTGCCAGTAGGCAGATACCTGTCACATCAAAGTTGAATAACCTCCCCCCCACCTCCGGCCCGGCATGGACTCTGATCTTAACTCAAGTCCGGACTCGGACACAAAAGGACTCGGACTTGGATACAAATGGACTCGGCTCGGCTCGGATTTGGACAAGCTGGACTCGGGTGCAAGCCTGAATACATCACATTTACAAATACCAGAGGGAGTCCCAATTTTGTAAAATTGCAATGTACAATATTTTGTGAAATTACATTTAATTTTGGAAAAAAAAATACAATGTTTAACCCATCTATCGATAAAAACCTTATATGCAAAACATTTTAAATCTGTCAACTTGTTATTCACTGTTTTGAAGGCCTATGGTCCCGGCACACCTCACTAGCAGTGGCGGTGCCAGAAATTTATTTTCTGGAGGGGGGCATTGAGGGTGCAAAGTGAATTTCAGGGGGGGTAAAATCATCAAATTTTGCATAAAATTGTCGTAAAAGGGCATTTTTAGTATTTTTTTGTTTTTACTGGGGGAAACAGGGGGCAGGAGTTTTCCATTATAAAATACACACACCCACTGAGCCACACAAACTGTATCAAAAATGCACCTTACTTCTCATAGGCTGCATGGAGCCTTCGCTGAAGCCCCTGCCCTTCACACATTGGTGAAAAATTAATTATAAGCACACAGTAGACTCACAATTATATACACACATCAAAATAAAACCCACTGTATTCATGGTATTATGTGGTGCACATCAAGCAATAACACAAAAAGTCACAAGCAAAATGTCAAATAAAGCAAAATAATTTGGGGGATATACATGTACTTGTAGGAACAACCTTACCTGCTGAATTACATGTAAATGAATGCCCTCCCATAGCACTAGCAGGGGGTATCATCATTGTATCTTTGTGACAATTTTTGTCTGATGAGCAATCATTTTTCACCAGTGAGCAGAACATTTAATATTAATATTTTGTTCCCAGATGGCATTTTCTGTAAAATATTGAATTTCAATCACTTTATTAACTTCCCAGGAAAGCCATGTGACGTAACATGGGCTATATTGGGAGGAGAGCACCAACCATGGGGAGAGCAGCATTCTGACAGTTTCCTATGGGATTTTCTAAATTTTCAAATCGATGGGGGCATGTTAGCTGGTGCTGATGTTGGTTCACCTTTGTTTCGTAAACATTGAGTATGAAACATTTAGTTTTTGATGATACACCTGGATTTCTGAACTGTAGCTACTCTGCTGTCAGCAGACTTGTAGTATTGGGACCCGTCATGAGTACGGGTACGGGTCCCAAGCCATGAGTACGGGTACGGGTCCCAGACCATGGGTACGGGTATGCATCCCAGGCCATGGGTACAGGTACGGGTCCCAAGCCACGAGTACGGGTACGGGTGTGTGTCCGAACCCAAAATAGGGTGCGAGTACGGGTCCGGAGCCATGAGTACGGGTACAGGTACGGAAATTGGGACTCGGGTACGGGCCATGGGTACGGGGCCTAGTATGGGTACGGGTACTTGTATGGGTCCTATTATGGGTATAAGCAAAGCTAATGTTATTGGTGTAAACATTAATTTATTAGCAATACCATGCTGTAAATACACTCTTTGATGTCATTTATGCCACAGCAAATGAATAAAACTACAGTCTGCACCAAAAAAATTAGAGAAATTTATTACGTCATAATCATACAACATACATTTTAAGTTGTCATGTGTGCCTTGAGTTGCTGAGACATTTTGATTTGCAAAGAAGTACTCTCATTTACAGAAAGTTGCAGAACTGGTTTTTAGGAATTAATCAAGTACAAAAAGAGATGTAATATTGATGGTCTTAGTGAATCTAGCTTAAAGGTGGCATATTTTGGGATGCAAATTTCAGGCAAATGAAAAGAACTATGTCTTTATATGGACACACACACTGCGCAATACTAATTTCAACATACATTTAGCAGTGATGTAGCATTCAAGTTATCTCAAAACATCTGGATCTCAAATTTGATCCAATTTTGGTAGACTTAAATTAATTGTCAATTTTCCAAATAAGTGGAGCCTTTGATGGCTTTCATGCACATCCATACATCCCGCCACACATCCCTGGCACACACCAGATTATCCAATTAGCTTAATATAATAATTATCATTAATTTATTGATTTATTAATACTTTGCCTATAAGCTACTATAAATCATAAATTTCTCAGTGTTTACAGGTAAAGGAACTCTCTATTCATGTGATCAGATACACTACCGTATTCCAACACAAAATCTGTGGCGGAAAGTGTTCACTGCTCACACCAGTCATAATGTAATGTAGTTCTTCATGTGTGCACTTGTTCATGTAGGGGAGTGTATTCGGATGGGGAATATTAAAATAACGAAAAAAAGCTATGAACACGATAACTTGAAATTCACCACAAAAAAACAATTTCTTGAAATGTTTGTCCAGTTTGCTGCTTTTTTCTGTATCAGTCAGAGTGTGAATGCGACATGTAATTTGTATGTACCGGTATATGGGTGGCATAAAGTGTGCAGTGTGCACATCAGGCTGGAGGCTGTCACAATGTAGGTATCTACACTGTATGTAGCATACACATTTTGTGTAGCCAGGGCCATATTTACCTTTTTCATGGCCCTGGGCCAGGCTAAAATTTAGGGCACTGGCTATCTGGCTTAATATGTTACTCCCCACCTAACCCCATCCCATCCCATGTAACCTAGATTTGTTTTGATTATGATCATATATGTGGGACTCACAGTGCAGTGGGATTCATGAGTGGGAGATTAAGTGAGAGTGGATCTAGCTCTAGCTGACTCTCACTTTCATGCATGCATTTAGCCATGTACTGTATGGTACATGGGTACGGGTACGGGTCCCGGACCATGAGTACGGGTACGGGTCCCAGTCCATGAGTACGGGTATGGGTCCAAAGCCAAAATAAGGTGTGAGTATGGGTACCGGTACGGGCACGGAGCCATGGGTACGGGTACGGGTACAGAAATTGGTCTATTGCCATTTGGTCTAATACCATTTGGTCTAATTCCCTTTTCGTCTATATTCATTTGGTCTATTACCAGAAAGGCTAATTGCCATTCAGTCTTATCATATAGTCTAATGTCCATTTAGTCTAATATTGTTTGGTCTAATAATCAGTATGTCTACTAACCATATAGTCTAATAACCATTTGGTATAATATTTTTTTAATAACCATTTGGTCTTATAACTGTTTGGTCTAATAACCGTTATGTCCAATACTCCTATGGTCTAATAACCATTTAGTCTAATACCATTTCGTCTATATGCCAATTCGTCTAAAAAAATTGCCATTTCGTCTACTACTGGTTACGGGCTGAAAATACATTATTAGTAGAATTATTATTGTTTATTGATATATCCAAACAAATGAAGACTAATGTAACTGGCAGTTATTGTATATATGCCTACTCGAGTGAAAGAGTGATATTTTGCCACACTATTTGTTTCTTCTTTCCTCAGTCTTTATCAGGTTAATATGATAATAGGCTCATCACGCATCACTGGGGGTGCCACGGGTGCAGGGCATTTGCCAGTATTGCCATTCCAACATTAAAACAAATTAGGTTTTCATGTTTTTAGTCATTTTTGCATAATGGAGTTATGTGTAGATAATACATGTAGGCCCATAAACCTGTTACACTGATTATGAAACGGGCTCCTTTAAGACCACGGTGACCCTGGACTATGACCTCACACTCACAGCACATGTAATAGTGTTACTGTGCCTATGCAGCCTCCCACGTGCTATTAGACCAATCAGTTAGTAGACCAATTGGCTAGTAGACTAAATGGCTTGTTAGACCAAATGGTTTGTAGACCAAATGGCTATTAGACCAAATGGCTATTAGACTTATTGGGTATAGAACAATGGGCATTAGACTAAATGGTTGTTAGACTAAATGGTTTTAGACTTATTGGTTATTAGACCAAATGGTTATCGGACCAAATGGTAATCGGACCAAATGATTATAGGACCAAATGATTATTGGACGTATTGGATATAGACCTAATGGGTTTAGATTAAATGGATATAGACGAAATGGATATTAGAGCGAAATGGTATTAGACCAAATGGCAAATCCCCCAGAAATTGGCTCGAGTAACGTGGTAACGGATACTACAAGTCTGGCTGTCAGCTGTGCAACATTTGATAACAGAACTGTACGCTCAACATGCTCAAGTTAAACAGTGATTGTATCCATTGAATAGACTTCCATATATAAAACATCTTTAAAATGAGAATCCCTTATGATTTCATAACATTTGTACTAAATGCTTTTTTACATTTGTACTAAATGCTTTTTTTAATGTAAAGATCTGTTATTGAATATTTCAATAGTAAGTGTTCATCCTATGAATCAAAAAATGACCTCTCTGATTGAAAGTCACATTTGGCTATCTTCAGTAGATAGCACTAAAGCACTACTTGTCAAATTGGGTTTATTTTTAAAAGCAAAGCAAACTATCATGACATGATTGGTAAAGATTCTCTCACAACAAGTCACAAGCCATACATTGCTATCTTCAGTAGATAGCACTGCATGTCAGTTTGGTATAATAAATGTTACCAAAGAATATGACATATACCGTACTTATAATTTTGAGGTCTTTCATAGCAAGTCATGTAACCAATCACTTAATTGCTGTCTTCAGACGATAGTTTTCGAGCACTGAATGTCAAGCTTGGTTTAAGCAAACTGGCATGAAATATAAAGGTCAAGGTTTCTCATATCAAGTCAAAAGCATACATTGCTGTATTTTTATTAGATAGCACTGCATGTTTAGCACGACATGTCTGTAAGCCTATGCCTATAGTTCTCTATATCAAGTCACAAGTCATACCCCTGCATGTTTAGCATTACATGTCTGTTAATATATAATTATGTCTAGGTTCTCTCATAGGCCTATCAAGTCACAAGTCACACATATTGCTATCTTCAGTAGAAAGCTTCCAAACACTGCACTCACATCGCATCACATCAGTTGAAACACCATCAGTCCGAACCACCGCTAGTCCGAATTTTTAGGGTTACGTTTAGGGTTAAGGTTAGGGTTAGGGTTAGGTTTAGGGTTAGCGTTGGTTCAGACTGATGGGGGGTTTCGGACTGACAGGGTGTACCTGTAATTCTTAGCCATGACTACATGTATAGGTCAGTTTGTCCAGATGACTTAACCACCCCTTCTCAAGTCGTTCGTCATTCTCGCCCTACTTATACAATGTTCTGAAGCCTGACCAGTAGAATGGGAACTGATGTTGTTTGAGACCCAGATGAACCCAAGGGTTTAGCTAAAAAAATTGACAGCAGACTGCGTAAACACATTTATGACAAGATATAGCCATAGAAATTGTCTACATAAGCTTACATAAAAAGATGAATGAAATTTCCCAGAAATTAGGTGAGTAGCCTATACAATGAAGTACAACTTCGATGGATTAAAAGGAGCATGATTCAGTTGTTTTGTTTTACTCATGTAGGTAAGCTTATGAAGTAGGTAAGCTTACATGAGCAAAACAAAACAACTAAAGCTCAGTACATGCTCTTTAATCCACATAACATTTAATATTATTTGTACTTACTTTATAATCACCTGATCTTTTTGAATCATTTGCCTTAATCATGTTAATCAGAGATAGTCATGATAGTACTGGGGTCATTCTTTGGTAAGGTGCCTATTTGCAGTCCCGTCACTTTCAGGGGTTATAACTATAATATGTAACAGGATTTCTTTTATTTTTTCAGAAATGTTGAATATTGAAATTTCATATCTTAAGCATCAAAACACTGGATGAAGTTCTTATTTTCGAGAAAATTGCTTCTACAGGGTGTCACAACCCCAAAAATCTCATGTCCCGATTGGGATCATCAAAACTTTTGATGCTTATATCTCTTAGTGGTTAATTTTAGCAGCGTAAAAAACACTGGGAATAACAAACTATTTGTTGTCTATTAATGATTGTGGAAAATGTTATTGCAACACATCTTTCAAAGCAATAGCAAAGAATGAAAATAATTTCACTCTTTATGTCTAAAATTTCCTGTCCTGAAATTTGCGTCATTTACCATCACAAAAAATTTAAAGCGCTCTGAGAAGAAGACCAATTTTGTTACAAAGTCATATATTTCACTTGGAGAGAACAAGCTCAATTCATTTGGACATATTTTGCCCTATCAAAACTAAACATTTCTTCACTCACACACAGTGGCGTGTCCAGGAGGGAGAGCTTTGGGTGCTGAAGCTCCCCGCACTTTGTTAAAAATCATGTAAAATCAGCCGTTTTTGGCGATTTTAGCCATTAAGCTGCCCCCTCAAGATAACTCTGAAAGCCCCCCTGAGCCCCCTTGAGGAAAAGATCCTGGACACGCCGGTGCATACAGGTGGGTACCTTTATCTCTGAATGCTTCTGATCACTAAAATGGTCGCATTATTTATATTGCTTTTTTCAAAATTACAACAGTTGTAAATTTATTTCTACTCACCTCTTCTATTGATCATGTGTACATTACAGTTTTACTACTAGGGTCATAGGTTTGTTTATTTCATAATATACCATCACATCATATCCATCACAATTTTGTGGCAGATATGACGTGCAAAGATGAATTCAGTAATGAGAGAATCATTTCCGTCACATGAATGAGATGATAATTAAAGCAGCATCTCCAATTATTGACATCATCTCCGTCACTCTACAGATGCCCGGTTTTGACCTTAAAAATAGTCAAATGGAATTGTAATGATATGTTGCATATACTCCGTCCTCTGTCGAAGGTAAAAAACAAATGTTCAATGTGCGACACATTTTTGCTATATAGTTGATCTTCGTGACAATTGCGACACAGATGATGACCGTGATGGAGATGATATCAGCTGCAGAATAAGCAAAAAAATATATGAAGTTGCTGAAAAAGATATCAATTGAGCCAAACACTTTTTCACTACTTTGGAGACATATCTCACATTCTTAATCTGTAAAAAATAAATAGAAAAATCATTTTGAAATGTCTATTTTTCATTCTTCAAATAAGCAACTTACCGAAGAATGACCCACTAATTTTAATATGTGCTGACTGAGCGAGATGTTGTAATAAGCTCTTGTCAAAATTGACACTATTTCGACTAACCTAAGCAACATCCAAATTAGTCAACTTGCGCGCACGTTTGTAAAATCCCACGATTTTACAAAAAACAAATGCGGAAATTTTTTATTTAAAAAAAAAAAAATCGCATTTCTCATTTGTTTTTAAATTTCTCGTGAGCTTTGAGACAAACCTTTTTTTTTTTGGCCTTACCTGGCAACTTAGACCAGCAATGAAGACCAAGGTGTGACCAGCATTTTGTTTAAAATTATTGTCAGAATTGGCACCATTATTATTTCAGGATAGGATGACCATTTTGGGATGTGAGTGCACCGTGCACGTGCCCATTTGACACTATGCCACTGAGGAAAGTGGGTAGTTCCTGGAAAGATATGATTTTTACAAAAAAATGATATTTGGTAACACTTTACCTGGGACTTTACCACCCCCACTGAAAATCAGTGGCGTAGCATGGGCCATCTTATTCGGGGCACTGTCTGATTGGGGGAAGCCGTTTTTCGGTTATTTTCCTATGGGATTTTCTCAATTTTGCCCCCCCCCATGCCCCTATGACACTACACCACTGCTAAAAATGCACAGAAAAAAGGGATTGAAAGGTTTTGACCAGTAATTTGGGATAAATTCAAGGACTGACTGATAAATATGTCTTTCCAATTGTAATATCCATTGCAAGTCACTGGGCAAAAAGGAGGGAGGTTTCAAGGGCGGCGGAACCGGGGGGCAGGGGGTCAGTGGCCCCTCCACTTTTTTGACTACTTTTAACCCATAATGTGCTGTGTGTAACATGTCTGGGTGAACATAAATAATCAAATCTCTATTCTAGACCTTAACATGCTTAAAGAAAGTGTAAAAATTATGCACAAAATGGCTTCAATTGGACCTTCATTTTGCAAAATTTTCCAACTCCCCTGTATTAGGACACCCAACACTAAAAGCAATAATTTATACAATTATAGTGAAAACTTATCCACGAATGGCTTCAATTTGGGCCTTCATTTAACCCATTTTCGGATTTTTCAAACTAAAATTGTACACAATAATAGTGCCAGAATGGTCCACCAAATGGCTTAAATTGGGCCTTCATTTTGCAAAAGTTTCTCACTTCTGAGGGGGAACATACCCCTCAGAGACACCCCCTCTGCGTCAAGCAAAGCTGACGCGATGGTAACGCTTCAGCAGCCATTATTTTGATTTTTTACATCACCCTGACTGGCCCCCCAACTTTCAAAATCGTTCCGCCGCCCCTGTCAACAGTTACATATAGCTGCTTATAGCTGCTAACATATTAGACCAAGTTTTAACCACCATTTATCAGTGGGAGGTGGTAGCCTAATGGATAGAGATAAGATTATCAAGTTATTTTGTGATGAAAATAGTGACTATTTTTCATTATTGAAAATTTTTAATGTAATATAATAAATAATAATAAAAACAAATTGAATATAGCGCCTAATACAAATGCCTCTGGACATTTTACACAACCGGAAACAGTTTCAAATATCTTAAAAATACATAAAACAATAAAAAAAATAGGGCCTAACCAACAGGTTAAAAAAATATAATAATTTATACAAGTACAATATAAACAAAATGAAATTCATAATCCATGCCACTCCCCATATGTGTCAAGTATAGGAAAACAAGGAGGCACAACAAAACAAGGTACATTTGAAGGGGTCTCCCTGTCAGTCCAAACACCCATCTGAACCACCGCTAGTCCAAATTTTTAGGGCTAGGGTTATGTTTATAGGTTTACCGTTAGGTAAGCTTAAAATTCGGACTAAAAAAAATAAAATAAATGTTGACATTTATATAGCGCCTTTCACATGTATTAAAGCGCTTTACATTTATTCTGCCGTTGTTAGAATATGTCAGCTGCCATACAATGCCCAAGGCATGCTCATACCTTTGGGCGGCGCTCAATGGACAATATCCCTAAGAGCTCCCCATTTCACCCCTGGGTAGAGAGAGGCAAGTGAGGTAAAGTGCCTTGCCCAAGTGCACAACACATGGCACCACCGGGGATCAAACTCGCAACCCTCCGATTGCGAGGTAGAGCCCGTACCGCTGCGCCACCCGTGCCCCCAAGCGGTGGTTCGGACTGACGGGGTTTGGACCGATGGGGTGTACCCCATATGAAGCAACGAGGAGAATGACAAGGTATTTTAGTTTGTGACAAAAAGACAAAACACTTTTAGCGAATTGAATTTTTTTCTGAGGAATTTCTGAGAAAAAGTAAGTAATGTTTGTATACCATTGCTAATTTTTGATTTCCAATGGTTTATATAGAAAAGTGCCAGTATCATTGTTTATCATCACTTTAATTACATCAAAATAAACTGTTGATCTCTCTTGTTTGGTATTTAATTCTGTGTTATAGTTTTCATGCTTTTTTTATTTAAATAGCTAGGGAGAATTTCTCTCACAACTTTAGCACAGCCTCTGTACCGTATGTGCTGGGACTCCAACCGGGGACTCTGATACATGTATGATGGTGATCTCTATCCCCATTTTTTTATCCCAACAGTGCAACACACACTGATGAGTATCTGAGCACAGGAAGGTCACAGTCCACCAGGGTTCAATGAAATTGGAGGAGGGTAAAATGGGGGGACAAGAAATGTTTGGCACACATTCATGGGGCGCCTTTTAAATAAAACGCTCTAAAAAGGCTTAGGAAAACAGTACGGAAACGCTTAAATATGCAAATTTTCCTGCTCGATGTGCTCGCAACAGACCATTTAGATTTGCAAATTGGGATCCCAAAAATTTGGCATATGTAAAGGGGGGCAAAGATTTTTGGCAGGCCGAGAGGGGGGGGCAAGCAATTTTGGCAGGCCGAGAGGGTGGAAAGCAATTTTGCTCAGAAATTTTATATACCCTCCCCAGGGCTCATAATTATTGCACAGCCCCTTACTGTTTAGAGGCACAAAGAGTTTACCCACTGAGACAGATTCAATACACTGGATTTCATCACAGACCCTAGAAATGTAACAGTGAAATTTGTACTCCACAAAATATCTTCTTTAATTTTATATTTGGAGAGGAATATAAAGAATTAGCATAATGATGAAATACAAAGTGCATAGTTGAGAGAGAGGTAGAGGAAGGAGTCAGAGTGAGTGGGAGAAGGCCCTATGTCACTTGCTCGATAACGCAATGTTAATATGTTCAAAATTGGCCATATTTTTACCCCCCTGAATTTCAAAGCACTGAAAATTAAGGAAAGTGCCAATTTTGGGCTTCAACTTTTCACTTTTGTACACATTTCAATGGAGAATGAATAATTCACATGCGTTATTCAGGAAAACTTTCCTTTCCGAAAAAAATTAAAAATCTTTCTCCTTTTAATTTTTGGAATCAGAAATACCATATTACTTTTGGATATGGAGATAAAAAAAGCGATAAAATTCAAATCTAAGTGAGTTCCTCAAGTGTGTGTGGTCGGTCAATATGTCAATATGTGTAAAAGAATACAGCGAAAAACACCCACCCTGCCTGCCAGGTGATTTTACATGGAAATTCACAGGCATATCTCAAGCAAGAGCCAATGAGCAAAAATTGAAAAGTGCCCAAATGAGGGGGGTGGTACATGGTGGGTGGGTGGGTTTTTTCAGGAGAAGGGGGGGGGGGGTGAAAAAATAATATGTTTGGAATTTGACAAAATAATATATTTTTACCCCCATAAATTTCAAAGCACTGAAAATTAAAGAAAGTGCCTCTTTTGTACTTTAACTTTTCACTTTTGTACACATTTACTATAGAATTTTTGTACAGTCAGACCTGTGTGTTTCAATTTGGTTGAGGTCCATAATAATGTACTGTGTTCATGTTTGGTGACGTTGGGTGGGAAATTTGCCTCAAAAAAGGGGTCTATTAACAGGTCTAATGATGTGTACCAATATATGGGAGAGCCCCCCCCCCCCCGGCCTCCTTTTGGTTAAATTCCATTTACTTGAATTTTTGTACAGTCAGTCCTGTATTGTGTTTCTATTTGGCTGAGTTCCATAATATGTACTGTGTTCATGTTTGGTGGGAAATTTGCCTCAAAAAAGGGGTCTATTGCCAGGTCTAAAAGACCGTTCATTATTTCTACCGGAGGGGGGCCAGGAGAAAGTCACTGCCGAAAACCATATGACCCCCCCTTCTGAGCTACATGAAAATCATATGACCCCCCACACCAACCAAAATAGAAAGTATTGCTGCGGAGGAGTGGGGTCTTTGTAATTTTGGTTACAGGTATGTGCCACACAGACCTTTGAATGCTGACTTTCTCGCATCTGTACCATTTTTCATCACCATGTAGCATGATGTCATTGTGCATTTCATTTATAGGCACAGCTTCAAGTAGCTAGTGGACACTTAAAGTGCTGACGTATGCACACACGTAATGACGCGCAATAGATGCGCGCATGGATCAGCTGCCTCAACGCATCACATCACTGCCACATATCAGGCTGGAAAATTATGCCTTTACTGTTTTGTTTTTGCCACCCGGCTATCAGTATACCAATTTTTCACAAAAAGCACCTAAATTTACCCTAATTGCAGTATTAAATTGGGCACTTTTCTCCAAATATTGGTCTTTACTGTCAGAATGGCCACCCATCAATATACCAAAATCGCTGAAAAGGACCCTAAAATCGCGGCACATCCTCATATATAGGCTACCTTCAACTTGGTAGAACCCTACAGGGTATTTTAACTTGTTTTATTTATTTTTCTAAAATATTATTTATTTCACATGCATGTACACTGTTTTTGGTTCAAACTGCCACCCTGTGCTCCAGCTAGTACATGGTACATGTACATGTACTTCAATACCACAGGTCCCTGAACAAACCACAGTGATATTACCCATACGACTACATTTTTTTTGCACCAAGAACAATCTGTCAAGTGGCAGGTTTGGAAACTTGGGGTTAAAATTATTATAATTCATTAGTTTTATGTAATTAGGCTAAAATGGCTGTAAAACAAATTTATATCATTTTTTAAGTTGTAATTTAATTCAATCATACAGAATATAATAAAAATTCCCTTTAAAAGGGAAAGCCAGCTTCAATGCAGAAGAGGTCTTGTAATTAGTTTGGGTGGAAGGCATTTTAGGATCACTCTTTTTTATGATCCATCATGTTTCATGACAGTCCACCAAACCATCAATGATGAGAACATGCACACAGAAACAGCAAACCAAACATTAACTCCCTATAACTTCCTGTCAACTCTTTAATTAATTACTCCAAATTGTTCTGTCTTTTTGTCTTTTCTGCCTTTTAGGCTACCCTAAGCTCATTATTAATATAAAGAAATACACTGCAGTTTTTAGTTAATTGGCTAAAAACTGCCATCCAATACTTGCCTTATACATGCACATTAATTTTATATTAATTTTTATATTAATTCGCAATTTATACTTAAATATAGCACATTATAAAATGTATAAAGACTGATATTGTTCAATAGGCCTACACGTAGGCCTATATAAATTATACCCATATCAAAAATAGGCCCTGAAATTGAATCAAATTTTTCCCGTTGAAAAGACAAAACTGATGTTTAAGATATCAATTATTTCATAATGACATTTTGAATCATTTTTATCCATAAAACGATACAGGATATAGGATATTTTTAAGAGTTGACAGGTTTGCTGTTTCTGTGTGCATGTTCTCATCATTGATGGTTTGGTGGACTGTCATGAAACATGATGGATTATAAAAAAGAGTGATCCTAAAAATGCCTTCCACCAAGACTTCTTCTGCATTGAAGCTGGCTTTCCCTTTTAAAGGGAATTTTTTATTTTACTATGACTTTAACATCCATAAAAAATGATTTTCATTCTGTTATCAATACACTCACATCTCATGCTGTGTTGGTCTCCAGGAGGTCTGCAAATGTAAATCTAAAAACGCCTGATAACAAGGATACTATAATTTTCTTTCGTTGATATGCTGTGGTAACTATTTTAATGTCATATTTCCTTCAAACCATAACTCTTGAAATTCTCACTCGTTTTCATTCGTTGAAACGGCAAAACATACTTTCTTTTTCTTACAAATCAAATAGTAGGCCTTACATTATATTTTCACCATAAAAAGGTCCATAAAGTAATTCAAACCAATGCTAGTAGGCCCCCTACCCTGTAATCTCTTTAGCAAACAGAGACGATCTCCGAATTAGATAGCCAGCTGTTAGCTGGCGAAAAATCAAATGAGTTTAATAAACTATCAAGCTGATTTATTAATTTTCAATCTCTTAAATTGTAAGTATGCATCAACTTCTCATAAATGTTGATACTGGGTGCAGTACATAGCCCCCTTTGGTGTAAAATGAATGAGTTGCAAAATCTTCTTCATCAGTATATTAAAAGGAATAAAAAGTAGTTTACCCAGCACCTTTTGGCGACAAAATAAGTTTATGGTACAAATACGTGCGAGTTGATACTGGGTGCAGTACATAGCCCCCTTTGGTGTAAAATGAATGAGTTGCAAAATCTTCTTCATCAGTATATTAAAAGGAATAAAAAGTAGTTTATCCAGCACCTTTTGGCGACAAAATAAGTTTATGGCACAAATACGCGCGAAGCGCGTGAACATTTGTGGAATAAGTGTGCGCGTGGAATGGAAGTGGAATAAAGTGAAAGTGGAATAATTGCAAAATTTGCACTTTTGGAGCTCAAATGGGCAAATATGTGGTCAGAAACTTATATTCTGGCGTCAACATTGGGGGGATGATTGTATGGAGCATCCCCCCTGGCAAAATAATGGGGGGGTCTACTCCTATGGTGATGTATTGATCGGACTCAAGTCCACTTTTTGCCGGACTCGGACACAAACAAACTCGGTTCGGCTCAAACTAGGACAAAGAAGGTCCAATTAGATCCATGTAAAATGTGAACTGATTATCTAAAAATGTCAAAATAGATCTCAAAGTTGATTCAAAATTTGTTGTCATAATATCCAACATATCCACAAAATTATTTAGATTTATCCGTCACTTCCCAGAATCATTACTGTTATCATTAATGAAATAATTGATAATTATACATATTTTCTTTCATGGAACTTTCTAATTCATTAAACTCTTGAACAAGAGAAAACATGCACACAGACATGTACACCTCCATAGGGCTAGGGTGGCTGTGGTTTGTGTGTGTTCACTACGCAGTGGCAGTGGCAGTCACTGCACATTTGTCCGGAACATTTGTCCATCACACAACCATAATATAATTTCTGAAAGGGTGAATTTCTATTAGTATTATTATTTTTATTATGATGATGATGATGATGATGATGATGATGATGATGATGTTATTTTTCTATAATGTATTTGAATCTATTGCCCAAGTTTACTGTCATGGTGGTTTGGGCGAGTCTTTGTAAGTGTAGTTGAACTAGGGGTATGGAAATGACACCTGTGTGGGGTGGGGTTTGATAGTGGATGTGTATTGGGGGAGCGGTTTGTGGTGTAGTTGTCTCTTTTCATTGTAAAAGAACAAAGAAGAGTCTGACCACAGCATTACTGTGCAGCAGCTTGATTATTCTTAATTCTCTATTACGGAAATGGCAGTGTACATGTATATTTATGAAATATGGTTCAAAATTCTCTTATTTCAGCAAATTTGTATTGTACATTTGGCAAATTAGAAGCAAAATCTAGAATTTTTCTCCATTTTTTGGAATGTTTTACCCAATGACCCATTTTTTTCAAAATGTTATAATCAATTACTTACTTTTGGTGCAAATTTATGTCAATTCACACCGTGGCAGGTGAAAAACAAGTGAGGCCCGACTTAAGTCCGGACTAGGACCAAAGTGTCGGCCGACATGCAAAGAGCAAATCTAATGGTCAGGAGTCCAGGGCAATGTTCCAGATGGGGTCCAGGGGCGAAGCCCCGAAGCTCCAGGATTTTTGAGATGCAAAACCATCTGACCCCCCCTTTCAATAACTAAAAAACCATCTGACCCCCCCCCCCCTTTTTGCCTGACCAAAACCATCTGACCCCCATGTATTCTCCCGGCCCCCCCTCTGGTGGAAATAATGAACGGTCCCTAATGATGTGTACCAATATATGGGAGTGACCCCCCGGCCTCCTTTTGGTTAAATTCCATTTACTAGAATTATTGTACAGTTAGACCTGTATTGTGTCTCTTTTTGGTTGTGTTCCATAATACTTATGTCCTGTGTTTGGTGAAGTTGGGTGGGAGATTTGCCTCACAAAAGGGGTCTATTGACATATCAGGTACATGACGTGTACCAATATATGGGATGGGAGTGCCCCCCGTGCCTCCTTTTGTTTAAGTTCCATTACTAGAATTTTTGTACAGTCAATCCTGTATTGTGTTTCTATATATTTGGTTGCATTCCATATAGACCTACTTCTGTACTGTGTTCATGTTTGGTGAACTTGGGTGGGCTATTACTATGATTTCTTCTGTTGGATGAGCCATGAGTCAGATCTGCTGTACTGTGTGTGTTCCAGTTAAGTGAAGGTCTGTATTACTCCTGTTTAATGAGTAGGCCTAGGGGATGCACCATTTGTTTTGTTTTGTTTTTTTTTTGGGGGGGGCAGGGAGGTTGGACAAAGATTTGATGTAAATTTCTATACAAATACAGAGGGTCATTAGGTGTAAACTGATTTGCCTCAAAAGGGGGTCCATTGACAGGTCTAATGATGTGTACCAGTATATGGGAGTGCCCCCTCCCCCCGGCCTCCTTTTGGTTAAGTTCCATTTACTAGAATTTTTGTACAGTTAGTCCTGTATTGTGTTTATTTTTGGTTGTGTTCCATAATACTTCTGTACTGTGTTTGGTGAAGTTGGATGGGAGATTTGTCTCAAAAAAGGGGGTCTATTGACATATCAGGTACATGACGTGTACTGGTACCAATATATGGGAGTGCCCCCTGTGCCTCATTTGGTTAAAGTTCCATTTACTAGAATTTTTGTACAGTCAGGCCTGTATTGTGTTTCTATTTGGCTGAGTTCCATAATATATACTGTGTTCATGTTTGGTGGGAAATTTGCCTCAAAAAGGGTCTATTGCCAGGTCTAATGATGTGTACCAATATATGGGAGTGACCCCCCCGGCCTCCTTTTGGTTAAATTCCATTTACTAGAATTATTGTACAGTTAGACCTGTATTGTGTCTCTTTTGGTTGTGTTCCATAATACTTATGTACTGTGTTTGGTGAAGTTGTGGGAGATTTGCCTCAAAAGGGGTCTATTGACATATCAGGTACATGACGTGTACGAATATATGGGATGGGAGTGCCCCCCGTGCCTCCTTTTGTTTAAGTTCCATTACTAGAATTTTTGTACAGTCAATCCTGTATTGTGTTTCTATATATTTGGTTGTGTTCCATAATAGACCTAATTCTGTACTGTGTTCATGTTTGGTGAACTTGGGTGGGATATTACTATGATTTCTTCTGTTGGAAGAGCCATGAGTCAGATCTACTGTATATACTGTGTGTGTTCCTGTTAAGTGAAGGTCTGTATTACTCCTGTTTGATGAGTAGGCCTAGGGGATGCACCATTTGGTTTTTTTTTTGGGGGGTGGCAGGGAGGTTGGACAAATATTTGGTGTAAATTTCTATACAAATACAGAGGATCATTAGGTGTAAGCTGATTTGCCTCAAAAGGGGGTCCATTGACAGGTCTAATGATGTGTACAAGTATATGGGAGTGCCCCCTCCCCCCGGCCTCCTTTTGGTTAAGTTCCATTTACTAGAATTTTTGTACA
Organism: Amphiura filiformis; assembly: GCF_039555335.1. Classification (NCBI taxonomy): domain Eukaryota; kingdom Metazoa; phylum Echinodermata; class Ophiuroidea; order Amphilepidida; family Amphiuridae; genus Amphiura; species Amphiura filiformis. The sequence continues at coordinate 35,370,666 of NC_092632.1, forward strand.
GTTAGATATTGTGTTTATTTTTGGTTATGTTCCATAATACTTCTGTACTGTGTTTGGTGAAGTTGGTTGGGAGATTTGCCTCAAACAAGGGGGGTCTATTGACATATCAGGTACATGACGTGTACTGGTACCAATATATGGGAGTGCCCCCCTGTGCCTCATTTGGTTAAAGTTCCATTTACTAGAATTTTTGTACAGTCAGGCCTGTATTGTGTTTCTATTTGGCTGAGTTCCATAATATGTACTGTGTTCATGTTTGGTGGGAAATTTGCCTCAAAAAGGGGGTCTATTGCCAGGTCTAATAATGTGTACCAATATATGGGAGTGACCCCCCCCCCCCCACCCCGGCCTCCTTTTGGTTAAATTCCATTTACAAGAATTATTGTACAGTTAGACCTGTATTGTGTCTCTTTTTGGTTGTGTTCCATAATACTTATGTACTGTGTTTGGTGAAGTTGGGTGGGAGATTTGCCTCAAAAAGGGGGTCTATTGACATATCAGGTACATGACGTGTACCAATATATGGGATGGGAGTGCCCCCCCGTGCCTCCTTTTGTTTAAGTTCCATTACTAGAATTTTTGTACAGTCAATCCTGTATTGTGTTTCTATATATTTGGTTGCGTTCCATAATAGACCTGGTCGCGTGTCTTGAGCTCGCCACCAAAAAAAGGTGGCGACGTTACATTTTGCCAAAGTCAACTCAAAACAAATGATGATATCTCTGTCAAACAAGAAGTTATTGTCATGCTTGTGGTCTCATTTTATTGCTAAATAAAATGCACTTTCAACACTGTAAAAAGAAATACTTGAACTTTTTAATACTGACACTGTGCTTCATAGAATTCAGAATGGGCAGGGTGGCGGTGGTGGGGATGTGGTGGTGGGGATGTGGTACACACAAACTCTATGGGATTGGTATTTTAGTGCGTAATCTGCTTCTGTAAAGGCTGTAAATTGGATTTGGACTCTATTTAGCATCTAAAAGACTCATGGCCTTACAGCTAAACAATTCTACTAATTGTATTTAATCATTTATGGTTGGTTTCGTCTAGAAAATACAAACTTTTCCATACAAAACTACCCGTTGTCATATTAAAGACTGTAGTAAGTAATGCAGATGTCTTCAAAATCTAAAAGTTACTGTAAAATTTTAATTACTTATCCTATCATAGTCAAAGTATAGATTTTCTGAAGGAAATTTGACGAGGAATCTAAATATGGACATTTTTTTTCTGTATGGGTTAGGGTGAAAATGTTTAGGTTCAAAATATGTTGAATTGTAAAAAATCTAACATACTTTGGGACACCCTATATTCCGAGATTACCAAACAGCTGTGATTTTGGTTTCTTCCAAAGTTAGTTGGTACTCCATATCCTCTAACCAAAGTGAATGTTGTTTACTTCCAGTTTATTACTGTAAGTTGGTAATAAGCAATGCATTGAGTGACCCATTTTTTTATCAAAATCCTTTTTATTCCACTGTATAACTTGCTGGTCACCCTGTATAATGAGTTGAAATGTATATATTTGAATTGCTTATGCCTTCAGATTTTCAAAAATATATACTTTTGCTAGTTTAGGGTTGATAATTGTCGAGATAATCTAATTAGAAACCCGGTTGGTGTAAAAATTCATAATATTTGTCATGTAACGCTAAGGGTGGCGAGATCAGGACACACGGCCACCTACTTCTGTACTGTGTTCATGTTTGGTGAACTTGGGTGGGATATTACTATGATTTCTTCTGTTGGATGAGTCATGAGTCAGATCTGCTGTACTGTGTGTGTTCCTGTTAAGTGAAGGTCTGTATTACTCCTGTTTGATGAGTAAGCCTAGGAGATGCACCATTTGATTGGGGGGGGGGGGGCAGGGAGGTTGGACAAAGATTTGGTGTAAAGATCTATACAAATACAGAGGGTCATTAGGTGTAAGCTGATTTGCCTCAAAAAAGGGGGGTCCATTGACAGGTCTAATGATGTGTACCAGTATATGGGAGTGCCCCCCCCCCGGCCTCCTTTTGGTTATACTAGAATTTTTGTACAGTTAGTCCTGTATTGTGTTTCTTTTTGGTTGTGTTCTATAATACTTCTGTACTGTGTTTGGTGAAGTTGGATGGCAGATTTGTCTCAAAAAGGGGTCTATTGACATATCAGGTACATGACGTGTACTGGTACCAATATATGGGGTGCCCCCCTGTGCCTCATTTGGTTAAAGTTCCATTTACTAGAATTTTTGTACAGTCAGGCCTGTATTGTGTTTCTATTTGGCTGAGTTCCATAATATATACTGTGTTCATGTTTGGTGGGAAATTTGCCTCAAAAAAGGGTCTATTGCCAGGTCTAATGATGTGTACCAATATATGGGAGTGACCCCCCCTGGCCTCCTTTTGGTTAAATTCCATTTACTAGAATTATTGTACAGTTAGACCTGTATTGTGTCTCTTTTTGGTTGTGTTCCATAATACTTATGTACTGTGTTTGGTGAAGTTGTGGGAGATTTGCCTCAAAAAAGGGGTCTATTGACATATCAGGTACATGCGTGTACGAATATATGGGATGGGAGTGCCCCCGTGCCTCCTTTTGTTTAAGTTCCATTACTAGAATTTTTGTACAGTCAATCCTGTATTGTGTTTCTATATATTTGGTTGCGTTCCATAATAGACCTACTTCTGTACTGTGTTCATGTTTGGTGAACTTGGGTGGGATATTACTATGATTTCTTCTGTTGGAAGAGCCATGAGTCATGAGTCAGATCTACTGTATAAATATAAACTAATTATATGGTGCTTGGTACAAATCACAAAACATCACACGTATTGTACAATGTTACTAAAAATATTATATTAGATAATGTAATCCTGGAAAGGTTGAATAAGACCAAATTTCTTGGAGTGACAATTGATGAGAATTTAACTTGGAAATTTCATATCACCAACATCTCAAAGAATATATCTAGAGGTGTTGGTGTAATAAACCAACTGAAACATTTTGTCCCCGAGCGAATAATGTATTCACTATATTGTACTTTAATACTTCCTTACATAAACTATGGTATCTTAGCATGGGGAAATACTTGTCAAAAATATTTGGAAAAGATTTTCAAACTTCAAAAAAAAGCCCTTAGAATGATATCAGAGGATGATTTAAGCACTTCCCAGCAAGTCTTGCGGTTAGCACAGCTGTGTGCGTAAACATGACACCACTGCCCGCCTACTGCATACATACGTGCATGGTTAAATTTGAATTTGGACAGATATATTTACAATAAATACACCTTCAAGAAGTTGGTCGATTTCACATTTTATGTTATCTACAGAAGGTGTGAATTATCATTCATGCATACATCACTTTAGATCTGAAATCGACCAAATAATGACGACACACGGGCAATTCTAAAACAACATCTTTTGCACAGAGTTCAATGGGTTTTGAAAAGTAAAGTGGCAGTTGAAACTCTAGTGATAGCACATTTACAGTGCATGATGGGGCTTCCTTAAATCATCCTCTGGAATGATATCGAATAGTCACTTTTTAAGTCACTCAGCCCCTATTTTCAAGAATTACAATTTGCTTAATGTTTATGATAGTTATGATCTCGAACTAAGCACTTTTATGTACAAGTATAATACCAATCAGTTACCAAAGGCCTTCAATAGTTATTTTGTTGAGCAGAGGAATCACCTCAGGTATCACACAAGAAACGCTGAAGATTACAAGATCTGTCTTACAAAAACAGAGTTTGCTAACAAAACAATAAGAACCGCCGGGCCAAGAAAATGGCATTCGATTGACAGATGCGCCAAAACGGCTACATCAGTAAAACTCTTTAGATCCCAAATTAAAACAAACCTTATAGAAATGTACACTTAATACCTCTTAGTTTGGATTTACTTATTTTATTTTTCTCCTTTTAAAACAAAAAATTGATTAAAATTAACTGATCTCTTAGCATTTATATTATATTCACAAAATGTCAGCTTTCTTGTGCGATATACGTCACGTGAGCAAATGTTATGAAATCCTAATTTATATTCTGCATGTTCTTTATTCATCATTTTTTTCTTTCTTATTTCGTTCTACATGAATGTATGAAAGAGGGTGGGGTGGGTGTTTGTATGTATGAAATTGTATTTTATTAGACAAATTAAGAAACTTAGGCTAAGGTTAAGGGGTGCTTGTTCAGGCCTTTTTGGCCTTCTGAGCATCTCCTCATTCAAATGTGTTGTTTTGCTGTTATTGTATTGTTGTATTTTGAATGAAATAAAGATTGATTGATTGATTGATTGATTGATTGATATGTGTTCCTGTTAAGTGAAGGTCTGTATTACTCCTGTTTGATGAGTAAGCCTAGGGAGATGCACCATTTGGTGTTTTTTTTTTTGGGGGGGGGCAGGGAGGTTGGACAAAGATTTGGTGTAAATTTCTATACAAATACAGAGGGTCATTAGGTGTAAGCTGATTTGCCTCAAAAGGGGGTCCATTGACAGGTCTAATGATGTGTACCAGTATATGGGAGTCCCCCCCCCCCCCCCGGCCTCCTTTTGGTTAAGTTCCATTTACTAGAATTTTGTACAGTTAGATATTGTGTTTATTTTTGGTTATGTTCCATAATACTTCTGTACTGTGTTTGGTGAAGTTGGTTGGGAGATTTGCCTCAAACAAGGGGGGGGGTCTATTGACATATCAGGTACATGACGTGTACTGGTACCAATATATGGGAGTGCCCCCTGTGCCTCATTTGGTTAAAGTTCCATTTACTAGAATTTTGTACAGTCAGGCCTGTATTGTGTTTCTATTTGGCTGAGTTCCATAATATGTACTGTGTTCATGTTTGGTGGGAAATTTGCCTCAAAAAGGGGGTCTATTGCCAGGTCTAATAATGTGTACCAATATATGGGAGTGACCCCCCCCCCCCCGGCCTCCTTTTGGTTAAATTCCATTTACAAGAATTATTGTACAGTTAGACCTGTATTGTGTCTCTTTTTGATTGTGTTCCATAATACTTATGTACTGTGTTTGGTGAAGTTGGGTGGGAGATTTGCCTCAAAAAGGGGGTCTATTGACATATCAGGTACATGACGTGTACCAATATATGGGATGGGAGTGCCCCCCCGTGCCTCCTTTTGTTTAAGTTCCATTACTAGAATTTTTTGTACAGTCAATCCTGTATTGTGTTTCTATATATTTGGTTGCGTTCCATAATAGACCTACTTCTGTACTGTGTTCATGTTTGGTGAACTTGGGTGGGATATTACTATGATTTCTTCTGTTGGATGAGTCATGAGTCAGATCTGCTGTACTGTGTGTGTTCCTGTTAAGTGAAGGTCTGTATTACTCCTGTTTGATGAGTAAGCCTAGGAGATGCACCATTTGATTGGGGGGGCAGGGGGGTTGGACAAAGATTTGGTGTAAAGATCTATACAAATACAGAGGGTCATTAGGTGTAAGCTGATTTGCCTCAAAAAGGGGGTCCATTGACAGGTCTAATGATGTGTACCAGTATATGGGAGTGCCCCCGGCCTCCTTTTGGTTATACTAGAATTTTGTACAGTTAGTCCTGTATTGTGTTTCTTTTTGGTTGTGTTCTATAATACTTCTGTACTGTGTTTGGTGAAGTTGGATGGCAGATTTGTCTCAAAAAAGGGGGTCTATTGACATATCAGGTACATGACGTGTACTGGTACCAATATATGGGAGTGCCCCCTGTGCCTCATTTGGTTAAAGTTCCATTTACTAGAATTTTTGTACAGTCAGGCCTGTATTGTGTTTCTATTTGGCTGAGTTCCATAATATATACTGTGTTCATGTTTGGTGGGAAATTTGCCTCAAAAAAGGGGTCTATTGCCAGGTCTAATGATGTGTACCAATATATGGGAGTGACCCCCCCTGGCCTCCTTTTGGTTAAATTCCATTTACTAGAATTATTGTACAGTTAGACCTGTATTGTGTCTCTTTTTGGTTGTGTTCCATAATACTTATGTACTGTGTTTGGTGAAGTTGTGGGAGATTTGCCTCAAAAAGGGTCTATTGACATATCAGGTACATGACGTGTACTGAATATATGGGATGGGAGTGCCCCCCGTGCCTCCTTTTGTTTAAGTTCCATTACTAGAATTTTTGTACAGTCAATCCTGTATTGTGTTTCTATATATTTGGTTGCGTTCCATAATAGACCTACTTCTGTACTGTGTTCATGTTTGGTGAACTTGGGTGGGATATTACTATGATTTCTTCTGTTGGAAGAGCCATGAGTCAGATCTACTGTATAAATATGTGTTCCTGTTAAGTGAAGGTCTGTATTACTCCTGTTTGATGAGTAGGCCTAGGGGATGCACCATTTGGTTTTTTTTTGGGGGGGCAGGGAGGTTGGACAAAGATTTGGTGTAAATTTCTATACAAATACAGAGGGTCATTAGGTGTAAGCTGATTTGCCTCAAAAAGGGGGGTCCATTGACAGGTCTAATGATGTGTACCAGTATATGGGAGTGCCCCTCCCCGGCCTCCTTTTGGTTAAGTTCCATTTACTAGAATTTTGTACAGTTAGATATTGTGTTTATTTTTGGTTATGTTCCATAATACTTTTGTACTGTGTTTGGTGAAGTTGGTTGGGAGATTTGCTTATGACAAGGGTGTCTATTGACATATCAGGTACATGACGTGTACTGGTACCAATATATGGGAGTGCCCCCCTGTGCCTCATTTGGTTAAAGTTCCATTTACTAGAATTTTTGTACAGTCAGGCCTGTATTGTGTTTCTATTTGGCTGAGTTCCATAATATGTACTGTGTTCATGTTTGGTGGGAAATTTGCCTCAAAAGGGGTCTATTGCCAGGTCTAATAATGTGTACCAATATATGGGAGTGACCCCCGGCCTCCTTTTGGTTAAATTCCATTTACAAGAATTATTGTACAGTTAGACCTGTATTGTGTCTCTTTTTGGTTGTGTTCCATAATACTTATGTACTGTGTTTGGTGAAGTTGGGTGGGAGATTTGCCTCAAAAAGGGGGTCTATTAACATATCAGGTACATGACGTGTACCAATATATGGGATGGGAGTGCCCCCCCCCCCGTGCCTCCTTTTGTTTAAGTTCCATTACTAGAATTTTTGTACAGTCAATCCTGTATTGTGTTTCTATATATTTGGTTGCGTTCCATAATAGACCTACTTCTGTACTGTGTTCATGTTTGGTGAACTTGGGTGGGATATTACTATGATTTCTTCTGTTGGATGAGTCATGAGTCAGATCTGCTGTACTGTGTGTGTTCCTGTTAAGTGAAGGTCTGTATTACTCCTGTTTGATGAGTAAGCCTAGGGGATGCACCATTTGATTGGGGGGGGGGGGGCAGGGAGGTTGGACAAAGATTTGGTGTAAAGATCTATACAAATACAGAGGGTCATTAGGTGTAAGCTGATTTGCCTCAAAAAAGGGGGTCCATTGACAGGTCTAATGATGTGTACCAGTATATGGGAGTGCCCCCCCAGGCCTCCTTTTTGGTTATACTAGAATTTTTGTACAGTTAGTCCTGTATTGTGTTTCTTTTTGGTTGTGTTCTATAATACTTCTGTACTGTGTTTGGTGAAGTTGGATGGCAGATTTGCCTCAAAAAAGGGGGTCTATTGACATATCAGGTACATGACGTGTACTGGTACCAATATAATGGGAGTGCCCCCCGTGCCTCATTTTGTTGAAGTTCCATTTACTAGAATTTTTGTACAGTCAGTCTTGTATTGTGTTTCTATTTGGCTGAGTTCCATAATATGTACTGTGTTCATGTTTGGTGGGACATTTGCCTCAAAAAAGGGGTCTATTGCCAGGTCTAATGGTGTGTACCAATATATGGGAGTGACCTCCCCCCTGCCTCCTTTTGGTTAAATTCCATTTACTATAGAATTGTTGTACAGTCAGACCTGTATTGTGTCTCTTTTTGGTTGTGTTCCATAATACTTATGTACTGTGTTTGGTGAAGTTGGGTGGGAGATTTGCCTCAAAAAAAGGGGTCAATTGACATATCAGGTACGGTACATGACGTGTACAAATATATGGGATGGGAGTGCCCCCCCCCCTGTGCCTCCTTTTGTTTAAGTTCTATTGCTAGAATTTTTGTACAGTCAGTCCTGTATTGTGTTTCTATTTGGTTGCGTTCCATAATACTAGACCTACTTCTGTACTGTGTTCATGTTTGGTGACTGAACTTGGGTGGGATATTACTATGATTTCTTCTGTTGGATGAGCCATGAGTCAGATCTGCTGTACTGTGTGTGTTCCTGTTTTAAGTGAAGGTCTGTATTACACATTGATTACTCCTGTTTGATGAGTAGGCCTAAGGGATGCACCATTTGATTTTTTTGGGGGGGGGGGGCATGGGAGGTTGGACAAAGATTTGGTGTAAATTTCTATACAAATACAGAGGGTCATTGGGTGTAAGCTGATTTGCCTCAAAAAAGGGGTCTATTGACAGGTCTAATGATGTGTACCAAATATGGAAGTGTCCCCGGCCTCCTTTTGGTTAAGTTCCATTTACTAGAATTTTTGTACAGTCAGACTTGTATTGTGTTTCTTTTTGGTTGTGTTCCATAATACTTCTGTACTGTGTTCATGTTTGGTGAAGTTTGGAGATTTGCCCCCTCCCAAAAAAAGAGGTCTATTGACAGGTCTAATGCGTGTTCATGAGAGTGCCTCCCGTTGGTTAAGTTGAATTTTTGTACACTCAGACCATGGAGGTAGTAGCAGACTTGTATTGTGTTTCTGTTTGGTTGAGTTCCATAATACTTCAATAAATAAATATGTGATGTGATCAAGCAAAATCAGTTGGAACTCGGAAATATTGATTTTGAGATATAGCCAAACAAAGGAAATATTTCCTTTTGTTTTCTATTGTTTCAAACTCTTTAATTGCTCATATATTTAGAACTGATTGTTCAATTGCAATGGAGAGTTTTTGCAAAATGCAACTTTGCAAATGTTTGTTACTATCCTATAAGAAACTGAAAATACAACTAGGCAACTTAAAAACTGTACAAGGAACCGATGACCTCCTAATTACAATATGGATGCTTTTGGCAGACATGTTGCAAAAGAGGGTCATCGGTTCCTTGTATAGTTTTTTAATTTGCTTAGTTGTATTTCTCATGCAAGAAAACATATAATTAGACACCAAAATCACCAAAATCGGACGTTGTTTACTATGGTCAGAATTCTAAAAGGTCGTTGACCTATGAACATTTTTCTTCATAGTGACCTCTTGAAAGGTCTGACACATAACAAACTATACATTTTTGGAATCCTCATGACCACACAGGTAATTTGATATATTACTTGACATAATTGGAGCATTCTGAAAATTTGACCCCATGTAACCTTGATTCAGGGCGTCGCTGAATAATATGATTGTACAGCATTTTTTGCCGACGGAAATCAATTTTGCCGCCCCTTCCTCAACAGCCCGAAAAGGTTGACCCAATTTTTTTTTTGGTGGTTTGAAAAAGTGAACAGCAAAAAAAAAAAAAAAAAGGATTATGGCGCTAGCGCCCTAAAACGTAGGGGAGTAAAAAAAAAAAATTTCGACAAAATTTTATTAATGAGTAACTACTGTAACATTAACCATAGCTATATTACGTAACAACAGCACAATTAATATTTTAGATGACTCTTGCGATCTGTCGACAATCATACATAGCTTTGACTACATTTGCAGACAATCACATGGTTTTGACGACAAAATTAAATTTTTGCCGACAAAATTGTGTATTGGGGTTGTCAGACCCCCATACCCCCTCTAGCGTCGCCCCTCCCTTGATTTACCCCTTCCTGTAATGCCCGGAAGTTTCTGGAGGTGAGCCCAAGCTAAATTGATTCAGAATCAATCAAAGATCACAAAATAACTTTCAAATCTTTGTTCAATGAGTTGGTCACGAACTCTACAGGCTGGTCTTCTACTATGTCGACTTGTGGATGAAGAGGAATGGGTTTTGGCATTGAGAAAACTAAGGGGGGTGGGGTTACAAGATTTTGGTATTTTTTCATAGAGCATTAATGTGATTATTTATTGTTACATTATCCAGAGATGGAACTGAACTGAGACTGTGGGTCAATCTAGGTTGGTGCAAATTACATCTCGGACAATATAAAATCAACATTCTTTAATAGTATTTTGATTGTGACTTAAAAGGGCATTTTGTGATCCACAGCATCATCCCCCTACTTTTCTCAAAAAAAGTTGAGATTTTTATATCACTGGAAACCTCTGGCTTACATACGAGTAATGTATACAAACAATTTCTTGCAGATTAATTCGTTTAGCAAAGATATTAGAAATTTGAATTCGTTCTGCTATACCAGTACGAAATTATAACACATTGTCTATAATATGGTGTCTGGCTTTTGTACACATGTGGTACAGTTGACATATAGCTTGCTTTGGGATTGTGTGCAAAAATCTGGTGTTTTCATCCTTTTATTTAAATTAACATTCAAAACATTGTGACTTTTATGAATAAAATTAATGCAGTGGGACAATATGAATGTTTCCTGTATGAAAGTCAAATATAAGTTATAACTATTGAGCTCATTGGTTGCAGTTTTAAAATTACCATTTTGTGTGTGTGGCAATTATGGGGACTTTGTCTTTAAAATTAGGTTATATTGATCAAATTTCCCAATCATAGTGCATTGTAGGAATGCCTTTAAGCCTCCTCTGTAATCATGCATAACTCGCAAACGCAAAATCGGAATCAACTGTAATTTTGGGAATAAGCTTTTTTCATGGATATCTACTGAAAATGAGGATGCTAGGATCACGAAATACTCCTTTAATGTACATTTTAATGTTTTTTTTTATGAAATGCAATTTCATGTCAATGCAATAGTATCTGAAAATAGTCTTTGTTCAAATTGTTTTAGCATGCCATACCATATTTTTAAGGTGGAAAGCTCTGCACAGAATATTGCTCGGGATATTGCTTTACTGAAAATGATTATAATTATGTGTAGGCCTATATTTATGATCAGAAAAGGTTAGATTTTGACATTTGCAATTTGAATTATTACAGGGATAGGTTTTTAATTGCAAATATCACAAAATAAGAAAATTTTATTTTATTTTTAAATATATATTTCTCTTCTTTTTATCCATTGTATACATGCCTATGGTATAACAAAAGTGGCCTCATTTTTTGCCATCCTATATATAATTCATCACTTTTTTAGAATTGCTGATTTATAAAATAATTTTTAATAATAAAATAATAGTTCCACTGGGTTTTTTAGTTGGGAAACAATCCCAAAAGGAAATAAAAAACATTGGAAAGTGGTGCAAATTCCTGACTTTTTCTCATAAAAATAATATAAAACATAATTCCTTACTTTTTCCTTATAAAATAATATATAATGTACAAGTAAATAAAAATTTGCTAAGCGATGAAAAAAATCCTCACCTTTTTCCTCACAAAATAATAAAAAACACAAATCAAAAAAAGTTGCAGAGTGTTGAAAAAATCCTCACTTTTTTTTCCTCACAAAATAATTTTTAAAAACCGTAAGAAATCTAAAATGTAACATGATCTGGTCCATGGAGGCCAAAGGTGGCAAATTTGAAACTGAGATAAAGGCAAAAATATGGAGTAAAAAACAATAAAATAGATAAGAAAATGCACATCACAAAACCTCATAACTTTAGAACCAAGTATTCGAAACTTTTGGTGTTTTCAGTATATGATAGCCTAATGTAGTACAAGGTAAATAATTTAATATAGTAACTCAATTTTCAAAAATGCCTCCTTGGCTTTTGGCCCTGTCACAAATTGCTAAGTGATGAAAAAATCCCGGATTTTTTCATCACTTAGCAAATTTGTCATCACAAATAATATCAAACATACTAAATAAAAAAAGTAGGGATTTATTTCTTGCTTCCCTTAAATTGTTATGCAGCTGTATGCAGGTGGATTTTGTTTCATAAAAAATAAAAACACTTTTAGGCTCTTCACAATCAATTCTTAGTTTATTGTGAACCGCCCACGTCCAAAATTGAAAATTGCAAAATATTTAATTGTTTTATTTATAATTTGCATTTTGTCCTTTAAAATTGCTTTTAATGACTTTTACTTGCTACTTTCTAACATGAATCATATAAACAATAATGATGAATAAACAAACAGCATAACTGCACCTTATACTACAGTGTATATGTAAAAGTAAGCATAGTAATAAAAACGGGTTGATAATTGGTTGTGATAACTAATACTAAATAAAGAAAATAATAGATAATTAATAATTAATAATTAAAAGTCACCTCGTCCTATATTTAAAATCTTGAACAGTAAACTCGGAATCAATTGTAAAGGGCCTTATCTAAATAAATCCACACTTTTCTATTTAGTATGTCTCTTGTTTTTTTACTTTTTGTGTAGGCCTATAATTTTTTGTAAGCCCCATGGTTTCTTCTGGTGAATGTAAAATGAAAAAAAATCTGAAAAATCTGGCAAATTTTTAAGCTGCCAAAAATATTGTTGACTTGCCCAGGACATGGAAGTACTCCAGTGAAACTTTATGAGGTAGGTGCTGGTCTGTCAGTGTCATTCAGCAACTAACTTAATTCATTTTACCAATTAATCTATGATTTTACTTCAATTATATTTCAATGGAGCTATCTCGACATGTTGAGTCCAGTGAGTCCAGTGAGTGGACAAGTGAATGATTGTGATGTGCATGACTGCATAAAATAAGAGCATAAAATTACCACTGTGTATGCACAGTGCAGTGTATAGTTACCCACTGATAAATCAGCATATCATTATGTGCATGGTGATTTGGTTAAAATTGTGAGCACAAGGCCAGGTATTATGTAATAGTTTTCCAAGTTTGTCTGACCATACTTCCATGGTCTGACTATTAAAAGTTTCAGACATGTAAATGTTTGTGGCAGTATATTTTTCACAAATTGCAGAAAGTACCAGACAGCATCATCTGGCTGGGCAAAAGTTTATTCTTTATAGTCAGTGGGTCTAGTTTGTAGACTCTATATCGTTATTATTAAAACTGGACCCATTGAGTGATCCCAGCGAACCTGTAAACAAATTAAACTTGTTTATAATGCTTAGAAGTGACGTTGAATGATAAGTCATTCAAATTGTCATGGTATTTTTGAAATGAGAATTTCTGTTATGCAAAATAGACTTGCCGCACTGAGCAGTACTGATGAAGTTGGAACCCCATTCAAACACATGTAGCTAATTTATATACTGTCACTTGTCAGTATATAAATTAGGCCCTTCGCATTTGATTATTAGTTTCCTGTTTACCGCCCACGTCCAAAATTGAAAATCTCAAAATAATTATTATTTTTTTTCTATTTCTAATTTTCTCCTTTAAAATAACTTTCAACTACTTCTACATGCCATTTTCTGACTTTAATAATATCAACAATAATGATGAATGAACAAAGAGTACAACTCCACCTTCACTTATTTATAAAATCAAATATTGTTGTGAAATAATTAAATGCCCGCTCTAGTCAAAACTAGTCAAAAGTTGCTTGTAATAGTTCAAACTAAATAAAGAAAATAAAAGATAATTAATAATTTAATAATTAAAAGTCACCTTGTCCCTTTTTCAACATTTTTAACAGGAAACTAATAATACAGATTCATGTAAATTCCTTATTTTTGTAATAAGTAGGCTTTAGGCTGAGCCACTAACAGGCTATACACGTTTATGACAATGACAAAGGTACCAAAATCTGAATTTTGATGATTTTTACGATCATCCGGATGAGCAAATCACTCATGGTGTTTCATAGACTAGAATAATGGGTATTTCATGTTTAAGTTCTATTCTTGTAGATTTCTCAAGGAGGACAAAGCAACCTAGTATAAATATAGGCTTGACCAACCACAGATATTGGAACACAATGGGAGATATTTTTTGAGAGAGGGGATGGGGAGATTTTTTTCATGCACTGGTCAAAATTGATTGATTTTGACTGAACATTTCGAACATTTTCAAAATATGTTTGAAAAAAAAAATCAATTTTTTTTCCAAATTTTCAAGCTTTAGGAGACTAGTATTAATTAGGGTCATGTTAGCCTCCAGAAAAAATTAAAGTGAAAAAAAATCTCGACCAACCTACCATACTTGAAAAGCCCATTCGCTCGAGTTTTTTTCTGTCGCCTTGACTTTTCAAATGTTTGTTTTGGTTTTGTTCAATTATTCTTGAATTTGCTTCCTTTCTAGTACAGGGTGAGTCAAAAAAGTGCAATAGAGAAAAGAATCCATATTTATTTAAGAACCGAGTTGAACCTTTTAGGTTTTCAAACATTTTATACATAACATATCCATTAGAGATCATGTGTGAAAAAATCAAGGAATTAGCATTTACCGTTTTGTTTTTATGACACATTTTATAGCGATACCCAATTTTAATGTTTGTCCAAGAGGCATCTAAAATTTGAATGTCAGCCCACTCTGTGTAAGGTAGATTTGGAACAACTGCCATTTTCTTAACCTCACTGTATTGAAATAAAATGGAGCACCCAAAGTGTTATTGTCCTTGGTCTGGTTTAAGGAGAAGAAACATATTATTTGTTGTTATTTTCATTTTCCCTTTACTTTTTTCTGTATCAAAAACATAGTATACATTTGTAGGCGGGTTTTTCAAATGTAAAAATGAAATGTGCGCAAATTGAAGTGGAGTGAATTACAAAATATCCATTAAGTTGGACATATTGGGGTAAAAAAAAAACAGGAGTTGGAGTCGAGGGAGGTATGAAGGACTTAAAGTAATGTTAGAAAGTTTGTTTGAACAGAAAAAAAATTAAAAGTAATGCAAAAATCAACCTAATTAAGTTAAAGTTAGTTTCAGAGCTGGTGCTTTTATCGTGCATTGTGTGCTCTCATTCAAAATACATGGACAAATAATGAAATTGGGTATCACAGCAAAAGGACACAAGCCGAGAGGACTAAGGGCAAGCGTTTTTTGGCACACATTCATGGGGCATTGTTTAAATAAAACGCTCTAAAAACAGTACTGGAATGAAACGCTTAAATATGCAAATTTTTCTTGCTAGCTCGCTGCATGCACTTGCAATATATATCTAGACCATTTAGGGGCTATGCAATATTACTATGAGCCCCGAGGGTAAAACTAGGGGGGAACACTAAGCACAGCAGATGTGGGCAGAAATGAGCAAAGAGCTACATTTCAGAAAAGAGCTACATTTTGATTTTCCATGTCAATATTTCTGACCATAACAACTTTCTCTTAATAACAAAGTTGATGAAAATTGCATATTTGTGTTCAAAAGACAAAAAACTATGATGATATTAGTTTTAGAATTTTTTTCTTCGTTTTAAAAATATGGGTCAAAAAAGGTCAAAATTTGAATTTTTTTAAAAATTTGTCCAAAATGTTGGATATTTTAATATGGCATAGCAACATTTACTCTAATTCGATAACTGAAGCCTACAGCGCAAGTCTTCTACATTTTCAATTATCTCAATCATATAATTTCACTCTGCTCCTATGTAAAAATGTACCTATGTACTAGTATTAAACTATACATTTCTCTTGACATTTCCTCAACTGCTCCCCAGGAGTTGCTTGCTCTATTCCTTTTCAATACTTTTTAAGTACATTTATTTTTGTCCAAATCTGTTATTTGGCCATAACTAGGTTTTTATCACTTTTTATGTCCTATTTGCCAATTTTAACTTGAAACTTGAAAATGACAATTTTTCACACGCAATAGCCAGAAGCAAAAGATAATTCATTTTGTTTCTTGATCACGGACTTAACACTTTACAGGAAGTCCATCACCACAATATTTTTTTGACATTAATATTAATTTTTTTTAAATTACAAAACACCACACACACAGTCACACATCACCAAACATAAGAAATCTCAAACCCCATGATAGTAATGATACACAGGGCAAAATGGAAATTAACAAACACACAACAATTTAAACCATCAATCAACAATCATCCCTACTCTCTAAACAACACACATCAAGCATTGCAGCCATGTTCAAGTGTCATGTACAAACATTGGGAAACCAGGAAAAAATTTATTTCAGAGGGCTTCAAAGATCAATCATCCTTTTTTTTAAAAATTAAATTAAGACAGACACAATGTTGAAAAGAAATCTACACCACTGATGACTTTACATAAATTTGCCATGGAAGTCACTATTGAAGGATAAAAGTTTGTTAAAGCTTAGGATTTCACACTTTTATTGAACCACGCTTTCTAAACATGCTTGATTCGAAACCCCTATAGTTTTGAACTGCTGTCCGCACACCCCTAGCTCTGTCAAGTCGAATGCCCCCGGGATGGAGCAATCAGTAGCTGTATCATACATATCAGGCCTGGCTGCCACTACACTGCAATAGGAATTAAACACTTTTCTAAACAGTATCTTGCACCATGTCTTTAAGGAATTTGATAGGCTGTAAAAGAATTTAACACATGTCTAAATTGGAATTTGACATTGGTTTTTAGGAACTAAACACTTTTCTTACACAAAGTTTCTAAACATGTGTAGCATTTAAATATGTTTAAAAACAGGGGTGCAATTCCTAAATACGCTTTTTGCAGTGTAATATTAAATAACAAAGAAAAGGCAGCATAGTAAACAGGCAACAAATAGTAACAGTAATGCTGTGGCCAGTCTCTCTTCTTTTTAACGACATTATTTGACAATTCAATTCATTAGGAAAATGCAAGATTGATTCCAGGCGGTGAGTGAAATGATATAGCCGGCAACTTGTGAAACCGTCCGGCCGTATGGCATTTTCCATATACTCGGTTTATAGTTTTGTGGGGTTCACTATCAAACCCGAACGGTTTTAGCTTCTATTTATATTATTTATTAACATAGGCCTATTTGTTTGTGATATTTCAAGCGTTTTAAAAATTCAAAATAATCACATTCAATTACACGGTTGACGATGGAAATTTACTGAATTTAGAGAATGCACGTCATTCACCACCTGATTGGATCATGAAGATGTTGGCTTATCTTAATGGTACAAGACAGAAAGGGCAAAGAGACAGAAATTTATAGTTTTAAATTAGAGAGTTGACAGGAAGTTGTAAGAGTTAAATTGTTATGGACATGATTGGTGTAAGCGCGAAAATGTTGAATGTCAGGTCAAAGTCATCCGAGGTGAATTAAGTAATGTCGATCACAATTCTGCGCCAAAATGGTTACAGGTCATTTGAGGTGGACTAAGTTTATATTTGGATTGTCAGAACACCTTCCCCAATCAAACACATTTCTCTTGCATTTGATCATCTTCTACTCTTCCCTAGAAAAATCATTATAATACCAAATCTACACACCATGGAATTCACCATCACATCCAAGCTCACATTGGGCGCCCCATTCCTTTTTTAAAGGAATTTTTATTTAACTTTATCCAAAGAGACAACTCCCAGGGGGCAAAAGTTTCACAGTGTGTATGTATGACCAGAGATTTTTAAAACATATGAACAGGATTTGCTCTTTTGAGCAAAACAAAACCCTACTAGGATTTGTGTGATTCATGTTTATTCTCAGAAAAGGACACATAATTCTAATTTGTTTTTCTGGTCACATGTGTACACTTTCACCCGGCCGACCGTTTAAATTTTATGAATTATGACTTCATGTCAAACTTTGCTTTGTTGACTTACAAACACAACAAATTTGGCCGATTCCAATTATATAGGTGGACGTTGGGACATGTGTAAACATTTATACAAATAGGCCTATGCCAAAAAATCAGGTTTGAAAAAAATTAACCAATTTCATTAAATAAGATCGTACATTAGGACCTTTACAAATAATTCTTAGTTTCCTGTTTCCCGTCCGCATCCAAAGTAGAGAATTGCAAAATATTTAGGCCTAATTATTTTATTTTTATTTTGGATTTTCTCTTTTAAAGTAACTTTTAATGACTTCCAGTTGCTACTTTCTGACTTTGATCATATCAACTATAATGATGAATAAACTAACAACATAACTGTACGATTACTCCTGTATAAAATTAAACATAGTTGTAAAATAATTAAATGCATGCTCCTATAGAAAAATTATCAAATTCGTGGACATCGTGGAACATTCAACTACGCTTGTTACTCCGCGACTAATCAACACCCGTACAACGCTACTCTACGTGTCCATATTAGCGAGGCTATCTGCGTACAACTGTGTACTACGCACAGCCACGCAAAGAGTATGTTCCATGATGTCCACGAATTTGATAATTTTTCTATAGTCAAAACGGGTTGATGTAGATGTAGGTTGCGACCGCTTGTTTTAAAATAAAAATAATAGATAATTAATAATTAAAAGTCACCTCATCCCTTGTTTTCAACCATGAAACAGGGGATTTCTTTTAGAATACCCTACCACTGTAGATATACACACGTACACTGTGAATGTAAAAAATGGTAGGGTATTCTAAAAGATAGCCGAAACAGGAAACTATGAATCAATTGTGAAGGGCCTTATGGCTTTAATTTTTATTATATTGACAATGGTGTTATTTTTAAAAATTTATTCCTCCTATTTGTATGTGTGCTAAGGGGGACTCAGGGCTGCCTGCCATGAATAATTTTCAGGGATAAAATGGGTACATCATAGAGTAAAGTGTCCTTAAAATTACTATTGACAAAATTAATGGGGACCAAAATTTGGCTTTGCTCCCTCACACTGAATCTTGGCTATACTACTGATGTATGCTGCACAAATCAAGTGACACTTCCCTGGTTCCTGCCCACATGTGGGTTCTGTGTAGTAATGCACAAACACAAACACCACTCCAGGACACCACTGCACATGACCATGACTGCTGTCTGATGTCTGTGTTTTCCTGCAAAACCATTCACCTAATATAAGGTGAAGGACAAACCGGTAAAGTAAGATATTTTCAATGCCTGAAAAATTTGCAAGCATTGAAAAATTCATGTAATTTCCATAAGTCAGACCAAAAAAAAATCTTTCTGTTTAGTTATCTATTTCTTTTCAAAATTTGAAAATGCAAAATTTGAAAATGTGGTTTATTACTGAAAAAGTTTTGAATTGTAAAAGTTCTATGCATCAAAATGCATGCATTGTGGACTGGCAAGAGCCCCTTCATCCATTCATATTCAACCTTGTGCTCAACCAACTCAGATTTCACCCAGTCAACATGGTCAACTTTCTTTCACCAACTGCCCTGTGCCAACTGCCAGTGCTGCCAGCCAGGGCTGCCAGAGTATACATGCATAATTTCTATCTTTTCTCAAGGTTATCTATGAATTTGACAGGTTGCTAATTGATGCAATAACATTATACAGGGTGTATCAAAATGATTGGTACCGGGCTTTGTGACATTTTCAAAAATATATCAAAAATATAAAATTGCTAATTAATATAGTTTTTGTACTATAAATAGAAAGGGGCATATGTTAACTTATTGATCTATTAATCTGAAGTTGATAGGTTGATGCATCTGGGAGCTATTGTCATTTAAATGAAGATCGACGTAATCATGGTTTGACTTACACAACACAAGATGAATGATAGGTTCACTGCTTGAACCATTTATTGCATACATACTCTTCAATATCTCACCTCAGTATACATAACATAAAATTGCTTTGCACATGCTTTTAGAAAGACAGTTCCTGAAGTCCCTGCCTTACGACTCTGGCAGTGTGCGGTGAAGCCCTATCTTGAAAGAACTTAACAACTGGGATTGGTCCATTCTGTAACTGCCCATATCAAATTTTGAAGCAATGCAGGTTATAGCATGTTTGCATGGGATACGCCTTGCTCTTAGAAACTGTCTCCTAAATCTTCTCTGCACTTCTCCATAGTTTCGTGTCGACCAGTGATTCTGAACTGTATGAATGCACACTGAAGTGTGGAATACTGTGGAGCCATCCCAATAACTTTTACCAGGTCTAAACTAACCTACACTGTCTACAGTCTATAGCCATTCTGCCACACCATCTACTTAGTAATCTCAAAAATACAATTTAAATTACCGCCCTGGATGGTGTTGATACACAAACTTCTTTCACCCCACCTAAATTATTCAAGTCAATAATATTACTCTCAAGCAATAAATATTGATTATTAATATATATTATGAATGACAAAATAGGCAAGGAAAATATTAAACATTTCCATGATTTTCAACATATCATCCTCACAAGGTATTTGCAGTAAAATAGAGCTTTGAAAATGGTGCGCTACTGATCCAGCGTTACGATAAAAAGTGTAAAAACACCTACTTTCCTTTAGAATCATGTAACTTCTGAGTAGAATGTGCTATCTTTATGATCTAAAATTCTTAGAGAAGATAAAACTACTATAATTACAAATATTTAAACAATTAACCCCAAACTGGCATAAAAAATAGTTTAAAAAATCGGGAAAAATCAGAAGTCTTCGGTACCAAACATTTTGATACACCCTGTATGGCATGTAGCTTATTATAACATGGATTTATCATGTTTCTAGTCAACCTTCCAAGCCTCACTGCTATCATGGGTATGGTCAAACAGGCCTTCTAGTTTTGGGGTCAGGGGTCAGTAGACTGCTACGCATTCCTTTTTAATAAACTCTTTTAACCATGCAGCTATGCTGCCATTCCTCTGGGGCCATTCCATAAAACACAACACACTTCAGTGTCCGCTCCGCCCCGGTCTGATGGGAGTGGTTCTTGTTCTGATCTTGTAATCATTGTCGGATGAGTTGATATTGAAGTATGAAGTTTCAAAAGAGGAGTTTTTGGGTGGCTGTATCAACATGATCAAGTTATTGCAGTGGCGTAAGCATGGGTCATCATATTGGGGGACACCGACCATGATTGGGGGGCACCAAGTCTGTTTGGGGGACAAGTTGTTTTTTTGGCTATTTTCCTATGGGATTTTTCAAATTTTACAATTGATTTGTGGGGGCATGCATGATGTTACGCCACTAGAGTTAATGATTGCTTGGTTGAATCTTTAGTACTATTATTCCTGTGTAGGGTGGTTGTGTGTATGTACGGGCCGGGGTGTGTGAACATCTTCAAAATTGAAAGCTATTGTATAAAATGTGACACGATCAAGAGAAATGAGTCGGATGTCGCTAACATTAATTTTGAGATATTGGCAAAGAAAGTGTTAAAATTCTTATGTTTTCTATTGTTTTCAGCAATTGATAAATTGATGTAACTTCGCAAAGAAAAGTCAAATCAACACAGGGTTTTCAGTTTCTAAAAGCCCTGAATGTCTTCTTTAGAAACAAATGTTAAACTCATTTTCGAACAGGGTCGACATGTGACTCATTCCCCTTGATCATGTCACAAATGTGCTCTGAGTAATTAGCACAGAACAACCACTATTCATGGAAGGCAGACATTTAATACATACATACTACTAGTCAATTTACTACAACATTTATAAAGCACCTTTTCGAGATAAGTTTCAAAGCGCTAGTAAGCAAAACACAAAAGATCAAAAATATAAACATTAAGCAATAATTAAATATATTGGTGACATACATGTTTCATGAGAAGTACAAAGAGTTTATGGAAAACAAAACAAAAGTTACTGCGGATAAAGATAAGATTTGAGAGCTGTTTTGAAACTGTTTATGTTTTGAGCATTTCTGATTGCATATTATTATCATTCACTTCATGACAAATCAATTAAATTAAGCTATCTTCAGTAGATAGCAAGAATGACTAAGCAGTCTGTGTGTTAGTTTCCATGACTCACTTACTGCCCACCCTCTTATGCGTGCTTGTAATTGCCAGCACCATGGAAATTGATGAGGGGGATGTATTTTTAGTCAGATTTAGATATATGTTAAAGGGGTATGGCCTGATCCCTAATTTTACAGAGAGTGGTCTAAATTTGGTTGACCAATATTAGGTTTACAATAGGCCCTACGAATTCAAAAATCAGTTTCAGTTCTCATATCAAAACAGCTTGATATACTTGCGAAAACCTTTACAGATGGGATATGTGGGTCAAGGTGAACCATTCAAGATGGAAACGTTAATTGGGTCAAAATACTAAGAATAACACAAAATATTAGTAGATGAACATAATATAAAAAAATATAAAAAATATATGAAAATATCGCAAAAAAACACATTTCAGAAAATGAAAAACTATACCGAAAATATTTGTTTACAAATGTAAAATAAGATGAAAAAACAAACAAAAAAACACACAAAAAAACACAAACTTTCAGAAAATGTTTTAATACAAAAAATTGTAATTTTTAAAAAATTAAGAACATTTACTAAAACTGCAAATTTTCAGGAGATATTGTAAAATAACACAAAATTTCAGGAACACCCCTATATAGAGGAGTAACTTTTCAATCAAAGAAATGTCTGGATTTCCAAGTCTTCTTTCGGAAAACCACTGGAATTCCTGTTGCCAATGTCACTTGATAAAGCTTGGAAATCCAATTAAATGAAGGAAAATCACGGAAATCTCCAAAATAAGCTCTCAAATGGAGGATTGCTGATTTTAAACTATTTTTCTGCCTGATTTATAAGTTGCCTTTGGGCACTTTAAATGTCTGGATTTCCAACAGTCACAACTGGACAAAAAGTCCAGTTTTGGAAATCCAGACATTTAAAGTGCCCAAAGGCAACTTATAAGCCCAATCCAGGATCCAGACTTGTACCCGAGTCCAGCTCGTCCGAATCCGAGCTGAGCCGAGTCCAGTTGAACCCGAGTCCGAGCCAAGTCCGAGTGCTTTTGTGTCCGAGTCCGGACTCGAGTCCAAGTCCGGGGGTGCCGAGTCCGAGCCAAGTCCGAGTCCAACAAAAATCGACCCGAGTCCGGACTCGGTCAGAGTCCATGCCTGGGGTGGGGCACTGAAATTTATATCTGACATGTATGTGTCTATCAGCTTTTTATCAGTGAAGTAGGGGCCTAAAAAGTGTGGGTGTGGGTCATTGGGTATAAAAAATGAAAAAGGGGGTACTTTGGTAAATATTTTAAACGATGGGGGTCACAGGTATTAGAAGTTCTCTATAAACTACATGTATCAGACAGCAGTAAATGTGGATGTGTTGGGGTGTGTGTGTGTCACATTAGTCATATGCCCGTGTCACATGTAACTCACAGATGTACACAGGCCACAGGGAAGGGGCACCAGGCTGTGTGCAGCATAAATGTACATGGAGAGCAATGTATTTAATGGGGTGGGATAAATTATAGAAAAATATAATAATGATAATAATTTAAATAATAAAATAAATGATAATAATAATCATAATAATAGAAATTCAGCCTTCAGAAATATCAAGAAGAAAATGTGTTGAAATGTTTTCCCAGTTTGGCATTTTGTTACCAGTATGCAAACATCTTTTTACCACATTCATTAAAGCAAGCCTGAAGATTTGGAATAACTACACATGTATACAAATCAGTTAGGGGTGGGGTCCATATCCTCCCCCCCCCCCCTTTTATCAGTCAGTCTGGGTGGATTATGCTGTCACCAAACAAAAGTTCAAGAATGTGGTATGCTTTGTACCTGGTATTATAGTTCCAAATATCTTTTCAAAACTGAACAAATGTGCAGCAAATCTAGTGAACACATACAAACTACACATGTATGTATTATCTCGGTCAGGGTTGTTCCATCTAGTGCACTTACCCATTTCTCACATCTGTCAAAGGGGACACCCTCACAACATCCCTATTGGATTGTACAGGGTCTTTGATTTCCAGTCAATTATCTCCGCATAGAACACATCAATGTGCATTAATTTTCCTTTGTAATATTTATTCATTATTGGGAGTGTATTCCCTGATAAGAAATCAAACTTTTAAATTGTTTCACAAAGAGGTATATATCATATGACATGTTTTGTGATTTCCCCCATTGAGTACAACAGTAAGTGTCCCCTGTGTCTGAGGGCGCAAGATGGAATAGCCGAATCTATCGTGAGCGACCGACAGAATGTGAAATACCCATATGTAATAACCATACCCATACATGTACATGTATGTAAGGAGGAGCACAAAGTTAGGATGAGCTGCCATGCATACTGCATGGTCCAGTGTGCACTTTTTCTCTTTTTCACTGAGTTTCATGAATTAGAAAGTTCCATGAAAGAAGTTTAAGATATTTTTAAACAGTAAAATTATGCATAATTAATTATCAAGACCTAACTGGTTTATTTCATCAATGCTAACAATAATATGATTATGCTAATTCACAGATATTAACCTAAATAATATGGTGGACATGTAGGATACATGACAGATGACTTATTTGACAGCCCCCAATTTTAGGAAAAAGGGCAAATAAAGTGAAGTCAACAAATTTTAAATCAAATTTTAGATCTATTTTGACATATTTAGGTATAATCAGTTCACATTTTTAAACATGGATCTAATTGCATGACTCGGACCGGACTTGGCTTCGAGTCCGAGTCCTTTTGTGTTCGAGTCTGAGCCGAGCCGAGTCTTTTTATGTCCGAGTCGAGTCCAAGTCCGACAAAAAGTGGACTCGAGTCCGAGTCCGGACTCAAATGATACATCACTGCCAGTATCTGTGCTCACAGGTACATGTAGTAATCAGATTCCAGTCTGTAACACAGACAACTTGACTGGGGACCTGTACAATAGATAAATTTAATAAAAGTCATTCTTTTTCCAAGTTATATCATCAATTAGGAGAACCACATGTTTTCAAAGCAGTTTTCAATGCGCTTCTGTAGTCTTTAGTATTTTATAAATCTATATAAATTAATCCCATTTAGGCCTAGGTGGTCACATTTCTAAATGTGCAGTTCAGTGTATTATGGGATGGGTGCAATTCATACACTCTTCCCCCCTGAAAGAAGAAATATAACTAAAAATGGTGAGAAAATACACAAACTCACAAGGAGAGTGAAATTCAACCCAGTGTGGGTGCATGGTTTAAGGTCATGTCTTCCATATTAGGGGTGTATGGATTTCAACTGGAATAGCCCAATGGCAATAAGCTCACATACTTGTATGGTCATCTTGGACATGTTGGATAGGAAAAATAGGACAATCTGAAGCTACAGAACCCACCCCTACATGGGCAAAACAATTGCTCTAGTACCCCAGGCTAATAGGTACCGTACATGTACATGTACACACAGGATACTTTGTAAAAAGAAAGTCACTATTATTTTGTAAAATCATTGCAATTTGTGTAAAATTAATTGTCTCAATTTTGGTCAAATCAACATGTAAAATCGCCAAAAATAACTGCAATTTTTGTAAAATCAACAACATTTTTGTAAAATCACCAAAAATTGTGTAAAATCTCCAAATTTTTGGTAACTTCACCAAAATTTTTGTAAAATTGCCAAAATGTTTGTAAAATCGGCAATTTTTTTGTGAAATCGCCAAAATTTTTGTAAAATCACCAAATTTTTTTGTAAAATCGCCAAAATTTTTGTAAAATCGCCAAAATTTTTGTAAAATCGCCAAAATTTTTGTAAAATCGCCAAAATTTGTGTAAAATCGCCAAAATTTTTGTAAAATCGCCAGCATTTTTGTAAAATCACCAACATTTGTGTAAAATCACGAAATTTTGGTAAAATTATGGGACATGTTTCAAATGTCACCAAAAAAATGACAAATCACAATAATTAAGAACAGATTTATTTAAAAAAATTTAAATTATGTTAAAATAATAAAAAGTTTATGGCGATTTCCCGTTTTTTCCCGAGTGACATGGGGCCTGTTGTATGAGGTTGTGGATCACGAAATGCCCCTTTAATGTGTGCTAGGTAAAGTCATTCTTCCTCCCTTTCGACATGCCAAAATTTATTCCTCCCCGCCCCGGCTTGCCAAAAAAAATTGCGTTCTCGAAATCAAAAGGCTGTGCAATCAGTACCGGTATTAGCCTACTAATTATAAGCCAAAATTTCCAAGCGACTCGCTAAAAATCGAGTCTGCCAAATTTTTGTGGCCCCTCCCCCTTGGCCTGCCGAAAATGCCCCACCCCTTTGCATAGGCCTAGGCCTATGCCAATTTTTTGGGATCCCCAATTTTCATACCCATACCTTAAATGGATTTCTAAATATCTACCTGTTGCAAGCGCAGCAAGCATGAAAATGTGGACATTTTTTTTTCGCCCCCTAACTACCCCCCCCCCCCCAACATTTTCCCCTCCCATGCACCAGGTTGGCGCTAGATTTTAAGCTAGAAAATACCTAAATATTTTAAAATCCAAATTCGGCAACACCACTTTATCGGGCAAATAGAGCCCGTCAGATCACGTAAACAGCGTGTTTTAAAAAAAAATGAGAGTGTCACTTTTGTCCAAAAAATTTGAATTTTGGCCTTGAGCAGCGACAATCAGAGGTAAGAAAAACACAGTATGACGCAGCTTGAAATATAGAATCACTATATCAATTTTGAAGTTTGTACTTCAAAGCACAAGACGAAACGAGGTGAAATGGTTCTAAAAAAAAATTGATTTCGCTGTATCTTTTTATCGCGAAACTAGACAATTTGACAGCAGCGAGTCGGGAAAAATAGCAAATATCTCAATTTTCTGCTATCGAAATAAAAATTTAAATAGCACCTGCATATAGAAGAGGGTTTATAGAAATAATGTAGGTCAGAATTTTGTCTATGAAATCGCACGGAATTGTTATTACTGGTTACAAAACGACATACAAGTGGAGGCCATTTTACTTCAAATTCGGCAAACATGTAAGCTTACTAAAACAAATCGAGACAAGCAATATCAAGAATGAATATGCACATTCTTTTATTGACTTGTTTGTAATGTGCGTCGTAGTTCCCAACAAAATCGCCACATCCACTGAGAAATTATGGCCGTGTTCCCAAAAATCTTGATGCTACGGATATTGAAAAAAAATTGAAATGTTTGAAAAGTACATTTCTTTTTTAGCCAAGTGGAAAATTCAAGCATAATAATAACCCTTACACTTTCAGCTTTTAGACGTAGTTTATGTTTTTTCTCTCTCGATATTTATTTCCAGAAATAGATAATTTTAAAGGGGGCTACATGCAGTCTCATTCTGGATCGATCATTGCAAAGTTTAGTATAACCTTAAACATTAATAATGAGCCTTGCTACAGGTGACGAGCATTTTCACCCGCGGGCGTTTCATTCGAAGAGGTATATGGATATCACATACACTATGTATTTATGAAAGGTTAGTAGATAATTAAATCTGGTCAACCAGAAAAACTCACTTTTGGTCAGATGGAATAGTGTTATTTATGAAAGGAACTCGGCAGGGGCAATTGCCATCACGCTCAGCTAACAAGGTCAATTTCTACAAACTTTTACGTCTGTTTGGAAACATCATAGCCTGATGGTCCATTTTTGGACGGTACAATGATTAAGGTCTATTGAGTGGAGACAATGGCCGAGATGAGGTTCGAACCAACAACCTTGCGATCATGAGTCCAGTGCTGAAGCTACTGTACCACACGAGCCTTACCTATTGAACCTTCTTTACTTTCAAAGCTTCATCAGCATAATCTCAGTAAATGAGTGATATTCATAAAGAGCCCATAACTGAGGACTCAATGTGCTGGAAAAAGGAATGAAATGGTGGCTTGGGGGGTTAAAAAGCCGATAAGGTTGGCATTTTGACCAAATAATTATTGAACTAGCGGAATGCGCGCGCTAAAGAATGACGCTTTTGGCCAAACATTGCCAATTGTGGGGCATGTTCCGTGTGTGTTTATTGACTTTAATATTGACCAAAAACTGGATATTAAAATGATAGTAACCAGAGTCAATGGGTTATTTCAATAACAATTATAGGTCATATGATAAGTTTGGAGTTTTGATATTCCTTGGAATCCCTGCAATAGATCGGCTGTGAGATAATCTCGCTATTCATAGCCAATAGCCATGATACCTATAACATAGATATTACAAAAAACACCTTTTATGCACCCTCCTTTTATTTACAACATTTTATATATTTTTTGTTGTTGAAATTTACAATATTTTTGCAGGTTTTCGTGCTTTTACCTCATCACAGGCTAATATTCTCCTAATACGAGTATGAGGAAACTAAGTATAAGTAATCGCACTAGATAGCGCAAGCACGAAAACTCGGAAGCAGGAGCATTTTCTAAGATACCCTGACATGTAGGTAAGTGGAACAAGTAATGGATTCTAAGTAAATTGAAATTGAAATTGTTGTTATGACTTCTCTAAATTTATGCTTGACTTGCTAAGTGATTGCGCTCGATAGCACAAGCACGAAAACTCAAAAGCGTAAGTATTTTTCTAAGATTAGGCTGATATGTAACGGATGAGTGGGACTATTTGTGGATGTTGTCATAATTGAACTAATGTACGTCCGATGTTAATAAGACGATGAAAATCGATAATAAGCGGGGTTGCATAGTATCGCAAAAAGAACTTGCTGTGGCGGAGGAGACTCGAAACCAAAAGAAACAAAAAACAAGCCTGGGGTATATCAAGATGAAAATTAACAAGAAATCATCTACAATACTTGATTCTTATAATTTTCAAGATTATCAGATTTAAGGGATGGGGTATGAACATTTGGACAGTATTTTATTGTGGGACATTAGAGAACATTAGACATATCGAAATGTATTCTGAATACGAAGAATGTCCTTCTGATATCAAATAATTTTGATTTTTTAAATTCGCAACGTAATACACATTTTATGGCAAATGATTAAAAATTGATATTTTTGATATTTACCAGTACTCGAAGTAAACTTTATAAATCTGATAATTTATACTTAAAGTGTATGTAGGTGGGATGAAAAGCCGACGATCAATTGAAAATTTTGACCTTTCGTATTGAAGATATGGATTTTTTCTCCAAAACACCAACAAAAAAATAGGTCTTTTTGGGAAACAAATCCATATCTTCAATATGAAAGATCAAAATTTTCAATTGATCGTCGGCTTTTCCTCAAAAAATGAAAATTATTTGGTATCAGAAAGACATTCTTCGTATTCAGAATGCAATTCGATATGTCTGATGTGCTCTCATGTCCCACAAAAAATACTGTCGAAACGCTCAAAACGCTCATTCCAGATCCCTTAAACATTTTAAAGATAACTGTACGAATAAAGAAATTGGTAATTGATAAGATTTAATCCCCACATTTAAGGGTAGCTTATGTATTGTTGGTCGAAGCAGCCAAAAAATCGGTTTTCATTATCTAAATCAATATATTATTGAAAAATATCACTTTGATGTTTTGCAAAAGTTCATTCTACAAATCATATACTTTGAAAACAATGCAAAATTTATAATATTACTAAATCACCAAAACGAATTGTAACGTAGGTATGCAGAAAAGAGTTGTATTGAGGGCTTCTTATACCCACTAACGTGACCTATAGACCCACACACACGTCACATACACAAACCCACCCCAATATGTGACTTGACCTTGACTGAAACCAAATGAGTTGATTTTATTTTCCATATCCTTAAAGATAACCCATGACTTTTCCACAGGTGCTCTAATTTCCAAAAGGCTTTCTGTCACTAGCACTGGACCCCATCATGGAGCCTAGGTATCTGAAGTCGGTCACATGTTTCCATACACTTGGAGAGGAGGCTTTGGAGGTGACGCGTATGTAGGGCTGTTAAGACCCCCTTTTGAGCATCGCTGTCACCCAAAGACCCCATATTTTTACTAACACATGCTCTGTCACCCAAGACCCCTATTTTTCCATTTGATCTGTCACCCAAAGACCCTTACAAGTTCAATTTGAACAGCAACTTTCATTTATCACTGATTTTGTTACTTATTTTGAAAAACAATGAAATTTGAAGCCATTTTGAACTAGAAATTCGATTTTCGAGGTGTTTGTGGCGCTTTTTCGGCTGTCACCCAAAGATTCCATTCAAAAAAAGGTCATGTTCTCACCCAATGACCGCATATTTTTTACATTTTGCTCTCACCGAATGCTATAAATCATGCTCTCATCCAATGAACCCATATTTTTTACATTTTGCTCTCACCGAATTCCCCTTAGTGCGAAAGTGCCAGCCCTACACCTATATCCATTTCTTATTGAAGTGCCCCCGGGGGGGGCTGTGGTTAACAGTTGATGGTCATTATACTCATTATACTGTTTTGGGTACGCTGATAATAAGTCCAAGGTCTGCTGCTTCTGTCGCTGACTGTCCAGTCCAATCTTGTCTGGCAGTCTCAGGTTTAATAATAATATGGTATCAAAGCTATTTATTACTGTTTTATTAGATTAATCTATTCTTTGACTTCTTATTTCACGAAGTCTGGATTTTCGAACTGTCAGAGAACCAATGGAGAAACATGTTACGTACATTTCGTAATTTGAATGCGAACTCTGGTCAAAATCACAAATTGATTTTGTATTGCTTGGTTGTATCCAAAACCTTCCCAGCAGAAAAACAGAGGTAAGACATATCAATTTGTAAGCGCTCTTTAGCAAAGTCATAGTTCATTGAATTTACAACCGTATGACGAAACAGGCGAAAATAGTAACTTTTAGCACAAGATTTGCAATTTAAGGATACGATACATGATTTACCGACAAGTGACTCATTTCGGAATGCGATCATGAATTTTGAAGAAAAAAAAGTTTTCACAGGCTTCGTTGGGAATAAAATTGAGCATATTTGAACATTGACTAGTTGTATACCTTTGCATTAAATTATAAGAAACAGCCACAACTAATCATTTTTATTCCCACGAGAGTCGGGACGTCTTCTTTGTCTATCGGTCATGCTGGGTTGCTGGAACTATCAAGTGTACACCAAATGCGCAGGCGGCATAGGACACGCAACACGTGACGTTCAAGGCTGGCGAAAATACAAGGCTGACAGCCTTATTCAAAATAGACGGTTAGCAGTTTTAAATTGAAAGCAACATACTTAAAGTGGGGTACTTTGTCGAACCCCAACGGTTTTAGAGAGTAAGACAATTTTGCTTTGACACCACATAACAAATTTAGAATAATTTGTGAAGATTTCATGATAACGTGTTAATCCAATGGCGACGTCAAAAATGGCGATATCGCATCCACCACCCGGGATCCACCACCACCTGAAATGCGGAAGGATTTAGTCTAGTGCTCCCCTAATTGGTTAGGAGTTGTATAGGAGACGCGCTGCATGTAGCGACGGGCTTTATGGGCGCACACCACTAAATAATCGTCCCATTGAAATACACGGGAAAATACAAGAAAGTAAGTTTGTTTTTCTACCCCATGTAACAACATTTTTAATATTTTGATCGAATCAACGTCTTAAATAAAGATTAAACTTTTATTTAAATTTGATTTTTGGGACAAGTTGTGACAAGCTTAAGAGATACGAACTCCTGAACAGCGCCATCCCAAATTTCAGCCGACACTCTCGCCTCCTTACCAGTTCCGGGCATGATATTGTTCCGAGGGCCTATTGCCCATGTACATTCGATTCGGAACATTTTCTGAACAGATTTGTAAACTTGAGCTCCTATTCTATCGTTTTTATCAAAACAACCAAGAGTCACTCAAATTTGGTTCCCTTGGGACGCCGATATATTTCGCATAGGCGCTATTTTTTACCGGAACTATGAAGGGTTACACCAAATGCGGAAGGATTTAGTGTAGTGCACTCTTCTAAGAAAACATATTTTTGATATTCTTTATTTTTGGAATCAGTGGTCAACATCCTAAAAAAGTGAAATTGCTTTTTATCGCTAGTCGCTCCAAAGTTATAAAACAGGGCTCCAAACAAGCTGGGACTGGGTGAAAAATATGATACTTTTCACAATTTTCGGCATTCAAGGGCCAGAGCAACATTTTGACCATGTTAAACTGTATTTATAATCCCATTAACATCAGGAAAGTGACTTTGTTTACTAAAAATATGTACAATCACAAAATATAACATGACCGAAAAGCGACATGTGATCATTTCACCCCCCACTCTTATATCATGCATAATATAAGGACGTGCAAATAGGCATGTGCCTAAAGTTGGGGGGGGTATGGGTAGATAGAACGTCACTTTGACACTCTAAAATGTTAAATTTCCCAGTTGTGTGTATTATTTTTGCAAGATCTAAAATTAAGAAACTCGAACATTAGAATTGTTTGATAAATTTCTCTCTTGGGAATTGAATATTTGGTCATATAATGAAAATGCCGTCATTTTTCCATCATTAGGCCGTAATATAGTATGCTTTGACTTTAAATGTCTATTGAGACCCAATTAAAGGTTCAGTGATTATTTTCAAAACGGTTATAATTGAGTTTCGATCTTATAATTACATTTTGCATCAAAATAATTCCAAAGATGTTTCATTTTTTCTGCACCGAGATAATCAAAAGTGACCACTTCTATGATATTGTGGCCAAAATAGCTCAATTTCAATAGCCCGGTCTTAAATTGTCAATTCGACGGGAACTTGTGTTTTGAAGCAAATTTCTCGTGCGTTTAAGAATGAAATCGCGTATTTGTAGACGGAAATAGAAAACAGATATTTTTTCTTTGCAAAGACATCAGTTTCAGACAAAAATCTCAACTTTTTGGCACTTAAAATCAGGTATTAATCATGTCCATAGCCTATAAAAAATGAGTCTTCGAAGGGCGCACACCACTAAATAATCGTCCCATTGAAATACACGGGAAAATACAAGAAAGTAAGTTTGTTTTTCTACCCCATGTAACAACATTTTTAATATTTTGATCGAATCAACGTCTTAAATAAAGATTAAACTTTTATTTAAATTTGATTTTTTGGGACAAGTTGTGACAAGCTTAAGAGATACGAACTCCTGAACAGCGCCATCCCAAATTTCAGCCGACACTCTCGCCTCCTTACCAGTTCCGGGCATGATATTGTTCCGAGGGCCTATTGCCCATGTACATTCGATTCGGAACATTTTCTGAACAGATTTGTAAACTTGAGCTCCTATTCTATCGTTTTATCAAAACAACCAAGAGTCACTCAAATTTGGTTCCCTTGGGACGCCGATATATTTCGCATAGGCGCTATTTTTTACCGGAACTATGAAGGGTTACACCAAATGCGGAAGGATTTAGTGTAGTGCACTCTTCTAAGAAAACATATTTTGATATTCTTTATTTTTGGAATCAGTGGTCAACATCCTAAAAAAGTGAAATTGCCTTTTATCGCTAGTCGCTCCAAAGTTATAAAACAGGGCTCCAAACAAGCTGGGACTGGGTGAAAAATATGATACTTTTCACAATTTTCGGCATTCAAGGGCCAGAGCAACATTTTGACCATGTTAAACTGTATTTATAATCCCATTAACATCAGGAAAGTGACTTTGTTTACTAAAAATATGTACAATCACAAAATATAACATGACCGAAAAGCGACATGTGATCATTTCACCCCCCCCCCCCCCCACTCTTATATCATGCATAATATAAGGACGTGCAAATAGGCATGTGCCTAAAGTTGGGGGGGGTATGGGTAGATAGAACGTCACTTTTACACTCTAAAATGTTAAATTTCCCAGTTGTGTGTATTATTTTTGCAAGATCTAAAATTGAGAACCCCCATCATTAGAATTGTTTGATAAATTTCTCTCTTGGGAATTGAATATTTGGTCATATAATGAAAATGCCGTCATTTTTCCATCATTAGGCCGTAATATAGTATGCTTTGACTTTAAATGTCTATTGAGACCCAATTAAAGGTTCAGTGATTATTTTCAAAACGGTTATAATTGAGTTTCGATCTTATAATTACATTTTGCATCAAAATAATTCCAAAGATGTTTCATTTTTTCTGCACCGAGATAATCAAAAGTGACCACTTCTATGATATTGTGGCCAAAATAGCTCAATTTCAATAGCCCGGTCTTAAATTGTCAATTCGACGGGAACTTGTGTTTTGAAGCAAATTTCTCGTGCGTTTAAGAATGAAATCGCGTATTTGTAGACGGAAATAGAAAACAGATATTTTTTCTTTGCAAAGACATCAGTTTCAGACAAAAATCTCAACTTTTGGCACTTAAAATCAGGTATTAATCATGTCCATAGCCTATAAAAATGAGTCTTCGAAGGGCGCACACCACTAAATAATCGTCCCATTGAAATACACGGGAAAATACAAGAAAGTAAGTTTGTTTTTCTACCCCATGTAACAACATTTTTAATATTTTGATCGAATCAACGTCTTAAATAAAGATTAAACTTTTATTTAAATTTGATTTTTGGGACAAGTTGTGACAAGCTTAAGAGATACGAACTCCTGAACAGCGCCATCCCAAATTTCAGCCGACACTCTCGCCTCCTTACCAGTTCCGGGCATGATATTGTTCCGAGGGCCTATTGCCCATGTACATTCGATTCGGAACATTTTCTGAACAGATTTGTAAACTTGAGCTCCTATTCTATCGTTTTTATCAAAACAACCAAGAGTCACTCAAATTTGGTTCCCTTGGGACGCCGATATATTTCGCATAGGCGCTATTTTTTACCGGAACTATGAAGGGTTACACCAAATGCGGAAGGATTTAGTGTAGTGCACTCTTCTAAGAAAACATATTTTTGTTATTCTTTATTTTTGGAATCAGTGGTCAACATCCTAAAAAAGTGAAATTGCTTTTTATCGCTAGTCGCTCCAAAGTTATAAAACAGGGCTCCAAACAAGCTGGGACTGGGTGAAAAATATGATACTTTTCACAATTTTCGGCATTCAAGGGCCAGAGCAACATTTTGACCATGTTAAACTGTATTTATAATCCCATTAACATCAGGAAAGTGACTTTGTTTACTAAAAATATGTACAATCACAAAATATAACATGACCGAAAAGCGACATGTGATCATTTCACCCCCCCACTCTTATATCATGCATATATAAGGACGTGCAAATAGGCATGTGCCTAAAGTTGGGGGGGTATGGGTAGATAGAACGTCAATTTGCCACTCTAAAATGTTAAATTTCCCAGTTGTGTGTATTATTTTTGCAAGATCTAAAATTAAGAACCCCATCATTAGAATTGTTTGATAAATTTCTCTCTTGGGAATTGAATATTTGGTCATATAATGAAAATGCCGTCATTTTTCCATCATTAGGCCGTAATATAGTATGCTTTGACTTTAAATGTCTATTGAGACCCAATTAAAGGTTCAGTGATTATTTTCAAAACGGTTATAATTGAGTTTCGATCTTATAATTACATTTTGCATCAAAATAATTCCAAAGATGTTTCATTTTTCTGCACCGAGATAATCAAAAGTGACCACTTCTATGATATTGTGGCCAAAATAGCTCAATTTCAATAGCCCGGTCTTAAATTGTCAATTCGACGGGAACTTGTGTTTTGAAGCAAATTTCTCGTGCGTTTAAGAATGAAATCGCGTATTTGTAGACGGAAATAGAAAACAGATATTTTTTCTTTGCAAAGACATCAGTTTCAGACAAAATCTCAACTTTTGGCACTTAAAATCAGGTATTAATCATGTCCATAGCCTATAAAAATGAGTCTTCGAAGGGCGCACACCACTAAATAATCGTCCCATTGAAATACACGGGAAAATACAAGAAAGTAAGTTTGTTTTTCTACCCCATGTAACAACATTTTTAATATTTTGATCGAATCAACGTCTTAAATAAAGATTAAACTTTTATTTAAATTTGATTTTTGGGACAAGTTGTGACAAGCTTAAGAGATACGAACTCCTGAACAGCGCCATCCCAAATTTCAGCCGACACTCTCGCCTCCTTACCAGTTCCGGGCATGATATTGTTCCGAGGGCCTATTGCCCATGTACATTCGATTCGGAACATTTTCTGAACAGATTTGTAAACTTGAGCTCCTATTCTATCGTTTTTATCAAAACAACCAAGAGTCACTCAAATTTGGTTCCCTTGGGACGCCGATATATTTCGCATAGGCGCTATTTTTTACCGGAACTATGAAGGGTTACACCAAATGCGGAAGGATTTAGTGTAGTGCACTCTTCTAAGAAAACATATTTTTGATATTCTTTATTTTTGGAATCAGTGGTCAACATCCTAAAAAAGTGAAATTGCTTTTTATCGCTAGTCGCTCCAAAGTTATAAAACAGGGCTCCAAACAAGCTGGGACTGGGTGAAAAATATGATTGTTTTCACAATTTTCGGCATTCAAGGGCCAGAGCAACATTTTGACCATGTTAAACTGTATTTATAATCCCATTAACATCAGGAAAGTGACTTTGTTTACTAAAAATATGTACAATCACAAAATATAACATGACCGAAAAGCGACATGTGATCATTTCACCCCCCACTCTTATATCATGCATAATATAAGGACGTGCAAATAGGCATGTGCCTAAAGTTGGGGGGGGTATGGGTAGATAGAACGTCACTTTTACACTCTAAAATGTTAAATTTCCCAGTTGTGTGTATTATTGTTGCAAGATCTAAAATTAAGAACCCCCATCATTAGAATTGTTTGATAAATTTCTCTCTTGGGAATTGAATATTTGGTCATATAATGAAAATGCCGTCATTTTTCCATCATTAGGCCGTAATATAGTATGCTTTGACTTTAAATGTCTATTGAGACCCAATTAAAGGTTCAGTGATTATTTTCAAAACGGTTATAATTGAGTTTCGATCTTATAATTACATTTTGCATCAAAATAATTCCAAAGATGTTTCATTTTTTCTGCACCGAGATAATCAAAAGTGACCACTTCTATGATATTGTGGCCAAAATAGCTCAATTTCAATAGCCCGGTCTTAAATTGTCAATTCGACGGGAACTTGTGTTTTGAAGCAAATTTCTCGTGCGTTTAAGAATGAAATCGCGTATTTGTAGACGGAAATAGAAAACAGATATTTTTTCTTTGCAAAGACATCAGTTTCAGACAAAAATCTCAACTTTTGGCACTTAAAATCAGGTATTAATCATGTCCATAGCCTATAAAAATGAGTCTTCGAAGGGCGCACACCACTAAATAATCGTCCCATTGAAATACACGGGAAAATACAAGAAAGTAAGTTTGTTTTTCTACCCCATGTAACAACATTTTTAATATTTTGATCGAATCAACGTCTTAAATAAAGATTAAACTTTTATTTAAATTTGATTTTTGGGACAAGTTGTGACAAGCTTAAGAGATACGAACTCCTGAACAGCGCCATCCCAAATTTCAGCCGACACTCTCGCCTCCTTACCAGTTCCGGGCATGATATTGTTCCGAGGGCCTATTGCCCATGTACATTCGATTCGGAACATTTTCTGAACAGATTTGTAAACTTGAGCTCCTATTCTATCGTTTTTATCAAAACAACCAAGAGTCACTCAAATTTGGTTCCCTTGGGACGCCGATATATTTCGCATAGGCGCTATTTTTTACCGGAACTATGAAGGGTTACACCAAATGCGGAAGGATTTAGTGTAGTGCACTCTTCTAAGAAAACATATTTTTGATATTCTTTATTTTTGGAATCAGTGGTCAACATCCTAAAAAAGTGAAATTGCTTTTTATCGCTAGTCGCTCCAAAGTTATAAAACAGGGCTCCAAACAAGCTGGGACTGGGTGAAAAATATGATACTTTTCACAATTTTCGGCATTCAAGGGCCAGAGCAACATTTTGACCATGTTAAACTGTATTTATAATCCCATTAACATCAGGAAAGTGACTTTGTTTACTAAAAATATGTACAATCACAAAATATAACATGACCGAAAAGCGACATGTGATCATTTCACCCCCCACTCTTATATCATGCATAATATAAGGACGTGCAAATAGGCATGTGCCTAAAGTTGGGGGGGTATGGGTAGATAGAACGTCACTTTTACACTCTAAAATGTTAAATTTCCCAGTTGTGTGTATTATTTTGCAAGATCTAAAATTAAGAACCCCCATCATTAGAATTGTTTGATAAATTTCTCTCTTGGGAATTGAATATTTGGTCATATAATGAAAATGCCGTCATTTTTCCATCATTAGGCCGTAATATAGTATGCTTTGACTTTAAATGTCTATTGAGACCCAATTAAAGGTTCAGTGATTATTTTCAAAACGGTTATAATTGAGTTTCGATCTTATAATTACATTTTGCATCAAAATAATTCCAAAGATGTTTCATTTTTTCTGCACCGAGATAATCAAAAGTGACCACTTCTATGATATTGTGGCCAAAATAGCTCAATTTCAATAGCCCGGTCTTAAATTGTCAATTCGACGGGAACTTGTGTTTTGAAGCAAATTTCTCGTGCGTTTAAGAATGAAATCGCGTATTTGTAGACGGAAATAGAAAACAGATATTTTTTCTTTGCAAAGACATCAGTTTCAGACAAAAATCTCAACTTTTGGCACTTAAAATCAGGTATTAATCATGTCCATAGCCTATAAAAAATGAGTCTTCGAAGGGCGCACACCACTAAATAATCGTCCCATTGAAATACACGGGAAAATACAAGAAAGTAAGTTTGTTTTTCTACCCCATGTAACAACATTTTTAATATTTTGATCGAATCAACGTCTTAAATAAAGATTAAACTTTTATTTAAATTTGATTTTTTGGGACAAGTTGTGACAAGCTTAAGAGATACGAACTCCTGAACAGCGCCATCCCAAATTTCAGCCGACACTCTCGCCTCCTTACCAGTTCCGGGCATGATATTGTTCCGAGGGCCTATTGCCCATGTACATTCGATTCGGAACATTTTCTGAACAGATTTGTAAACTTGAGCTCCTATTCTATCGTTTTTATCAAAACAACCAAGAGTCACTCAAATTTGGTTCCCTTGGGACGCCGATATATTTCGCATAGGCGCTATTTTTTACCGGAACTATGAAGGGTTACACCAAATGCGGAAGGATTTAGTGTAGTGCACTCTTCTAAGAAAACATATTTTTGATATTCTTTATTTTTGGAATCAGTGGTCAACATCCTAAAAAAGTGAAATTGCTTTTTATCGCTAGTCGCTCCAAAGTTATAAAACAGGGCTCCAAACAAGCTGGGACTGGGTGAAAAATATGATACTTTTCACAATTTTCGGCATTCAAGGGCCAGAGCAACATTTTGACCATGTTAAACTGTATTTATAATCCCATTAACATCAGGAAAGTGACTTTGTTTACTAAAAATATGTACAATCACAAAATATAACATGACCGAAAAGCGACATGTGATCATTTCACCCCCCACTCTTATATCATGCATAATATAAGGACGTGCAAATAGGCATGTGCCTAAAGTTGGGGGGGTATGGGTAGATAGAACGTCACTTTTACACTCTAAAATGTTAAATTTCCCAGTTGTGTGTATTATTTTGCAAGATCTAAAATTAAGAACCCCATCATTAGAATTGTTTGATAAATTACTCTCTTGGGAATTGAATATTTGGTCATATAATGAAAATGCCGTCATTTTTCCATCATTAGGCCGTAATATAGTATGCTTTGACTTTAAATGTCTATTGAGACCCAATTAAAGGTTCAGTGATTATTTTCAAAACGGTTATAATTGAGTTTCGATCTTATAATTACATTTTGCATCAAAATAATTCCAAAGATGTTTCATTTTTTCTGCACCGAGATAATCAAAAGTGACCACTTCTATGATATTGTGGCCAAAATAGCTCAATTTCAATAGCCCGGTCTTAAATTGTCAATTCGACGGGAACTTGTGTTTTGAAGCAAATTTCTCGTGCGTTTAAGAATGAAATCGCGTATTTGTAGACGGAAATAGAAAACAGATATTTTTTTCTTTGCAAAGACATCAGTTTCAGACAAAAATCTCAACTTTTGGCACTTAAAATCAGGTATTAATCATGTCCATAGCCTATAAAAATGAGTCTTCGAAGGGCGCACACCACTAAATAATCGTCCCATTGAAATACACGGGAAAATACAAGAAAGTAAGTTTGTTTTTCTACCCCATGTAACAACATTTTTAATATTTTGATCGAATCAACGTCTTAAATAAAGATTAAACTTTTATTTAAATTTGATTTTTTGGGACAAGTTGTGACAAGCTTAAGAGATACGAACTCCTGAACAGCGCCATCCCAAATTTCAGCCGACACTCTCGCCTCCTTACCAGTTCCGGGCATGATATTGTTCCGAGGGCCTATTGCCCATGTACATTCGATTCGGAACATTTTCTGAACAGATTTGTAAACTTGAGCTCCTATTCTATCGTTTTATCAAAACAACCAAGAGTCACTCAAATTTGGTTCCCTTGGGACGCCGATATATTTCGCATAGGCGCTATTTTTACCGGAACTATGAAGGGTTACACCAAATGCGGAAGGATTTAGTGTAGTGCACTCTTCTAAGAAAACATATTTTTGATATTCTTTATTTTTGGAATCAGTGGTCAACATCCTAAAAAAGTGAAATTGCTTTTTATCGCTAGTCGCTCCAAAGTTAAAAAACAGGGCTCCAAACAAGCTGGGACTGGGTGAAAATATGATACTTTTCACAATTTTCGGCATTCAAGGGCCAGAGCAACATTTTGACCATGTTAAACTGTATTTATAATCCCATTAACATCAGGAAAGTGACTTTGTTTACTAAAAATATGTACAATCACAAAATATAACATGACCGAAAAGCGACATGTGATCATTTCACCCCCCCCCCACTCTTATATCATGCATAATATAAGGACGTGCAAATAGGCATGTGCCTAAAGTTGGGGGGGGGGGGGTATGGGTAGATAGAACGTCACTTTTACACTCTAAAATGTTAAATTTCCCAGTTGTGTGTATTATTTTTGCAAGATCTAAAATTAAGAACCCCCATCATTAGAATTGTTTGATAAATTTCTCTCTTGGGAATTGAATATTTGGTCATATAATGAAAATGCCGTCATTTTTCCATCATTAGGCCGTAATATAGTATGCTTTGACTTTAAATGTCTATTGAGACCCAATTAAAGGTTCAGTGATTATTTTCAAAACGGTTATAATTGAGTTTCGATCTTATAATTACATTTTGCATCAAAATAATTCCAAAGATGTTTCATTTTTCTGCACCGAGATAATCAAAAGTGACCACTTCTATGATATTGTGGCCAAAATAGCTCAATTTCAATAGCCCGGTCTTAAATTGTCAATTCGACGGGAACTTGTGTTTTGAAGCAAATTTCTCGTGCGTTTAAGAATGAAATCGCGTATTTGTAGACGGAAATAGAAAACAGATATTTTTTCTTTGCAAAGACATCAGTTTCAGACAAAAATCTCAACTTTTTGGCACTTAAAATCAGGTATTAATCATGTCCATAGCCTATAAAAATGAGTCTTCGAAGGGCGCACACCACTAAATAATCGTCCCATTGAAATACACGGGAAAATACAAGAAAGTAAGTTTGTTTTTCTACCCCATGTAACAACATTTTTAATATTTTGATCGAATCAACGTCTTAAATAAAGATTAAACTTTTATTTAAATTTGATTTTTGGGACAAGTTG
The DNA here is from genome assembly GCF_039555335.1 of Amphiura filiformis. Classification (NCBI taxonomy): domain Eukaryota; kingdom Metazoa; phylum Echinodermata; class Ophiuroidea; order Amphilepidida; family Amphiuridae; genus Amphiura; species Amphiura filiformis. Next base: position 35,412,060 of record NC_092632.1, read on the forward strand.
TGACAAGCTTAAGAGATACGAACTCCTGAACAGCGCCATCCCAAATTTCAGCCGACACTCTCGCCTCCTTACCAGTTCCGGGCATGATATTGTTCCGAGGGCCTATTGCCCATGTACATTCGATTCGGAACATTTTCTGAACAGATTTGTAAACTTGAGCTCCTATTCTATCGTTTTTATCAAAACAACCAAGAGTCACTCAAATTTGGTTCCCTTGGGACGCCGATATATTTCGCATAGGCGCTATTTTTTACCGGAACTATGAAGGGTTACACCAAATGCGGAAGGATTTAGTGTAGTGCACTCTTCTAAGAAAACATATTTTTGATATTCTTTATTTTTGGAATCAGTGGTCAACATCCTAAAAAGTGAAATTGCTTTTTATCGCTAGTCGCTCCAAAGTTATAAAACAGGGCTCCAAACAAGCTGGGACTGGGTGAAAAATATGATACTTTTCACAATTTTCGGCATTCAAGGGCCAGAGCAACATTTTGACCATGTTAAACTGTATTTATAATCCCATTAACATCAGGAAAGTGACTTTGTTTACTAAAAATATGTACAATCACAAAATATAACATGACCGAAAAGCGACATGTGATCATTTCACCCCCCCACTCTTATATCATGCATATATAAGGACGTGCAAATAGGCATGTGCCTAAAGTTGGGGGGGGTAGGGTAGATAGAACGTCACTTTTACACTCTAAAATGTTAAATTTCCCAGTTGTGTGTATTATTTTTTTATTTTCTAAAATTAAGAACCCCCATCATTAGAATTGTTTGATAAATTTCTCTCTTGGGAATTGAATATTTGGTCATATAATGAAAATGCCGTCATTTTTCCATCATTAGGCCGTAATATAGTATGCTTTGACTTTAAATGTCTATTGAGACCCAATTAAAGGTTCAGTGATTATTTTCAAAACGGTTATAATTGAGTTTCGATCTTATAATTACATTTTGCATCAAAATAATTCCAAAGATGTTTCATTTTTTCTGCACCGAGATAATCAAAAGTGACCACTTCTATGATATTGTGGCCAAAATAGCTCAATTTCAATAGCCCGGTCTTAAATTGTCAATTCGACGGGAACTTGTGTTTTGAAGCAAATTTCTCGTGCGTTTAAGAATGAAATCGCGTATTTGTAGACGGAAATAGAAAACAGATATTTTTTCTTTGCAAAGACATCAGTTTCAGACAAAAATCTCAACTTTTTGGCACTTAAAATCAGGTATTAATCATGTCCATAGCCTATAAAAATGAGTCTTCGAAGGGCGCACACCACTAAATAATCGTCCCATTGAAATACACGGGAAAATACAAGAAAGTAAGTTTGTTTTTCTACCCCATGTAACAACATTTTTAATATTTTGATCGAATCAACGTCTTAAATAAAGATTAAACTTTTATTTAAATTTGATTTTTTTTTTTATTTTGTGACAAGCTTAAGAGATACGAACTCCTGAACAGCGCCATCCCAAATTTCAGCCGACACTCTCGCCTCCTTACCAGTTCCGGGCATGATATTGTTCCGAGGGCCTATTGCCCATGTACATTCGATTCGGAACATTTTCTGAACAGATTTGTAAACTTGAGCTCCTATTCTATCGTTTTTATCAAAACAACCAAGAGTCACTCAAATTTGGTTCCCTTGGGACGCCGATATATTTCGCATAGGCGCTATTTTTACCGGAACTATGAAGGGTTACACCAAATGCGGAAGGATTTAGTGTAGTGCACTCTTCTAAGAAAACATATTTTGATATTCTTTATTTTTGGAATCAGTGGTCAACATCCTAAAAAGTGAAATTGCTTTTTATCGCTAGTCGCTCCAAAGTTATAAAACAGGGCTCCAAACAAGCTGGGACTGGGTGAAAAATATGATACTTTTCACAATTTTCGGCATTCAAGGGCCAGAGCAACATTTTGACCATGTTAAACTGTATTTATAATCCCATTAACATCAGGAAAGTGACTTTGTTTACTAAAAATATGTACAATCACAAAATATAACATGACCGAAAAGCGACATGTGATCATTTCACCCCCCCACTCTTATATCATGCATAATATAAGGACGTGCAAATAGGCATGTGCCTAAAGTTGGGGGGTATGGGTAGATAGAACGTCACTTTTACACTCTAAAATGTTAAATTTCCCAGTTGTGTGTATTATTTTTGCAAGATCTAAAATTAAGAACCCCCATCATTAGAATTGTTTGATAAATTTCTCTCTTGGGAATTGAATATTTGGTCATATAATGAAAATGCCGTCATTTTTCCATCATTAGGCCGTAATATAGTATGCTTTGACTTTAAATGTCTATTGAGACCCAATTAAAGGTTCAGTGATTATTTTCAAAACGGTTATAATTGAGTTTCGATCTTATAATTACATTTTGCATCAAAATAATTCCAAAGATGTTTCATTTTTTCTGCACCGAGATAATCAAAAGTGACCACTTCTATGATATTGTGGCCAAAATAGCTCAATTTCAATAGCCCGGTCTTAAATTGTCAATTCGACGGGAACTTGTGTTTTGAAGCAAATTTCTCGTGCGTTTAAGAATGAAATCGCGTATTTGTAGACGGAAATAGAAAACAGATATTTTTTTCTTTGCAAAGACATCAGTTTCAGACAAAAATCTCAACTTTTGGCACTTAAAATCAGGTATTAATCATGTCCATAGCCTATAAAAATGAGTCTTCGAAGGGCGCACACCACTAAATAATCGTCCCATTGAAATACACGGGAAAATACAAGAAAGTAAGTTTGTTTTTCTACCCCATGTAACAACATTTTTAATATTTTGATCGAATCAACGTCTTAAATAAAGATTAAACTTTTATTTAAATTTGATTTTTGGGACAAGTTGTGACAAGCTTAAGAGATACGAACTCCTGAACAGCGCCATCCCAAATTTCAGCCGACACTCTCGCCTCCTTACCAGTTCCGGGCATGATATTGTTCCGAGGGCCTATTGCCCATGTACATTCGATTCGGAACATTTTCTGAACAGATTTGTAAACTTGAGCTCCTATTCTATCGTTTTTATCAAAACAACCAAGAGTCACTCAAATTTGGTTCCCTTGGGACGCCGATATATTTCGCATAGGCGCTATTTTTTACCGGAACTATGAAGGGTTACACCAAATGCGGAAGGATTTAGTGTAGTGCACTCTTCTAAGAAAACATATTTTGATATTCTTTATTTTTGGAATCAGTGGTCAACATCCTAAAAAAGTGAAATTGCTTTTTATCGCTAGTCGCTCCAAAGTTATAAAACAGGGCTCCAAACAAGCTGGGACTGGGTGAAAAATATGATACTTTTCACAATTTTCGGCATTCAAGGGCCAGAGCAACATTTTGACCATGTTAAACTGTATTTATAATCCCATTAACATCAGGAAAGTGACTTTGTTTACTAAAAATATGTACAATCACAAAATATAACATGACCGAAAAGCGACATGTGATCATTTCACCCCCCACTCTTATATCATGCATAATATAAGGACGTGCAAATAGGCATGTGCCTAAAGTTGGGGGGGTATGGGTAGATAGAACGTCACTTTTACACTCTAAAATGTTAAATTTCCCAGTTGTGTGTATTATTTTTGCAAGATCTACAATTAATGACCCCCATCATTAGAATTGTTTGATAAATTTCTCTCTTGGGAATTGAATATTTGGTCATATAATGAAAATGCCGTCATTTTTCCATCATTAGGCCGTAATATAGTATGCTTTGACTTTAAATGTCTATTGAGACCCAATTAAAGGTTCAGTGATTATTTTCAAAACGGTTATAATTGAGTTTCGATCTTATAATTACATTTTGCATCAAAATAATTCCAAAGATGTTTCATTTTTTTTGCACCGAGATAATCAAAAGTGACCACTTCTATGATATTGTGGCCAAAATAGCTCAATTTCAATAGCCCGGTCTTAAATTGTCAATTCGACGGGAACTTGTGTTTTGAAGCAAATTTCTCGTGCGTTTAAGAATGAAATCGCGTATTTGTAGACGGAAATAGAAAACAGATATTTTTTCTTTGCAAAGACATCAGTTTCAGACAAAAATCTCAACTTTTTTGGCACTTAAAATCAGGTATTAATCATGTCCATAGCCTATAAAAATGAGTCTTCGAAGGGCGCACACCACTAAATAATCGTCCCATTGAAATACACGGGAAAATACAAGAAAGTAAGTTTGTTTTTCTACCCCATGTAACAACATTTTTAATATTTTGATCGAATCAACGTCTTAAATAAAGATTAAACTTTTATTTAAATTTGATTTTTTGGGACAAGTTGTGACAAGCTTAAGAGATACGAACTCCTGAACAGCGCCATCCCAAATTTCAGCCGACACTCTCGCCTCCTTACCAGTTCCGGGCATGATATTGTTCCGAGGGCCTATTGCCCATGTACATTCGATTCGGAACATTTTCTGAACAGATTTGTAAACTTGAGCTCCTATTCTATCGTTTTTATCAAAACAACCAAGAGTCACTCAAATTTGGTTCCCTTGGGACGCCGATATATTTCGCATAGGCGCTATTTTTTACCGGAACTATGAAGGGTTACACCAAATGCGGAAGGATTTAGTGTAGTGCACTCTTATGTAGTGCATTGCTTTGAGGGCGCACACCACTAAATAAACTCCCATTGAAATACGTGTAAATATACATGAAAGTAAGTTTGTTTTTCTACCCCATGTAAAACCATTTTTCATATTTTGGTAGCACCAATGTCTTAAATAAAGATTAAAATTTAATTTAAAATGGGTTTTTTGACACAAGTTGAGACTAACTTTTAAACTACGGGGACCTGAACAGCGCCACGCTTATTTTCAGCTTGCACGAATGCCTCCTTACCATGTCCGTACGCGGATTAGTTTTGGGAGCCAAACTTTTTGACCAGATCAAGATGCACCATTTTGTGATATTCTGAACATTTACCAATTGCATATCTTTTAATTTAATTATAATAAACAATCATGGCTACTCATCTTGCTGCCAATTTACACTCACTTGTTTGCACTACTGACCTATGTTTACCGGGACTATCAAGGGTTACACCAAATGCGGAAGGATTTAGTGGTGTGCTGCCTTGATATACACGTGTATGGAAAGGGGGTTAAGCAAAGCAAGGTATGTATTTTAAATACTCATTGGTCAAACCGGGGGAAAAAGATAGGGTGGTCTACGGAGGGGTAGTCAGTAGTCTAGCCCTGATATTTTGTAATTCATTCAATGAGAGTAGGCCATAATACCGATGATCCAACTGATGGGCGTGATACTTGGGTAATTAAAATGTTGCAAGGATTTAATATTAAAAAATAACCCAATTTTTAACATCGTTGAGCTGCAAAAAAAGGAAAACTATGTGGAATAAGAGGGTTCTAAAGCCGTATGAAAGGGCTAAAACCCAGAAGCTTCCAGGGGCGCTGCCTCCTGGACACCCACCGAAGCTTTGCTCATGGACCCCACTAGGGGCCCTTAAGCGAGCCCCTGGACCCCACGCCGATAGAGTTGGGGCGGCCGCCGATCACCAAGAGCCAAAAAGGTCCACTTTGCGGGTGAAAAAAACCCAGGTTTTCATGCTTTAAAGGTCATAAAGGTCCCATTTGCGTATTTGCGAAAACATTGGGTTCCTTGTGCTTTCTCAGTCAAAGAGAGTTAAAAATTATGAAAAGGTGAACCATTTGGGGGAAAATGTGCACTTTTTCCAAATCCGTCCCCACCAAAATAAATCCTGGCTACACCCCTGCATGACAAACCCATATCGTTTCTACCTCAAATGGGAGAAACGTATAATCTTACTATAAATAGGCGAATGTTGTGAGTTTGTGAGTATGTGAGTTTGTGGCGGGTTCCACGTAAAAGCTCCGTCAGTTTCGATCCAAATGTCACCAAATTCATACGGGAGATCGGGGAATATACGGGAACGTGTTTAAACTTTATTTGGTTGAAAACGGTCAAGAATTGGTCTTAAAATCAGTGAAAATGTGGTTAAAACCGGGGTTTTCCCGGTTTTGTTCACTGCAGCTGGCCGGCAGCGCGTCAGCGCCGCGTGCGTAATGCGCACTACGCCAATGCGCGCGTAAACGGCGCAGAGCCACGCGACTTGCGAGCCACAGACCAGTGGACATGATAATACGGAAAGAAGGAAAAATAAAGGTACATGGACGGGTCACGGAATCATGATAACGGGTGAACACGTCCGTAGACAGGCTATGAGAGGACGTAATAAATACGGGAAAAAGATGTGTGTTGTATAAACAACATGAAGCGGTACTATAAAGAAAAAGAAAATTAAAATGAGGACAAAAAAGGTACGAGTAATAGGCCAACGGGTTAAAGTAACTAAATGAAACGCGCACGAAACAAAGAAGGAAAGAAACTAATCAGGAAATGTAAGAAAAAAAGAAGCTAAAACAATGAGAACAGAATTTAATAAAAACATGGAAACGGGAAATCACAAGCAGCAAATAGAACAGATTTAGAAAATAATGAGAACGGGGTTAAATAAATAAATAACATGGAAACGGAAAATCACAAGCTAAGCAGAAGAAACTAAAAAAGAAAATGTAAGAAGAGACAGATTTAGTTAAATAAAATCTACCTTTTCAATGATTCTACCTGTTCAGTAATTTTTCCTGTTATATAGTGAACGCTCCCATTTACTCATCTAGCGGGGACCCGCGCGAAGCGCGGGTGTCCCGCTAGTATTACTAAGAGTTCACCGCGTATTATGTGGGTCGGGTATTATGTACTTAAAGTCAATCCCGCATGTTTAACCAGGGATCATATCCCTGGTTTAACTAAGAGATTAAAGCTCGGGAATACTTGTGGTTATATATTCATGGATGTTTAAATTATACACAAACCTAAGTCAAAAGACCTCATCACGACAAAGTAAAGCCTGTCAGGTCAATATAGACCATCGCTATCAAGAACGATTTTAGAAATTTTAGTAAGGCTTCATGTATATAGCTTTCGTGGGCGCAGCTAATGCTTCTTTGTGTAGGTGAGTGAAGCGAACTTCTTCGGCATAATAACAAGCATCGAAGATAAACAAAAGAAGGAAATCGAAATGTATAACATTATTAAAAGGAGGCAAAATGGATCGTAGCGGATTTCTGGAAATCCCTTCGATATTATTGTCTAAATAATCTCGGTAGACGATAATAACCGATTGCACTGACGTCTTGGCATCTACGTCGAATTATATATACGTCGAAGAGAAGTAGGCCTATACAGCGGAACTTTAAAAAAAAATAAAAAGCTCCTAATATTGTGAAAAACTAAGAATATAGATATAACATATCCAGATGGACATAATATGTAGCTGTTACCTTTATAAAAAAAAACCGCCAACAGCCATGGACTGCCCTATAAATCGCGTGCCAAATAAATCGCTGTTAAGGGCTGGGGTATGAACGTTTTGACAGTATTTATTTGGGACATTAGAGCACATCAGACATATCGAATTGCATTCTGAATACGAAGAATGTCATTCTGATATCAAATAATTTTGATTTTTGAAATTCGCAATTTAATACACATTTTATGGCAAATCATTAAAATTTATATTTTTGATATTTAACAGTACTTGAAGTAAACTTTATAAATCTGATGATTTATACTTAAAGTGTATGTTAGTGGGATGAAAAGCCGACGATCAATTGAAAATTTTGACCTCTCGTATTGAAGATATGGATTTTTTCCCAAAACACTAAAAAAAATTAGGTCTTTTTGGGAATAAAATCCATATCTTCAATATGAAAAGTCAAAATTTTCAATTGACCGTCGGCTTTTCCTCCCTGCTACATACACTTTAAGAATATGTCATTAGATTTATATAATTTACTTCGAGGACTGTTATATATCAAAAATTTGAAAAATATCAAATTTTTATAATTTGTCATAAAATTTGTATTATAATGTGATTTTCAAAAATGAAAATTATTTGATATCAGAAAGACATGCTTCGTATTCAGAATGCAATTCGATAGGTCTGAGGTGCTCTCATGTCCCACAAAAATACTGTCGAAACGCAATAAACGCTCATTTTAGATCCCTTAAGGTCATCAGTTTTAGCGGCAACATGGAATAAGTAGACCAATAATTTGTATTGCTACCTACTATGTTTTCCGAGGACAGTATCTTACTATAAATAGGGAAATGTTGTATCTATGTATGTATCTATGTATGTATCTATGTATGCCTATAAAGGCTCCGTCAGTTTCGATCCAAATGTCGCCAAATTCATACGGGAGATCGATGAATATACGGGGACGTGTTTAAACTTTATTTGGTCGAAAACGGTCAAGAATTGGCTGCAAAAACAGTGAAAATATGGGTAAAACGGGTTTTTGTTATGAAAATCGGTTGTCAACCTACGCGTCACTGCAGCTGGCCGGCAGCGCGTCGGCGCCTCGTGCTTAATGCGCACTACGCCAACAGGCGCGTAAACGGCGCAGAGCCACGCGACTGCGAGCCAGAGACCAGTGGACATGATATTGATAATACGGAAAGAAGGAAAATAAAGGACAAAAGGTACATGGACGGGTCACGGGATTATGATAACGGGTGAACACGTCCGCAGACACGCTATGAGAGGACGTAATAAATACGGGAAAATGATTCTACCTGTTCAGTAATTATTCCTGTTATGGTGAACGTTTCCCATCTAGCGGGGACCGCGCGAAGCGCGGGTATCCCGCTAGTCTTACTATAAATAGGGAAATGTTGTATGTATCTATGTATGTATCTATGTATCTATGTATCATGGAAAGGCTCCGTCAGTTTCGATCCAAATGTCGCCAAATTCATACGGGAGATCGACGAATATACAGGAACGTGTTTAAACTTTATTTGGTTGAAAACGGTCAAGAATTGGCCTCAAAATCAGTGAAAATGTGGTACGTTGCTATGCTGGGTAAACAAAAATTTTGAAAAATATCAAATTTTTATAATTTGTCATAAAATTTGTATTATAATGTGATTTTCAAAAATGAAAATTATTTGATATCAGAAAGACATGCTTCGTATTCAGAATGCAATTCGATAGGTCTGAGGTGCTCTCATGTCCCACAAAAATACTGTCGAAACGCAATAAACGCTCATTTTAGATCCCTTAAGGTCATCAGTTTTAGCGGCAACATGGAATAAGTAGACCAATAATTTGTATTGCTACCTACTATGTTTTTCCGAGGACAGTATCTTACTATAAATAGGGAAATGTTGTATCTATGTATGTATCTATGTATGTATCTATGTATGCCTATAAAGGCTCCGTCAGTTTCGATCCAAATGTCGCCAAATTCATACGGGAGATCGATGAATATACGGGGACGTGTTTAAACTTTATTTGGTCGAAAACGGTCAAGAATTGGCTGCAAAAACAGTGAAAATATGGGTAAAAACGGGTTTTTTGTTATGAAAATCGGTTGTCAACCTACGCGTCACTGCAGCTGGCCGGCAGCGCGTCGGCGCCTCGTGCTTAATGCGCACTACGCCAACAGGCGCGTAAACGGCGCAGAGCCACGCGACTGCGAGCCAGAGACCAGTGGACATGATATTGATAATACGGAAAGAAGGAAAAATAAAGGACAAAAAGGTACATGGACGGGTCACGGGATTATGATAACGGGTGAACACGTCCGCAGACACGCTATGAGAGGACGTAATAAATACGGGAAAATGATTCTACCTGTTCAGTAATTATTCCTGTTATGGTGAACGCTCCCATCTAGCGGGGACCCGCGCGAAGCGCGGGTATCCCGCTAGTCTTACTATAAATAGGGAAATGTTGTATGTATCTATGTATGTATCTATGTATCATGGAAAGGCTCCGTCAGTTTCGATCCAAATGTCGCCAAATTCATACGGGAGATCGACGAATATACAGGAACGTGTTTAAACTTTATTTGGTTGAAAACGGTCAAGAATTGGCCTCAAAATCAGTGAAAATGTGGTACGTTGCTATGCTGGGTAAACAAAAAGGGAGTCAGTTGTCAAGCTAGCCCGTGCGCGTCGTACGGGCGTATCTAATGCCAAGCCGCTCGCGTAGCGCAGCGATAGCGCGAGGGTAACGCAGCACTACGCCATGTCGCGCGTAAACGACGCAGAGTCGCGCAATGAATGATAATACGGGTGAACGACCGACCGTAGGCGTAATAAATACGGGGAAAAGATGTGTGTTAAAAAGTACAAACAACATGAAGAGGTAGGCCTACTGTAATTAAAAAAGAAAACAAAATGAGGACAAACAGGTAGGCCTACGAGTATGTGGGTTAGCCTATAGTTAGTCACAGTAAGAAAATGAAAACGGGAATAAAATAGGCTAAAGAAGGAAAGAATAATAAAATCTAATAAAATTAGATGATTTAAATAAAAAAGCTATTAAACTGAGGACAGAACTAAATAAATAACATGAAAACGGGAAATCACAAGCTAAGCAGCAAATAAAAAATGAAGTCAACAGGGAAATGTAAGAAAGGACAGATTTAGAAAATAATGGGAACGGGATTGAGTAAATAAAAAACATGGTAACGGAAATTTGCAAACTTAGCAGCAAAATGTTTTTAAAAAATGGAACAAAATTGGACCATGTAGAAGAAACTAAAAAGAAAGAAAGAAGCTAAAATGGAAACTTAGGCTTAACGAGGGTCAGACTCAGATAAATGAAATTTACCTTTTCAATGATTCTACCTGTTCAGTAATTCCTCCGTTTTAGTGAACGCTCCCATTTACTCACCTAGCGGGGACCCGCGCGTAGCGCGGGTGTCCCGCTAGTTATCAACAATGTGAAAGTTGCGCTATCCGGTTGTGCAATCCGGACAGCCCTGTAATCGCTAACCTGAATAATAGTGCATACTGCCTTACGCATTCACCTGTTAAACCGTCTTCGTGGCTTCGTTATGTGGATGACACCCAATATACTCTCGGAAAACATCAAATTCACTAGTGAGCAGAAGTTGACGGATGTCTCGCTTTCTTGTACAGTAACCCTAACGCCCAAGGGCTTTTTGGCGACTGGAAGGGAAAGAAGGAAGGAATAAAGAGAGAAAACAAAGAAAGAAGTTGTTTGCTCTGGGTGGGATTCGAACCCGAGACCCCTCGCATGCCAACCACTAGGCCGGCGACACTGTAAGTATATATCCATCTGCAGAAAATCGTCGCACACGGATCAATACGTTCATATTGATTCCCACTATCCAATCACTCGCAAATAGTGTCATCAGGACATTATTTCACATAACAGAAATCGCTGTGATGGACCCCGAGAAAAGGGAAAAGGAAGTTGAACATTATTATCTGCTTTAGGACATTGCAGATATCGCAATTATACTTTTGGTCTAGCCAAAGCCAAGGGCAATGCAAGAACATTCCTGACCCTCTTACTAATACCAATTATGTATGGGGTAAGAGATCTTCATTTTTCATCACGTTACCCTATATAGAGGGGTTGTCTCTAAAACATCAGCGTATTTTTAATACCAACGGTCTTGCTACGCGTTTCAGACCACACAATACTAGAACTGAGGAAACTGTTAGCATGGCTAGTCTCAACTAACGATCCCATGCCAACAGAGAAAAAATTCAGTTGTGGTTTATGAGATTCCCTGCGGGTTGCGACGAGTGCACAAGTTCGTACATCGGCCAGACAGTTAGACAACTCAAAGATAGACTGAAGGAGCATAAGTCAACTGCCCCCAAAACCATCTGCTGTTGCAGAACATAGGCAGAATCTCGCCACAACATTGATTGGGAATCCACAAAGTTTTTAGACATGTATGATAAAGAGTACCCCTGTTTAGTGTTTAGTGAGGAAGGCTATCCAAATCAAGATAAATCGACAGAACTAAATCGCGATCATGGACTGGAGTTGCCATACATAGGCATATCACAAAGACTTCTGAGTGCCCATCCCTTACCACAGTTGTAGGTGAAGCCACGTATCCTTGGTGATTTTTGACGGGATGACCGGCGTTGCCATGCAAGGACAAATAGAAGGGAATGGTTGTTGCGCCATTAACAACCGCGTCAAACGCAAAATGTTTCCTAGCGTCATTATAATCAGCACAAACGCGTCATTTGCCAAAATTGTTGCTATGCAGTATCGACTGCACAACGCGCATGGTTGACATCCCTAATCTTGTCTTGGTTGACATCCCAGAGAAACAAGTACCTAGACCAGTGACTTTGGTTCGCGTAGTGAAGCCGACACTGCTTAGCAACGACTTTGACAAGGACGCAAACCCAGACGCAAGCAAGCAGATATGTTCGCGTCTATGGAACCACAGATGGAACATGTTGCATTTGACGCGAGCGATAATGGCGCAACAATCACGCAAACGAGCGAGTCTTTCTCTCCAGACATGAACGCGTATTTCTCCGCGTCCGACCACCCGACCAAAATCACCTTGGATACGTGGCTTCACCTACTGCCATAGTTAGGGATGGGTACTCATAGGTCTAGGTGATATGTCTATGATAACATCCCTAATCAGCGCCCTCATTCGACCAAAAGTCGCCAATGATCAACAAAAGGGCATGGCCAAAACAACATCATAGGACTTCTGATGATGAAGATATGCGGCACGCATCAAATATTCAAGGTTAGGCATAGTTGAATTTTGATGTGCCAACATTTCTTTCATTGTCAATAAAAAACCAGGAAATTCGGCAGTATAATCATAAATCGGGGTTGTTTTATGGTTAACTTGACGCGCTTAACGTCGCGCCACCTGTATACTGCAAAAATAGTGGAAATCGAGCACAGATTGGTATTTAGAAACTTAGCATTTAAACAATTTAATGTTTAGATCTTTTATAATACTAGCGGGATACCCGCGCTTCGCGCGGGTCCCCGCTAGATGAGTAAATGGGAGCGTTCACTATAACAGGAAAAATTACTGAACAGGTAGAATCATTGAAAAGGTACATTTTTATTTATCTAAATCTGTCTCTTCTAACATTTTCGTTTTTAGTTTCCTCTGCTTTGCTTGTGATTTTCCGTTTCCATGTTATTTATTTATTTAACCCAGTTCCCATTATTTTCTAAATCTGTTCTTTCTTACATTTCCCTTTTAGCATCTTTTTTTATTTGCTGCTTGTGATTTCCCGTTTTCATGTTTTTTATTTAATTCTGTTCTCATTATTTTAGCTTCTTTTTTTTACATTTCCAGAATAGTTTCTTTCCTTCTTTGGTCGTTCCCGTTTCATTTAGTTACTTTAACCCGTTGGTCTAATTACTCGTACCTTTTTGTCTTCATTTTAATTTAATTTTTCTTTATAGTACCGCTTCATCCCGTGACCCGTCCAGGTACCTTTTTATCCTTTATTATTTTTTCTTCTTTCCGTATTATCATGTCCACTGCTCTCTGGCTCGCAAATCGTGTGGCTCTGCGCCGTTTACGCGCGCATTGGCGTAATGCGCATTACGCACGCGACGCCGACGCGCTGCCGGCCAGCTGCAGTGACGCGTAGGCTGGTAACCGATTTTCAAATCAAAAACCCCATTTTTACCCATATTTTCACTGTTTTTGCAGCCAATTCTTGCCCGTTTCCAACCAAATTTTCGCATAACCGTCCCGGTAAGTTCCTCGATCTCCCGTATGAATTTGGCGACATTTGGATCGAAACTGACGGAGCCTTTATACACTATACATAGATACATAGATAGATAGATACAACATTCCCCTATTTATAGTAAGATAATACATATAATCACATGAAATGCTTTTAGGATCTAAACATTAACATTAAAGAGTTTAAATGCCAGACATTTTACTTTCTAAACACCAATCTGTCCTCTATTTGTAAGGTCTGTTTTTGAAGTGTAGCTTATTCGGTCCAGTGAAACAGCTATACTGAAAAGCAGGGCAACTGCAATTTTTCGGGGAAAAGGTTGGTTTGAAATTCATCTATTTCCATTTTAATGATTTATAAAATGACGAATGTGAATAATAAGGCAAATGATTCTAATATTTTTGGCATGCATTGTAAAAACATTTTGACAGTCGAATTTAAATTTCACTTGGCTCCTTGGAAAATGCAAATGCTTCAAAAAGTTCGTTTGTACTCTAAAAACATTTGCAACAAATTTAAACACAAAGATTATGTTGATCAAGCCTTGAAAATCTAGCAAGAATCAATAGAACTTGTGATATCCATATACCTCTTCGAGTGAAACGGTTCGCGACATGTTTGGATAGCTTTGGATCACTGTCTATTTCAAAGGCAAGGTTCATTAATGATAATGAAATTACCCTTTAGAAGCAAGAAAAAACACGAAATCACGAAAAAAGGCAATAACATTATTTCGCCTGTGTATTAAACTGGTATCATCCACTACGCGGGCGAAAATTAGTACTAGGATGGTGGAAGTCGTGGTTCGATTGGAGGTAGTCAAAAGCAAATGGAACCTTTGAAATGTTAATGCCGTATTGTACGATATCTTAATATTGTTACGAGCCGACAATTCTCAAGGGCAAATACACCTTTTCCTAGTTCTCACACGAATGCACAAAAACTACACACGGTTCGTATTAGTTAACAAATCGGAATCTTAATGAGAAGTATAATATGATTGAATAACCCTGTGCATAAACATAAATGCACACTAATCATTTTGTTATTTACTTATCCGGCAGTCTTTTGTCATTGATTACAAAGTTCTGTTGCACTCAATGTTATGGAGTTCTGTTGCACTCAATGTTCTGAACGACAACTGTTCCATTGTGTACTTGAATTTATATATCCTCTGCGTACAAATCCTTGCACAAATGACATTTTTCAAAACGGCGCTGTTTCCACCATTCACTCACTTTCATCATGAAACAGACTTTTCCCGCACAGTTCCATTTTATTTTATTGTTTCATAAACCAGATTTCAGCAAGTTGATAGAAGAATAGTATTCCCTTTGGGATGATGCCCTGGAAGAATGAGCACTTTCATGTACTCAAAATCTCCTTCATTATTGCTAGACTAATAGCAAATTATTGGCTATAAAAACGACTGGTTTACAGGTACCTTTCTTTGAAGGCATAGACTACCAACATATAGGTAAACCTAGTAAGCAGCTTATTTGATCCAAAAAAACTCTCGCATCTCTCTTTTATACCAAAGTAGTAAAGCTGGAAATTCCCGAGCTATAGACGAATCCAAGTAGCCAAGTCATGGTCAGGATTTGGTCGGACATCTTTGGGTAGCCGCTAGCACCAACCTGGTGCTTTGAGCGTCCAATTGTGCAAATAAAAGCCGCCTAACACCTAGAGAAGATGCAAGGACGAGGAGGGTTAATAGAATAATAGCTAATAATATATATAATGGAGATAATTCCGCAGGTAATCCCGTCGCATCTATTCATACATATAGTCCTTTTGTTCGCAAGTACATCAATGCATAGATACCGCGTGTAGTTAATCCGATTATTATGTCACTTCAACAGCGAATAGACCATGCTGTGTGTTTTGTCGAAGGGAACTGTATTGTGTTATTCTTTTGTCTGCCTGTGTTTTCGCGGAAGGTGTAAAACGGGTGATGGAATGCAGTTTAAAATTTCCGCCAAGGCCGAATCATTTCACATTTTGAGTGCATTGTAGCCGACGGCTACCCAACTAAAGGTTGCTAGTCAGGTGTAGGAATGCGTGTATTTGGATTCGTCTATAATTAATTGATGCTGTCACCTTTACATTATTATAGCCACAGGTATTTTCCTATATCTCGCATTAAATAGCTTTGCATCTAAACAAACATTAATGATTAAATTATGTTACTCGGTGTACATCACAATATGAAATTGTTTAATTTTTTTTAAACTGATTTTTGTGTGTGTCCTATTTGTAATATTTACACATGTACTAACTTACACCAAAATGGAAACAGCCCAATTTGCCGTGTTGGAGGACTCGGGACTCGGACTCGGACTCGGACTCGAGTCCGGACTCGAGTCCTTTTGTCAAGGACTCGGACTCAGACTTGGACTCGGGAGCTAAGGACTCGGACTCGGACTCGGACCCCAAGGACTCGGGGACTCGGCCTCGAGTCCTCCTCGAGTCCGGCAAAATAGGGTCTTTTTAGGTCTTTCATTGTAAACTTTCTTGCTTGATCAATGATCACATCACGTGATTACTTTTAGTAATTTTGCATGCAAATATAAAAGTACATCCAAAAAGCAAGATTGCTTTCAGTTATATCTTTATAAATGGTACTAATGATTTAATCATAATAATTTGTTTTGACATGATTGCTTTGTTAGACGCAAGTCTAGAATGTAGCCTACATGAATAATAATACCCTGGGATGGGTCACTCAAGTTAAATTTTGGTAGGGGTGTGTGCCGCCGAACTTTGGGAACTAAGAACTGATTTGTGGGCAAAATAGGGGCTTGGTGAACTGAAATTTCAACATTGAACTGGAGCATGATGCAAATGTGGGTCTTAAGGAACTGCCGGAGAGCCTGAACCCGGGCCTGAACAAGGGACCCTTGACCGCCGCACATACCATACCCGTACCACCTTTACATGGCCTACAGCCAGACCCAACACCCCTTCGTTTAGCACCTGACGTTTGGTACTGACGTCATATTTTATTGTCATAATGCATCTTTTGCTCTCTTTAAAACACAAGCCTAATAAGTCACTGTGAGTCTGTGATTATTCTGTTTCCAAGGTATGCTACCTAAGGGGCTGAGCAAAAAGTTTGAGCATGGGGGGAAGGTAAAATTGGGGGTAAGAATTTTTTGGCCGATAGAAAGGGAGGGTGGAAGCCATTTTTGGCAAACCAAGAATTTTTGGCACATACGGGGCTCCTTTCAAATAAAACGCTCTAAAAATAGAAAACAGTACGGAAACGCTTACATATGCAAATTTCCCTGCTCGCTGCGCTCGCAACATAACCTAAATCATTAAGGTTTGTAAATTGGAAGCCTAAAAAATGGCATGTGCAAAGGGGGGGGGTGTGCAAAGATTTTGGCAAGCTGGGAGGGGGACAAGCGATTTTGGCAGACCGAGAGGGGTTAAGCATTTTTGCCATTTCCCCCCCCCCCCCCCGAGCTCCGCATAATAATTGCAAATCCCCCAAACAATACTAGGCATGCTAGGTGGGACGAGTAAATTATGTATTTACAAGAACATAATATAGACCTAAAATTCTGATTGTCTCGAGACAGCAGGAAAGCACAACAACGCAAAGAATAGACTCCGCATTGCCCCCACGATCATGAGGACCATTTAATACACATAAGCTTATTTATAATAATTTCACAATCTCATAGAAATTAAGACTATATTGAGATAATAACAGATTTCATATCAATTAAACAAATTATATACATTGAGATGATTAATTGCAGCAAGCATTTGGAATTATTTATCATCTTCATATAAATCAATAAATACACAAATTATTGGAAAAATGTGTACAAGCCAACCATACAGGCTGGACAAACAAAAGTTGACTTCTGAATCACATTTAACCAAATTTCATCTTAAGCAAATCTTAAGCATATCTTAAACAGATACATCTTTGGATCAAACAGAGGATTGGATTGGAAAACAGCATTTTTAACCGCAATTAAATAATTAGAAATCTCCAAAAGAATAAACAATGCCAACACTAGCAAACGAACATTTTGTATTCAGCAAGATACGGCATCAATGCTTAAACCATTTACTGATATATAATCCACTGGTATTGACAACCAAGTAAATAAAGATACTCCAAATAAGCAACAAAGCATTTATAACCCTGGTATAAAAACGCAGCAGAAAGGGAGGAAAGCATGAAGGCAACCAATAGCCCACTATAAAACGCAGTAGAAAGTGGAGACAATCTACCGACGAGATTCTTCAGGTTTCGAAGAAACTCCGTAACACATTCAAACACCATAAAACGCAGTAGAAAGTGGAGACAATCTACAGACGAGATTCTTCAGGTTTTGAAGAAAATCCTTAACACATCCAGGCACCATTAAACGCAGTAGAAAGTGGAGACAATCTACTGACGAGATTCTTCAGGTTTCGAAGAAACTCCGTAACACATTCAAACACCATAAAACGCAGTAGAAAGTGGAGACAATCTACCGACGAGATTCTTCAGGTTTCGAAGAAACTCCGTAACACATTCAAACACCATAAAACGCAGTAGAAAGTGGAGACAATCTACAGACGAGATTCTTCAGGTTTTGAAGAAAATCCTTAACACATCCAGGCACCATTAAACGCAGTAGAAAGTGGAGACAATCTACTGACGAGATTCTTCAGGTTTTGAAGAAACTCCGTAACACATTCAAACACCATAAAACGCAGTAGAAAGTGGCGACAATCTACAGACGAGATTCTTCAGGTTTTGAAGAAAATCCTTAACACATCCAAGCACCATAAAACGCAGTAGAAAGTGGAGACAATCTACCGACGAGATTCTTCAGGTTTTGAAGAAACTCCATAACACATTCAAACACCATAAAACGCAGTAGAAAGTGGAGACAATCTACAGACGAGATTCTTCAGGTTTCGAAGAAACTCCGTAACACATTCAAACACCATAAAACGCAGTAGAAAGTGGAGACAATCTACAGACGAGATTCTTCAGGTTTTGAAGAAAATCCTTAACACATCCAGGCACCATTAAACGCAGTAGAAAGTGGAGACAATCTACTGACGAGATTCTTCAGGTTTCGAAGAAACTCCGTAACACATTCAAACACCATAAAACGCAGTAGAAAGTGGAGACAATCTACAGACGAGATTCTTCAGGTTTTGAAGAAAATCCTTAACACATCCAAGCACCATAAAACGCAGTAGAAAGTGGAGACAATCTACCGACGAGATTCTTCAGGTTTTGAAGAAACTCCATAACACATTCAAACACCATAAAACGCAGTAGAAAGTGGAGACAATCTACAGACGAGATTCTTCAGGTTTCGAAGAAACTCCGTAACACATTCAAACACCATAAAACGCAGTAGAAAGTGGAGACAATCTACAGACGAGATTCTTCAGGTTTTGAAGAAACTCCATACAAAGCATTCATTCCCCTTCTATAAAACGCAGTAGAAAGTGGAGACAATCTACTAATGATATTCTTCAAGATTTCAAGAAATTCCATACAAAGCCTCTATTTTTAAGCATAAAGCAGCATATTTGGACATACCATTTTATTGGAGTATCTTTAACCATATTTAGTTACTGAATCACCCTTCCAGCTTTTGGGAGGGTGGGTGGGATTTTTGGTCCATCAAGATCGAAGGAACAATTGCAAGTGCATCACTAGGAGAACTATGGACATAACAAAGGAATTAAAAATAAGACGGGAGACCAGAATGGCTGCACACCACTAAAGTGACAGCTGACTGGACAGAAAAACTGAGCTTGTTGCTATAACAACATAACAACAATCCCTAAATTAAAACTGACTTGACCAGGAGACCAAAACACTTTAAGTGTACTTGAGAATGCTCAAGTGGGAATAAGAGGATAAGCCTCTACATCTAGATGCACATGACAGCCTAATGTCCCCTGCTGCTGAGACAATCTAGTTTTTAAAAGATTTGCAACTTTAAAAAACGGAATTAAGTATAGGCCTACGTTGACAAAGTATTGGTGAAAACCCCGGGGCTTGAATTTGATACATAAGGACTCGGACTCGGACTCGGACTCGAACATTGAGGACTTGGACTCGGACTCGGACTCGGACATCAGAAATTGGCAGGGACTCGGACTCGGACTTGGACTCGGACACCAAGGACTCGGACTCGGACTCGGATGATGAGGACTTGACTACAACACTGCGGCAATTTGGTGTGTTTGTAGGTTTACACAGAACAATATTCACATAATTCCATCCACAAAATAGCCAATTGGGCTTCTTTCACTTTTATCTTTTGCAATACTAATGTCGAAATTAGGTCCATGCCAGGTGTATGATATTAAATACAGTTAGTATTGATGTCACGAAAACCTTTGGCACCTTACCCGACCTTCCGTTGTGGCGCCGTTTTCGTCTGTGTGGAAAACAATCTGCACTAATCAGACTTAATGGTGCTTGGCTCCCGGTATGAATTGTTGATTTTATAAGCAGGTAAAGAAATACACACAATTGACTACGGTGTGACAGAAAACACGATTTAAGGTAAATAGCGCCATCATCGTTCACCTTTTCTTAAAAATGACTTGGTTTTACATGCCATCAAACAACCGTGGCCAGGGGGGAGCTCACCCCAGAAATTTTACAGGGATACAATGGGAAGAGTAAAAGTGTCGTTAAAATGACTGAAAATAGGACAACAAATCCCAATGAAATTGTCGGGTGAAATTGACAAATGGGGACGAAAACTTGGCTTTGCCCCCACAATGGGATCAAATAAATTGACAGTTGCCGGAAATTTGGCTTTGCTCCCGCGATTTTTGAAAATAAAGCAGTGTAAGGACATCACACAGTTTATAACTCTTGGCCTAAATCTGCAATTCTGCATGAGCTGTTACAGGTCGCCTTTCAATGAAAGTGCGCTATTTATGGTCGGACCGATTATTTCTGGGAGTGTTTTGGTGCCCTCAACCTGATGATATGCGTCTCTTATTACCGCATTCTAGAGTCTAGTCCATTGCTTTTTTTTAAAACTAGATCGAAGTTTTCTGGAGGGTCAAATGAGCAGTTTATTACTCACAAAAGCGGCAAGAACTCATAACATGTGATATCCGCAATAATGTCTCGTCCGGGTTTTCTTAGGCGTAAAGAACCCGATCAGTACAGATATCATATTTCATTTAATGAAGTAAGCTACCCTTTCTCAGGACCTCTCTGCATAGATTGTCGTCATGGGTTAAATAAAGACGTGATGGAAGTATAATAGTTTGAAAGAGCAATCAGTGTGTGTAATTTAGAGATGGCTGAACCCGTGACCTCCGATTACAGTTGGAAGTGTTTGTATTGACTGTCTATGCAGAAAGGTAGGAGAAAGGGCATCTTCCCAGCAAACACAAAACGTTTTCGACATCATTCATAAAAGGTTATAAAAGGTTGTCAGAAAACGTTTGGGGTTGAAAAAAATATTTTGCGAAAAATGTTTGCCCAAAATATTTGCAATAACGTTTTAAAAACGTTTTCATGACCTTTATATACCCCGACATTTAAATGTTATTAAAAGGTTTTGAAAAGAACATTTTAAGAACATTTCTGTGTTTGCTGGGTTCAAATATTTTAACATAATGTTATTTAAGTATTGACAAAATATTTGGCAAAAATGTTTGCAAAAATAGTTTAAAATAACATTTTTTGAAAACATTTAAAAAATATTGTTGTAGTGTGTTTTCATTCATGTTATCATGACCTTTATATAACCCGACATTTTAATGTTATTAAAACGTTTTACTTAAACCAAAAGCCCAAATATAACTTATTTAAAACGTTTTTAAAACGTTTTTGTGTTTGCTGGGTTACTTCATTAAATGAAATTTGATCTCTGTACTTTATACCATTGGGTAAAGTGGGTTAGATCTTATATTTCCTTTACTGTTTTTGATAATGTGGTTGAAATTATGCAAATAACCCAGATCGTAAACAACGCTGCTCATTATAATAAATGCGTCACCGCTGTTTGGGAAAATCCAAGGACTGAGAATATTGATGTTCCGATTTGCAAACATTGACTTACCAGTGCTAACCAGATGGTGATACCTTTCCGATGTTGTTGGGGTTTTTTTTCTTGTACTTATTAACAACATTAGTTCCTTTCCACTATATAGCATGACACATTTCGTTCAGCGTGTATATTTGTAACAGCTTTCGTACAAATCTCAACCATTATTGGTGACAAAAAGCTTTTAAAGGTGTTCACTCACTCCTCTTGACGTTGCCTTAAGTAGGTTAAAGGGATTTGCTTCATAAAACTAAAAGTATGCTCTATTTTTCAATCGCTCCTGAGAAACGCAAAAGTAAAAAGCTTGTGCCATCTCGATCAAGGCGTAACACAATTATGGAGTAAGTGGAAGGACGTTTATCACAAAAACACATTAACATCGAAATAATCAGCTATACGCACCGGTAGATTTAATTATTTGAGTGTTTTAATGGACTAGGCGTTTGTGTATTATAATTAAAGACAGCTCTTTAGACTTGTTGTCAACTTAGAAATATACAACGGAACGGTTACGCAGGGCTTTTAATTCTACTGGTGTCAGCACATCCTTCAAACCGCAGATATCCTGTGTCTCCCCAAATGACAAAACTGAACAAGAAAAACAATCTGGTGTTGTGTATAGCATCCCTTGCAAAGACTGTGACTCCCTGTACATTGGTGAATCTGGACTTCCCTCGTAGGGTCTTGGAAGCCAAAAGACCCAGACATCGACCCTGTTTGGGACAACCTCCTGACCCCCCGGAACCAAGGGGGCGCCACCGCATCTTCAAGTTTGACGTCATCTACATCTGACGTCATCGGAGGTGTTCCAACAACATCACTAGCAACAACTAATCTTCAGAGCAATAACATCCGCTGAAGACGCCGGTTGACCCGGTGAGTGAAATTTGAGTAGCGTAGAAGTCTAAAATTGCTTCCTATATATACAACAGTTTTAAGGGCATCGGCATTGCAAGGCCACAAAATGCGACAATTATCGATTTCACATCCAGTGTAAACGAAGCGCCCCCGGGGAAGCGCCAATGTTAAAGAATAGTTTGTGTCTTGCCCTTTTTCAAACTTATTCCCACTTCGAAAAGCTCATAATTATCATAAAAATAGGAAGTATGCATCATTTATAAGGTAAATGAGGATAATTTACTGAAGGACAATTTTTTTCGCTCTCAAATCAGCGAAAACTATTCAGGCTACTATTACTATTATTGAAATTTGACCCCTGTATGAACCTTTCCCGTATATTGTAGTAGCTTTGGTATCATGTTCAGGGGACATCTCTAAAATGTATAAAAGTGAAAAAAATATGTTGCAATTAGTGTTTGGTGACACGACTAATTTGTTTAGATCGACTGGACTAAAATCACTTTCAAATAATAACAGTTGATATCATCATGGTACTAGTTTTATGATAAATTATACTGTAATATATATAGTGCCAAATTTTTG
The DNA here is from genome assembly GCF_039555335.1 of Amphiura filiformis. Classification (NCBI taxonomy): domain Eukaryota; kingdom Metazoa; phylum Echinodermata; class Ophiuroidea; order Amphilepidida; family Amphiuridae; genus Amphiura; species Amphiura filiformis. The sequence continues at coordinate 35,435,165 of NC_092632.1, forward strand.
TGGGCAAAATAATTTACTGGGTGAACATTTTTGGATAATGGGCAGGTTTAATTTATTTGGTGAGCAAAATAATTTACATCGGTTATTTACCTCGACAAAGTTGCTGGACTGAATACCGGTAGTACAATTACGGTACTTCAGAAGTGCTCAAAAGGGACGGTGAAGCTATGGTGGACATCATTCGCAAATTTTGAGGTTTCACAATTACACCTCCAAAGCAGTGTATCACATGTCAACAAGTCTACAACAAAATCATGTTGCCTAGAAGTTATTTTGACAGGCCGAGAAGGGGGCACTCAATTTTTGGCTGGGCGTGAGGGGGAAGCAATTTTAGCACACATTTACGGGGCAGCTTTTAAATAACACGCTCTAAAAGGCTGATAGGAAAACACTAGAGAAACGTTTAAATAGGCAACTTGTCCTGCTCGCTACGCTCGCATCATATACCTGGACGGTTTAAAGTGTGCAAATTGGGAACCAAAATATTTGGCATGAGCCAAGGGGGGGGGGGCAAAGAAATGTTTGCAGGCCGAGAGAGGGGAAAGCAATTTTTGACAGGCAGAGAGGTGGCAAACAAATTTTGGCACGCCATTTGAAAATGTCCCCCGCCCGGGGGGGCTCATAAGTATTGAACAGCCCCTTATATTCAAATGACCTAGTAATTAGCCATCTTTGCTTGGACAAGCACATCAACCCAACCACTGCCATTTAAGCCAGTCCTCAAGGCATCTTAGAGCTGTCAGTTCCATATTCCACTAATTTTGCTTTGCAATGGCATATTATGGTTAATCGACTGTGTTCGGTATTAACATGATTATGTGGTCTTCTTGATAACATCCATTCTATGACGAATCATAGCGACTGAGTGTGCTTGATCATAAAAAGGGGCATTAAGGAAATGGGGCTCACTCGCCATCTATGATCTGCAGTCATCTGCTTGGTTGCTTGCATTCGGATATCCTGCTCAGGAAATGTTTGTTTCTTCTGATAAAAGTTGTGTATTAGAATACAGAGAAAAACAGTAATACACGTATAAAACATGGGTAACTATAGTTCGGGAAAGAGGACGCTATTCGTCAATAGAGGGTGCCACAGGGGCTTTTTTAGAAGAAAAAGGTCACTGCATGTTAGCAAACTTAAAATCTAAAAGATCAGCTAGCGGAGACAAGCTTGAGGGGAAGGAGTTGCTGGCAGAGGGGTTGTCTCCCCTCGAGTTCTGTAAACTTTTACAAATCACGCGTTAAAATCACTCATTTTACTGCGGATTTTTGACGTTAAGAGCTGAGAGCTGAGAGCACATCAGTCAGACATACCAAATTGCATTCTGAATACGAGGAATAGCCTAAACTGATATCAAATAATTTTGAATTTTTGAAATTTGCGAAATAATACAAATTTTATGACATTTCCTCGAAGTAAAGTTTATCAATCTATTGATATGCACTTAAAGTTGAAAATTGATCATGTCTGGTTCACTAATGCATTTCACTAATTCATTTAATTGACTTGTCATTATTTTTAATTACCTACAGCTCCATGAAAGTACCCACTAGGATCATTAATGTCATTAAGTTTAGGTATTGGTATGCAAAAAAGAATACAAACGCTGGAAAAATGCATAAAATGCACACAGGTGCCCACAATTGCACGAAATTAATATCTGTAAAATGTCATAATAATAAAGAACAATCCTTTTAATTTACTGAGAACGGTAGGTTTCATTTAAAATGACATTCCGTTTAATTGAATTATCATTTTTGATAAAAGTACACAGAACCTCTTTATTAAAATGTTGAATGAAATACACACGTGTCCCTACCATCTCTTAACCTGTCGCACAGTAGCGTAAAGTTGTCAAATTGTGATAAGACTTCTACAATGTAAGTGATGCAAAGGTGCATAAGTTGTCGGCAAATTGCAAAATAAATTTCATTACAAAAGATTAAACACACTCTTCATGAACTAAATGTCTATAGTGCTCAACTTAAAACACGAAGATGTTCAGTCCATAAACAGGGTCTTTATTTTCTACAAGCAATATACAGGGTGAGTCAAACAGGTGCAATAGTGCAAAGAAGCCATCTTTATTTTATAACCATTTTCTTAACATCATTGGCACTGAAGTAGAATGGAACACCCAAAGTTTTATTGTCCCTGGTCTTGTATAAGTAGAGGAAACATTACCTTTATTTGAAGAGCTTTGTTGCAAAACCCCTTACATCCACTTTTTGACTTTTTGAGAAAAACAGCTTTTTATAATTGTGCAAGTATTACTTGTTCGATTTGATTCAATTTGGGTTCGGATAAAGTGTTGATGAATAGAAACTAAAAGAATAGGTTTGATACAAGCCTTCTTATTTATTTTATAATTTTTTTTTATATCGCGCCTTTTGTGGATGTAAGGGCTTTTGCAACAAAATAAATCTACTCCTTTTCTAGAAACTACTTTTGCAATCAAATTTGAGCCCATTTGTTTGCACTACTTTATGTAACTTGACTAATTCTCTCAAAATCAAAAAGAAAAATAGAAATATCTCATTTACTTTTTTTAATTATGAATTTTTAATTAAATCCGGCAAAATGACATTTTGATCTTTTTCGAAGCTACAGCTTTCGTATGAAGGTCAAACAACCACCAAATTGTGTATTTTTACCCACGCTATAATGTCATGCCAATAACTTAATTTCAGCCAAAAGTGGATGTAAGGGTTTTTGCAACAGAGCTCTTCATTTGTTGTTATTTTCATATTTACCCTTACATTAAAAATTTTGCCCCAAATTAAGGTGCTTAACGGTCTAAAAAAAAAGAAGATGCACAGGGCTATTCTAGACAATTTCTGTCCTGTAGGTGGAGCTGCCCCCACGTCTGTTGCGGATTTTCTCGTCCAGAGGCTTTCCCCCACGAGTGACCGAAAAATTGGTGAGGAAAGGGCATTACCAGAGGCGTTGTGAGGCAATATTTGCTTGATTTCCCCTGTCAATTGAATGTTTGACTGACCACCACAAACTATACATATAGGATTTCCCGACTAAATCAGTCTTACTTTGTGGGGGAACTTCTTTCATTTCTTAGTAATTTTTCGGGCTGAAACTAGTATATTTTAAGCACGGATTTTTAATTCTCACTGCACGGATTTCTATTCTCACTGCACGAACGTGCCAGGAGGCACGTTAAAATAGCCACTGGCCGGTGCCATATTTAAGTAATATATAGCTTCAGTATAGCTCAGGGATATATCTTAAAATGGTCCGCTTACAAGGCACTATCACTGTACCAAATTTGCTTTAATTTGATAATGTGCAATAACACACCTTGTTTTTTACTTGATACCGTATACCAATTTAAGTAGGTCAGTAGAGTGAGTTGCAAGCCAATAGAGTGCGCTATAGTAGTATCCCAGCAAACACAAAACGTTTTCGACATCATTCGCAAAAGGTTATAAAAGGTTGTCAGAAAACGTTTAAATGTCGGGTTATATAAAGGGCATATTAAGAGTATAAAACGTTTTCATAACCTTAAAAAACATTTTTTGATAATCTACTGCTCAGCAAACAAAAATGTTTTACAGAAAACGTTTAAATATTGGGTTATATAAAGGGTATAAAAACGTTTTAATAACATTCCAAAAACATTCTTGAACACTTGATGCAAAACATTCTGAACAGAATGTTATTTTGAGGTTGAAAAAATATTTTGCGAAAAATGTTTGCCCAAAATATTTGCAATAACGTTTTAAAAACGTTTTCATGACCTGTATATAACCCGACATTTAAATGTTATTAAAAGGTTTTGAAAAAACATTTTAAGAACATTTCTGTGTTTGCTGGGTTCAAATATTTTAACATATGGTTATTTAAGTATTGACAAAATATTTGGCAAAAATGTTTGCAAAAATAGTTTACAATAACATTTTGAAAACATTAAAAAAATATTGTTGTAGTGTGTTTTCATACAAAACGTTTAAAAACGTTATCATGACCTTTATATAACCCGACATTTTAATGTTATTAAAACGTTTTTACCTAAACCAAAAGCCAAAATATAACTTATTTAAAACGTTTTTAAAACGTTTTTGTGTTTGCTGGGATATAGCTTCAGTATAGCTCAGGGATATATCTTAAAATGGTCCGCTTACAAGGCACTATCACTGTACCAAATTTGCTTCAATTTGATAATGTGCAATAATATACCTTGTTTTTTACTTGATACCGTATACCAATTTAAGTAGGTCAATAGAGTGAGTTGCAAGCCAATAGAGTGCGCTATATTATTATGCTTCAGCCCCAGGCGGTGATGGAAGCGATATCGTCAATTTTGAGGTCGCCATTGGATTAACACATAATCATGAAATCTTCACAAACAATTCTAAATTTGTTATGTGCTGTCAGAGCAAAATTATCTTACTCTAAAACCGTCGGGGTTCTGCAAAGTACCCCACTGCAAGTATGTTAATTTTCCATTTGTAATTGCTAACCGTGTATTTTGAATGGGGCTGTCAGCCCTGTATCTTCGCCAGCCTCGTACGTCACGTGTTGCGCTTCCTATGCCGCCTGCTTCAGCCCAAAGCTTCAGCCTAAAATATTTAGCTCACAAAGTACCACCACTGTGTCAAATCATGTCTTCAGAGTCTATGGTCAAATTTGGTGCAATCTAGTCATTGTTCAGTTGCTTCATATTGCAGATCGTGTAAACTCAGTTCATCAAAACTATAGAGGGCGCTGTACACCGATATGGGCGTATTTTTAATGTCTCTCTTGCTTAAAACGTTCAGCTTACTAAACTCTACCTCTATGCCAAATTTGGTACTTTTATAAACTAACAGAAACAAACACGTTTAAAGAGTACTTTTATTATGCAAAATCATGAAGTTATACGAGCGTATTTATAACTTAAAATAGCAGTAAATTTACAGAATTAAATTACGCTTCATTTGCCCATTGGCTCAAAATAAATGTTTTTAACAGTCTGCAGAAAGCTTCTTTACATATAGAAGCATTAAGAGTTGTTTAAAATTCGTTCAAGCTTCTTTGCTTTAAGGGGTCTCGTGGCGATCTTTGTCAGGTTAGCCTCTGTTGAAAAGTCAGTACATGTCATAATATGTTATTTGTTTATGAATTTTTATCTGGTAAGAGCCCATAAACCGATGTTTGACGGTCAACGAGTGACAAATTGCACATTACGATGTTTTGGTTTGTATACTTTGTATGGAATACAAACTTTGGTATCAAACAAAATATATACCGGAAATGCGGAGACATAAATGTTGACCGTGCCATTGAGAAAGTGAAACATTATTCCTATTGTGACTTTTGAAAACCGTTAGAAAACAGTACAATGGGGGAACAACTCAAAGTGTAACAGTAAATAGTGAAACTTGCTGGTATTAATGTATGTATGTATAGCAAATGTCAAACAGCGATTGTTTCTACTATTTTCATTACTTTGTCCCAGATATAAAAGTTTGTAAACAAATAACATATATGATACGCTCGTATATATGCACTATCCCATGGCATTTCTCACACATGATATTTGGTACATGGTGTATGTCATGTTTTCGTTTCAACAGTAGTTAACCTGAAAAACGTCGCTATGATACCCCTTAAACAAACCAAGTTTAAAAGGCATTAGATAAATTGTCGTTTATATTATAATCCTCAAAAGGCTGGGATTTGCAATGGAACATTATTTGCCAACAATCACTTAATCGTTAACTCTCACACTCAATTATCCCAAAACATGGTCTAGGTGTCAAGTTTGTGGAATCAATACGAATTCTTTTTAGCCGCTACTATCAGCACGAACTCATTGCTGGTAAAGTCAAGAAGTTTTTCACGGCAGTGAAGTGATGTCACTTGCACCCACATCTCATATGCACAGTTTATCCCTTACATACCCTGTGTCTTGAATATCTATATAGCCCACCAACCATGTGCTTATAAGAGGCTAGAAAATAATTCCTAATATCTCATACCCTAGTTTGTATGCCTTTATCTAATCTTGCCACACATGACAACTTACTATTTAGCACTTAACCTGGCCAAGAGTCTACCCAGCGTATGAATTTTTTAACCTTTTTAAGAAATATGTTTTCAATTGGCTTATAGCCATCACATGCTGACAATACACATAACTGATTGGTTAATCAAAACTAGCAGGTCGAGATCAGGCCTCATCACATATCATTCTGTATAGAAAACTGTGTAGCATGTTATTTACTTCAGATAAAGTTCAATATAACTACATTGCACAAAACTAAGTCCATTATCTATAGTTAATTGAATGTTTATTGACTTTTGTAATAACCTACAGGGTGTCCCAAAAAAAAGAGGCCCCACATTGCGCCCTCTTTTTCTCCTATTTCTGAAAAGTTGATCAAATATATTTTGGTTTGTAAAGAAACCTTAAATCGTTAGCTTTAATAAACCAAAACAATTCTTTCAATCGGCTCACAATTTTTGAAGATATGCCCTCTTTAAGAAATGTACCCGTTTTTCACTCTGTCCACGGATGAGGTTTGGCTACATCAAAGATTTACACGAAACACACGGTTAATGACATGGATAGATAATAGCATTAGGCTTGGAAAAGCATTCACTATAAGCGAGGATCACCAGCTAGCTTCAAACATCTTCGCAACCCCGTATTTTTGCTGCATTCGCAAGTATCCGGCGCACAAGGATGGTACGCAACGCAATTAATGCAATGAGAACTAGGGATGAAACCTGTATTCGTCATGTAGGCAACCAGGTAGAGGGTAGAGCAAAAGAACCAAAGTAAAACTAAACAGCCCTTTTCAGGGCTACCTTTTATTCCAAAAAGAGAAATGACTTATGTTATCAATAAAAAGAAAGCAAGAAACCAGAAAAACATAAGTAATTGCAAGTATAGCAAAAGAAGTCCCATCCCACATCAATTTCGCCCAAATGAATGACACTTAACAAATTCCATAACCCATAAGCCCACCTGTAAAGCCCATTCCCTAAAATAAAGTTGTTATTTTATAAAGTTATCATCGAGGAATGTTTTATATTCATGCATGGTATATGCACTTTTCAATCTTTGAAGTAGCCAAACCTCCTCCGTGGACAGAGTGAAAAACGGATACATTTCTTTAAAAGGACATATCTTCAAAAGTTTTGAGCCGATTGAAATAATTGTGTTGGTTTATTAAAGCTAACGATTTAAGGTTTCTTTATATGTCAAAATATATTTGATCAACTTTTCAGAAATAGGAGAAAAAGAGGGTGCAATGTGGGGCCTCTTTTTTTTGGGACACCCTGTATGTGTATAAACCTGTATAATATTGACAAAGACAAATATCCCTGACATCCTAGCGTGTCAGTGATATTTCTCTGACCCTGACAAAAGCTAGCAAGAGTTAATAAAAATTCTTTTAAAAAAGGAATGGGGCACCCAATGTGAGCTTGGTCGTGATATGGTGAATTTCATGGTGTTTATATTTGGTATTATTATCTCTTGCAAACCTGATGACACCTCATTACAGAAATCAGACCTGTTGATAGGTTGTAAGAGGGGATAGCCTTTTCCAGGCACGAATTGGGCCATATATAAAGAACGTTTTGCTACTTTGCAACGCAATAAAAACCCAAATGCAAAATGAGATCCTGTAGGTGGCTCCCGAGGTGGCTTAAAAAACTAAATGCAAAATGAGATTTTTAAAAAATATTGTTTTCCAGAGTCAAGACGTAGGTATCATTATTAAGCCTCATATCACTTATTTATTGTCGAATAAGTGCAGGTTAGATATGAATATTAAATGTTAGATCAATCAAAGTAGCTCAAAGTACATGTACTATACACCTGATCCGTGAACTTGACTTTTTTTAAAGACAAATTCTTGTTTGTGTTGAATTCAGGTATGGTTTGGGGCTCTTTATATCTCCACACCGCCAATACATGTCATAAACTAATACTTTTGCAGCAATCATGACCAGTGCACGGAATCACTTTTACTATGACGTACAAAATTAATGATGGCATTATCTACCACCTATTGCTATGGTATTGAATCCTGTTACACCGGCGAATATGCAATGGCGACGCCAGAAATATTTTTCGGGGCATGGGGGGCAAAAATAATTTAGGGGGAAAATCAACCAATTTTGCGTAAAATTGCCGCAAAAAGTTGAAATTTTCGTAATTTTGGTTTTTACGGGGGGCAACAGGGGCAAGAGTTCTGACTGGGGGAATTTCCCCCATCCCCCCTGACGCCGCCACTGCGAATAACTATAACGAAAACCCGTAAAAGAGCTATCGATCAATAATATAACGATAGATCAAACTCTACATAGTGCTAACAAATGCGCTTTCAGATTTCCACGGTAGATGCATTTTGCAAGACAACACCCTTCTCATTGCTTTCCGAAAATTTCGATTCCTCCAAGCATACAAGAAAGGATTCCAAGTTGAATTCGATGCAAGCAGAATACTCGCAAATATGTGAAATTCAATGCTAAGTAGATGATACTTGTGATCGATAAATTCTGCTACGGTATATGGCATGACACAAAAACAGAACATCCCAAAAATGATGAATAAATTCTTAGTCAATTGTAGGTCTTTCGTTCGACGTTCGTCGTTTCGATTGACAATAGTTTCATGTTTCAAAATACGAAGTCTGGATTTTCGAACTGTTGCAAATATTTGCAAGTAGCAAATAAAAGATACTATTAATGGTATACCGATAGAGAAACTTATTACGTACACCTCGTAGTTTGAATTCGAACTGTGGTCAAAATCACACATTCCTTTTGCTTGGTTGTATCCAAAACTTCCCCAGCCGAAGAATGGAGGCAAAAGAACACTGAAACCCCACAACCAACTACATGCAATCATCACAGGAACAAATCGTCTGTTGAAGATCTTTCGGTAGATATTTGAACCATGTACAATCAGAAGATAACGATTAAACGAAATCCACGCTAATGATACTATAGACACAGAACATAAACCGATGATTAAGATTCCTATTACAAAACAAAGATTAGGATGTTTTTGTTGCTCAATCCATCCACCATGCTGACGTTGCGCAAAGAAGTAGATTTCTACCGGCATACAAACAGTGCATACAAGTACATCTGCTATGCTTAGATTCATAACGAAACTGTTAGTAAAGGTTTGGAGTTTTTTAGAAGTACAAATACAAACAATAACTAGGGCATTGCCAAGTGCACCGGCAATAGAGTTGAACCCATACCAAACTATAAAACTTAGCTGACCAATCCTTGATATATCAGTATCTAAATTTTCCGCCAAAGTGCTATTGCTGCTATTGATTGTAGACATGGTGCTTTACATTTGCGGAGAAGACAAGCTATTCTCGGCTATTTTTATGCAGACGATTTACTCGAACTGACAACAAAATGTTGTGCGTAGTGGTTCGCAAGTAAAAGCGTGTCAGTATAATATCAAGAATGCCTGTTGGCCAAATTTACGGCTTTGATCAATGAATAAATAATAAGCTTCTCCCTTTATGGGATTGACTAACTGATGATATGGGAAAGGTCGGGATTTGTCGACTGTTAGGGTAGCTGCTAAGCTCCCAAATTTGCTACAATTTTTCTTTTCATGATAAAAGCATGAGAATTTCCACACATGAGGAACACATGGTCCAAAGGTTATTTCAGGGTGTGGAGGCATTTTGGAGTTGTCCCTAGTGCCCGCTAGAGGTCACGAAGGGTCACAAAGGGGTATACAATTTAAAATGCTTCAATCACCAAATTACAGAGATTCTACAAAAACCTAATACAACTACAAAATAGCACATGGTTGTATAGGATAAAATAATTTCAACTTGCTCCGATTTTGTCGAAATTGGTGGCGAATTGTTTATCTTGACATTAGAATTATTACAAGTACAATTATTTACCCCTGTGTGACCTTTCATGACCTCTATAACAAAGTGCACAATACTAAAAGAAAAAAAGGCACACCGTAGACGTTTCCTGTGAGGTGTATAGCCAAAACCTCTTCAGTGGCAAACCAACCGGTGAGGAAGGAGGGCAGTTGCCTACATCTGAAAATGATTTCTGCAGCTAGTACAGTTTTATTGGGTAGTGTGTCTTTTGCACAACGAAAAATAATAATATGTTTAAAATAGCCTTCATTATTATTGACCCTTTCCCATAATGGTGTTGACTCGATCGGGTGAGAACTTGTTGGTGCAAGTCGTATTAATTGGTTCATAAGTTACAATCAAGTCAGTCGTATGCACAGTTTGTATAAACATCTCAAAAAAAGAAACTAACCCCACTTAAATAATGACCATCACAAACGGGTGATTGTATTACAAATCTGTAAAATGCGTTGGAAGCAGAATTTATTTCTGCACATTTTGACACCTCATTTGCAGCAATTGACTAAAATATTGACGTCACAGCGTACATTTAAATCAATGTAACTCAAGATTTGAAAGTTGCAGTAAATTGTATTGTTTTGTATTCAGTGTAACAGAAGGAAATATGTGTAATGATACCTGAGCGTTTTTGTATTGTAAAAATTTGTATGTAAGTGCAACTTTCAAATCTGGACCTCACTACATTAAATTGACCGGTGTTTTATTGTTTTCTGAACTATCGTATCAAATGAGGTGTCAAAATGCGCAGAAATAAATTCTGCTTGCAACGCATTTTACAGATTTGTAATACAATAGCCCCCTTTTGAATAATGGCCATTATTTAAGGGGGGTTAGTTACTTTTTTGAGATGTTTATGACCCTTAGTAAGCCCTTAAGGAAAATAAAATTCATTATTACGCAAACATATCTGAATATTAATTCCACTAATCTATTCAATTATTCAGAAAGGGTTTTCTCAGAATCGATAATCTTCTTATCATTTTTGTGTAGTAATAACTTATTCTTCGTGACTTACGTGCGAAACATGTTGTTATCGGTAGAGTTTATGATGCTAAATCTCATAACCTTATTTGTAACTTTCAACCTACTTTTTAAATTAACGATCGTAATTACACTTTGAGATCCTTTCTGTCATAAAACGTCAGTGCTCTCTTCGTCTATGATATGAATAATGCATGTAATAGGGTAGCCTTGTTCAAGGCCGTCTAATTTCCTCCCTCATGCAGCATTTGAATCCTATCGCTACTTCGGGCTCGCCAAGGCCATGAGGGCCAGACTGCGGCTACCTATAATCACGCGTAAGTTGAACGACGGAACTTGAACCTACGAGCGCGAGATTTGCGGTTCGTAAACTCAGTCCGAGCTCGATTTTTCAACGTACGCACGGTCATTTAGTAGCCGTAATCTGTGGTCCTCACTGACTTGGCGAGCCCGAAAATGGTCATGAGGGATGGGAGGAAATCTTAGAAGGCCTTGAACAAGGGTAGTAATAGGGTAGGTGGATGTTTGGACCCAGAAGTAAAAATCCAGTTCATGACTTAATATTTTAAAAAAGATTTCACAAAGAGTTCATTCAGTTTACCTTCATTAAGTAGGTTGACGTGATTTGCTCCATCTATCAGCATTAAAATTATACTTTATATTTATAATTATATTGTTATACACAATATTTAGGTTGCAGACGGAAGTAAGAGGACAAATCTTGGATCTCTCCTGAGATTAAGAACCTAATCAGGAAAAGTCAGATAGCTTTTGCAGAGAAGGAAATGTTTCTCTGGTGCTTTCTCCACAATAAGGTTAGTCGTGCCATCGATCACTTGGGTCTGCGCCCCTTGGAAAATTCAAATGCTTCAAAAAGTTCATTTGTACGCTAAAAACATTTGCAACAAATTTTTAAAAAAGAGATAATGTTAATAAAGCCTTGAAAATCTAGCAAGGTGCAATAGTGTTTGTAATATCCATATACCTCTTCGAGTGAAACGGCTCGCGACATGTTTGTATAGCTTTGTATCAAGAGTGACTGTCTATTTCAAAGGCAAGGTTCAGTAATGATAATGAAATTACCCTTTAGAATCAGGAAAAACAGGAAATCACTAAGAAAGACAGTAACAATTTCGCCTGTGTATCAAACTCTGTCAGTTCAACGTGCCAACTCTTAGTACTAGGATGGTGGTGGAAGTCGTGGTTTGATTGGAGGTAGTCAAATGCTAATGGAACTTTTGAAATGTTAATGCCATAATGAACGATATCATAATATTGTTACGAGCCGACAATTCTCAAGAGGATACACTTTTTCCTAGTTTTCACACGAATGCACAAAATCTACACACGTTCGTATTTAATTAGTTAACAAAATCTGAATCTTAATGAAAAGTATAATATGATTGAATAATCCAGTACATAAACATAAATGCACACTAATCATTTTATTATTTACTTAACCGGCAGTCTTCTTCTTGTTAGTAGAGACCTTGCGAAATGAAGTTACTTTAACTTTAACTTTAACGTTTAGAGGATTATAGAGGATTATGTATTCAAAACCAAGGTGGTTTTGAATACATAATCCTCTATAATCTCTAGACGTTAAAGTTAAAAAGTAACTTCATTTCGCAAGGTCTCTATTGATTACAAAGTTCTGTTGCACTCAATGTTCTGGAGTGCACTCAATGTTCTGAACGACAACTGTTCAGCGAATTCCATTGTATACTTGAATTTATATATCCTTTGCGTACAAATCCTTGCACAAATGTGTCTGGACACCTCGAATAAGCCGTAAAGTCCCCTCTGGTCATTTTTCCTTTTTTACATATTTGCAAAGACCATGTTTCAGGAATTAAAATGACACCTCAATGAACTTCATATGACAATCAGAAGCGAAGTTATGGCTTGTTATAGGTTGTCATGAATCAAAACGCGAAACCGAGAAAAACGCGTTCAAAGTTAGGGAAGCATAATGACCATTCATCAGATGGGCCTCAGAAAATGTAGATTATTTCATATTTCCCTTATTTCTTTAAAATAAAACTTTGTATGTGTTTAGAAGAAAGCTTAAACATTTCAAATCTGCAAAAATCTCAACTTCGCCAAAATACGAGATTTGCATATATTTTCACCTGTAGCTCAAAATGAAGTTTGCCGAGTTTACGGCTCATTCGCCGCGTCCAGCCACAAATGACATTTTTCAAAACGGTGCTGTTTCCACCATTCACTCACTTTCTTCATGAAACAGGCTTTTCCCTCACAGTTCCATTTTATAAATTGACAGATGTGTTGTTTCATAGCAAGTCGATAGAAGAATACCGGTAGTATAAGTATTCCCTTTGGGAGAATGCCGGGGAAGAATGAGCACTTTCATGTACTCAAAATCTCCTTCATTATTGCTAGACTAATAGCACATTATTGGCTATACTAAATGACTGGTTTATAGGTACCTTTCTTTGAAGGCATATAGACTACTAACACATTAGTAAATCTGCAGTTTTCTTGATCCAAATTTGCCACGAGAAAACTCTCGTCTCTCTCTTTTATACCAAAGTAGTAAAGCTAGAAATTCCCCAGCTATAATTAATTGATTCTGTCACCTTTACCTTATTATAGCCACAGGGATTTTTCTACATCATGCAATACAATGGTCACGTCGAGCCATATGGGGATTTCCAAGGTATTAATGTACGGCATATTGCCTGAATTGTTATTGAATCAGCTTTGTTGAATGAGAGGGGATTCCCATCTCTCATAAAATAGCTTTGCTTCTAAACAAACATACTATGAAATTGTTTCATTTTTTCAAACCTGATTTTTTGTGTCATATTTGTAACATTTACACATGTTCCAACTTACACCTAAATGGAAACAACCCAATTTGTTGTGTTTGTAGGTATACACAGACATGACAGAACAATTGTCACATAATCTAATAATATTGCCGTTAAATTCCACAAAATAGCCATTTGAGTTTCTTTTACTTTGACTAACAGCCGCCGTTAGTTTTGCAAACTTTGCTTATTCAATCCAATAAGCCCATACAAGAACAGTGTGGGCAGGTTACAACCCGGTAGTGGTGGACTAGTTTCCCATCTGTACCAGTGATTTGGTTTTTTTATACTGAAACTCTACTAATTTGATAATGCAATGACCTTTTGCAATAGTAATGTTGAATATTAGGTCTGTATCAATAATACATGCCAGGTGTATGATATAAAATACAGTTAGTATTGATGTCACGAAAACCTTTAGCACCTTACCTGACCTTCCATTGTGGCGCCGTTTTCGTCTGTGTGTTCGTATTCATGTCCTTGTGTGAAAATGAAACAATCTGCACTAATCATACTAATGTTACTAATGTTACTTGGCTCCCGGTATGAATTATTGATTTTATAAGTAGGCATTAGGAGACTGTTAATAAAATACTATGCTGAGCCACCAGCATGGGTGGCTCACGCTCCAGTAATTTCAGATGATTGAGCTCAGTAATACATCAAAGAATGTCTTCCAATTCATGAAAAAAATAGATAATCAGCTTATCGGATTAAAGCTTAGAGGGAAGGTCTTGCTGTTCAGCGAGTGTTTGTAATTATCAGGTTTTCTCCAAATTCATTCTCTAATGGTAAAGAAATGCACACACTTGACTACGATGTGACAAAAATGCACCAAGAGTGATTCCGAGAATATTAAGTCTGATTACTGGTCATATGTCGACATATCACGTGTTCGGGAAATCACATGGCTGCACACATGGTGTGTCTTGGAGTTTCTGGGGCCACACTGGTTAGCGAATCCCTTTAAAGTGTTGTGTTTATGCCTACGCGTAGCACACTATAAATTGTTGCACTTTTTTGTCAAATAGGATGTATTAAGGGGTACTACACCCATCACATTTTTTGCAGGTTTTTTGCATTTTGCGAAGAAATGAGAAAAAAATTGGTCAAAGTGGTATGCAAAATGAAGGGCAAATCTTCTCGTTCTATTGGTGGCATTGATAATAATGTAGCTTACATGCTTTTAATGGTACAAGCCAAAGAGAGGTACATGAGGACCTTGTCACAATTTTGATAATTTTAACTATTTCAGAACTGATACCGTGAATCAACTTACACACACATATTATCACTTATGGTAGACTCTAAAAGTACCAAAATATTTTTTTTTTGGAAATGCATTAATTATGCACAGCTTTGAAAAGAAAAATTATGCATCAATTTCATGTTATCAATGAAATTAAACTTATTTTCCCCTTCCAGTTGACAATGATATGCAAAATTTGTGTTCGCAAGGCAGCACATTTGTTTCAGATTTCATAAGGTTGAAATTAAAGAACAGTCAATTCCTTGGTTTTCAGTATTAGGGTGAATTTGTGCTTAGTTTTCTGAGAAAATAGAAAAGCTTACGAAACGCGATTTATATGTGTGTGGCAATGTTCACAATGGTAACAACTTGATATTAAACTGATGGAACACCCTTACTTCTTTATATTTCGTCACTTACCTGTTGCCTACGATTATTCCTTCCATTTGAGAAAATCCATGTTTAAATCACGGTGAAAAACACTTAAAATCAGTGCACTCACAGCTCGGAAGACAAAAATGCGCGACGCCATATTTACTACTGATTTACTAATTGGTTAAGGTTGGGCGGTATCTTCTGCTTCTTCTGCTTAATTACTCCTCAACGCTACAATCGTAACCAGGCGAGGAGGGACACGAAACTGTCAATTTTCCGATACGCGTATACGATAGGGTATACTTTACAGAATAGGCCTAGGCCTATAGAGTTATTTTATGGAACGTATCGACAAAAAATATTCGAAAATTGAAAACAAAAAATAAACGAATATTCTAATCTTTCATTCTCTATTAGCGACTTCAGGTAGCGAATAAATTGTGTGTTATCTCCAACTCTAGTGTGATGCAGAATTCACTGCTTAATTGAAGTATAAATGATCCAGATCCAGATCTCGCAGCTAGGCCTACGTCGCATTGTACACTGTATAGTGTTTTGATTAATCAAATGAATTGTCTATGGATATTGCACTCAGCGGTACATCATGGCGAGCATTAGCGGCGCATGTACACGATAAAACATTTCAGGGTGTGCACTGTTATGTTATATTTAGGCCTATTACAATTAAAAATCTCGATTTTGAAAAATGTTACTTTAAATAACAATTGTTTTCTAATGTACTTGAAACGTCACAAAGCAGCGCCCTATCATTCAAATTTAAAAGTGTATAGAAACTAGTTTACGCTTAGGGATTCTCATTTCATAACATTTTTAACAATAGGATTTTTCACACACCCAAAGTTTTGGTGTCCTTGATCATTGTAAAGTGGCAATGTTCGATCCCAATAAAAGTAGGGCCTAATTGCAAATCTTTTACAAACTATTAAAAAAAAACACGGTTTAATATAATGTTACGAAAGATTTGAAACTAGCCAATTGTATTGGTTTTGTTTACAATTATTTTCAACACAAAAATTGTGTTAATAATGTTTTAAACTTAAATTGTCAACAGAAAGAGTCAGCTGATCATCAAGTTTTATGTCATCTATAATATTATGTTTTATTTCATGATCGTTGGGAACTGGTGGCCCATTGTGTATGTTTTTCTCCCTCCACCAGTTCCAAGAACAGGGAATAAAAACTTCAAAAAAAAAAAAAAAAAAAGTTTTATGTCATCTTTTAACAAGAGTTGAAACAAAGGAACGCAAAGAATGTGCAAAGTTATTGACTTCGGCTAGCATCTTAAAATTAAACTCTGAGTCAAAAATAAGCTTTGTTTCATTAATTTAAAAGAAAGTTGTTGCATCTTGTTGGTAAAGTGATCGATGTTTGCTACTGGTTTTATTATCAACTGTGTTGTTTGTGTTTACGATTCGTAATCCCACGAAGAGTAAGTTTAGTTCGTTAATGTGGTACGGTATGCCTACAGCCACACGTACCCCGCATCCCAACACATCAGGCGCGGATTCAGGGTGGAGAGCGCCGACTGGCCGCTACCCCCCAAAAAAAAAAAGAGGAAAGGAGAGAAGAGAAGAGAAAGGGGGGGAAGGAGAAGAGAAAAGGTGGAGAGAAAAGGTTAAATTTCACGTAATTGAGTAGACCCATGCTTAATAAAAACCCGCACAGTCGGGTCGATCGGAAGTAGGCCTAGGTCCTATAATAATGGCCTCACCACCGTCACCAGACGGCGGATGACATGATCGAGCCGGCAACTTGTGAAACCGCCCGGCCGTGTGGCATTTTCCAATATAGTCGGTTAGTTTTGTGGGGTTCATTATCGAACCCCAACGGTTTTAGCTTGTATTTATATTATTTATCAACATAGGCCTATTTGTTTGTGACGGTTTTAAAATTTCAAAATAATCCCATTCAATTACACGGTTGACGATGAAAATTTACTTCTTTATTTAGAGAATGCAATGCGGCCACCACCTGGCCGTCACCGTGTTGCTTGAAGGCGGGTCCGCATCGTAAAAGCATGTGAAAATTACTATACGGGCCTGCCGATATGCAGGGTCCGTCACATTTTGCCACCGTGACCAAAGTCATTATTAAGACGGACTCCATACCGACTTCATCGATTTATGCATGTTTTACCATGTTTACGAATCTCGAATTTTGCAAATTGACTTCGGGCCCTTTTTTTTATATTTAATTTCCTATGTTGACAATTTATAGGGAAAACTTGTCCACGGAAGGTTTCATGGACCGTCATTTTACAAATTTGCGGCTTTTTCAAACTAAAATTTTACACACTAGTACCAAAATGGTCCACCAAATCACTTCAATTTAGTCTTCATTTTACCCTCCCCTGCGTAATCGATATACAAGTGGCCATTTTCGCTTCTGCTTTCGCCGATTTATGTTTAAAACAATTTATAGGCCTACGATAATAGGGAAACTTGTCCACCAAATCGCTTCAATTAGATCTTCATTTTGCACACGTTTTTTTTTTATTTCTGAGGGGGGAACATCCTCCCTCAGACAACCCCCTGCGTCGCGCAAGCGCGCTCCGCGGCCATTTTTTTTTCATTTTATTTTATTTTTTCTACAAATTCGACCCACACCCCCTGACTGCTCTAGATCGACAACCGGTACCAAAAGCTGGTATCGCCCATCCCTATGGAGATTGACTCGTACTCTCGCTAAATAAAAATCCCTTAAAAGGGATGAATAAGCGTCCTTATCAACAAATTAAGACAAATAGGTGAAAAACGATGTTTTTTCATAATTTTTTATTTCACATGATCCGTGCATATATCGCCTAGCTATAAATGAAAAAATATTTTTTTAGACCAATCAAATCAATATATGGGTGTAGTACGCCCTTAATGATGCTAATTCCCGGTTGTTGTTGCTGCTGTGCTTTCCAAAATGAAACTGATTTTGAAAAAAAGGGTCCACTTCTATTGACTGATTTGTCTCCATAGGTTAAGTAAAGACGTGATGAAAGTATAAGAGTTTGAAAGAGCAATCAGAGTTTGTAATTTAGAGATGGTGGAACCCGTGACCTCCGATTGGAAGTGTTTGTATTAAAGCCATAATGTACGATTTGTTTCAAATTTTAATTTGTTATTATATGCTCAAAATGCTGAAATAATACTTCAAATTATGCAAATAACCCAGATCGTAAATAGCGCTACTCATTATAATAAATGCGTCACCGCTGAGAATATATCAATAGATGCAAACATTGATTTACCAGTGCTAACCAGATGGCAATACCTTTCAGGAGTTGTTGGGTTGTTATTTTATGTACTTACTAACAACATTAGTTTCTTTCCACTATAGCATGACACATTTCGTTCAAGGTGTATAATTGTAACGGCTTTCGTAAAAATCTCAATCATTATTGGTGTCAAAAAGCTTTTAAAGGTGTTCACTCACTCCTCTTGACATCACCTTAAGTAGGTTAAAGTGATTTGCTTCAAAAACTAACAGTATGCTTTATTTTTCAATCGCTCCTGAAAAACGCAAAAAGTAAAAAGTTTACCGCCATCTCGATCAAGGCGTAACACAATTATGAAGCAGGTGGAAGGACGTTTATCACAAAAACACTTTAACATCGAAATAATCAGATATACGCACCGGTAGATTTAATTATTTGAGTGTTTTAATGGACAAAACGCTTGTGTATTATAAGTAAAGACAGTTTTTAGACGTGTTGTCAACTTAGGAATATATGAGCGTATACAACAATTTTTAAGGGCATCGGCATTGCAAAAATCGTCTTTTCGAGGCCACATAATGCGACATTTATCCACTTCACATCCAGTGTAAAAGAGGCGCCAAAGTTGACGAAAAGTAGTGTTCTTTGTGTGGCCACCCTTTTTCAAACTTATTATCGTTTCGGAAAGCTCATATCATGAAAAATAGGGAGTAAAGCATCATTTATAGGGTAGTAAATAAGGATAAATTACTTAGGGACAATTAATTTTTTTCGCCCTTAAATTAGCACAAACTATTTACTATTACTATTTATTGAAATTTGACCCACCAAAAACTACCTTTCCACCAAGTATATTGTAGTACCTTTGGTATTATGTTCAGGGGACATCTCTAAAATGTATAAAAGTGAAAAAAAATGTGGTGGGTGACTCGACTAATTTGAAGAGATACCATCATGGCACTAGTTTTATGATAATTATACTGTAATAAATTATGGTGCCCAAGTTTTTGTGGGCAAAATAATTTACTGGTGCACTTTTTTGTAATGGGCAGATTTAATTTACTGGGAGGGCAAAATAGTTTACTAGGTGGGCAAAATAATTTACTAGTTGGGCAAGACGATTTACATTGGTTATTTACCTCAACAAGACTGTTGGACTGGATAGTGCAATTAATTCAGAAGCACTCAAAGGTAACGGTGAAGTTGTGGTGGACATCATTCACAAATTATTCACAACTATTACACATCCAAAGCAGTGGATCACATGTCACTCTAATGTCTGTCTGTAGCTGCCAAAGTCTGCAACAAAATCCTGTTGCCTAGAATTCGATATTATAAACCCGATCCTAAGAAGAAACCAGGCTGGATCTCGCGCAGTTACAAACTGTTACGGCACTATCGCACTCCAAAAGTGGTAACATCTCGGATCCATCACATTGTGTCTACTGTTATATTGCAGGGAAGATGTTGAAACGTCAGAGGAACTGACTCTGGAGTGGTAACACATCTTCGTTAATCCAGCTGACACCCTGCTAAGGTGCTAAACAATCTGAAATTTGCTGATGTTGTTGTCCTGCTCAATCTATTCCCGTACAGGCACAGGCACTGCTGACTAGTACAGCAGTCAAGCAATCCATTAAAATACATCTACACATCATCACAAAGGAAACATGGTCGACAAAGAACATCATATTGGAGACTCTGACAAGTAAATACTTATTTATTATGTGAAATCTGACTTGTAGTCTGTAGTCCGCACCAGCTAACTTCTTAAGTAACTTCTTTTGCATTATATCCAACATGACCAAAAATCATGGCCCAGATAAGTATACCATACAGCCTGTGTCAAAAAAAAATTGTGCAAGTGAAAAGCGCCCTCTTTGGCAATTAGAAAATACCGTTGTGACATGATGCTTACATCAACGTCAGGGGCGCAATCTTAGCTCTCAAATGACGTTTGTTCTGTTCAATTTGCTTGTTTCAATCTCGAGATATGTTTATTTAACAACGAAATGGTAAAATCACAATTGTGACACTTTTACTAGAAATCAATGATAGCTGATATTGATGCATCTAATGCACTCCCCCTTCTGGACTCCTGCATTGCACGCGTCAACATCAGCGCGCGTGCATTATTTTGTCTAATTTCTCTCCCAACAAGTAATACGCGTTCATTAACCTATAGGCTAAGTGTGCAATATTTGTTTGTCTTTTAACATATCTTATGTGACTAAGAGAACAGTATTTACCATGATAAAATCATTGACATGCACATGTTTTTAATTTTACCATGTTTACAGCAGAATGTGAAATATTTATTTATCTTTTAATCTGTTTAAGTGGAAAAAGAGAATCATTATTCCTGCATCATGATAAAACAGTCAAAACAGTCAAAAAAAATTTGTATTGTGTAATTGATGCATTCTTTTGATTTCACGAAGGAACTCTTGATAAACTTGATGCTATCACTGATTTACATGTAAAGCCCTCTTCCCTTGTAAAACTGGCACAATCGTGATTTTACCCTTTCGTCATTAACTAAACATATCTCGAGATTAAAGCAAGCAAATTGAACAGAATAAGCGGCATTCGAGAGCTAAGACTACGCCCTTGATGTTGATGTAATCATCATGTCATAACGATATTTTGTAATTGCCAAAGAGGGCGCTTTTCACGTGCACAATTTTTTTGGAGACAGGCTGTAGATCAAATACGGCAAAATAAGGGTACAGTAAAGAGTGAATAATATACGGATAGGGTTGAATAAGTGTTTAAGTATATTCATGGCACACCAATATTTCTATCAACTGTTTTGGACACACAATTAATATGAATTTTCCAAGTAAGACAATAAATGTATCTTTTTGCCGTGCGTCCAACAAAAACGTATTATCGTTCTGCCGCTCGACATGAATGTTTTTTGTTATTCCGGGCTCAAGCATGCAGTTTAATTTTGATAAACCATAGTGACATCTACTAAGTTTGTAGAATTTGAGACATATCATTAATACACGGCACAGAAACACAGTTTAATAAGAGTGCTTTTATTAAAAAAAGAATCATGAAGTTATATTTATCACGTTTATAATCATTGTAAGATGAGAAATACAGACCCATTTTACCGTATTCTAATTTGATTGCTTAACTTAAAATAGCAGTAAATGTACAAAATTAAATTACGCTTCATTTGCCCATTGGCTCAAAATAAATGCGTTTAACACATTGTCTGCAGACAGCTTCTTTACATATAGAAGCATCAAGAGTTGTTCAAAATTCGTTCAAGATTCTTTGCTAAAAGGGGTCTCAGTCATAGTGACTTTTGCCAGGTTAGCCTCTAATAGAAAGTCAGTAGATGTCACAATATGTTATTTATTTACAAACTTTTATCTGGTAAGACACCATAAACCGATGTTTGTTGGGCAACAAGTGACAAATTGCACCTTGTGATTTTCTAGTTTCTTACACACTGTATTGATTGCGAACTTTGGTATTCTCTTGGTCGGGCTGCCGCCACAAAGGGGAAATAGCCTTGTAAAACCAGTGTGCATGTGCAGTTCCCCTTTATCGAGCTGGTTGCTATGCGCGCGCCTGTGCAAAGGGGACGAAGGGGACAATGTTCCAGGATGTCCGACCGAATCAAACAAAATATACCGGAAGAGTAATTTGAACAAAATGTGGATCTAATCTACATGTTCTTGGGAAGAATTGCCGACCATGAGACATAAATATTGACCAAGCCATTGTGAAAGTGAAAAATAATTCCTATTGTGACTTTCGAAAACAGTTACAAAACAGTACAATGGGGGAACAACTCAAGGTGTAACAGTAAATCGTGAAACTCGCTGGTATTAAAACCATAGGGAAAATTGTTGTCCATGTATGTATAAGGCCGTATAAAATTAATGTTTTAGTTCTCGTCCAGAGGATTTTCATGAATTGATGAGGGAGGGAGGTGTTTTTTTTTTTTTTTTTTCCCCAATGTAAAATTAGCATTGTCAGTAGTTTTCGGTCTTCTCCAACAGTGCTTGAGGAAACGATGAGGCCCTTTTTTTTCAAATGTGAGATTCTGAGGATAAACCCCTAGAGTACCACAAAAAGACTTGGAAGTGATGCTTGTTTTCTAATGAACTGATTTATATGTATGAAGATTTCATAAATCATTCCAAAGTCTAAAAATATTGAAAAATCTAAAAAAAAAAAAAATCTGACAAATCCCAGAAATTGAGGAGGGAGAGGACGAGAACCAAAATATTAATTTTACACGGCCTAACAAATATCAAACAACGATTGTTTCTGATATTTCTCTTTAATGCCAAATTGGCAAATTACCGAATTTTCACTTAGTTTGCCACCGATATAAAAGTTTGTAAACAAATAACATTATGACCTATACTGACTCATGGCATTTCTCACACATGATATTTGGTGTATGTCAAGTTTTTGAAAAAGGTTGCCCCCTTAAACAAACCAACTTTAAAAGGCATCAGATTAACTGTCGTTTATATTGTATGAATATTCCTCGACAGGCCGGGATTTGCAATGGAACATTATTTGGCAACAATCACTCAATCGTCAACTTACACTCTCAATTATTCCAAAACATGATCTAGGTGTCATGGTTTTGGTATCAATACGAATTCTTTTTAGCCATTGTTAGCAAAGTCAAGAAATTCGAAGGGTTTTTATGTATGTTCAAATTCAGGTGTGGTTTGGGACTCTTTATATCTCCACATCGCCTCTATGTCATAAACTAATATTAGGGATGACCAATGAACCATCAACTTGATTAGAACACTCCCATAGACATGCAGGGAGCTCAACTGCGCACTGCTTGCACAGACATTTCTAAATTGATCTTATTCTTTTATTTTTCAATATGTTTCTGTAAAAATGGGGAAGTTAATGCCAATTATATTTTGTAATTATCTTGCAAATTACAGCAACATAACTTATTTCATTTTCCTGTTAGCGCGATTCAAAATTGGTCCATCGCCACAGTGCGCTTAATTGCCAATTGCCAGCACTGCTCAAGAATGGCACAAAATATTCCGATTAATAAGATCAGGTGAAAAACGTAGCCTACTGAGCTGTAATTTGGCAGATTTGCCAGTAATACCTCTATCATACCCTCTGTAAAAAGGTTTAAAAATTTAACAAGTAGATCTCGAGTTACAAATTAAATCACCAGCTTCCCTTTGGAATTTCCATACTCCTTTCGAATCAGGCTAAGAAGACACCTTTCTGAACATAAATGTAAAGTTTCGTGCTCATTCGATGTATTTTTCACCTGATTCCATTTTTACAGCAATCACGACCACGTTATAACTATGAAGTACAAAATTAAAGGTTGACTAGGTTTTGTTGGTCGAAGCAGCCAAAAAGACTGATTTTAATTGTCTAAATCAATATATTATTGAAATACAACATCTTGGTGTTTTGCAAAAGTTCGGTCTACAAATCATATACTTTGAAAACTAACTTGATTTATTTTTGTTAATGCGTTATGTACACTTACAAAGATTACATGGTTTCAGCCCTCTTTACAACATATCTCAAGTAGCACAGGGCCTACAAAAGTATATCTGTGATATTTAAATCCTTCTACGCACTCGCTATGAAATGATCAATGCATTTTTTTCCACAAAGCTCACTACCATTCACAGGATGCGGCGAACAATCAAATCGCAACAGTTGAAAATAGTTACTAACCTTAATGATGGAATTTAACTACCACCATACAAAGGGTTTCAATGGGTTTGTCTTTCAACAAGTATACAACTAACGTTTTTGTCCGGCGAACCCGATGAAACTCTCATTTATATCACGAAAACCCGTAAAAGAGTTATCGTTCTAGTGAAATAATCTATGATTGATCAAACTCTACATAGTAGAAATAAATACGCCTTCAGATTTCCACGGTAGATGCGTTTTGCAGGAAAACACCCTTTTCATTGCATTCCGAAAATCTCGATTCCTCCAAGTATACAAGAAAGGATTCCAAGTTGAATTCGATACAAGTAGAATAGTCGCAAATATGTGAAATTCAATGCGAAGTATATGATACTTGTGGTCTATAAATTCTGCAATGGTATATGGCATGACACAAAAACAGAACATCCCAAAAATGATGAATAAACTCTTAGTCAGTTGTAGGTCTTTCTTTTGACGTTCATCATTTCGATTGACGATAGTTTCGTGTTGAGCTATACGAAGTCTGGATTTTCGAACTGTTACAAATATTTGCAAGTAGCAAATAAAAGTTATTATTAATGGTATACCGATAGAGAAACTTATTACGTACACCTCGTAGTTTGAATTCGAACTGTGGTTAAAATCACACATTCCTTTCGCTTCGTTGTATCCAAAACCTCCCCAGCCGAAGAATGGAGGCAAAAGAACACTGCAACCCCACAACCAACTACATGCAATCATCAGAGGAGCAAATCGTCTGTTGAAGATCTTTCGGTAGATATTTGAACCATGTACAATCAGAAGATAACGATTAAACGAAATCCACGCTAATGATACTATAGACACAGAACATAAACCGATGATTAAGATTCCTATTACAAAACAAAGATTAGGATGTTTTTGTTGCTCAATCCATCCACCATGCTGACGTTGCGCAAAGAAGTAGATTTCTACCGGCATACAAACAGTGCATACAAGTACATCTGCTATGCTTAGATTCATGACGAAACTGTTGGTAAATGTTTGGAGTTTTTTAGAAGTACAAATACAAACAATAACCAGGACATTACCAAGTGCACCGGCAACAGAGTTGAACCCATACCAAACTATAAAACTTAGCTGACCAATCCTTGATATATAACTATCTAAATCTTCCGCCAAAGTGCTATTGCTGCTATTAATTTTAGACATGATGTTTTACAGTTATGCGGAGAAGACATGCTATTCTTAGCTATTCTTGTGTATTGTGCTAACGATTTACTCGAACTGACAACAACATGATGTGCGACTGTGCGTGGATCGTTTGTGGCTTTTTAGAGACAACCGTACACCAGGAATATCAGCGCTTGTGCATGGAGTATTCCATTTCGATAATACTTTATACGACTTATCATATCAGCGCTTGTGCATGCAGTATTCCATTTCGAAAAAATACTTTATATAATAAGATTTCACTAAACTCAACCCAGAAAGTATCGAAACGATTATAGATGGTCAGATATATCGGGAACTGAAATATATAGCAAAACTTTTATAATGTCTATAAAGCGCAGCTTTCTCCTGCGCATTTTGATACCTCTTTTGTTGCTCTACGATATCATTTGGTCGAGTTATGGGCACTTGAGTGGCTTCAAGTCGGATTTTGACAGTTGCACTTAGCTCCTATTTAAGCCAAATGCGTTGTACTGTGACCAATAAATGACAATTTCTTTTGTCCGAGTTTTGTTGAGTATTGAGATGTCAGCAGAAAGAGTTCATGAGATAAGTCAGAGATAAGTAAAGGGTAGCAAGTATTGAAGTTGGAAGTCGAAGGAGTAAAATAAAGTAAAGTTCATGGTTAAGTAAACAGAGCACATCGGTGTCCTTTTTCTTGATTTTGTGTGTGTGTGCACACGACTAACGCATTTAGCTTGAACAGGAGCTGAGTGCAACTTTCAAAATCCGACTTGAAGCCACTCATATGCCCATAACTCAACCAAATAATATCGTAGAGCAACAAAAGAGGTATCAAAGTGCGCATAATTAGAGGTATCAAAGAGTTTATAATAAGAATGATGAAGGTGCAGCTTTGATGATAAGAAGGATGAGAGAACAGGTCGACAATCCAACGTCTTGTAATGTAAAGTGAGACTTGAACAATATTAACCAGTTCTTTCCAATGATTTTTAAATTTTTTTCTAACGTATTGGTCAAAAGACCTACTCACGACCTTAAGACTATTTTAAACTGTTGCGATTTGGTAGTTCACAGCATCTAGCGAATGGTAGTGAGCTGTGGCAAAAATTGCATTGATCATTTCATAGCGAGTGTGTAAAAGAATTCAAATATCACAGATATACTTTTATAGGTTCTGTCCTTCTTGAGTTATGTTGTAAAGAGGGCTGAAACAGCAAAACCTCTGTAAAACGTACATTACTCATTCACAACAATAAATTAAGCAAGTTTTCAAAATATATGATTTGTAGAATGAATTTTTGCAAAAAAACATCAAGGCGTTATTTTTCAGTAATATATTGATTTAGATAATGAAAATCGATTTTCTTTTTTGGCTGCTTTGACCAACAATATCTCGTTATACACGGCAAAGTAAAGACGTATATGTATCAAGACTATAATAATATTGTTTGTCTGAGTGTGTGAATATATGACCGATGTCTTTGTCCATCGTCTTTGTCTGTTTTATCCCTCTTTGTACCTGTTGCTTAAAAAAAAACGTTTGAATTATTATGTAATTGTTCATGATTTTTGGGAACTGGTGGCTCATTATGTATATCTTTTCTCCCTCCACCAGTTTCAAGCACAGGGAATGAAAAATAATGAAAAACAGAATATAATAATATCAATAATGCATGTTTGCCAAAATAACGGCTTTGATCAATGAATTAGAGAATAAAGGTATTGGTTTTAGCCAGTGGAGTGCATCTATCGTCTCATATAACACGGGCGACATCATTATTTTAAGTAAAACAACGAGGCGAAGCCGAGTTGTTCGCCGAGTTGTTTTACGCCAAAATAATGATGTCGCCCGTGTTATATGAGACGATAGATGCACGACAACTAAAAACAATACCTTTATTCTCATTCTTAAACACTTCAATTCAAATAAAAATATCATAAGTATATTACAAATTTTAATCAAATCAAATCCTACATTTTATAAGGAACTACCTAGGGCTTAAAATCGATCAGTCCCGTTGTTGCTATGCGCCTCCCGATTGGTTCAAATAGCGAGCACGCGTATCGCGTTGATGCACACGCGCTGACCCGTGTGATATCGTGTCATATCACACGGGTAAAGCTGGGTAAGAACCAATAAGATTGCAGGAACGTTCTCAAGGGTTTAAAGAATTCCTTATAAATCATGGGATTGACTAACTGATCATATGGGAAAGGTCGGGGTTTATCGACTGTACGGAGAAAGGTAAAATACATTCAAAATTGAATTTAAGCACTATTGAAAATCTGACGTGCTTTAAAATACGTTTACACTTGTTACATTTCCATCAACAGACTCTACTTATTTCTTTTCTAGCAAGCAAGTGTGGTGAACTTTCTATTTACTTGACGTATACTGCTGCAAAATGTATGTCGTTAAGGCCCAGCGTAAACGTTTCCAGTGAGGTGCATAGCCAAAACTTCTTCAGTGGCAAACCGACCGGTGGGGAAGGAGGGCACTTGCCCAAAATTAAACCCAAATTTGCGATGTACATCTAGTGCTGCTACATGTATCAATCAATAGCCTACAAGGATATAGGAAAGATTCAGCATTGTCAAGTTACACCCATACTAAAACTAAATCATATGGGGATGCACCTGAACTGACAACTGTGTGTTTATACCCATCATCCAGAAAACGAGTTGTGCCACTTTTGACATTTTCGCGCAATCAAGCTTGCATCGCGTAAAATCGACTTTCATGATTAGCAATTGAATACATGAGTGGAAGAAGGGTCCAACTCCATCAAAACTGTTTTTGAGATGTTAAGAAAAAACTAATATTTGGAAAGGTTTTATAGGCAGAATGTGTTTTCATCTTCAGGAGACCTTTAATACACGAACATACAATATTACATACATTCGAAATTATATATGATATTTCCATGGTAACGGTACAGGTTTTAATACGGGCTGGAGTTGGGCCCTTCTTCCACTAATATAATGCAAGTGCCAGTTCCGTAAGCAGATGTATTATAAATAGCTACAGAGAGTTGGTAATTATCCATTACTTGCACAAGTAGAAGCATGTAATATGTCAACATGAAAGTTTATTACAGTGACAAGCAGATTTCATGGATGAACAAATTCCTTTTTAACCCAATATTTGTGGAAGAAGGGCCCAACTCCACAGAGTTGGGCATTTCTTCCATGAAAACCATGATTAAGTGTAAATGGAAGACTATTTAGAAAGTGGATTTTGGCACATCTTTCACACACAAGGAAGAACAATCTGCTGGCAATAAAATGCTGAGTCTAACTCATTTTTGTAAAAAATTGGAGTTGGGCCCTTCTTCCACTCAGGTAAAATTGCATTTTGCTTTTTATAAAATAAAAGAGGGCGTGGCGCACAGTGCCATCGCCCCGATATCTTCATGGCAGAAATCGCCATGGTAGGTTGCATCCACAGCCACGCATGGCCATTTTGTTCCGTCCTTTGAGACGCATAATGAGCCGAGGGACATCCGACTAAGGCTACTGACAATAGCCTGGTAATCGACCTCTCTGTGTGTGAGTGAGCATGTATACGCCATGATGAGGTCAATGGTCATCTGCTTTGGCCACGATTGAGTGGAGCTAGCTTACGCTGCGCTATAGTTCGGCACATATAAAATCCGAATTTTTGAGAGTTTTTGAGTTCAAGACGCAAGCTTCTTTCTCAAGGCGCAAGTTACGACTATCATATCCGTTCAACACATATATTCAAGTGAAAGGAACAAAATCGTCTTTAGACTAAATAAATTCCGAGAGATATTCATCATTTTCTACCCCGGTATCCAAAGATTTATCGTCTGAATATCAAATCGTGCATAGCACATTTTACGTGTATCGATCCCGGGTATTCATTTCCCAATGTCTCTGTTGTATAATGTAATTATTAACCGGGCGATGTCGGTGTGTGGCGTAAACGTAATATGCAGTAGATATGGCCCGCAGGGTGGGGTGG
The DNA here is from genome assembly GCF_039555335.1 of Amphiura filiformis. Taxonomy (NCBI): domain Eukaryota; kingdom Metazoa; phylum Echinodermata; class Ophiuroidea; order Amphilepidida; family Amphiuridae; genus Amphiura; species Amphiura filiformis. The sequence continues at coordinate 35,464,566 of NC_092632.1, forward strand.
GGTGGGCGTGCAGGGGGCATTGTCCCCCACCCCACTTTTTATCAAAAGAGAAAAACCTTCCGTGGGCCCTGGTAGAATCGGTAATATCTTGACTAACAGAAAATCTTTACTTGGTGTGTTTCCTAGTTCATGTTCAAACGCTATACCCGATTTACCTTTCGCCCGAGTTGGGCCACTTTTTGTCAATTTCGCTGATCAAGTTTGTACCACACTTTCATGCTTATCGTCCAAGATCTCAGAACAAAACCAAAGGTTATTCATATTTTTCTTTCACTTAATTGACATTAGTAAAAAATTTTTTTTTCAAAATCATCAAATAAAATACACTTTGTTTAAAATAACCCACCATAAGAGCACCGCTCAGATGGTTTATGATTCAACTCAATTCAGTCACTTTTGCTACACAAAGACACGAAAGTGGCTCAAGTTGTTTTAGGATTACTTTACACAATTGGCTATAGCTGCGCTTGCAGACCACCGATTTGATTGAACCAAAGATTATGTAGTAGCTTACGAAATGAACATGACGACTAAGTTAAATTCAATACAAATAAAGTGACATGTTTGCCTAATACTATTTTCTAAATTGTATAATTTTTTGTTACAACCTGTACACTCACAATAACAATTGAACGAAATCCACGCTATAAACACAAAACTCCTACCATATGAAAAGGTTTGACTACAAAAACAATTATCTTATAAATGCATCTACGCACATGCAGTTTCCACCTCGATACACCCGAGCACACAGATATTTCCAAGCACAGCGAGTCTAGCTTCTACGCAGTCTGTGCTATACTACACGGTTGAGTGCATAGCATCATACGAGCTGCATCTGTGATTGGTTTTTGCCAAAACCTCAAGTGTTCCCTTCATCCAATCAAAAAACAATTTATATCGAACGAAAGCTAACACTTCCCCCTAAAAACACCCTTTTTCATTAGGTCAACAGATAACGCAATTCGATGTTTATAACAAGGCGAATGTGGTAAACCTGTTGAAAACGACCTATCCCAGCACAATTTTTGCCCAAAATGTAGAATTTAAAAAGTCAAAACCTCAAGTGTTCCTTACAATATTTTTCAAATTTTATGTCATTAAATGAAAGATCACACTTATATTGTTCATATACTAGCTTCATTTTAATGAGCAATGGCCGATTCTCTTTAAATTGCAAATCTTGTGCAAAAAGTTACTATTTTTGCATGTTTCGTTATACGATTGTAAATTCAATGAACTATGACTCTGCTAAAGAGCGCTCACAAATTGATATAATGTGCTAAAGATTAATTTAAAGTAAATTGTATAACCACAATGATAATAGCGAAGTTTATTACTTGGAGCCAAAATTATCATTGGCAAGGAACAATTTATTGTACTTTGGAACATATTACGCATACCTTCATCTTATATGTTAAGATAGATGAGATAATATTATTTTAAATCCAAAGTGAGCATTGAAGGACACTAAGCTGGTAATAGCAGGTGGACTTCATTACCCACTGTACAATTGACCAGTCAGAATTAATAGGTAAATTTTCACGGGAAAATTTTCTGGACACGTGACACCCATGGGCGCAGACATATTAGCATTATGGAATGTGACCCCGAGCACAGCAGGTATTCTTCCAATGTATTTGAATAGGAAGAATTCCTAATTTGATGCAAAATAAGTTACTTGTCGCAAGTTAATAATGTTATGGTAAGAGTTTCCGTAGATTTTTTTCCGTAGATAGATATTTTTGAAATTACGTTTTGATGATATTGGGAAAAAATTAAGATAACATAATATTCAATAAATTTGCAATGCACAAATTTCTATCAAAATTGCGGTCAAAAATACTATTCCAATTCAAAATTACTATGACTTGAATAGCGAGGTCACCGCCGGGGGTCAGAGATCAGGCTCGAGGTTATACTCACATTGATACGCATTGGTCACGTGTCCAGAAAATTTTCCCGTGAAAATTTACCTATTAATGTTGACTGTTGACCGTAAAGAAAGCAATATCATTGATCAAATTTAAGTGACGTGTTAGAAAAGGTGGGATTTTTAAATGACCATACTGTAAAGGAATCTAATATAATTTACAGTCAGTTTAATCAGCGGAGGAAGCCCGATGTGTTATAACACACGTAGGCATATCAATTGACCATATTTTACACCCAACGAATAAGTTTTGCTGTGGCACTTGCACAAACCTTTTCTTAGGTAAATGTACTTTTTCTTGATGGTATATGATATACCTTGTTTTTCATGAGCGTAATCAAGAGATTGTTGGATGGAGTAGTTGGACCCTTGTCCTACAGACGTATTTTGATACACGGTTTACTAATGCAGGCAGGCAGTGCATTAGTAAACCGTGCAGTGGCTCCGCCCGCCCACACACCCCTCACCCCCACACCCCCACACACACCACACACACAAACATTTTCGTGTAAGACTAAAAATAAAAATCGCTGGCCCTCAATAACCTCCAGCGATGGTACACCAGGAAAATATATTAGAAGAGGCGGTACAAACCCCTCCCTTAGTGCAACAAGAGTTAAAAACCTCTATTAGAAGAGACGATACAACATCTCCCTTTGTGAGACAATAGTTAAAATCTCTATTAGAATGGGCAGTACAACCCCCCCCCCCCTTAATGAGACAACAGTTAAAACCTCTATTATGAAGGGACGGTACAAACCCCTCCCTTAGTGCGACAAGAGTTTAACCTCTATTAGTAGGGGCGGTACAAATCCCTCCCTTAGTCCGACAAGAGTTAAAACCTCTATTAGAAGGGGCGGAACAAACCCTCCCTTAGTGCGACAAGAGTTAAAACCTCTATTAGAAGGGGCGGTACAAACCCCTCCCTTAGTGCGACAGGAGTTAAAACCTCTATTAGAAGGGGCGGTACAATTATGTATTATGTACGATCAAAGTATATAGTTGCTCTCATAACTCAAGATTACAAAGGAAACTCATTTTTTATCCAACTTCTATAGATGCTTTCAAAAAAGGCTTGTCTGTATCAATTTTTGTAATGTCATTCATTCAAGAAAGGCAAAACAGAGGCCGAATGGCATTTTCATTTTACTGATTGAGAGTCTTTCAACATTTTGAAATACATGCCCTGGGAGCAGTACATGCGGACGATATCTGAATTATTCAGCACATTATATACAGGTAACGACTTGTATTCTCGTCCACATTGGTGTTGTTTGAGCAATTTCCTACTCTACTATCACACCAAATTAATTCTACCAGGAGCATAATAATGCTCCATATAAAGATTGGTGAAAACAATACATTTATGTTAAATAGAGGCCCTGCATTCTTTTTATCGATTGGCTCCAAACAAAGGATTTGAACCGGTGTCCTTCACCGTAGTTATGGCGGAGTGCAGTCCATTCAATCAAATGTTGTCATCAACCTATTTGATCGTAGTGCAGGGTTATGTGTGTGAGACGAACTGTCACGGTAGATTACAATCATGCTTTTGTTGAATGCATTTGAGTAGTCCGCCATATTTACGGGATGATACGTCACATGCAAGGCCTCTATGAAACTTTTATGGTGTGGGTATGAAAAAACTAATTCAAGTCGCTTGTTTTAATTCAATCGATATTATATAGAATAGGCATGTTTAGGTAAGGTGTTATCTGATTCTAACCTTCAAGGTCAAAGTTTAATTCTGGTAAGTAAGTTTAGGTGGCAGATGATGAAAATTCTCGAGACGTGTTCTTATCAAATATTTTCAATAACAACACCCTTTTCATGGCATCGCGAAAATCTTGATTCCTCCAGGCGTAGATAAAAGGATTCCACGTTGAATTCGATGTGATCGCCAGTAACTCATATTCATGATCTGTTAGTTCGGCTAATGTATATGAACTTGCACAAAGACAAAACATACCGTATATATAATCGACAAATCCTTGTTGAGTTTCAGGTTTTTCTTTCTGTGTTCGTCCTTGCCATTCCTTATCCATATTCCTTATCCATGATTTGCTCAACATGTTCAATGCTGCATTGTAAAGGTCATTCCTAAGCACGTTACATTAAAATACAGGTAATAATATTTCATATAAAGTCATTGAATTAAGCTTGTAATTATATAGACATAAAAACTATATTCCTTTCTTTCATTTCATTTTATTAAAAAAGCATCATGGTCCTAAGGCCAAATCGAGAAATTTTTACATTAAAAGACATTAAAATTACAAAATTACAAGTACAAAATATATAAACGCTAGATAAAAGATGAAAAATATTGCACATATAATGTATGCCAATGCAACAAAGCTTTATCAATCCTTTGAACATGTTGAATGAATCTCGAAGTCTTGATTTTTAAAAGTACGATTTCCAATATATTAAATAGTATTTTCTACCATAATTCACAATTCTATCGAAACTCTAGTAAACAATTTGGTAGACTACGGATGGGCATGAGGCACAAGATTATACGCAGGCTAACCTTGAACGTCCAAGATGTAATCTTAGTGTGTGTGTCACCGACTCAACATTGATGTCAGAGTTGTTTTATCGGCACCAGCACTGCCACTCAAAAACAACACACCCGCTAATCATCTATGGTCGATGCTCAAATTAGTATACTGCTGTATCTATATATATGTGTCATGATTTGAAATTGTAGCTCTTAAGGTTATTAATTATTTTAAACTGTTGTGATTTGGTAGTTCACAGCATCTTACGAATGGTAGTGAGCTTTGGCAAAATTGCATTGCTCAATTCATAGCGAGCGTGTAGAAGAATTCAAATATCACAGATATACTTTTATAGGTGCTGCGGTTCTTGAGTTACGTTGTGAAGAGGGCTGAAACAACAACACTTTTGTAAAACGTACATAGCTAATTAACAACAATAAATTAAGCAAGTTTGCCGAGTATACGATTTGTAGAATGACCTTTTGCAAAACATCAAGGTGTTAATTTTCAATAATACATTGATCTAGATAATGAAAATCGATTTTTAGGTTGCTTCGACCAACAATACCTCGTCTACCCTTAAGTTGAATTTTGTCTATGATAACACTAAAGCGCGTCACATACATACAAACTGATAAGATAATAGATTATAACAATACGCTGATGACGGAGAAGTCCGAATTCCAATTTGATGAGTAATGTTGGTTGTCTACCAGTTTTGAGCGTTGGTAGTGTCGTAGGGTCTGGGTGGTATCACTTTATTACCACCTCAATATTACACCTCCAATGTTAGTCAACCCATATGACACACCGATATAATACGCTGATGACGGAGAAGTCCGAGTTATACGAACAACTTAAATTCCATGTTGTTGAGTTAACTCTAACTCTTTTTTTTGGGTGGTTAGATATTTCATATCCTTCTCATAATTGTTGCCGACATAGTCATAGACTGATATATCATCGCTACTGACTCAAATGAAGTAGTTTTCCGATATAAGTTTTCTTATGTGCATACTTGAATATAATGACTTTTACTGTTTTACTTTTATCAATAGGGTCAGAGTACTCCCTAACCCTGAGCTTGTACTTGCCTTCGTATCGTATACCACTGTTTTGATTGATTCAATTTTCTGTAACTCGCATTCTCGTATTTTTTTTTTTTTTTTTTTGATACATGCATCATACAATTGAGCACATGCACATATTTCAAACATAATTACATAAAAGTAGTAATCTATTACGGTTGTCTGTTTATTTCATTTACTTAAATCACATATCAAGTCACATATATATATAAAAGCAGTTCAATGACATTGCCATGTAACATATTCTTACAAAACTCGGAACATGCTTTTATTGAAATAAAAGATACATATCATAAATATTTAAAACTTTATTTTGAGATATGATAACCATACTCCCAATGATTGCTGTTGTTTGCCGGCATTTCTCACAATTGTATTGATATTCATATATCCAAAGAACCCTTGACTAATTGTACAGTACCATATCTTAAAAGAGCTTCAAATGTATACGTATTTTCGGAAAACAATTAATGTCACCTCTATCATCATCTTTACTGACTATATAGCTATATCAGAATCTCAAATAAAATTTGATACTTGATATTACCGGTTTGTGGGGACAGATCACGTGTTTGCTAGCACCGACTGTATTTTGTATCGTTTATATGTTTTAGCCTGTTTTTACGTGGTCTTGTAGCAAATATGGACTGCTAAGTTTGATATATTTCGATTAGTCCTGATTCAGTACCTCAAAATGTAGGAATTAGCTCCATGGCGCAAGACATCTTGAAATAATCAATTTATGGGCGTTTCGCGGAAGAAATTACGGTGAACACCGTGAGTCTCCGATTACCTCTCTGGACATGCTATTATCTGGTGCTCTTTGAATATATTTTAATCATCTGTATAGCTAGTACCATGATATAGTATCAGGAAGCGGGTCGTGGAGTGAAGGAATTGCTGAAAATGTATCACATATTCTCTGCGACAGATTCCCGGACAGATTATAGGGCTACTACTGCATATGATAGTAAAAGATATGAATTCTTTTAACACGCTAAACACTAATTGACAAGACACCTGCTGTTAACTCGTTTTCAGCTGTGGCTTTGAATCGGAGACACGGCAACGTCCATTTAGTGGCAGATTTATAGGAAACGTATCTGCAACTTTCTATCGGCATTATCGAAGGGCAAGGTTTTGCGTCCCTGAACATCACCAAGTATCACTAATCAGCCAATGTAATCTCGTAATGAAGCGAACGATTCTGTCTAAATGAATGATTGATTTAAACTTAATTAGTATTATATAGTATTAGTGTGCAATACTATAACCACCAAACGCAATAATTATTTGTAATAATTCTCGTAATTACAAGGAAGACAATGTAATAATAGTGAAAATATTCATGGCGATAGCACAAAACAATTTGATTTGACAATATTGACTTTGCACGTGTTTTGAAACTTTTTGAAAAGGAAGGTTGCCGAAAAATGTGTGCCCCCTCCCATCAGGCCCGGTGCCCACAATCATGCCCCCGGACTCACGGTATACGTTAATACAAGCGGCTGCATCTCCTAATCGGGATCTTTAAAAGATTGGAAGTTCGGGACATGGGCTATAACATAATAATGTCCTGAAAATTATTATGCTTAGTTCTCTGTGTTAAAAAAAATTGTTCATAATAATGTCTTATTCGGAGCTGTCCACGACAATCTCCAAGCATAGGGATACAGCGGATAACCATCCTGATCTCAACTTCTTCTGTATAATACTATACGGCTGGAGGAAACAGATAGAGTAGATCTTCTTAGTATTTCCCTGAGTAGTGATCTATCGTGGAATTCAGTTGTCACTAAAATGGCAAAGCGGCTGGAATTTCTTCGGAAAGATGTCCCGTTCCTGCTCAACAAGCCATCACCTACAAGGTTATGATACGGTAAAATGTTTGAATTATACCAGCACCGTATGGCTTAGTGCAACACCTACCTCCTAGCTCACTGTCAAAACAAAGCTAAGCGCTTTATTGGTCTACCAGAAGATGAGTACCTGGACCACCGTATCACCTACATTCTTTCAGGGAACTCAGGAACTACTGTACCAGCTAATGCCAAACCCACAAACCCCTGATTTGGCTTCGACGGTCTGTAAGATCTTGCAGTCGTGATACAACGATCACACATTCAGCCATCAAAGATCTTTTGTATCATCTACAGGGATCTACAGCCTGCATATAGAATACAAATGCCTGCTATCAGACCTCAGACCAGCTTCAGTAAGAAGGTTAATTATGTGGGTGGAAACCTGCCAGCAGTCTCTGTAAGATTAGTATTTCATATTAGTGAAACAAATGAATAATTTCATTGTTATAATAGCCTGCATTCCAGCACTGATCTCGGTGTACCTCTTTCATGACGTTTATCCTCTCCACTATACAGCCTGTCTCAAAAAAAATTGTGCAAGTGAAAAGCGCCCTCTGTGGCAATTAGAAAATACCATTGTGACATAATGCTTACAACAACGTCAAGGGCGTAGTCTTAGCTCTCAAATGCCGTTTAGTCTGTTCAATTTGCTTGTTTTAATCTCGAGATATGCTTACTTAACAACAAAAGGGTAAAATCACAATTGTGCCACTTTTACTATACTAGGGAAGACGGTTGTACATGTAAATCAATGATTGATAGCATCAAGTTTATCAAGAGTTCCATCGTGAAATCAAAAGAATGCATCAATTATACAACAATACAAAATTGTTTTACTGTTTTATCATGATAAAGGTATAATGATTCTCTTTTTCCACTGATAAATAAATATTTCACATTCTGCTGAAAATTAAATACATGTGCATGTCAATGATTTTATCATGGTAAATACTGTTCTCTTTGTCATTCAATACATGTTAAAAGACAAGCAAATATTGCACACTTATAGGTTAATGAACTTTGACAAGTTCATGAAATTTGACAAATTAATGAAATTAGACAAAATAATGCACGCGCGACGATGTTCATGCGTCTAATGCACGAGCCCCCAACGGTATTTGAGAGCTAAGACTGTGCCCTTGACGTTGATGTAAGCATCATGTCACAACGGTATTTTCTAATTGCCACAGAGGGCGCTTGTCACTTGCACAATTTTTTTTGTATATATCACAATGTGTGTCCATCATCTGTGGTGATCTCATCAATCTTTGTCCATCTTACTTCAGCTAAATCTAAAACAGACCATATTCAGACATCCTCATTTCGTGTTCAGTTGTTAAATTTTCCCTAGACCAATTGTACTAATTCGTCGGCTGTATTCCATAGTGGCGTATAGTGATTTTTGGTCATTTTTTTGAAAATTGGCACATATGTTTTTGAAATCTGTAATATATTCTTGGCAATTTTGATTGAGTTTGGCTACACTGCGATTCTGATCCTGGCCCCGACCGATCCAGTATGGAAATAATTATATTGGCTCTATTCATCATAGTCGTTACAGACTGTAGCAATTGCAATTTTGCTTCTCAGAAAAAAAAGATCATGTAAACAATGCTGTATGCAGTGAAATCGGTATTTTCTTGGCTAACAGGAAAAACTTTACATTCTCAATTAACTAAAGTGTCCAGAAAACAAGTTGGCTCACTTTTGACATTTTCGCGCATATCAAGGTTGCATTGCGTAAAATCGACTTTCATGATTAGCAATTGCATTTTTGCTTTTCAGAAAAAGAACAAGGGGGCGTAGCGTAAATGTGATATGCATCAGAATTAGTAATATCTTGGCTAGAAGAAAAACTTAACTTGGTGTCTTTCCTAGTTCAGGTTCATTTTCCCGATTTTACTTTTGGGCCACTTTTTGCCAATTTCGCACATCAAGTTTGTACCACATAAAATGAACTCTCCTAGAGAGAGTAAACAATGACTAAGTCAACAGTATCGCTAAGATGTGGATATATGAAAACCACATTGTGAGCAGGATATCTTGGGAATTCATCATCTACTGCTTCCCAGTGTCATTCGCCCAATATATTCAAGCTGTGGCTACGCGTTACCTCAAGAGATGGCCAAGCCTGCCGAAATGCGCCAACACCTCTATTCTCTACAGAAAGAGAGATAACAAGGGCTTCAACTGAAAGCTTTAACAACGCATTTCAAATGTATGCAGTTGATGAAGTACCATATCATGAAATACTCTGTGGACGAGGAGACACAGTTCATCTATGGTCACATAGAGCAGAGAGAGAGGAAAGAAACAGTGGAATGGTGTGAAAGAGCTGCATGAAAGAGAAAGACCTCTTTTATCAACGAGCTATGCAGAGGGCAACATGGTCGCCAGGGCCTGGGCTTCATCAAGGGTCAGTTGTCTCTGAAGAGCACCTACCCAGCAAACACAAAGACGTTTTTAAAACGTTTTAGATAAGTTATATTTTGGGTTTTGGTTTAGGTAAAAACGTTTTAATAACATTAAAATGTCGGGTTATATAAAGGTCGTGAAATCGTTTTAAAACGTTTTGTATGAAAACACGCTACAACAATATTTTAACAATGTTTTCGAAATGTCATTGTAAATTTTTGCAAACATTTTTGGCCAAATATTTTGTCAACACTTAAATAACATTATGTTAAAATAGTTGCACCCAGCAAACACAGAAATGTTCTTAAAAATTTTACAAAACGTTTTAATAACATTTAAATGTCGGGTTATATAAAGGTCATGAAAACATTTTAAAAACGTTATTGTAAATATTTTGGGCAAACATATTTTGTAAAATATTTTTCAACCCCAAAATAACATTCTGTTTAGAATAATTTGTACCAAGTTTTCAAAAAACTTTGGTACATACGACGTACGTTCATTTTATATGTCCAGATAGATGAGATAATATTATTTTAAATCCAAGTTGAGCATTGAAGGACACTAAGCTGGTAATAGCAGGTGGACTTCATTACCCACTGTACAATTGACCGTAAAGAAAGCAATATCTTTGATCAAATTTAAGTGACGTGTTAGAAAAGGTGGGATTTTCAACTTACCATACTGTAATGGATCTAATGTAATTTACAGTCAGTTTAATCAGCGAAGGAAGCCCGACCATATTTTACACACAACGAATAAGTTTTGCTGTGGCACTTTCACGCAACTTTATTTTGATGAATGTGCTTTTTCTTGTTGTATAGGATAATAGAAATATATACCTGTGTTTTTCATAGTTTCAAGTTATCAGATTCATTTTAAATAAGAATTGCATGTATCATATTACAGAAGATGATTTTAAAGATCTTAATTTCCTTAACATATAAAATAGGGCAAAACAACTCAGGTTGAACCATGTTTTTGATATTTTTAATGAAGTTGGTCCAGACTATCTTAGTTCAAATTTTACCAGAGTTTCAAACGTGCACCAATACAGTACCAGAAACAGTGCTCAAAATGTTCGTGTTCCAAAATCCACTACCATCACTTCTGGCTCTTTTTATTATAATGCCATTCAGGATTGGGTCAACTTACATAGTGCAATCAAATCCATTTCTGATAAACCAAGTTTCAAAAAGTCTGTAAAACTCACCTTTTTAACCAAATTTAGTTTCTAATGATTTTAATCATGTTTAATTACTTTTTTACTTTTAATATTCACTTGTATATATTTGTATGTTTTTGTTTTTATTTACGCCTTTTGCCCATCTATGTATAATGATATCTCCTTGCTTTGTTTTTTATGTGTATTATATTTTATTTATCTTAATGCATTTTATATCTATTTACCTTGTATTGTTGTATGTGCAATATGGAGATACCGAATCAAATCAAATCAAATCAAATCACTCTAAGCTCAACTTTCTTTCGCTAACATGAGCGCAATGGATGGACTTAAGATTAGTCAAAGACATTTGAGCGTTTTAGTGCACCAGGAAAAAGATATTAAAAGAGGCGGTACAAACCCCTCTCTTAGTGCAACAAGAGTGAGTTAAAACCTCTATTAGAAGGGGCGGTACAAACCCCTCCCTTAGTGAGATACGAGTTTAAACCTCTATTAGAAGGGGCGGTTCAAACCCCTCCCTTAGTGAGAGGTTAAAACCCCGGTTAGAAGGGGCAGTATAAACCCCTCCCTTAGTAAGACAAGAGTTAAAACCACTATCAGAAGAGGCGGTACAAATCCCTCCCTTAGGGCAACAAGAGTTAAAACCTCTATTAGAAGGAGCGGTACAAACCCCTCCCTTAGTAAGACAAGAGTTAAAACCACTATCAGAAGAGGCGGTACAAACCCCTCCCTTAGGGCAACAAGAGTTAAAACCTCTATTAGAAGGGGCGGTACAAACCCCTCCCTTAGTGAGAAAAGAGTTAAAACCCCGGTTAAAAGGAGCGGTATAAACCCCTCCCTTAGTAAGACAATAGTTATTACTATACCTCATAAATATTTATTAGGTAATCCAGACATCTTTATTGGTTAATAACGCCAGCGTCCGAGCACGGTATTTTGACTACTTCCCCGCGCCTGTGCAATTACGCGCACGCGGGGAAGTAGTAAAAACTTCCGCACCCTACTACCACACGGTGTCTCGACCCCGCGCGTCGCCGTTCCTTCAGACGTAGCATTATGCTACACAACGGCAATTCTGCAGACGCGTTTATCGTGAAAATGGCGTCTGCTGCAGTTATTTTGCTGAGATTACCGATGGATAATAACACGCGAATTTGACATTTTATGAAACAAAATGCTATTTATGGAATGTTAAAAAGAAAATTAGAATATTTTATATAGGTCAAAATGTAAATTGATTGAACAGAAATCCTCCAATAAAATCAGGTAAGCAAAATAGTAAGCTTATTTACCATGCTGGCCGGTACGTTAACTGGTGTGTGTTGACTTTTGTTTACGATTTTACCGTGATAGTGAAAATATTTATGAGGTATAGTAAAACAAATACAACATGTTTTATTTCGGGAAAGTAGTCAAAACTACTGGTCCCTCGGTGTTGGATGATTTGACTACTACTAAGTAGTCAAATCATCCAACACCTCGGGACCAGTAGTTTTGACTACTTCCCCTCAAAACATGTTGTATTTGTATAAAACCACTATCAGAAGAGGCGGTGCAAACCCCTCCCTTAGGGCAACAAGAGTTAAAACCTCTATTAGAAGGAGCGGTACAAACCCCTCCCTTAGTAAGACAAGAGTTAAAACCACTATCAGAAGAGGCGGTACAAACCCCTCCCTTAGGGCAACAAGAGTTAAAACCTCTATTAGAAGGAGCGGTACAAACCCCTCCCTTAGTAAGACAAGAGTTAAAACCTCTATCAGAAGAGGCGGTACAAACCCCTCCTTAGGGCAACAAGAGTTAAAACCTCTATTAGAAGGAGCGGTACAAGCCCTTCCCGCGTTGTGAGACAATCGGACAAGAGCTCAGGAATTTGATGTATATGGCAAAACGATATTACGAGAAAGTAAATCAGTCGATATGGATGACAGAAAAAGAGAAAATTTAGTAAGCGAGAAATGAGTCATATAGGATATTATCAGTGGATATCTTAGACATTACTCTCGAAATTGGCTGCGGCATATCAGCTATACTTCAAACGTCAAATCTGGTCGAATCGTGATGACAATATTAAAGGGATAGGAATAATGGATTACAAAACCTTAAGTTGGCAAAAAAAAAAAAGCCTCATCCTGCTCCTAAAAATGTTTCTCATTTGTTATTAAAATCACGATGACATTCTAGATTTTCCAATCTTAACTGGTTTACCACATCTCTTACATAAATGAATCGTAGAAGATGATGGGCAATTTGTATTGGAACAGATCTGAAAAATATCATTAATGAGCTTCTATGACGATACGTTACGGACGAGATGTGTATGTTGTTTTACCAGCATCAGTACCTTCTACGTGTAATAACTTTTGTTGGTAAGCTGGTAATAGCAGGTGGACTTGACAATTACCCACTGTACAATTGACCGTAAAGAAAGCAATATCTTTGATCAAATTTAAGTGCCGTGTTAGAAAAGGTGGGATTTTCAACTGACCATACTGTAAAGGATTCTAATATAATTTACAGTCAGTTTAATCAGCGGATGAAGTCCGATGTGTAGTAAAACACGTAAGCATATCAATTGACCATATTGTACAACCAACGAATAAGTTTTGCTGTAGCATTTTCACGAACTTTTTCTTTGGTAAATGTGCTTTTTCTTGTTTGTATAGGATAATAGAAATATATACCTGTGTTTTTCATGAGCGTAGTCAAAAGATTGTTGGATGGCCCTTGTCTTACAGAAGTATTTTTGGTTATACGGTTTACTAATGCAGGCTGTACCTCCGGACCCCCCTCCCACACACACACACCCCCACACACACCCCCCACCCCCATCACACACCCAACACACCCCCACACACCCCACCACCACCCCATCAACACAGACACAAACATATTCGTGTAAGACTAAAAATCGCTTGGCCTCAACAACCTCCAGGGATGGAACTTTGATCGAAGGTCAACTTTCTGTCGCTAACATGAGCGCAATGGATGGACTTACGATTAGCTAAAGACATTTAAGCGTTTTAGTGCACCAGGAAAATCTATTAAAAGGGCGGTATAAACCCCTCCCTAGAACAACAATAGTTAAAACCTCTATTACAAGGGGCAGTACAAACACCTTTCTTAGTGCTACAAGAGATCAAGCCTCTATAAGAAGGGGCGGTACAAACCCCTTCCTTAGTGAGACAAGAGTTAAAACCTCTATTAGAAGAGACCCCTCCCTTAGTGAGACAAGAGTTAAAACCGCTATTAGAAGGGGCGGTACAGACCCTCCCTTAGTGAGACAAGAGTTAAAACCTCTATTAGAAGAGACCTCTCCCTTAGTGAGACAAGAGTTAAAACCGCTATTAGAAGGGGTGGTACAGACCCCTCCCTTAGTGAGACAAGAGTTAAAACCTCTATTAGAAGAGACCACTCCCTTAGTGAGACAAGAGTTAACACCGCTATTCGCTACTTGCACGGTTCCGCCATTATGCACTATGTGCGGGGAGAGCCTCGAACTGGCAGCATACATGAAAGGAAGAATTATGTAACCTTACACAGAACGTTATGACTAGTTCAATTCCCATTCATGTATGCTGCCAGTTCGAGGCTCTCCCGCACATAGTGCATAATGGCGGAACCGTGCAAGTAGCGAATGAGAAGAGGCAACAATCAGACAAGAGTTAAAAACTCAGGAATTTGATGTATATGTGAAAACGATATCAAGAGAGAGAAAAACATCAAGAGAGAGTAAAACAGTCGATATGGATGACAGAATAAATAGAAAGAAAATGTGGCAAGCGAGAAATGGGTCATATAGGATATTATCAGTGGATACCTCAGACATTACTCTCGAATTTGGCTGCGGCATATCAGCTATACTTCAAACGTCAAATCTGTTCGAATCGTGATGACAATAAGGGATAGGAATATTGGATTACAAAACCTCAAGTTGGCATCAAAAGAAAAATGTCTCATCCTGCTCTTGCATGATGCAGTCATGGTCCATGGCAAAGGCGATTCGACCTTTGTGGCATTAAACCCAGTTAACAGGAAATTAATCCAGTAAATCGATTCAGTAAAGCAAATAAGCTCATGCATTCGATCACTAACGGCAACAAGCTTCGGTCGATTACCCCAGCTGCAGCGTGTGTAAACTCTAATTTGCATAGAGGCTGTACGTGAAATTATTGATTGGCTCCAAACAAAGGATTTGAACCGGTGCACGTAATCATGGCGCAGTGCAGTCCATTCAATCAAATGTTGTCATCAACCTATTTGATCGCAGGGCATTGTTATGTGTGTGAGACGAACTGTCGCGGTTGATTGCAATCAAACAAACGATGTCTTATGTATTACTTTGTTCCGTGATGAAAATCGTGATGTTTTATTCAATCACTCTTGAAAAATATATTTCTTTTGTAGGCCTATTACTTTGTTTTGTGATGAAAATCGTGATGTTTTATTTCATCACGCTTTAAAACAAACGATTTCTCATGTATTACTTTGTTTCGTGATGACGATGTTGATGTTTTATTTCGAAAAAATTGATTTCTCATGTATTACTTTGTTTCGGGATGAAAATCGTGATGTTTTATTTCATCATCACGCTCTAAAACAAACGATTTCTTATGCATTATATTTGTTTTGTGATGAAAATCGTGATGTTTTATTTCATCACGCTCTAAACAATAATTATAGTTACATGCATTTCAAGAAAAAAATCTTATTAAAACGGTAGGCCCTATGTTGTTTAGAAAAATGTAGAAAGTGATGATGATGATGATGTCAATGATGATGATGATGATGATGATGATGATGATGATGATGATGATGATGATGTCTCCAAAAGTGTCCCGGTTTGTTTTTCTTGCCCTAAATCGTGCGTATCTATTAATAAGGCACTTCAATAATCAATAATCAGTCCCGTGACGGCCTCCACTAACTAGCTACTAACTTGGGTTTATGGGCGCTGATATTTCATGTTCACTGTCACTTATTTATCAGAAAAGTGCGACCCTTTGTCAATCACCTACAGTACCCAATTTCGGCATACTATATAAAGAAACTCATCATGATGATTGCCAGAGAATACCTAAAATGTAGCTTGTACCGTTTTTTTGTGGCATCCTTCAGAAGTGAGCGGTCCGATACCAATATTTTCGGTCAAATCTCCATTCAATTAACACGGGGAGTTGGCTAGCTATGCCTTGCCCTCACTCATATTTTACAAAAGTGCGACTATTTCTGAACATCTAACCTAGCTGTAATTTTAGGTCATGTTAGAAAAATATATTTGCTAGAAGTTTGGAGAATACCTTAGATATTGACTGGTTATTTTTCACACAGTGATGTTAACCAGGCAAGTGCCCATTCTTACAACGTACATCATTTGTAGGGGTCACGCGTCAATGGTGAGAGCACTGTGTATTGTGTATAGGAAAACGGACAGTAACTGCAGTATGGAAAATATTTATCATTTGATATTAAAATCACAATGACACTCTAGATTTTGCAATCTTGACTGGTTGACCACATCTCATACATGGTAGAAGATGGTGGGCAATTTGTATTGAACAGATCTGAAAAATATCATAAGAATTATGAGCTTCTATGACGATACGGTACGGACGAGATGTTTATGTTGTTTTTTACTAGCATCAGTACCTCCTACGTGTACTAACTTTTATTAGAAACTAGAACAGCTAATTGATAGTTAAAACTGCCTGTGATTGTAAATTTATACACATAAAATGACACCGCAATAGAAAGGAGGCATTGTAATTTCAAATGGAAACTTTCTAAATTCAATACGTCTTGATCTTAACACGATATATTAAAGAGCACGATTTCAAAAATGACAAATTCCGCTATTCGCCCGTCTAAAACGTTTCGCCACCGTCACCGTTTTGAAACGAGCTTATTGTTGCGTGGCACTTCATGGGTGTTCGCGATGTGTTCATTATTGGCATGTTCATTATAGACGAAATGTCAATCAGTGGGAAAATCACATTGTGACACGTTACGTATCGAAATTCGGAGAACGAAAGTAATGCGTCTAACTAATTATCTTATTGTTAATTTCTTCAAGATATTGACTCTCTTTTTATGAGAGACACTTTTTTTTGGTTACCCATTCTTGCATTAACAAAAGCACTGCCTATATAAAATACAATGCTTTAAAAACGTTACAAAAATATCAATAGTCAATTCAAAGATTTATTCGACCTTAAGGCTTAAGCTTACAAAGCAACCAAACAAAATGGCATTTTGGGAATTCAACCAGTCGCCGTTTTATATATTTAAAAGGTGGTGTTTTTTTTAATAAAATTTAACAAAATGACATCGGAACTTAAAAGACTTAAAGGAATTCTTTGGCATGTTGAGAGATGTACTTTGTATTATGTATTATGGACGATATAGTTGTTCTCGTAACCACGGTAACTCAAGATTCAAAAGGAATCTCATTTTTTACCCAACTTCTATAAATGCTTTCCAAAAACGCTTGTCCGTTACAATTTTTGTAATGTCATTGGTATTTAATGTCAAGAAGTAAACAAGAAAGGAAAAACAAAAGCCGAATGGCATCTTGGTGTGTTTTCATTTTCATTGTAAAAACTTCGCGGAATTAATCCCATTAAAATACACCACTTAAAAGGGCATTTCGTGATCCACAGCCTCATCCCCCACTTTTCTCAAAAACAAAGTTGAGATTTTTATACCACAGATTAATTCGTTTAGCAAAAATATCGCCAAATTTGAAATTCGTTCTGGTATACCAGAACGAAATTACAACAGTGGCCTATGGAGCAGTGTAATACACATAAGCTAACATAATCATAGCTAACATAATCATCCATAACTCACAAACACACAATCGGAATCAACTCAAAATTTTAGAATAAACTTTTTTCGTGGATATCTACTGAAAAATGTCATGAAAAGATGATGCTAGGATCACGAAATCCTCCTTTAAGTTATATGTTAGCACACAATATATGCCCTGGGAGCAGTACATGCGGACGATATCTGAATTATTCAGCACATTATATACATGAAGGTAACGGCTTTTTTTTATTCTCATGCACATTGGCGTTGTTTGAGCAATTTCCTACTCTACTGTCAAACCAAATTTCTTCTACTAGGAGCATAATAATGCTTCCTACAGAGATTGATGAAAATAATATGTTAAATAAAATTGTATGGTATGCGGTTTGAAAACTGTTAATTAAAGTCTCCTGTTTGAATGCAATCAATAATAGAACAGACGCATGTCTGGGTAAGGTGTTATCTGATTCGATTCTAACCTTCAATGTTAATCTTTACGTGGCAGATGATGAAAATTCTCGAGACGTGTTTTTAACAAGGCTTAACAACACCCTTTTCATGGCATCGCAAAATTCTGGGTCGGTCGGGCCCGTAGAACAGTGGTTTTTTTTTTGTCGCCTAAGCATGAAATGGGTAGTAGAAAATATTATAGGTGGATACCTCAAACATCATTCTCGAAATTGAATACAGCACGTCAGGTTGATGTACTAGTATCTACTAGCACTACTTTCGATTATCTGCTACATGAAAGTTGTTATCAAAAGAAAAATATCTCATCCTGCTCCTGAAAATGTTTCTCATTTGTTATTAAAACCACGATGACACCCGAAATTTTCTGTTTTGGTTTATCACATTTCATACTTAATTGAATAGTAGAAGATGTGATCTGATGCTGATGTTGTTTCAACATCAGCGCCTCCTAAATCAGAACGGCTAATAATTATTGATATATGTATTTTCTAGTAATGTTTTGATTTTAATGTAAGGGCAATTCTTCATTTTATTGTGTAATCAATATTGGATCTGCCTAGCCTTGTGCCAAATGTTATAAATAAATAAATTGATAGTTACAACTATTGGTGAAATTAAATTTATATACGTAACATTACACCGCAAAACAAAGGAGGCGTCGTCATTTCAAAACATAACCATATTAATTTTGACACCTGAGATAGGAAGTCAAACTGAGCACAAAAATTATTGTTACACTTGAACAATAGGGAATATCTTGACGATATTACATTCAATGAGACAAACAACATGTTCTACAGGTGGCCAAAGTTGTAATAATCATTTCCGGCGATCATTTTGATACTTCCCTTAATTCAATACGTTTTGATTTTTAACAAGATATTATAAAAATAGATATTCAAAAATGACAAATAGAGCTATTCGCTCGTCTTAATGTTTCTCCACCGTCACAATTTTAAAATGGGCTCATTGAACCCAGCTTCTGTGCGCTGTGTTCATTATTGATGTGTTGTTTAAAGGAAATGTCAATGGGGAAAGACGTATTACGTAAGGTATTAAAATTGGGAGAACAAAAGTGATGCATCCAGCTTTAATTTCTAGATTGGTTTCTAAGTCATCAATATAACTTAATGCTCGTTTGTGCTCTTAATGCACTAACAAATGCACTGCCTATATAAAATACAATGTTTTAAAAACATTACAAAGCTCTTTATCCCTGGCTCTTTATCTAACGTCGGCAAAGATTTATATGACTTTGAGCTTACAAACAACTAAACTAAAATGCATTTCAAAATGGCATTTTGGAAATTCAATCAGTCGCCGTTTTATGTATTTAAAAGGCGGTATTTTTATGAAATTTAACAAAATGATATTGGAACTTAAAAGACTTGAAGGATATTTCTTTGGCATGTTGAGAGACGTGCCAGTATATTTCATATGTGTACCATAAAGTTGTTCTCGTAACTCAAGACCACAAAGGAATCTTCATTTTTAATGCAACTTTTATAAATACTTTCTACAAGGCATACCCGTATCAATTTTGCTAACGTCATTAGTTTCTAATGTCAAGAAGGAAAAAAGAAAGTAAAAATAAACGCTGAATGGCATCTTGTTGTATTTTCATTTCGTTTTACCAATTGAGGTAGAACATAGAGCAAAAATAGAGCAAAGCTTCGCGCAATAAATGCCAATAAAATACACAGCTTAAGTTAGAGGTTAGCAAACAACATATGCACAAGGCAGTGGCGTGAGCAGCACATTGAAAGTGGGGGGGCAGGTTGTTCAGTTCCCCCGAATGTAGTCTGATTAGGAGCAAATTTTGACGTTTTTAACGTTTTTACCACGAATTTCCCCCGAATCCCCCGAATGACCAACAAAAGTGGGGGCAATGCCCCCCCCCCCCCGCCCCTTTTGCGCACGCCACTGGCCCAAGGAGCAGTACACGCCGGGAGTACATGTGGACGATATCTCAAATATTCAGCACACATATATATACACGAGGGTAACTACTTTTATTCTCGTCTACATTGGCGTTGTTTGAACAATCTCCTACTCTTCTATCACACCAAATTTCTTCTACCAGGAGCATATTAATAATGATCCATACAAAGATTGGTGAAACCAATATGTTAAATAAAAAATATTATGGTATGCGGTATGAACAAACTGCTAATTAAAGTCTCTTGTTTGAATGCAATCGATAATAGAACAGGCATGTCTAGGTGATGTGTTATCTGATTCGATTCTAACCTTCAAGGTCAAAGTATAATTCCACCCATAGTGGGTAGGAGAACACGAAAACTAATATGAGATACTGTATTAGGATCACATATTAAGTATCATGTGAGAGTATACTCTTGTACTCCAGAAGACAGGATCACATATTAAATGTGCGACACTATGGAATATAAAAACTAGTAATTTGATAAGTTAAAATAAGATTTTTAACGGAATAAATCTAAATAATATGATTATGCAGTTTATTCCGTTAAATATTTACTCCCCATAAGTTCCCTCATTCTTCAGGCCCTGCCCTCTATCGGGTGCTAATTTAAAGTTTAAGCTTGATTGCTATTGTTTCTTTGTAAGCCTGCGGCGCAACCTTGAACAATATTGTCTCTTTGTAAGCCTGCGGCGCAACCTTGAACAATATTGTCCTTGAGATAACAAGTGTATACCCCTTGTAAATATGTAAACAAGAGTTCAGATAAATAGCGCCATCATTGTTCAACTTTTCTTTAAAATGGCACAGTTTCACATGCCATCAAACTATGAATGGCCAAGTGGTCCAAAAAACGTGTAAGACAACCGTGTAAGGTTACACGTGTAAGATTGCATCTTATACGCGTAAGAATGCATCTTATACGTGTAAGGTTGCATCTTACACGTGTAAGAATGAAGCGGGATTCTTAAGTTGACGAATCACAGAGTAAGAAATCACAAACAACCAATCATCTTACGCGTTGCAAACGTCGACCAATAATATGTAAAGACGTTTTTAGATTTGTAACACCCACGACTTCTTATACGTGTAAGATTTTGAATTTAGTGATGGACGATACACGATATTATTGGGGGCGTACCGAGGATAAGTATAGAGCTCGTCACCAACATCGTAAACAAGAAACAAGGCATTTTCTAAATTTGTATGAGTGCTACAATGTCCTGTATTGTATGCCGAACTCTGTCAGGAATTGTTCCGATTGTTGGACCGACATGGTCACAGCCCGATTTATCTCACTTTTTGGTTACTTATTGTCAGTTATCTGGAGTCAATTTGTACTCAATATCAATTAATTTCAAGAGGTCAAAGTAAAATGATCACGTTTGAGAAATCTACCGTGTGGTACATATCTATATCGTGGCTGAGATTATTCGACGCTCGTCGTATGTATTAGTCAAACTGGAATACCGTCCATCCCTAATAGGCAATTCTTACGCGTGTAAGAAATGCTATGGCGAGATTTCATTGGTCAAAGATGAATACCCGAAGATGATTGCTTGTTTGTGGTTTAAATATGGGTTTTTTACATATGATTCGTCAATTTAAGCAACCCGCTAGATTCTAAGACGTATAAGATGCAATCTACACGTGTAAGATGCCATCTTACACGTGTAAGATGCCATCTTACACGTGTAAGATGCCATCTTACACGTGTAAGGTTACACGTATAATCTTAGACGTTTTTTGGTCCACTTGGCCATTCATATTAAACAACCGTGTATATGAAAGGATTCCACGTTGAATTTGATGTGATTAGTATACTGCAAAATATGTGGAGCTCTATCGCAAGTAACTCATATGCATCTATTATTTTTGCACAAAAACAAAACATACCGAATATAATCGACAAATCCTTGGTAAGTTTCACGTTTTTCTTTCTGCGCTCGTCCTTGCCATTACTTATCCATATTACCCGCGATGCGCGTGGACTCACACGCAACCTTCGGATGGGCATGAGGCTCGAGATTACACGCAGGCTAACCTTGGACGACCAATATGTAATATACAAATTTAACACTAATGATACAATCCAGCAACAAATGTTGAAAAATCATAGCATACCTCATAGCATAGATCATGCAGCCATCAAAACTTTATGAAATAGATACAGCAAAAATTACACATCAAATCTCCATTTACGGAAATGGGCAGAAAGCTTGTCTTTTCCCTTAGCAATAAAGTATTCTGTTTCCCTATTAAATTTAACATGGGCCCTAAATCCAATAAAAGTTGGCTTTTTATTTTGAAATTTACAAATATAAATATAATATTTTAAAATCAGGAATAAATGAGTAAGGAATTTATCACCTGGGACACCAAACATTTTATTAAATTTTGAACAGGAAAAATCAATATCATGTTTGTTGACAAATACAGAAATAAGCTCATTCCAAATTGGTTTAACAACTTCACAGTCACAAAACACATGAACAGTTGTCTCAGACATCTTATCACAAAAGGAACAATTTGGGGAATCCTTTCTTTTGATCTTAAAAAGAAAGTCATTGAAGGCGATAGCCTTGTGAAATATCTTGAAATAAAATGAACGGACACGAGTGTCAATAGAACATTTAAAATTATTAAGGTGAATTGTTTCCCAATCCTCGCAAGAATCACAACTTGCTTCAAGATCATCCACCAACTCACTCCAATCACTCATACGCTTTTCAGGAATACACTTTTCATTCATAACAGAATAAGTGTACTTGGGAACTTTTGTATTTCTGAGAAGATCTTCTACAATACGATCAAAAACAATAGTATGAGTAATTTCAGCGGTTGGATTATGTAATCTTAGTGTGTAATATGTAATATATAATCTTAGTGTGTGTGTCACCGACTCAACAATATTAATGTCAGAGTTGTTTTATCGGCACCAGCACTGTCACTCAAAAACAACACAGCCGCTAATCAGCTATGGTCAATCAATGATTGCCTGTTGATTACTGTATTTCTCAGAATTGCATTGATATTCATATATCCAAAGAACCCCTGGTTATACCACATCTTCAAAAAGTTTCAAAGGTATACGTATTCGGCAAAAAAATAGTGTCCCCTCTATCATCATCTTTACTGACTCTACAAGCTGCAGAATCTCAAATAAAACTTTGATGTGTTCTCGGTTTTGCTTGGTATTGCCTGGTATCTGTTTTACCTGGTATTGTGTCATTTATGGACTGCTGAGTTTGATATGTTTCGATTGGTCCTCATTCAGTACCTCAACATGTAGGATTGTTTTTTAATGTCATTGAACTAGTCAACGCTACTAAAGAACAATCGGTTCGGCCGAAAGCGTTCTTTTGAAATGGAGTCTTATCATAAAACGAGAAGTCTCATCGTATAACTAGACGACAGACTGTCACATCTAGAGACGTTTTTGACGGTTTTTCCAATTTTGAGACATGCTTCCAAAAACATATATTTTCTTTAGCTTCATGGCGCAAGGCATCTTGAAATAATAAATTTGTCAGCGTTTCGCGGACGGAATTACGACGAGTCTTTGATTCTCCCTCTGGACGCTCTATTATCTGTTGCAATTTGAAACTATTTTAATCATCTAAATTCTAAATATCTACCAAAAAGTAATTACCCCTTATTATGAGATAATAACTCAAAATGTATGCATTAAAATTTAAAACTGAAATAGCAAAAGGAAACCCAGTTTTGTTTTGCAAATTTTGATACCTCATCTCTTTAATAGCCCAAAATGTGTTACCATGGTGACCCTTTGAATGAACAAAGATCCCTATTCAAAAGTTACACCTAAACCAATTGAAACTGATGCTTTTGTTGCTAGAGTGCCTGAGAACAGGCATGTCTACAACCTTGGCGGAAATTCGTTACCACACCTGCACGTTCTGATGTTAAAGCACGCAATCGGAGCCAAATATGTGATAGTTCCGTATTATTTTGTATAATAGTTGCAAATGTACATGCAGCTTACACTCGCCCCTCCCCCACCCCCCCCCCCATTCAATGTTGGGACACTGTAATGTAGAAACGATGACGATTTTGTCCAAATCAACATTGCAATAGGGGAGCGGGGCAGGATGTTGGCCAATTAACGCTCAGGTGTGGCAACATTTTTCGCCAAGGTTGTAGGTGAGGTGTTATCTGATTCGATCCTAACCTTCAATGTCAAAGTATAAATCTGGTGTTTTAAGTTAAGGTGGCAGATGATGAAAATTCTCGAGACGTGTTCTTATAAAATAGTTTCAATAACAACACTCTCTTCATGGCATCGCGAAAATCTTGATTCCTCCAGGCGTAGATGAAAGGATTCCACGTTGAATTCGAACTGATTAGTATACTGCAAAATATGTGGAGCTCTATCGCCAGTAACTCATATTCATGATCTATTATTTCGGCAAATGTATAGGGACTTGCACAAAAACAAAACATACCGAATATAATCGACAAATCCTTGGTGAGTTTTAAGTTTTTCTTTCTGCGCTCTTCCTTGCCATTCCTTATCCATGTTACCCGCGATGCGTGTTGACTAACACGCAGCCTGGAATGCCGAACTTTGAAGAAAATCTTCAAGTAGCAGGTAAACGTTATAATCAGCGGTATGCCGACAGAAAACCCAAGTACATATAGGATATAGGAAAACGTCGATTTCAAACTATAGTCAAAATCACAAAATCCTTTTGCCTCATTGTATCCTAAACCTCCCCATCCGAGAGAAGGAGGAATAAGTACACTACTACCCCACAGCCAACTACACGCAATCATCAAAGGAACAAACCGTTTCTTGAAGATCTTTCGGTGGATGTGTGCCCCGTGTACAATCAAAACATAACGATTAAACGAAATCCACGCTAATGATGCTATAGACACAGAAGACAGTCCAACGACTAACATTCCTGTCGCTACACAGAGATTTGTATTGTTTATTGCGACGTCACGATCACTATGTACAATATAATGTATTTCTACTGGTATACATATGACACAAAATAAGATATCTGCTATGCTTAAATTCATGATGAAACAATTAGTGGATGTTTTAAGTTTCTTGGAAATAATGATACAAATAATTACCAGAGTATTACCAAGAGTTCCTGTTACTGATAACAAACTTAAAGAAACAGTAAAGATATGTTGTGCTGCAGTAGATATTTCTTTTGCGGTGGTATCATCACCTGAGTAATTCGAAATCATATTGGTATTCATAGTTCCTTCTGCTGAAACATACAATTGATCCACTTGCCTTCGAATCACAACGCAAGTGCCGAACGTGTTGATCAGTTGATGAGAATGCAAAAGTGAAACTGTGTTGCTGAAAATGCTGAAGTGGTGCGGCAATTGATGCAACAGATATATACTTGATTAGAGAATGTCATTAGAGAATTGGCAAGAAAGGTTTATTTGAGTTCTCTGTAAAATGATTGAATAAAAAATGCTAAATACTGGTAATCACCTTTACTTGGAAAGTGTAACAAGTTTAATCAACCTATTCCGTTTGTTTTGTCCAATATATTCAATGGAGATTTTAATGCTGCATTGTATAGGTTATTCCTAATCGCATTACATTAAAATATACGTAATACATGTATAAGTAATTGAATTAAGCTTATAATCATAAAGACATAAAAGCTATATTCCAAATAAAACAAAGTTTTATCAATCCTTTGATCATGTTGAATGAATCTCGACGTCTTAATTTAAATACGATTTCCAATATATCAAAAGAGCAATCATTCAATTTACTTGATTGGTCTCCCTTCTTCTTTTAAAGTTTGTAAACTATTTTCTACCTAAATTCACAGTTCCATTGAAACTCTTGTCAACAATTTGATAGACTACGGATGGGTATGAGCCTCGAGACTAACCTTGCACGACCAATATGTAATCTTAGTGTGTGTGTCACCGATTCAACTACATTGATGTCAGAATTGTTTTATCGGCACCAACACTGCCACTCAAAAACAACACATCCGCTAATCAGCTATGGTCAATCAATGATTGCCTGATGATAACTGTATTTCTCAGAATTGCATTGATATTCATATATCCAAAGAGCCCCTGTTTAATTACCATATCTTCAAAGAGTTTCAAAGGTATGAGTATTCGGCAAAAATAGTTTCACCTCTATCATCATCTTTACTGACTTTACAAGCTGTAGAATCTCAAATAAAACTTTGATGTGTTCTCGGTTTTGCCTGGTATTACCTGGTATCTGTTTTACCTGGTATTGTGTCATGTATGGACTGCTGAGTATGATATATTTCGATTGGTCCTCATTCAGTACCTCAAAAAAGGGGGGAAGCGCAGTGATTTATAGTGCGCTACGCACATGCACAACGCCTAGACGTTGATCCACAAGCCTCAGCACACTTTACAGCTTTACCTCAACATGTAGGATTGTTTTCCAATGTCATTGAACTAGTCAACGCTACTAAAGAACAATCGGTTCGGCTGAAAGCGTTGTTTTGAAATGGAGTCTTATCATAACACGAGAAGTCTCATCGTATGACGAGGGTGGAAGCTCTATAGTCCGACGGTTCTTTATTCCGACGGTTCTTTAGTCCGAAGGTTCTTTAATCCGATGGTTCTTTATTCCGAAGGTTCTTTATTCCGACGGTTCTTTATTTCGAAGGTTCTATAGTCCGAATTTTAAAAAAGGTTCCCTAATCCGAATATTAAAAGAGGTTCTTTAATCCGAATTTTAAAAACGGTTCTCTAGTCCGAATATGAAAATAGGCTTTATAGTCCGAATTTAAATAAAGGTTCTCTAGTCTGAATATAGAAATAGGTTCTATAATCCGAATTTAAAAAACGGTTCTCTTGTCCGAAATTTCAAAACGGTTCTATAGTCCGAAACGGATACCGTGTTCTTTAGTCCGAATTGGTAAACGGGTTCTATAGTCCGAATTTTATTTTTATCATTTGTTATCATCAATTGTTAAATACAAATCCGCTGAAGTTTACATGGTTGGTTTCTCTGGATATTTACCGTAGCGTACATTGACGTGTATATTTATTCTGGTGATATTTTCTTCATTCTTATCTGTTTTTTTATTCCATTATAATACTATATACTAGTAATACTCTACGATGTATTCGAGCATTATATTGTCGAGTTCAAATTTTCATAGCGCCATCCCGCCATGTAAATACTGCGGCTTTTTTTTTTAAACATTTAAACAAATTTAGTCATTAAACAAGTTAGTTTACAGAATAGTTAAAGTTTACCATAAACTCTGCTTTAGTATTATTTATCTAGCTAGAGGGCGCAGTAAATGTTAATGTTTTAAAAAATCGGACTATAGAACCTTTTTACTGATTCGGACTAAAGAACACGGTATCCGTTTCGGACTATAGAACCGTTTTGCAATTTCGGACTACAGAACCCTTTTTTTAAATTCGGATTATAGAGCCTATTTCTATATTCGGACTATAGATCCCTTTTTAAAATTCTGACTATAGAGCCTATTTCTATATTCGGACTATAGAACCCTTTTTTAAATTCGGACTATAGAGCCTATTTTCATATTCGGACTAGAGAACCGCTTTTAAAATTCGGACTATAGAACCTTCGAAATAAAGAACCGTCGGAATAAAGAACCTCTTTTCAATTTTTTTCGGACTAGAGAACCTCTTTTAAAATTCGGACTAGCGAATGCTATGAACACATGTTCGGACTAGCGAACCTTCGTACTAAAGAACCTTCGGATTATAAAACCTTCGGATTATAGAGCAGTCCCCATAACGAGACGACAGACTGTCACATCTAGAGACGTTTTTCCAATTTTGGGACATGCTTCTGAAAACATATATTTTTTTAGCTCCATGGCGCAAGGCATCTTGTCAAATAATACATTTGTCAGCGTTTCGCGGACGGAATTACGATGAGTCTTTGATTCCTCCTCTGGACGCTCTATTATCTGTTGCAATTTGAAACTATTTTAAAACAGAAATAGCAAAAGAAACCCAGTTTTGTTTTGCAAATTTTGATGCCTCATTTGTCTTAATAGCCCAACATTTGTTGCCATGGTGACCTTTTGAATGAAAAAAAGATTGCTATTCAAAAGTTGCACCTAAACCCATTGAAAATGTTGCTTTTGTTGCTAGAGTGCCCGAGAGCAGGTATGGCTAGGTGAGGTGTTATCTGATTCGATTCTAACATTCTATGTCAAAGGTTAATGCTGGTGTTTAGGTGGCAGATGATGAAAATTCTCGGGACGTGTTCTTATAAAATAGTTTTAATAACAACACTCTCTTCATGGCATCGCGAAAATCTTGATTCCTCCACGCGTAGATGAAAGGATTCCACGTTGAATTCGATATGATTAATATACTGCAAAATATGTGGAGCTCTATCGCCAGTAACTCATATTCATGGTCTATTATTTCGGCTAATGTATAGGGACTTGCACAAAAACAAAACATAACGAATATAATCGACAAATCCTTGGTGAGTTTCAAGCTTTTCTTTCTGCGCTCTTCCTTGCCATTCCTTATCCATGTTACCCGCGATGCGTGTTGACTAACACGCAGCCTGGAATGCCGAACTTTGAAGAACATCTTCAGGTAGCAGATAAATGTTATAATCAGCGGTGTGCCGACAGAAAACCCAAGTACATATAGGCTATAGGAAAACGTCGATTCCAGACTAGTGTCAAAATCACAAAATCCTTTTGCCTCATTGTATCCTAAACCTCCCCATCCGAGAGAAGGAGGAATAAGTACACTACTACCCCACAACCAACTACACGCAATCATCAAAGGAATAAACCGTTTCTTGAAGATCTTTCGGTAGATGTTTGCCCCGTGTACAATCAAAACATAACGATTGAACGAAATCCACGCTAATGACACTATAGACACAGAACACAGTCCAACGACTAACATTCCTGTCGCGTCGCTACACAGAGATTTGTATTGTTTATTGCGACATCACCATCACTACGTTCAATATAACATATTTCTACTGGAATGCATATGATGCACACTAATATATCTGCTATGCTTAAATTCATGATGAAACAATTAGTGGATGTTTTAAGTTTCTTTGAAGTAATGATACATATAATTACCAAAGTATTACCAAGCGTTCCTGTTATTGATAACAAACTTAAACAAACAGTAAAGGCGCGTTGTGCTGTAGGAGATATTTCTTTTGCGGCGGTATCATCATCAGAGCAATTCGAAATCATATTCGTATTAGTATTTACCAATAGAAGTTCCTCTTGCAGAAACATGCAATTGATCCACTTGCCTTCGAACCACAACGTGCTGCTGAGAGTGCTAAAGTGAAACTGTTGCTGAAAATGCTGAAGTGGTGCAGCAATTGATGCAACAGATATACTTATAAGAAAGTTCAAGGTTTTGGTGTTTTGAAATGATATGTCATTAGAAAATTGGCAGGAAAGGCTTCTTTGAGTTTGCTGTGAAATGATTGAATAAAAAATGATAAATACTCGTAAGTACTTTTACCTGGAAAGTGTTACACGTTTAATTAACATATTCCATTGGATTTGCTCAACATGTTCAATGGGAATTTTAATGCTGCATCGTAAAGGTCATTCCTAATCGCTTTACATTAAAATAGATGTAATAATATTTCATATAAAGTCATTCAATTAAGTTTATAATTATAATAATAGATATAAAAACTATATTCCAATACAACAAAGCTTTATCAATCCTTTGAACCTGTTGAATGAATCTCGAAGTCTTAATTTAAACACGATTTCCAATATATCAAAAGATCAATTATTCAATTCACTTGATAGAAAAATAGTATTCCTTCGAAACCATTTTAAACAATTTTATAGACTATGAATGGGCATGGGGCTCGAGATTATCGCAGGCTAACCTTGGACGTTCAAGATGTAATCTTAGTGTGTATGTCACCATCTCAACAACATTGATGTCAGAGTTGTTTTATCGGCACCAGCACTGCCTCTCAAAACCAACACATCCGCTAATCAACTTTGGTCAATCAATGATTGCCTATTGATTACTGTATTTCTTAGAATTGCATTGATATTCATATATCCAGAGAACCTATGACTAATTGTACAGTACCATATCTTCAAAGAGTTTCAAAGGTATGCGTATTCGGCAAAAAATAGTGTCACCTCTATCATCATTTTACTGACTTTACAAGCTGCAGAATCTCAAATAAAACTTGATATGTTCCCGGTTTTGTGGGAAGGGATCACATGTTTGCTGGCACCGACTGTCTCGTTTATCTGTTTTACCTGGTATTATGTCATTTATGGACTGCTGAGTATGATATATTTCGATTGGTCCTCATTCAGTACCTCAACATGTAGGATTGTTTTCCAATGTCATTGAACTAGTCAACGCTACTAAAGAACAATCGGTTCGGTCGACAGCATTTCTTTGAAATGGAGGCTTATCGTAAAATGAGGAGTCTTATCGTAAAGCAGATAGATGTAATAATATTTCATATAAAGTTATTGAATTAAGCTTATACCTATATAGACATAATAACTATATTCCAATACAACAAAGCTTTATCAATCCTTTGAACATATTGAATAAATTTCGAAGTCTTGATTTAAATACGATTTCCAATTTCAAAAGAACAATTATTCAATTTACTTGATTGGTCTCTCTCTCTCTCTATCTCTCTTCTTCTTCTTCTTTTTTTAAAGTTTGTAGAATAATATTCATGTTTAATTGTGCTAGTGTGCGATGCGTAATTCTTCTTTCCCCTGAGTATTTTCTACCAAAATTCACAATTCCATTGAAACTGTTGTAAACAATTTAATAGACAACGGATGGGCATGAGGCTCGAGATTACACACAGGCTAACCTTGGACGTTCAAGATGTAATCTTAGTGTGTGTGTCACCGACTCAACAACATTGATGTCAGAGTTGTTTTATCGGCACCAGCACTGCCACTCAAAAACAACATATCCACTAATCAGCTATGGTCGAGTATGCTCAAATTAGTATGCTGTATTTATACAGCCTGTCTCAAAAAAAGTTGTGCAAGTAAAAAGCGCCCTCTTTGGCAATTAAAAAATACCGTTGTGACATGATGCTTACATTAACGTCAAGGGCGTAGTCTTAGCTCTCAACTGCCGTTTGTTCTGTTCAATTTGCTTGTTTTGAACAGAACAAACAGCATTTGAGAGCTAAGACTGTGCCCTTGACGTTGATGTTAGCATCATGTCACAACGGTTTTGTCTGATTGCCATAGAGGGCGCTTCTTACTTGCACAAATTTTTTTTGAGACAGGCTGTATGTGTCATGATTTGAAATTGTAGCTCTTAAGTTGAATTTTGTCTATGATACACATTCATACACAAACTGATGAGATTATTCGCAATGGACATCCCTTTCACATTTTGAATGACATTCTCCGAAAGCAAGCCGATAAAACTCTTCAACGTTCACATTTAGGATTCCAAATCTTTGTCATCAGTCATGTCAGTGAAGGTAAGGTTGGTTGTCTACTAGTTTTGAGCGTTGGTAGTGTCGTAGGGGCTGGGTGGTAAAACTTATTTAAACATCCAACTCCAGTGTTAGTCACCAATCAGCCCAGATGACATACCGATACAATACGCTGATGACTGAGAAGTCCGAATTCCAAGTTGAAGAGTTAACTCTAGTTTTCTTTGAAAATTTGATGATAATTGGTTAGATATAATATCCTTCCCATAATCGTTGCCGCCATATTCATCGACTAACATATCATCGCTACTTAGTCGAATGAAGTAGTTTCTTATGTTCGTGCATAGAATCAGAGTACTCACTATTATAACCCTGAGCTCGTACGTGCCTTCGTATCGCATACCAATGCTTTGATCGATTCAATTTTCTGCTGTAACTCGTATTCTAGTATTTTGAAACACGCATTTGTGATGAATGCATCATATAATTGAGCACGAAATTTCAAACTTATTTGCATGAAACTAGTAATCTATTACCGGTTGTCTATTCATTAAATCACATATCAAGTCACATATATAAAAGCAACGCAATGATATTGGCCTGTGACCTATTCTCACAAACTCGAAACACGTCGGCAAGCCTGTTTAAGCAATAAGACCCTGTAAAAGATCATACATATCATAAACATGATAAACCTTGATTTTGGATATGATAACCATATTCACACAAGTATTTAAGTTTATGTGGAATATTCAATCAATGATTGCCTGTTGATTACTGTATTTCGCAGAATTTCATTGATATTCATATATCTCATGAATCCTTGGTTGATTGTACAGTACCATATTTCAAAGAGCTTTGAGGTATTATGCGTTTTGGAAAAAAATTAGTGTCACCTCGAGTGTTTACAGCTATATCAAAATCTCAATTTGATCCCATTTTTGTGGGAAGGGATCACATGTTTGCTAGCACCGAATGTATATTGTCTCGTTTATCTGTTCTACCTGGTCTTATAGCATTTATGGACTGCTGAGTATGATATATTTCGATTGGTCCTCATTCAGTACCTCAACATGTAGGATTGTTTTCCAATGTCATTGAACTAGTCAACGCTACTAAAGAACAATCGGTTCGGCCGACAGCATTGCTTTGAAATTTAGTCTTATATCCTAAAACGAGACGACAGCCTGTCACTTCCCGGTCACTTCTGGAGACGTTTTTTCCAATTTGCTTCCGAAGAAAACATATATATTTCTTTTTTTCTCCATGGCATGGCGCAAGGCATCTTGAAATAATAAATTTGTGAGTGTTTCGCAGAAGGAATTTCGGTGAGTCTTCGATTCACTACCGTGATGATATACGCTCAAGAAGTGGGTCATGGAGTGAACTGATTAGAAGTTGCGAAAAATAGCATTTTGATTTTATGCGACAGATAATGTAGCTACTGCTGCATATAGCTAAATTGTATAAAGTCTTTTAACACGCTAAACACTAATTGACAAGACACCTTTTCTCCAAAACTTTGATGCATTCGTAAATCGTTCTTGTAAACGTGAAAGGCATAAATGTATTAGACGATTGACGTCCTCAATTGACACAAATTATACCTGAGACGAAACTCAGATTATACCGAACTGCAAAGTGGGTCAGTGTTGCCGGGGTGGCAATGGTTAGATTGGTGACTTGGAAATCTTGGAAAATAATAATACTGCTTCTCATTTCTCAGTAGCGTTACTTTAACGAGCAATTTACGCGCTCCTCAAGATGATGTAAATATTATGTAATTTATACTCGGACTACGAGAGACCAATCTGATTGCAGACATGACCATCATAATAGTGGAGCTACATTAGCGTGATTATCACCACTGTTTTTTCTAATAAACGCCAGCATTCGGGCCAGCGCTCATTGTGGCTAACCAAACTACCGTAGTTAATAATGATGAAGCTTTACCTGATGGTTCTAATAAGGCAACGATCACTACATCATACAAACGTTTGACATGAAGTGTGACCAATTATAACGCAGGAAAGGTGTTCAGTGCGAGCTGTTTAAACACGTATTCATCTGTGAATCGGTGAAAGCAACGCTCATTTTTTACAGTGAATGGTAGATATTTAGAAAACGGAAGTTTCTGTTGCATGTCATAGTGACATGACTTTTCATTGAATGGATCTTAATGATGGGTACACATCTATGTTTTAAATGTACAGTAATGGAAAATTCAACTGAGAGTAACCAAGTACATCATATAAACTGGTCAGATAATAATACTAACACTGGAGTTTTTTCTGGAGGCTTCTTCATAATCAGCACCATACTTTCAGTAAGTGGGACATTTGGCAATACTTTTGTCATCATAGCGGTGGTTTCTAACAGAAAACTCCATCGAATTCCAACTTATTTCATCGTTAATTTGAGCATCGCGGATTTGCTGGGTTGCATCGTATGGATGACTCTATGTTTTTATGGGATATTCAAAGAATGGTCTGTACTAACTGATCTTTGCATGACTTTGGTATTAACAATGCTGGCAGCTTTTGGAGTATCAACAGTTAGCATAGCTCTTGTTGCCCTGAATCGGTTTTGCTTAATAACAAGAAACAAAGCAACTTACAATAAGATATTTAAGAGAAGTAATTTAGTTTGGATGATCGTTGCAAGTTGGCTATGGGGTCTTGCTACTATAATCCCTGGTATTGTGGTATTTTCGGGAGAAGCAGACGTACATTCAACCTGGACGATGGCATTATGCCCTACACATAGCAGCATTACCACATTTTTGGGAATCCGACATTTTATGTCCTTAGTTGGTGCAGTTGCAGCGCTGGGCATTGCCACAATTTGTTATTTCAGAATTTGGAGAAGAGTCACAAAATCCAGAAAACGAGCATACCACCAAACTGATGTTGTAAGAACGAATGAAGGGAAGAATAAGAAGCGGGAAATACGGTTAACCCGCGACTTATGCGTACTGTTTGGCGTATTTTCTATATGCGTCACACCCTATATCATTTTCCAATTGATTGATTGGAATTATACCTTACTACCAATAACACTGCATCGAATAGGAGTTTTACTCATGTGGACAAATTCTGTATGTAATCCGTATTTCTACTCATGGCGCAATAGAGAATTCAGAAATACGGCAAAAAAATTGGTAGCAATATGCTTGAGAAAGGAAACCTTGAATGAATCGGATTCTGCTCAATGTCGGCAAGGGGCAGATAAAGTTGAACTTCGAGGAGACAATTAGAACTACACTAACGTCGAAAAACAAATATTAGAGAGCTTGCGATTTCCAAACGCCGTGATCGTACGCTCGCGGATCTATTCAAAATCACTCTCCTGTATCGAAGCGAGGTCGCGTAGCCAGTTTTGAAGATTTTGCGCTAAGTAGAGTAAAGGATAATGAACTTACAAAAGAAAGTCTAATTATTAATATGATCCTTACTGTTTGTAAGAAATCATTATAATAAAGCAACATTTTTAGTGTCAAAATTTACCTTCATTCATACGCGCAGTTCATACGTAGAGATTGGCCACTGAGTCTGAAATGCGTGTGAGATTGGCCGTATACAAAATTTAGATTGCGATTTGGCCTTTTGATACAAACGCACGGCATATACGCGCAGTCCACGTTGAAATTAATATTTTTACGGCGTCACAACGGTTCATGCAACGCGCCTAATTTTCACCACGAAAAAGTCTCATTTTGAAAGTAAAGTCATGATAATATGGATGCATCGGTCCTTAATCTACCAAAATATTAGTTTTTTTGGCAACCATAATATTTAGGAAGCACTGAAATACAATTAATTTTTAAGCAGCATGTTAACTTTGGTTTTAGTCAAAATCAAAAGGATGCTGTATTAAAGTAAACATAGAACCCGGCGACCAGTAGGCTTCAAGCTCGTCGCGGCGTCGCCCTCTAGTGACCAAATCAGATGTTAGTCTCTGTTCCATCCACCTTGTTCTCCATCGTGACGAATGAGCACATTCCAGCTTGGAACCGAGACTACCAATATTGTACGCCGTTTTGAACGCAGCATGTATGTAACATCGCAATCTCTCAAATCATTTACTGCAGGGTATTACAATAATATTATCTAAAGGATAAAAGAAATCAATGTTTCTTCAACCAAGTAGTATATCGAAAGGAAATTTATTGCAATGTACTTCAATGAGAAAAGAAAACAATAAATCGTACTTTTAATGTTGTCAAATGCATTAATTTTTATCTGGAAGGCAACAATTCAAACACTTAAAAACTTTCAATTAAATGATGGAATGTAACGTTATTACCACAATCAATGGGGAAATAACGCTGACACAGTAAAAGTACTTCATGACAAACCGGCTATCAACTAAATTGATATAAAGGGCGTTGGCTCTTATTAAAGTGGTTACTTGTTATGCAAATGAGACAGTTTTGGGTTATTTCCCTGTTTTATATGCTCAAGGACATTTCTTTACAGATGAATGAACATGAAAAGAGTCTTCCGCACGACTATGTGGTGCGGACAAAATATCAGGTTAGTTGATTCAAAAAATATAATGGACGGTAATGTATTATAATCGTACCTGACATACCGATTCAAGCATTCTATAAGTTTAATTACGCCAAGTGGTAAACTTAGCCGTTCAAAAGAAATATATTTTTGTTAAAAAGTTGTTGTTTTTTATGCTTCTTTTTAGTTTAGTTTAGTTTTGTTTTTTCAGTTCAAGGCTAGTGGAGTGGCAGGAGCCATATCTTCACGGTTTAGCCATTTATAGCGGTTCTTGAGTTAAGGCCAATAATATATCAAAAGGATAGTTTTGAGCGTTTTTGCAAATACCGCTAGGTCATGCTCCCCTCCGACTCGCCTTTAGAAAATTGGAATATCTCAGTAAACATGCAGACCATATTTGGTTAATTACCAGAAGACAGTTGACATGTTGGAGGTAACGAAAGTGCAAAGGTCCTTCAATACATGTCCGGTCTGATGGCATAACTATTGACCAATATATCATGGTCATTAATAAAGACATTTTTCTATCACTAGTTCCTATAGATACGATTACCGGTGATATTAGCTATTAAGCTTGAACAAATACTGAAGGAGCAAGAACATTTTTATTATTTCACTAAGCAGTACGTCCTGAGTACTTAATATTGAATAGAACAAAGTGATTTTTGAAATTACACGAAAAAAGGTAAATAATAATACTCAAATTGTGCTGTGTCTAGCATAAAAATCTGATTTTGAAGCGTTTTGGTCGATTTAATTCTGGGCTACGTCTGTTCGTGGTTTACCTTGTCTTCTGACGGTTTTGTTGACTTTCTCCCAATTTTGTCCTCCCATTTTGTCCTACTCCTTTTGGTTCGTTTTGAACCAAAAGTCTCACATCATTCATTCCTTTTTTTAATAACAGCCAATAACCTCACCTCACAGGCTGTGTCACTCACTGTCAGATGTAGCCCTCCAAGTAGTTTCCAGTTTCTTCTGTTCTGTGCTTCTCTTGCCCAAGTTGTACTCATTTAGGATGTGAGATCATCACGCCATCGTCGTTTTTGTCTTCCTCTTCTTCTCTCTCCTGTTCTTGGCTGCCGTTCAGTTAACTTCTTTGTCCATCTATTGTCCTCTCTACGAGCTATGTGGCCTGTCCATCTCCACTTTGCCTCTTTGATCCTTTCTATATATGATAACTTCGACATTTGTTTTGTCCCTTATTTCAACATTCTATACTTTGAGCATTTTCCTTTCCATAAGATGCTGTGCTACATTTACCTTGAGTTTTTGTTCCAAACACTTTGTTGTTATCCAGGTTTCACAACCATAGCTAGGTCATTGAAACACACATTGGTTGACGACTCTTGTCTTCAGTGTCATTGGCAATCTTTTATCATAGGATTTGTTTGTGTCTGCCAAAGTAGCTCCAGTCAGCCTTTATTCTTAGCATGACTTTTTCTCTCGTGTTGTCTTCCATCTTTACTGTCTGGCCTAGATACTTATAACTTTCTACATATTCTATCTGTTCATTCTCTATTTCAATGGACTTATTTGTCTGGCAATTTGTCATGAATTTAGTCTTCCCCTTGTGTATACTCAGTCCGGCCTTCTTGCTTTCTTTCCTTGTTCAAGCTATTTAGTTGCACCTTCATATCTTCAACTGATGTAGCTGGTAATGCAACATCGTCTGCAAATTTCAGGTCTGTCAACCATTCTCCGTCAATGTTGCCTTCCCTCGGGTTTAGGTCTATGTTCTTGAACACTTCTTCCATGGCAGGTGTGAATATTTTTGGAGATATTGTATTACCCTGTCTTATACCTCTTTTGATATTTATAGTTTGGATACATCATTTCTATAAGATGAATTATGGCTGTTGCATCTGTGTATATGTCCTCCGTGATTTGTACATATCCTTCCTTGACTCTAATCTTTCTTAAAGCTGTTATAGGTCTATGTGTTCTACCGAGTCAAAGGCTTTTTCGTAGTCTACCCAATGCAATTGGTATTCATTTGTTTTTTCTATTGATGATCTGTAGTTGAGTAGTCCTCCCTGTTTTCTTATTTATATACGGTACAATGAGCATCTCATAAGTGGATTCAAACACGTTGATACGTATGCCACAAGTACATTATACCGTTGAAAATATCCAAATGCAAGAAGATTTCTCACAATTTGAAAAGAGTAATACTATTTTTATACGATTTTCTGTCATGGGCAAATCTAACACACGTTACGCTTTAGCGCATCCTTCTTTATTCTCCAAACTCTGGCCGTGAGACTAATTTGAATTTGGTGTTCATCTTTTGTATTTGAACAACCAAAAGTCAAAGCTAGGTCCCCATGTTCACACAAAGATGAAAGATCAACACATGCAAATGAGAGAACACTGTGAAAATCAGTAACACGAGTAACATTCAGTTAAACAGCCATAAATATACAAAACTTTATCTCAACTTTGCAATAAAACTACCGGTAATACAACATTGGTTTCTATTGTAATCAAGTACATGTAATATGACAAGGTTTATGATACAGGAATAATAATTTACCATGGCAGTATTGATATTTCATAAGTTACAGCACTTTTTTGCGATTTTATTTTTTCCCTCTTTTTCATGGAATTTCATGCATAATTACAATGAACTTCTTCGATTAGTACATCATTACAGGTATAAAGCTAATGTCTTTCTATATTTGAAGGGCAAGGTTTTACGCTGAACATCACCAAGTATCATAGTATAATCTCGTAACTCTAATGAAGCGAACCATACTGTCTAGATTAATGATTGATTTTAGTGGTAATTAGTATTAATACCAAACGCAATAATTATCTGTAATAGCTCTCGTCATTGC
This sequence comes from Amphiura filiformis, assembly GCF_039555335.1. NCBI lineage: Eukaryota > Metazoa > Echinodermata > Ophiuroidea > Amphilepidida > Amphiuridae > Amphiura > Amphiura filiformis. Next base: position 35,503,562 of record NC_092632.1, read on the forward strand.
GAAGACGACAGCGTAATATTGCGAAAATACCCATGGGGACAACTCTAAATACATGTACTTTGCATCACCCGAAGCTTATTTGATTATTTTCCATGTTCAATCGTCCTTCTCTTAATTGAGAACATGAAAACACGTTTTCCTTGAAGGCGACTGGGTTGAAGGGGAGCGTGACCAAGCTGTTGCACTAAAATATTGAGACAAGTAAAGATGACACTTAAGGGTATACGAGGTATTGTTGGTCGAAGCAGCCAAAAAAAAAAATCGATTTTCATTATCTGAATCAATATATTATTGAAAAATAACACTTTGGTGTTTTGCAAAAGTTCATTCTACAAATCATATACTTTGAAAACTTGCTTAATTTATTGTGGTTAATGAGTTATGTATATATATTTTACAAAAGTGTTGTTGTTTCAGCCCTCTTTACAACATAACTCAAGAACCACAGGACCTACAAAAGTATATCTGTGATATTTGAATTCTACACGCTCGCTATGAATTGAGCAATGCAATTTTTGCTAAAGCTCACTACCATTCGCAAGATGCTGTGAACTACTTTTTTTTCTGCTGCTTCGACCAACAATACATCGTATTACCTTAACAGGAAAGGTGTGGCTTAAGTTTTCTATATATATCACATCACATTTTCTGCCCAATGATTTGTCCAGGGAGGGGGTAAAATCACTTTTATAGAGGGTGGAAAAAATTACAAAAATACCCATTTTCAATTTGGTGTAATTTTTGTTCTAGATGTGTTACAAACTTATCTTGATCTCAAATGAGAGTTGTATTCATACCACGCGCATTTTGTATTCCATTCCGCATGCATTCTGTATTCCAATACAACATGCATTTTAATCACATCCAATGCCAGTTATTGAATATTTATTCAAAAACAATACATTAGAGATTGCAATATTTTATTGCAGAGATGTCAACAACATACGGCAGTAGTCTGAGCTGAATTCTCACATTAAAGGAGTATTTTGTGATCCTAGCATCCTCTATGACATTTTTTAGCAGTTATCAACAAAAAAAGCTTATTCCCAAAATTTCAGTTGATTCCGATTTTGCGTTTGGGAGTTATGCATGATTGTGCATTACACTGCTCCATAGACAATATGTTGTAATTTTGTTCTGGTGTACTAAAACGTAATTCAAATTTGACGATATTTTTGCTAAACGAATTAATCTGCAAGAAATTGTTTGTACATCAACATTATGTAGAGGTTTCCGGTGGTATAAAAATCTCACGAAATGCCCCTTTAAGACATCTTGTTCAATGGCTAGTGACAAATTGTCTCTGGATTGCTATAGCTATTTCCAAACTTATTAAGCACTGACCACATTGCTGTTCACGTTTATATCCCGATATTGTTCCATGAACAGTGTCATCCAAGAAATACAATTGCAGAATTAACTAATCTAATTAATAAAGGAGCTTACAAGGGCATTTCGTGATCCACAGCCTCATTCCACACTTTTCACAAAAAAGTTGATATTTGTATATCACTGGAAACCTTTGGCTACATGTTTATGTACAAAAAAAATCACAAATGCGAATTTGGAATCAACAGACATTTTGGGAATAAGCTTTTTTCATGGCTATAATCTACTTTCAAATGTCATAAAAAGAGGATGCTAGGATCATGAAATATTCCTTTAAAGTGCAAAAAATTTGGTCAAGTATAACATTCCTAAGTTTTAATTCAAATTGAAAAACAACATGCTTGAAAAAAACAACAGGTACTTTGTAGTCACCATGTAAAACTGTAAAAAAAAAATATTCTTGAAGATAGCGGATGGTAGCATTGCGTATCGCTGTAAACCAAATCTAAAACCAGTAATAATAACACATGAACACAAACTACAGTATTTTACAGGTTATACATATTTTTATTCTCAAATGCGGTGGTATACATGCAATCACAAAAAAATATAGGCTATATTTCACAGATGGCAGTACCCACAGATATTTGTTACAATGGGCAGTTAATTTCAAATTCTTGATATGATGTGATATTTTGTGCCAATGACCATGGAAGTAGAATAAGCCATGTTATTTTGTTGAATAGTTGTTATTTATAACATCTTTTTGTTGTTCTTTCTTTTTACTCCTTACTTCAATATTTTTTTTTTTTTTTCTTTGCAAAACTATAGATATTTCCCCCTCATATCCCATCATGCTTTATTCCAGTACTCTCACCTTCACGCACAAGTTTGAATTCCATGCAGAAATGAGAACATGAAGTACTGCCTGAAATGGGAGTCTAGAATATTAAAAAGATATTCAAAATTCAGAGCAATCTGGAGACAAGTATCAAATTATGATACAAACACTTTTCACAACATTCTGCAGGAAATTGTGTTGGTCATTTAGGTCTTTGAGCGTACAATTTACTGCAAAATATCACTAAGATTTCAATAAATTTCTCCCCTGATTCATGTGTACTCAATACTTCCAAGTACTTTTCTCACAACAAACAAATAAAACTAAAATGGTGTATAGTATTGTTAAAGGCCTCTTCAGCGATTTGCTCATTGGGAAAATTGTAAAAATAATCAAAATGAAGTTTTTTGCACCTCGGTTAGTAGCATTGATGTGCTAATATAGCCTGCTAGTGGTTAAGCCGAAAGCTGTGTTTTAAAGACAAAATAGGACATTTCACATGTAATTGTAACTCTACTTAAGTAGAGAAATGAGCTACATTAGCTGCTTTCCTCATTTTTTTTTGCCAAGATTTTCATTTCAAAAATACCTAATGACAATTTTAATGACTTATCCTTTACTTTTAAGCAATTTATACACATTTTTTATACACTTTCGCTGAGATCACTGAACAGGCCTTTAAACATTATACATATGTATGGTGGCAATAAGGGCATATATACATTATTTCATTGATTTCCAATACAGAATAACTACACTACACACTACAGGCAAGTTAGATCATTCTTTACTACAAGACATGCATCCTTTGAGTGATTTTATCTTTCATATTAAAACACCCATTTCAAAAATAAAGACAACTAAAATTAAACACAAAAAAAGTGGTGTTATTTCAGATGGAGGTATAATCTTCTAAGCTATATAAACTAATCTAATTTCTCTCAAGTACACCAATAGAAAAATATTATACAACTTTATAACTATTGTATCGTTATACATACATAAGTTAAGAAATTATGTTCACCAAACATAAATACTGAAGAGTTGTTTCCCAATTTTGAGTGCCGTTATAATTGAGACAAATATTAGATCGACACTGCAATTCATGGCTGTGTTTGATTGCTATGCTAATTATTGTATTAAAACTAGATCTGTAATTGTGGGCTGTTTTCAACTAATTTAAACTTAAAATTGGATCATATCATTATTTCTAGGTAGTTACATAACATTTACTTCTATACAGCAAGCTGTGCATGCTGAAGTATAGTTCGATCTTCAAAGCTTGAAAATTTATTTTCTTTATTACATAATACATTGCATCATATTCAAATAGCTTGTCCATGATTTCTGTGAGAAATATAATTTTCAAAATATGTCAAACATAAGCACCAACTACAACAGAACAACTATTGTGTTTTTTTTAATAAAAATCTATTATTTCTAATAATACATCGATTTGACATCAGCCTAATGACCAAAAATTTGATCATACCCCAAAAAACGTCCACCAGAATACAACAAAAATATTATAACAATATTTGCATAAATGATCCCTGTATGTGTCAAATGTGTGACTAGACCATATTCCACCCTGATGTGGCAATGATGTCAATGCGTCGCGGCAGCCGTTTCACGCGCCCATCTATGCGGCGTCATGAAGCGAGTGTGTGTGTACGTCAGTACTTTGAGTGAACACCAGCAATTTGGAGCTGCACCCAATGTGCACACGAGGGTGAAAATGATATAATTGTATTGAAAACAAATTGTATTGAAGAGGATAAAATACAACAATCACTAACCATGCTTACCTTATACTTATATCTTAAGTCTGACACCATGCACATAAAAATTATTAATACCGGGTGCAATTTCGTTGTAATTACCAGAAAAAATATTTTCTTTTAATACAAGATAGTTTGATACACTTTGTTACCAAGACGCTTTATACAATGTGTTGAAACTCCTAACTGCTTCCTATACTCTATTTGACCTGAGGTGTGACATAAAATCAATGTTTGCAAATTGCATTGTAGTGCAATTACATCTTGGCAGCAAATTGAAATTGTTCATGAGTACTCAATGCTTTGATTGGTGGCCATAGGCTACATCATAAAAAGTCCCAACATAAAATCAACTTGTAGTTGATTAAGTTATAATATTAGGCCTATATGTTACAGCATCTAATATGCTTCTGATACTAAGTTGGGTCCTTGGCAGTGCCGCCGACAAGGGCGTTTAAGGGGGTGCATTAACCCCAGGCCCGGGGTCCTAGGGGGCCCATAAAAAATAAAGAAAGTATACCTTAATGGGCCCTAAAAGCAAAGAAAGGAGACCTCAGGAGCCCATAAAAGGGCGTTTTCCACAGGCCCGCAATGGCCCTCTGCGGCACTGGTCCTTGCTAACTAAATTTCATACCATAAATAAGCAGGATAAACATTTGGTCCTTGCTTTTAAGGTTTCAAGTATACAAGAACAATCCCTGATTATATGAATAGCTTCACCTGTCTCAAAGACAATATATTCAAAGTACACATATGGATACAATAACTGTTAGGAGTCTTTGTATACCAGATAATATATACAGTATGAACACTTTACATCAGCATTTAAAAGTTTACAACTTTATAGGTATATGTGATGCAATTAAGGAAAATGAGATAAATGTCAGTAAAATTGAATACCAGAAATAATGAAATGAAGAGATTACATCTTTTCTACTTCATTGTTCTCTGCAGTATTACATCTTGGGAACAGTAATATTTGTATAGTTCATCATAAATATACAAAATGGGCAAAATTATTGCCGGACGAACTGAAAATTGTTTTTATTTCAACAACTAACTCACTTTGTTTTTGGTTTTTTTCACATCACATATGAATGCCCCTTTGATATTGTTAGAAACAAATACTGCAAGTATAAATTATTCCATCATATTGTACCACAGAATTTCATCACCACAAGATATACCAGACTGGTTATTTTATGACAGGTAACTTGCTTGGATGTGTTATATAACTTTATTTAAACACAAACCATTTGAATTTGTTCAGTTCAACAGTTGAAACTTCCACACTATTAAATTGTGAACATGTTCTACAATGTGCCACAGCTGTTGACAACTGCTATTCCATGACATATTATTTTACATCAAAACCATGTGATCATTACATTATCATTAAAGATGTACAACAACTACTCTTGACTTGTGGGTATGTCAAAATTTAATATGGTAGACATTCCAATTGTCATGATTTTACATAATGTTGTAGCTTTATTTATCAGATAAATTTTCCTCTCACTTTTTATACTTGCATAATAGGCTATATATCAATCAATACATTGTGCGACAGGTGCTACCATATGTCTGATAATCTGTACAGGAAGTCAATGGATACATTTGTACAAAAACAAATGTGACAACACTGATCCAACCAGGCCAAAGGTGGCAATTGTGGAATTGAGATATAGGCAAAAAAAGGAACAAAAAACAATAAAATATGAAAGAAAATTGACTAAATGAAAGCTTGTAACTCTGAACCCAAGCATGAGGTATGTCATGATTTCAGTAATAGCACACTTGCTAAATGTGCAAGATGATAATAATAACTCAATTTTCAAAATTGCCTCCTTTGGCTTGGTTGAATCAGATAGTGTCAACAACTAGATATGAAAATACTGAGAACAACCCCAGGTGTTTTTACTACAAGAACAAAATATTTGTGCCTTGACATTGTGCATTAAAACATTGACATAAATCTTACACTGATTTTTAGATTATCAATATCAAAATGAATTGGTTTTTTCCAAACATGAATTTTGAAGTAAAAAAGGCACCATTTGATAAACACCATATAGATATTTTAACTTGTGTACAACAAAAATAATATTATTACAATAACTTCTGATAATTCCCTGAACAATTGATTCAGTTTAATTTATTCATTTTCTCATAGTAACTTTACTAACCAATTCACCAAACAAAATATTCTTTAAATATTTTGATCACAGATTTTCAAGAAAGCGTTGCTTGAAGATCTGTTTTGATTTCTTTTATAAATGATTGTTATACATATTCCAAGTACACAATCCCTTAGGACTGTTTTATATCTATATATATATCATGATTACTCCTATTCTATAGTAGTACAGGAAAAGTGATGAATGAATTCCTTTTTTCATGATTTAATATTGCCGTATCTTTAACCATCCTTTCTCCGCATGATAGTACATAAACAATATTAACCAACTACGATTTGAACATATTTGATTCTAGCCAAATTTTGTTGTACTTTTTTCAATGTATGATTACTTATTTCAACCTACCCACTGAAAATGACAGAACAAGATTCTGTCATTTTCAATGTATCTAAACCCTGTGTATCAACAAATCAATACTGTTAGTGGTTTTTCTTGTACATTAATGATGAATATAGCGGGTTTTTTTAGCATTAGTGATGAATATATGTGACACGATCAAGGGAAATGAGTCGGATGTCGCTAACATTGATTTTGAGATATTGGCAAAGAAAGTGTTAAAATTCTTTTGTTTTATATTGTTTTCAGCGATTGATAAATTGACGTAACTTCACAAAGAAAAGTCGTATCAACATGGGACTTTCAGTTTCTGAAAGCTCTAAATGTCCTCTTTAGAAACATGTGTAAAACTCATTTTCGACCAGGGCCGACATGTGGCTCATTCCCCTTGATCATGTCACATATTGGTTTTTCTTGGCAATAATGATGAATATATGTCTCGCAAAATAATTGATGACTATGTAAGCATATTCCTCAGCCTTTTAGAATCTTATGCTATAAAGTGCAAACCAAACTGATCAGAAATATCCTAAGAGTTGTATTGCTCCAGTGGTTTTGATATGATAAGCAAAAAACGTGTGTAAAAATATGCCCCATAGGATAGTACATAAACTTCCGGTGTAGTTTACCACAAATCAAATGTTTTTGTTCACACCATTTAAACGAAAAATATCTCGGGTGTTAAATTTCTCTAGGGTACTGAGAAAAATATGAGATTTCTTCTGATGCCATAATCTCAATTTTGATGAAAAAAATAGGGATGAGGTTGTCAATCAGGTTAAGGACATTTAATGTGAAATTGTAATTTGGTGTAGCTATGTAACCATCAATTTAACATTTGTGCTATTGGGTTTCACCTGACTTGTTGCCAAATGTAAGAACTTTTTTCTATTATTGTAAAAAATAACAAGAGCAAATACTGGTTTTCATTGAACATGTTGAAATACTCACTAGAACAGATTTACATTTGATCATAAATGTTTTTATGAGATAATTATGACTTGTGCACTTATGAAATCAAGGATCAAATGCTTCATCACAACATACAAATCTGTTGGATTCAAAGTCAATAAATGTAAGTCTTCTGTTGAAGAACTTACTTTTTTTCAGAGTTTCACTTCCTGAAGTTGAGTAATATTTTTCTTTATTTGCTTTGCACTCAGATTTCCTGACACATGAGAATATCTCTGATATCTCTGTAATGTATATGGCAATGAAATGTGATCTACCCAATATCTAGTTTTAAGTTGGCAATAATTACACGACCAAATAATCAGGCATTGAACCCATCCCAAATGAAGCCATTGAAGTATTTCACTAGACCACAAACATATTACTCCCCAAGTTTAGCTTCAAATTCTGTTTGTGGTTTAACTGGCAAAGTGTAATTAACCCTAATGCTAACATTGTTTTGGGCTATCGGAACGGAAAGGAGGAATGAAAAAGGAGAGAAGATGAACAAATTTTTTACTTAGCACCCCCGGGATTAAAACCTTAGACCCACTCGGGTACCACGCACAAGATCACCGACGTGCAGCTATGGGGTTTGACTGGCTCGGCCAGCAATTCCCTGGGTATATATGATTTAGGCTGATTGCATCATGCCTGACACGTGCAATGCATGCATGCGCAGTGGTTTCCTTTGTAAGATTTTGTAAGCTTTTTACGAGTTAGTTTTAATATATTTGATCAGTTTCCAGTTGTGTGGTGGTTGTCATGTTGTTGTACTAAGAATAAAATTTTACTGATACATGTATACTTAGTTTTAATAATATTATTATAATAATACAGACACTTCAAACAACTGTTTTCTCATCATAAAATGGCCCAATTGATATGACCATACTACACACAGAAAGATTCGAGCCAGATATACTACACAGTCATTTTAAGACAACAACAAGTTCAAATGATCTAATGGCCAATTAGTCTTTTTGCGTTCATGATGTGTGTGTCAACTGTAATGTAGCAGAGCTAATTTCATTAAGACATATCACATTACCAATTAGGGTAACAACCCCAGTAGAAGCCACCTGTGCGTGACAAATGTGATACATTATATCAAAATCAAACTCCTGCATCAATTTGGTTGGTTCAAAAGTTAACATCTGGAAACTGACATTTATCATCTTAAAATGAAGTAGGGATCATATAATTTCAATGTACCTTTTCATCATGTTCAAGCTGTCATTAGTGTTGTTTGATGTACTGACATTTGATTCCCATCAACTCAACTTTGACAAAACATATATCACATAATGCATGATGTGTATAATTACCTCAATGACTTCCTTCATTTATTATTAGAAAGGATTCTCAGGTTTCATTTGATAATCACTTGCTTTATCAATTATTTATAACTATCACTCCATATCAATTAATATAATTTGTTAAATGCTAAATATACTGTCAAATTTGTATGCCAGAAAATGTTAACAATATTCATTTTCATGATTTGTTAAGTTCTGAACAGTTGTATAATTGGTTTTATTGAACTCTGTGTTCCAGTGTCCATTACGCCTTAAATATCATGGGTCAAAAACATTTTTGTGGACGATTACATTTTCAGCCTTGGAAGTCAACATCAATAAGCATGAAAATAAATATTTGGGATCATTTCCTGCGATACAGAAGTCCTCTCTATATTATATTGACCTTTGTAACACGTTGGCAGTGATTACACAGTTTCTTATTATATAGGGAAATATTTCATTATAGCCTCAACACCATATTTGACCATCAAATTTAAGGCATTATTGACAGATACAAATTTCTTGCACTGGCCTAACAGTTTACTGTCATTAAACTTCAACATTATGAAACAATGTTTTCCAGATCTGGTGTTGACATGATATTTTCATACAGCTACAAAGCACTCCCAAAGAATCCAGATATCATCATCAGTTGTTTCAACTGACATTATCATCCACATCATAATACTTTTCCGTCACCATCTAGGCCATAGCTCACATGTTTAGGGTATATTTTACCTGTTCAATCTTTCAAAACCAGCAGATTTTGCCAATGTTGTCCTTGAGGTCCTGATTAGCTGATTGACTCAACCTCTCATTTAATTTGAACATGAAACGCAAAAGGAAATTACAAAGACACTGATTGCCCCGCCTCTTGTGTTTTAAATGACAGTGTGCATATTTATATCACATGCTACTCAGGACTGTTAACCTTTGAGGTAGGGATTGAATATCACTTCTTTATGTTTGAAAAGACAGACATCTATATACCAAAAGGTGGTACCAACAGGGTGATAGACTCATTGCATGAGACTGCAGGAAACATGTTCCCTTTTAAAACCACATTTAAAAGTTTACTCAACTCTAGATCTGTTTTAGCAAGTTTCGTGGGTGAATTGAACAGCAGTTGTTTAAAAATAATTACACATGTTGTTTAAAATCTTACGCTATTTACTGTAAAAGTCAATATTTTCGCGAGAAGATATTTTCGCGATTTTGAAGATTTTGTCAATTGCGCGAGTATTAAATTTTGCGGTTTTGATATTGATACAATAGAAACCTAATGCAAAAGGTTATTTTCGCGAGTTTTTATTTTCGCGATTTTATGTCCACTCGCGAAATTCGCGAAAATAAAAACCTCGCGAAAATTTCTACTTTTACAGTATTTGAAGCAACTGGTTGTTTGGTTTAACTTTTAAACGGTGTTTTATCAGTGTAGGTTTGCAAGAGGAATCTGCTTATTGCAAGAGACTCAGTCCACAGACCATGACAAACCAGAGTAACTGAAAGACTTGAACAAGCCGTTTATACACCTTTTTAAACTACTGCTGCCCATTTTTATACAGGTGCAATTTTGCTGCACTGCAGTAGTACCCATATATGCAAATTCCCACCAACATGCATTTATCTTCAGGCTTACCCCAAACCAATTATTACCTAGCATCTTCTGCTCTCTCCTTACTTTTTGTTCTTTAGGTTATCATGGTTCTTAATCAGAACATCCACTACTGATGGGTCGGCTAATGTGCTCACATCTCCCAACTCGTTACTCTTGTCAGCGGACACTTTACGCAGAATCCGTCGCATGATTTTACCGGATCTTGTCTTGGGAAGTCCAGGTGTAATCTGTTGAGAACAAATGAAAGGCTAGTTTAATTATCTGAAAAGCTTGTTTTCCAGGACACATGTTATGGAATTAAGGCAAAACAAAAGAAGCATTGTAAATTATCTAAAAAAAAGACTATCCATGACATATGGAATTAAGGCAGAACAAAAGCAACATTGTACATGTGTGTGGGTATCATGGTTATCATTATTGTGGCTTCCTTTTTTCACTGGGCTGCTTGGTTCTCAAGGGATGGTATTTGGAGACCACAGTTAAAAGACTCTAGTGGTGTATGATTTGGATGAGGATTATATATGGGTGGTGTGAATTTGAAAAACCCAACAATCATGGACATATTTAATTTTCCCCCCATAAGCCAGTCAGTTTATTAACATTTCCATTTAAAGATTTGAAAAAGGATCACACTAATTATTGTAATGGTTGTACTCTACACATTTTTTTATAGACCCACTGTTTTATTGCCATGCAGCCTTCTCTTAAATAAAACAATTCTGCTTAGTTTTACAAATTCTCAGAAAGTAGTAATTATAATAAACAAATATATGAATGAGGTTCAAAAGTTGACATCGTTCGCACTCTTGACTAATTATTTGATTGATTTCTGTGTAATGTAGGTAAGGATTTTTACTCGTTTTCGTTTTCAATTCATCAATGACATCGATGACCAAGTTCTGTTAAAGTGTTTCATCAATCATGACAACCTTAAAGAACATCAACACTTCGCACAAAAATATCACTTGACTACGCAATTATGATGTATTCAACCTAAATGGCACCCTTCCTAATAAGCGCCACTACCAAAGTGCCCCTACTGTCTAAATGCCCTTTTTTAATGCACATGTACAACTAATTTCTATCAAATGCCTCAAAGATTATCTTCTGAATTATTACTTTCTAAGCTCCAGTTTAGATTTATGATGATTTTGACTTATAATTAGTTAATTTTAATGTTTAAGCATGAGAATTTCCATAAGTAACGTTCATCATTTTAATAAGCGCCCCTGAAAATGATTGATTCCTTTTACAGGTACTTCTGGATTTGCAGATTCATGACTACAAAACTTTCCGAGAAAAAATGTGTATACATATTCTGCTATTAAGGACAATGACGCAATTTTCCAAGAATTGATTTCTTACATTTGGTTTTCTTTATTCTGAACAGAGCTGTACAATGAAAGTCGTTTTATTTCACAGAACCATAAACAAATGATGGACTAAAGAAGCATATTTTTTAATGAATGGATATTAGATGTGGTTTTATATCAACATACTTTAACAAGTGTGGGAGAAGGATGTTATACATCACACTGAGAAAATATATACAGAGATGATGGACGTTGTTAAGACATTTTCCCCACACTTTACTAATGGCTTCATCAATCATTCTATCTTGTCTGTCTCGGGTTTTCATATAGCTCATAATAATCATAGCTCCTAATATTTCACAATATCTCAGGGTATGAGTTCAATAACCGCCATATTTTTATTAATCACTGCTCAAAAATGACACCATGATGTAGAGTATGGGTTTGTGTACCCAACACATACAAAGGGCATTCTATGAGAGCACAAGTATATTGGGGTTAAAGAACTGAGCCATGAAGATGGACATGTTTGACAGCGTATCCTGTGAGTTTATCATGTAATGAATTCTAATCATGTAATGAATATCTTTAATGAATACCTAACCATGTAATGAATACCTTATATATAATTAATATCGTTAATGCAAACCAATTTGTATTTCCACACTCACTTTGAAATATTAAATAGCAGATAATACTTCTACATCTGAGTGTCACTTTCATAAATGAGCACTGCTATATTTTATACATGTTTATAGCTCTCAAGGGCTCATGCATGACTTTTTGATCAGTTGCAATGGATTACAAATGGCCCACCAGATACCATCATTATTAATTTGCCCAAAGTATATCTGCTAGTAATGATCATTCCAGTTTGATTCTCAAATTTGATTACTTATTTTACATACAATATTCATAATAAATCTCATCAAGTTACGATTTTGCCAATAATTATATTAACTCTCTCCACACAGGTGTCGACTGCAGACGACAAGTTCCAACCTTTTTAAATTTAATTTTGTAAAATGGAATTGTAAATTTTCATGACCATATTTGGGATCAGCATGAAAAATGTGTTAAAATGAGTACAAACAAACCTAGTATTGGTTCAGTGGTTCTTAAGATAGCTCTTGATATTTTAAGAAAATATCTCAAAATTTGGACTTTTTATGTAAATCCTATGGCTAGCACATAGAGCATTAAAAACACAACAGTACTAAAAATTGTTAAGCTCAAATTTTGAGCCCTATTTTGAGCCCTATTTTTAATTCAATATAAAATAGGGGTTGCAAATTAATCAGTAACATTTACAAATATTTAAGTATTCAACAAATGTAAATTTGCAATTGTACAACATTTTTGAAATGAAATGCAAAGAACAGAATGCATTTTCATCAGAAACCAACAAATTGGTATGAACTTTTTAAATGTAGCTTCCTGCAAGGTCACATCAGAGCTATGCTCAAAAGCCTGAAGTGCTCATATCTTTTTCCTCAGAATTAGAGCTCAACTAATTAATTTTAACTTTGGTGGATTTACCCTGTAAGTAAATATGCCTGTAATGCTTTGCCTAAGTGCACAACATGATGGTGGCATCAGTTGATGATCAATTGTAACCACTCCTATGAGATGGGATGCAACTCACTGGACATCAAACAAGGATGACAAGGATGCCTAAAACCAATTGAACTTACATCCAGGGAACTCCATAGCCGACTATGCAGTACAACAGAACCATATCATCAACTAGGAGTGCGCTAGACACATCAAAGAATCTATTTGGTTCAGCAGCCAATGACCAAATTTCATGAACATAGATGAGGGGGCCCACTTCCTAAGTCATGTGATTGATCCTCTCCTAACTGACAAAACACTGTATACAGTCAGGATTCGTCCAACCAAAAGTAAGGATCAACAATCATCATTCTGATAATGCCGATCGACCACGACAGGCAAAACCATCAATAGCGAGTAAAAAGTTTTTGTTTTGTTTAAAAGGAAATCTTTTTTATTTTAGTATACTCTACCGACAAACCTGATGAACATATTTAGTCTATTAATCTGCTTTCATGGAAAATGATATCCAGAATGTTACATTATTTGGAATTTGATATTATCACACCATGCCACTTGACGTCACATCCATCGTTTTCAAGCCTATGAGCTCTCAAATATTAACAATACTGATCACAGTGTTTATGCATTAGTGTGGATCACTGATGGTACAGTAACAATGTTTATAAAAATGTGTAGGATCATTTGCCATGTTTATATTAACAAATATTAACTTAAAATAATTTACTGATTTGAAACAACTTGTAGTCTGGTTGAAAGGACAAGATTTGTAAGATTATGAATGTTTTGTTTAAGTTTCATAGGGATCAGGTGGATGGCAAAAGCAAATTACAGGAATCTTTGGTGCCAACTTGTGGAGGCTTTCGCCCTGCAGTGGGCTGAATACGGCTGATGATGATGATGATGAATGTTTGGAGTCAGTCATCAAGAAGTAGAAAATAGACAAAATGTGAATCAAATTCTAGTCCAGAATTTCATTCATATTTTGTCAAGAAGATTTTGTGTCTGCATATTTCCATGCAAGCTAGAACCAGTTAATTATCTGCTTTTTCAATATAGCAATAACCAACATAGTACCTTATCTGTGTAGACTATTGTGGATTAATGTCTCTTCAAGCAATGATAATATCACAGCTAATTAGAACACAAACCATGCTACTTAGTTAACAATCCTTGTTAATTTGAATGAAGCCACATGGAGCGCTCTCATTATATGCCCAAGCTACCATTAGCTTTAGTTATGTTAATTACACAGTATCAATCTGTTGCTTCCTCTCCACAATTCATTAGCATTAGAGCATTGCTTCAACTATACCTTAATTAATAATCTTTAATTGTGATAACATTTTTGGTTTTGTATTTTTGTGCTGTACTGAATTAATAAATATACCATTATTTTACATATTTGTCCTTTTACCTACAAACAACATGTTTCATATGAATTTCAAACAATATTATTTTCACAATAACATAAAACTCAGACAATCATCACATTTTCATTGTTTCATGTGGTTTTCAATGGCGTAGCGTTGGTCATCATATTGGGGGGACCAACCATGATTGGGAGGCACCGGGTCTGATTGGGGGAAGCCGTCTTTCGGCCATTTTCCTATGGGAATTTTTTTAATTTCAGATCCCCCGTGCCCCTATGACGCTACGCCACTGGTGGTTTTCATACTGCTATTATTGAAGTAGAGGAGGAGTGAAGGCCTAGCACTACCAGTCATCAAGTCCATGAGAGCCACAGATGTAGCACTTGCAAAACAGGTTGGTAATCAAACACATTATACAGAGAAAATTACACAACGTTTTTATTTTCACCCTTTTAGAGGCAATTCCAAAACCACAAATTCAAAAGTTCATAATAATATCTTTAACCCATATGCTTCAATGTTTGAAAGCACAAATAAAAGATACCGCCGAACTGTTCAAAACAGTTAAAAATCACAAATTAAGCAATTAATTTTTGTAATTTAATTTGCATTCTCATTAGTTGCAAAAGAAAGCAAACATTGCATAGATGGTAATGACATTTTCTAAACACAAGAAAAGATGAGCCTATAAACCCATTAGTGCTGGGCCAATATTGACATTGATGTATCCGTATTAGTGACATTTTACGCCTTCAGAAAACGATACCTACTGGGAGAAGGAAAATAATGGCAAGGTTCATAAATTAAAGAAATATTTCTCTTTTCACTCATTTTTTTTTTGGTCACACATGTGTAAATGTTTTTCTTGAGTTACAATTACTCTATTTCCTTTACATGATGGGAGGGGGAGGGGGGAACTTGCCTCCATTCCCCTTAGTCCAGGGGTAGCACGAGCACAAAAAATCAATGGGTCCAAATTAATTTTTCTGGACCCTTTGGTACCTGCAAAACCAACATTTAAGGGGTCCAATGAGAATTTAAGGAGTCGACCTGTCCGAAATTCTAAACTTTGGAACTTGTCAAATATTCCAGTGAATTATTAGTGTCGTTGGCCTATGGTGATTTGGAAGATTTGCTGATCTTTTTATTTTTTTACTTTTGATCGATGATTCTTATACTGATTTACGCCTCCGTGCATCGTAAAACCAAGGAGTCCATACAGTTTTTATCGGCCCCTTTGGTCACTTTCAACTTGTAATTTAAGGAGTCCAAAATGGCCAAAATAAAAAAATAAGGAGTCCCTGGACGTGCAAACTCCTTAAATGCGACCCCTGCCTTAGTCATATTTACGCCACAGGTGATTGCATGAACAGTGAACAAATTTAACTGCATCTGGTCACCATGCACACATTGAGTTCTAACAGGATAATATTACCAGATACATTTGGGGTAAGGGACCAGATTTTTTGATGTTGAGCAAACCAGGCAAACTGAAGTAACAGTTGAGTCTTTACAAGTGTATCTTTAAATACATCAACATCATTCTCATTATGCTTCTTTCTACAGACATTCACTGCATGATATATGTTCTATTGGGAAAATCATGGCCACACATGGGTTAATTAATAAGCTTAATGTTTCCGGCATCATGGTTCTACTTTACAAATGAAAAATATATGATATCTCAGGGTGTCTGAACAAAACCAGACAACACTGCAGGTGCCTTAATTGAGTACATATTATGTGTGAAGTGATGAAATTGAATGATTTGAGAGAAAAATTTATTCTCATTCTTTTCAATCAATTATCTTTTCTATCTTAGATTGAGACCTACCATTAAAACCATTCGTTTCCACATTTTGAGCTGCATTGCTGCATCAGTTTTGAAATGAGAAGCAGAAATGTGTATAACAATACCCCATAGGATAGTACATACACTTCCGGTGTGGTAACCACAAATCACTACATTTTTGTTCACACTATTTAAATGAAACATATCTCAGGCGCTAAATTTCACTGGGGTAATGAGAAAAATATGAGCTTTCTTCTGATACCAAAATCTTAAGTCTTGATGAATAAAAATGGGGGATTAGGCTGTCGATCAGTATTATGTTGATTCAATTAGCTTTTGTATATGTTATACCCACTCCTATCACACAAGATATCAAGAAAACATATTGAATTTACAATTTGTTGACTTTTTCCCCATAAAATTGAGTTTTTAGTGATTAAAATAATATTTTAACCGAATCAGAATAAAAGGTAGGAATTTTTTTAATATCTTTTGAAATGTCATAAAAGATCCACAGGAAGATCAATACTTTTATCAGGGGTACGACTGAGGATTTATTTTAAAAAATCCTGAAATCAATTGATCAATATCAAAAAAATACGCAAAAATCACGAATGTAGGGAGTCTGTGGGGGTCGATGGGACAGCACCCCCCGAAGCTCCTGGGTTTTAGCCTATTTGAAGGCTCAAGGAGAGCTATTTTGAGCATGGATTTCATAGAATAAAATTCAAAGCATTAATACACATTGCATCATAAACTCACTTCCATGAAGCACCAAATTGCCATTAAAAAAATTTGATTAACATTTTTTTTTAGCATTAAAAAAATGCGGGGGAAAATTTGAAAATCCAGACAAAAATCACACCCTTGTTATATTGTATTGTCCATAAACAAGTTGATCAGGATATATAGAACTTTGTGGATTCTAATGTAGGGGATACTATTTACCACCTTCCTGTCACAAATTGTTTTTACACATATCTCCTTGTTGTGCTGTATGTAGCTGCATTATACCGAGCTCTGCAATACTGCCTCCATTTGGATGAAAAGTCACAAATTCAACAACTGATTTATTTCACTAAATCTATTTTATTTATTTATTTGACAACCATTGTGATTGCTGATGCTCAGGATAGAGCTGCCCCGGAGAAGCTTTCAAATCTAAGGTTTACATAACCAAATCTTTCATTATTTATTTATTTATCTATTTATTTTTTATTTATTTTATTTACAACTATGGTGATTGCCAATGCTCAGGATAGCTAACAGCTAGATCACCTAGGCCACATATGCTTTCTAAGATTTTTTAAAACAAAATCTTTCATTCCTTATTTATCTACTTTTTATTTATTTATTTTATTGACAACTTTGGTGATTACTGATGTTCGTGATCGCTAACAGCTAGACGCTGTCCTAAGTACGCTTTGTAAGATTTATATAAATAATTCTTTCATTATTTATTTATCTATTTTTTATTTATTTATTTTGTTGACAACTATGATAATTACTGATGCCCCGGATAGGTAATAGCTAGGCGCTGTCGCAGGTCAGCTTTTTAAGATTTCTATAACTAAATCTTTCATTATTAATTTATCTATTTCTTTTCTTAATTATTTATTTTATTGAAAACCATAGTGATTACCAATGCTTGGCGATAAGCTAACAGCTAGAGCTGTCCCAGGTATGCCTTCTAAGAATTGTTTGTGCAAAAATTTTAAATATTCATAACCAATCAAAAGATGAAACAGCTTTGAGTTGAAGTAATTATGATGCAAATATACTTAACTGCTGTTTTTGTTTGATTTTCCCAGTTACAGAACCATCCGGGGTTTATCTTCCACAATTTTGTTTTGTTTTAATTTCATAAATAATGATCAATATCATTTCAATACTTGGGAATCACACACAAACAGTGCACACAAACACTGCTGGTCTATTTTATTCTAAACTAACAGATTTGCTCATCAACAGAGCTATCTTAGCTTTACTGATTTGCCCATCAACAGAGCTATCCCAGGTTTCCTTACAAGAACTTGAGAGCAAAAGGGCCCTACCTACAATAGCTGCCTTTTGTATATTTTTGCATTCTATATTTAGGGATTCAATCATGTTTCACAGTTTTCATCACCGATTAACAACGATGAGTCCGCGTGGCTTACTTCGCAGCTTTAGCTGCCCGAGCGAAGTTAACTATGCAGACCGGCCGGACACGAGTTTGTTAATCGGTGATGAACAACGAAGTAAACCACACAGACGGGCCTGACGCGAGTTGTTAATCGGTGATGAACAATGGTGAAACATGATTGAATCCCTTTCAACAACGAAAACAAGCTAAATATCTAATTCATGTGATTCTTTCATTCAGAATGTCTGTTTCTCATTGACAGTGCCATTCAACCTTACAAGAAGATCAGTGATTTTTCTGTTGATATCAGCAATAAAAGTAAAGAATAAAGCTTTAATTTTGAGCTGCTACCGCCAACATAAGAGTGTTTACGAATAAGTTTCAGGCATGACGATTTTACACGCTCAAACGTAACGCATATGCGAAACATTGCATACGCGTATACGCTACTGGACTGTGGATTCATCACCAATTAACAGCACTTGGCTCCTGTACAAAGGTATAGGAAGAATTGTCACATAAATATGACACTTGACAGCTATTGCGTATAGGACTTTCTGCATTAAACCCATATGCAGGTATATCGCAAATTGACATGAAACTTATTTTAAAAAGGTTCAATGGCTTAAGATTAAGAAATCCTTTTTGATGAACAAATTGAACTTCACGCCTAAAGCTTCTATGGTTATCTTCACAGCTATCCCAGGGTTGCATTCTAGGAATTGCTCCCACGCACACATTAAATAGTTTAGCAACCGTGAAATTTTCTGTTACTTGTTATCCTGGTAAAGGTCACAGATCACTGCTCCTGTTATTAACACGTAAGCCACACAACCAGATATTCCTAAGTATTCACATTAAGTCCTGGACTGAAATGGGTGTTAGTCTAATGGGAAGTCACTATTTATATCAAACTTATTATATGATAACCTGGGGCACTTGTCATAAAGTAATATGACTACCAAGGATTTCATAATATTGATTTAAAGCCATAACATATGTGACCATCCAGCACAACTGAGCCCTGAAGTCGCCAATCATCATTTTTGAGATATTCAACCAAAATATTCTGCTTGAAATTAGCTTTAAAATGATGTTGATCATGTCTATAGTACTTGACATTTAAGTAGTGAAAAATCAATAAAACAGTCAATAAATCCTTTGTTTCCTATTGTTTATTGTTAAGTTCAATGGAGCATATCTCAATAGTGGCACTGGCGACATCCGTGCTCATTTGTGGAGGATGGTCACATATATGATTTCCTCATATTTCTATTTTGTTATATTCTTTCACTTACTGATGGAATACTAAATAGTAGCAAGTGTCAGTCAGGAAGGTTTTCTATTAATTATTAAGCCAATCTAGAGGCGACACTTACTAAACCATACAACCAAGGTGCCCAATGGGAATATTTAATTACCATAACTGTAATATTAATACCAAATTGCTGTTTCAACCAATCCAATTTCATATCAATGAATGGCCCAATGGGACAGTATATTTTGGAGCTGATATGAGACAAGACTATAATTATAAGTTGTGAATTGTATACTGCTATTGTGTTTCCAGCTCTTCCGTACACCGTCTGGACAGCCGTGTGTAGTCCCCATAGAGTGCTGATTAGTAAAGACAGGATTTGTGAACACTCCATGCTGGTCATTTTGTAGCTGTGCCTAGGGAATGGTAAATTTGTTTTGACTATAATATACATTGTCCCCATAGAGTGCTGATTAGTAAAGACAGGATTTGTGAACACTCCATGCTGGTCATTTTGTAGCTGTGCCTAGGGAATGGTAAATTTGTTTTGACTATATTGTCCCCATAGAGTCCTGATTAGTAAAGATGGGATTTGTGAATACTCCATGCTGGTCATTTTGTAGCTGTGCCTAGGGAATGGTAAATTTGTTTTGACTATAATATACATCGTCCCCATAAGAGTCCTGATTTAGTAAAGATGGGATTTGTGAACACTCCATGCTGGTCATTTTGTAGCTGTGCCTAGGGAATGGTAAATTTGTTTTGACTATAATATACATTGTCCCCATAGAGTGCTGATTAGTAAAGACAGGATTTGTGAACACTCCATGCTGGTCATTTTGTAGCTGTGCCTAGGGAATGGTAAATTTGTTTTGACTATATTGTCCCCATAGAGTCCTGATTAGTAAAGATGGGATTTGTGAATACTCCATGCTGGTCATTTTGTAGCTGTGCCTAGGGAATGGTACATTTGTTTTGACTATAATATACATCGTCCCCATAAGAGTCCTGATTAGTAAAGATGGGATTTGTGAACACTCCATGCTGGTCATTTTGTAGCTGTGCCTAGGGAATGGTAAATTTGTTTTGACTATAATATACATCGTCCCCATAAGAGTCCTGATTAGTAAAGATGGGATTTGTGAACACTCCATGCTGGTCATTTTGTAGCTGTGCCTAGGGAATGGTAAATTTGTTTTGATTATAATATACATCGTCCCCATAGAGTCCTGATTAGTAAAGATGGGATTTGTGAACAATCCATGCTGGTCATTTTGTAGCTGTGCCTAGGGAATGGTAAATTTGTTTTGACTATAATATACATCGTCCTCATAGAGTCCTGATTAGTAAAGATGGGATTTGTGAACACTCCATGCTGGTCATTTTGTAGCTGTGCCTAGGGAATGGTAAATTTGTTTTGATTATAATATACATCGTCCCCATAGAGTCGTGATTAGAAAAGATGGGATTTGTGAACACTCCATGCTGGTCATTTTGTAGCTGTGCCTAGGGAATGGTAAATTTGTTTTGACTATAATATACATCGAGCAACCAGACACAAATAATATTAAAAATGGAGCATTTTTCTTGCTAATTATGCGGGCTCTCAATCTTATTAGCTAAAAAGAAGATGCTAAGCAAAAAACAATGTGAAAAACATGTGATTAAAATGCTAGATCGCTGGAATATCTACTCAAATGGCAGATGTAATTTACTTGGTTGTAAAGTTAGTTGCCTGATTTTGTAGTACAAAAAATATTGAGAAAGCTGGGCCAGTAAATGTATTGCTGGGCCAGTAAATTTATCGGGCTAGAAAACTGCCAGACCTTGTTAGAAAACAATCAGACCCTGCCTCCTATATGAAGCTTATTTCCATTGGAGTCCTTCGGAAGTGTGAACAGACAGCCATGCATTACCCTGATCTAAACGGCTGTGAGGTCTCTGTCATCCACTGTATCTGCCCACAATTCATTTTTTCCTTTTATTCTTGCCTCTGGAAATTAAACCAGGGACCTCATGCACTAGAGTCAAATACCTTAACCACAATAGCAGCAACTTGAATGCTAGCCTAGTCTTCTCAGTGACCGATTACGGAATAAGTTGCAAATTTTAGGGAACTAGGCCAGGATTAAGGTTATTGCCTGGGCCACGCTGCTCCCTAGGGATGTTTCACTCTAATCAACTGCATTGACCCTTTGCATGGTCATCTCAAAAGTCCAAACAATCTTCTACTTGCATAGTGGTTTTTTTTGCTTGTACACCTTTCATATGCATTGTTTAATTAAAGTATGTGCCATGTAAAAACATTCTGGTGCATGCATGCATGCAAGAGAAGTGTGAAAAACAAAAAAAAATGTTTGCATGGAATACCTTGTTTCGCTAACAAGAAGATGGATCTGTGCAAAAGGGTCAATACACATAACATAAGATAAGGGAGTCATTGCTCTTAAGATCCTGAATCTCTTGAGATTTAGTAAACCTTTATCTATGCAAATGACCATCCAAAGTTTTGATTTTTGCAAAGGTTGTTTCAAGATATGGTGCGCTGAATCTCTTGGGATTTAGTAAGCCTTTACCAAGGCAAACAACTATCTACTCTTACATCTACTACAAAGTTATGCATTCACAAAGCTTGTTTTTAAATATGGTCCACTGAATTTCTTGGAATTTAGTAGTGAACATTCATTCATACAAATAACTATCACTACAAAAGTCGTGTTCACATTGTCAGACGTACACCCGGCGGAACTTGGTCGGTGCAAGTTGCTGGGAGTAGCGGTAGGCGCTGCCAGGAGTAGCTGGAGTGTAAACGATGGTCAGTGTAAGTTCCACCAGGCATACGTCCAACGATTTACTCCTGACAAAAATCAGATCAGAAGTAGCGAGCTGGGTGTAACCTTCGCCAGGCGTAAGTTGCAATGTAAATGCAGATTACGCCTGGCACCCGGAGTAATTTTGTTGGTCGGAACTAAGAAATTACATATCGCGTGGTTGATTAAGGTCACAGAAACACCGGAAGTGGTAGCCAATGTTTACGCCGACCAGAAGTGAATACTTGGTGGAACTAGTCGGCGTAGTGCTAGGAGTATGCTAGGTGTGGACACGCGGCAGGAGTATGGAAAATATTTGTGGAATTTAGATCAATGTTAGCGTAAGTTTACGCCGGGTGTAACTCAAAATGTGAACACGACTTAAGTTTACGCCGGGTGTAACTCAAAATGTGAACACGACTTAAGTTTTGCTTTTACAATGGTTATTTTGCCATATGGTCCACTGAATCTCTTGGGATTTAGTAAGCCTTTATCAATGCAAACAACTATCTACTCCTGCATCTACTACAACATTTTGCATTTGCAAAGCTTGTCACTAAATCAATCAGGATTTAGTGAAACTAAGGGACTTCGGTGTAAAGCGCTATATAAGAGTCGTATTATTATTATTATTATTATTACATGCACACAAAATATTAATGGTAAAATGGATTCTAGCCTCCTGTTTTTATGGTATGTTGGAGTAGATATCCACAAAAGCAAGTTTATTCCCTAACTTTATATTATGTGATGAAATTGAATGCTTTGAGAGAAAAATTTATTCTCATTCTTTTCAATCAATTATCTTGCCCATTTAATGGGGCATGGTCCAATTTTTCATGTTCTGTTTTCTATCTCAGATTGAGATCTACCATTAAAACAATTTTGTGTTTATAATTTTGTTTTGTTAACAGAATAATGCAAATTTGAAGAACTACAAAAATGGAGTTGATCTCTTTGTGTGCCAAGCAGTCCATATGATCCACTGACAAATAAAGAAACAAAAACAAAGGCTCTGACACACCATTTATTATTTTCTTTACTAAATAACCTATAAAAATAAATGGGCAATTTATCATCAGAAAGCTAATTTTTAGAAGAATTTGGCTGTCCAGTAATTGAGTAAGTACTATTTTTGACTTCCTTAGCATTATACTGCTGAAATCAAGGAATTTCCTCAGAACTTTCATTTCTGATGAGGCAAATATACCAGTGCTTAAGGATACCTAGCACACAATCATTCTTGGGCTTGGATGCTCAATTCCCAGCTAGTCCATCATGCCTAACTGATAAAAGTACTGTATAGATGTGGTTATCTCTTCACAAATTTTGCAAATCCACACACGACCACAAAAATAAAGACAAACAAAATGTTCATTAACGTACTGAATGTAATGGGGTGGAATGAAAAAACTGCAAAGTTAACAAATTGTAAATGGGCTATGTCAGTTGAAATCCATACACCCCCCTATGTAAGACATAACCATAATCTTCTACACAGGGAATGTGAATTTCAAATGGGGTTATATGGGTGGCTCTATTTAAAATTCACACCCCCTGTGTGGGAGACTAAGGTCATGGTGGTGTATGGATTTTTCAAAATGGATATCCCAATGTTACTTTGGTTCTAATTTGTGACTAAAGTTGCATAAGAATATTGGCATATACTCATGAAAAAACAAGTAGACCGCTTAATGGTTAAATACCACTAATTATGTATTACACGGGTTTCAATGGGAAAATGCCTAATTTCGGGTGGAATTTTCTCATATTCAGAACTCTCACAGTTAAATGCCACTAATATCAGGTGAAACTATATGATTTAGATGCCAAATGATTAAAAATTCAACATAGGTTGACCTGAGACTTTTCTTGTTTTAACACACTGAACCGTAAACACCTTAAAATGACAGTGCGCCCTCGAAGCTGAAAGTTACAATATGGTAGGGCGAATATTTACTAAAAACCGAAGCTGTGCGTATGAATTTTGGTACTATTACAACAAAAATGTCATATAATGAGAGAAAATGTACCATTTTGAAGCATCAAACCCTAAAAAATACTTTTTTGGCTATATAACTTGATCAATTTCAGCGATTTTAATGTAGTCTTTTCAGATGCCACGAAAACAAATAGTTACTCGTCATATTTTAATGTATCGCCCAGGCCTATTAGTGGTATTTAACCTAATGTGTCTCACACTATTTTGCACTGTTTGTATTGCAAGGAGATCAGTGGCATGTGCGATGCTATTTTGTGCGGTTTACATTGCAAGGAAATCACTGGCTTGCGCGACGTTATGTTATGCAGTTTCTATTGCAAGAAGATGGATCACTTGGGTGATTATTTAAGGGAATGGAAGTTATTATATTATTTTGGAAAAGCGGTTATCTTTCCTCATACATAGATTGATTAATGGGTGGGGTCCAGGGGCCTGCCTGTGGGGGTCCAGGGGCCAGTGTGGCCAGTGCCCCATGATGCTACTTGAAATTAAAATGTATAAATTGCCCAGAGAAGCTGTTTTGCAACACATTTTTGGTCACAAAGGAATACATTTTAAAATCCAGCTTTGTGCACTACCCGGGTACACTATGTTTATGAATCTGATTGACGTAAAGATTTTCACTTTGTAGACAGATCCCACACATTCAAATTTAGGATATATGGCAAAGTGATTGTTTGAACTGTGCTTGACTGAGTATCATAGGTTATCCCATTTAGTTTCTCATGTTCACAAAAATATGACTTCTATTATTTCTGGTTCCATTGCATAAACGTAGATCCCAGGAAATGGGGGATGGATTCCTCCAATATTTTGATAAGGGGGGATGGTGCATACAATCAACCCCCCAATGTTGATGCCTGTATATGGGTTTCTGACCAAATTACCCTCATATTTGGCATTTTAGCCTAAAAAGTGCCAATTTGTTCCACTTTTGCACCATATGTCACCATTTAAGCTTCAATATGGCAAAAATGCTCACACGCTTATACTTTGATCAGCTCATATTCGGCGGGAATTGTTAGGCGTTTACCACTACAAAGCTTGCAATTGGACCATGAACTTATTCTGATGCCAGCAGGTGCTGGATTCACTATACTTCAAGAAATGTTTTTCAACCCCTACCCCCATGTCAAAAAGAAATCTACGCCACTATTCCATTGTGACATGGCCACAACACCAGCAGAGTTTGTCATGACAGGGATTAAATTTGTTTGTTTTTACTTCCTTAACTCCTCAAAATATACTTTTATAGACCAAGCATGATTTCTTTCTAATATGAGTATTTGCAGGTCAGTAAAAACGTTTATTGTGTATTTTCTGGGTACCACAACTTATTGAATGCATACCCTCTCATTCTTGGAAATAGCTGATAACGTCTGGCACCATGATGCATCAAATGACACAAAACACAAGCATAATGACCTCACGCTATAACACCCTTTCCTCAGAAAGACCAAATCGGATAGAGTTGAGAGCTCAGCTATAGTGCGTCTTGTCTTAAGTTGAGAGTAACACCATGTTGGAATTTGCAGTGGCGGCAGATTCAAATTGTGCACGCTAACCTAATCTGGTGGGGAGTATACCCATACATAGAAGGGCGATTTGTCTGTACACTGGCGATGTAACCGCATAAACGCACTGATTAGAATCTGCCACTACAAAATCCAACATAACATTACTCTCAACATGAGACGAGACACACTATAGATGTTATTTGTTATTCACCTTTTCTGAATAACATTCATGCAAGCAACATCAACAACAACCACCCGGGCTTCTTCAATAGCCTATTCCATCACCATGAATAGTGAAAATACTCACCATAATAAAATCTGGTACAGCATATGATGCTATCTTTTTCTTGACAATGGCCCTGAGTTCTTTAATCACTTGCTCCTCTGGTTCTTTTATATGATCCTTGAGTGATACAAAAGCATATACACCTAAAAACAACAATAAAAGATGCGAGTAACAAATAAGTTGGTGCAATTGCCGTCTTGGCTTTTAAAATTGTAAACGACATGGAATCATACAGAAATGTTATGCGTGAATCTGTGGCTTATATAGAACTTTTCAAACCTGAGGGCTACATTTAAGTGTGTCGGAGGGGAGAATACCCCAGCAATGTTTGCACTCAACATTTCACCTATCATGGTCAATAGGCATGATGAGTACTGATCCTTACTTCCGGATGGACGTTTCCTGACTGAGAGGGTGTATTATCAGCCAGGAGAGGATTATACGCATGACTTATGCAGAAAGAATCTGCCAGGTTGTCAAAGACCAAAATAAACTACACATGACAATTTCTCAAACAATCGGTGAGCGAGCAGTTTATGTCTGCAATATCTGACTAAGTGGTCCAACAAAACCATATTTTCAACTGGGACAATGCTAAAATCCTTTGCAAAGAGTGCGATGTGAATACAAGAAGAATCAAAGAATGGATCAGAAGAGGAGAACCCAATGTCATGATCAGAGACGAGGGGACCCACTTCCTAAGCCATGTGATGGATCCTCTCCTGGCTGATAATACACCCACTTCAGTCAAGATATGTCCAACCGGAAGTAAGGACTAAGGATCAATGCCTATTGACTATGATAGGTGAAACCATCAATAGCGAGTAAAAAGTTTTGGCTTTGTTCAAAAGAAATCTCTTTTAGTATGTTGGGTTATGTTTAATTCAAGTTGATCAGGTTTTTTTTTAGCAGAAACCAGTTTCTTTTGCAAGTTGGATGCTCTTCTTGTAAGTGATACATACCTTCTCCTTTGATATCATGTGGAAACCCAACAACAGCAGTCTCAGCAACAGCAGGATGCTCATCCTGAATAATAAACATGACAAGGTTAATGTTTTACATGCAACTTTATTGTTATTACTTAATTATACGCATGGCCGCGCACACCCCCACATATAACTACCCGCAAATGTGAACATCGATATACTATTTGGAATTTTCAATACCA
Source organism: Amphiura filiformis (assembly GCF_039555335.1). NCBI lineage: Eukaryota > Metazoa > Echinodermata > Ophiuroidea > Amphilepidida > Amphiuridae > Amphiura > Amphiura filiformis. The sequence goes on from NC_092632.1 coordinate 35,531,136, forward strand.
AACTGTGTGCAAATTTGCTTTAGTATTATTTGCCTTAACATTGATTGTTTAAGTTTTCACTAACCAAGTATGGACAGTCTAGAACTGTTGATGTCTATGGTTTCCGTTACACACAGATTTTCCTTGTGTGTATAATTGTTTGCAGGCGTTTACAAACACACACCCCTACTTGTGAAGACCGGTGAGCAAGGCCAACCTAGGAGTTTCCAACCCAGGGATAAAAACAAGCACTGAGATAATTTCCTTAAACTGCTTTAACATTACCTGAAAATTTCCTCATACTTTGTACAGGGAAGATCCAAGCAAAATTTCCTGAAAACAGGAAATTTCCTGAAGATTTACATCCCTGCCAACCAAGCACTTCAACTTGGATCTATAATGAGGACACCTGAACTCTGTGCCAAACCATGGCTTGAAAACTTAAAATCCAACCCAGACCTGACCTGGCAAAACGAGGACCACTGATTCTGAATCAATGTTTTATTGACATTCCGAGGACCAAAATGGGGGATTTGTGTGTGTGTATTACAGCTATGTAGGATCAGGGTTCCCGTTAAGGTTTTAAAAATGTGCGTCCGTAATGACGCAAGTTTGCTGACGAGGTTGCAAAAACTTGCGTCCAGACAGATTTTTGTGCGTCCATCTGAAATTCACGATTATGACGATACACACATACCCCGGGTCTACACCTCATCAAATGTTGATTGCTAAAAAAAAATAAAAGTGCATTTTCGCCGTGACATTCCATCTCCATTCGCTATGGTAATTTTTCTCATTTCTGTGTCAGTTTTGGTTGAAAGGTGGTCAAAAACAGGTGCAAAAACATGAGCAAAGTCTGTCAATCTGGAACAAATTTTCATTCGTAATTTTACTTCCGCATTTCTTTTTTTAAATTAACGTGCTGTTGATGCTACAAAGCTAAAACTAGTGCGCTGCCACAAATAATACGAAAAAGGGTTATCATTTGAATTTTGTCTTTAAAATTGCTTTTATTCATCGTAACAATAATACTAATAAGGCCAAAAAAAAAAAAAGGTTTGTCTCACGAACCGCGCAAGATAAGTATGTGAAAGCGATACAGCTGCGTTTGTCTCACGCGCTGACCGCCTTTTTAAAGGTTTTTTTTTTTTCCCGATTTTTCCGGTTCCCGATAGTTCGACCAACGTAGTAAAAATGAATTCCTCAATGTCAGAAAACCATCGAAAATGTCAGGCAGCGCGTATGCCATTAGTGTTGCAGATAGCCCGTAACCCACACCGTAGCCTCAGTCTCGCTAGTTTCACGCCATCCTTGCAACGGCACGGAGCGTAAAGCCGGCGAAGCAAAGTGGATGCAATATAAAAGGACTTAGCCTACGGAGAACTCTGCGATCGAAAGTGAAGCCATGTTGTTTTCATAAATTTTGTATTTTTTGTAGCTGTTTTTAACGAATTTTTTACCGTTTATTTCAACATGATTGTTCGTGATTCGTATAGTTAAAACAGGGGGACTGTGCTGAGGAATTGGGCACTGCATCGGTGCGCCGATTCGGTTACTCTGAATGCCCTAAAAATGAGTTGGTGTCGGGCGAAGCTGTAACCCGTATTTTCCGGCAAGAATACTTGATACTTTACTTGATTACAGAATATTAACATTGTAAATTTGTTGCTTCTCTTTCATTGTAAGACCACTTGTAGTTTTCCAATACCTGTCTTGTGATTTTCATTTGTCTCAGGCTAAAAAAAAAAAAAAAAAAAACAAAAAATGAAAACAAAAAAAAAAAAAAAAAGAAGCATAGCACTTAGCTTTTTTTTTTGGCAAATGTTCGTGAGACAAACCTTTTTTTTTTTTTTTTGGCCTAAAGGAAACCTAGATTATTTATGAGAAAATAAACTTAAAATATTAAAAATTGAATATTGTAAGGTTGTGATAAATAATTAAATAAACATTAACCGCACGTTAGCGGCACGTGTTCAGCTTGTAAACAAATCAATCGGGACTTCCCCAGGCCATCAAACAACGATCGTTAGGAAAGCATGCAAAAAGTGCACGATTTCCTGATGTTGCATTTACAAATATTGCAGAATTTACTTCAATTCTTAGCAGGTGGGTCAAAATTTTGGGGCTTCTCTTATTTTTATCATCAATTAATGATAAAATTTCGAAGTTTTGTATGCGTCCACATGCATGTGACATGGACGCAAAATACTTGATTAGCCATGTGAACTTGCGTCCAAATTTGTAAAATACGCGTCTGGACGCAATGACGCACACTGTGTAGGATATACAGTACCAAATGAAGGGAAGTGTATGTTTGCAGGTAGGTCCACAGTGTAAATATGAAAACTTTCATCTTTATCCTCTTTTGCAGGAAAACACAGATGCACACACCTACACCGCCACTGCCACTTACCATAGCATCTTCAACTTCAGCTGTACCCAGTCTATGACCTGTGACATTGATGACATCATCCATTCTACCTGTGATGTGATAGTAGCCATCTGTATCACGTATAGCACCATCTCCTGAATAATATGTACCTGGAAGTAAGAAAAACAATTGGCAACAAATTGAGCAACATTAGTAACTTGTACTTTAGAGGAAACAATAATTTTTGGTCAGAAAATTGGCATAAATTTTGTAAAGGAAATGTGACAGAGAAAATAATCATTTATTGGTCAGAAAAGTTTGTAAAGGAAATGTTACATTAATAGAAAGTAGATATGCCAATAAACTTGGGTGTTGTTAAAAAACATGAGCTATCATATTCATGATCAAATTCACCTACTTAAGCTTACTTATTAATTTGTGGTGTTGTTACATAAACCACTATGCACAGAATATTTCTGCACATCCCTTCACGTAAACCTACACTGTGTACCCGCTTCAAGTGACAGAACATCTTATCAGTGAACTTTTTAAATATTTCCTGGGATGAATCATTCGATGTCGGACATTGTTCTCCCATGATGCCCAGGGTAGGATATATGAAAGCCAGGCATTACCCTGAACTGGCTGTGAGGTCTTTGACGATCACTGCATCTGCCCCCTAAATCAAATGGAGATTGTTTTGGACAACATGAATTGAGCTGGGGACGTCTTGCCCCAAAGACCTTAACCACTGGGTCATTCTGCTCTTCTTTCAAGTATCCTCATATCAGTTACAATTGATGTTTATGTTATTATTTTTTTACCTGGATATGGTTTGAAGTACGTATCCACATATCTTTCATGGTTGCCATAGATAGTTCTTGCAATTCCTGGCCATGGCTTTCTGACACAAAGGGCACCTGGTGTGTTGGTTTCTTTGACTTCCTTGGCCTGCAGAAAAAGACAAGATGGTGCAAAATGAAAATTGGGGATTTAAGCAAGTAGGAATCATGGGTCCTGTCACAAATGTCAGTCTTTAATCTTTGAGTATACTATATCATGCTTGAGATGGCTGCTTGTTGAAATGTTTCTATTTATGACGGATATGCAAGTAATTTAGTCTTCACATCAAATGTTACTAGAATTTTGCAAACTAACATCATAGCATTATTAAATGTAAGTTGGAAACTAATTAAGAAATCAAGGGTAATGCTGAATCCTTTACAAGCAAATAATTGTAAAATGTGGGTCAGTGCAGTGGAGCCAAACTCATTATTTAAACGTTTTTACTGCCAGTGCTGTTGTGCGAGAGGAACATACAGTTCACTGCCCTGTCCACTATATTGTAATTTTTAAATTACCATTAAGTGGACAGGGCAGTGAACTGTATGTTCTTAAAAGGTCTTTCATATGGTGCATTAAAAGGTCTTTCAACAAATCACAGTGCACGATTTTGAAAAATGGGTCGTGGAAGTAATAGAATATATAAGTAAACTTTCCACTTGAATGTTATTATTCTAATGACAAACTTTGAAATTAGTAGTCAATATTTTGCAAGTACATTCATTTGCAGATATCTTTGTTAAGCAATCAATCAGGTTGGCAAAATGGGACTGCATAAAAAATTATGTACCAATGGCTCCTAACTTTATAAATTTAGGCGCCCAAATTTTGCTCCCAGGTAAAAACATCTGAGGTGCCAACTGAACAGCCATGTGCGTTGAATGTTCATAGCTGCTGTACTCAATCTACATATTCCCATTGAACGCTACATACTCCATACAGCATGTAGCCTACAGTGTAGGCCTATATGTTTTCCAGGAAGTCCCCATTGAGACTTGATAAATGCATCTAATATTCATAGATTCATACTCTTGAATGCTACATTACATACATGTTTTGCATTTGCTGGTGATTAAAAGCTTCAATAGTTGGTCGCCATTGGCGCCAGGGATTGAATATTTAGTCGCCATTAGAAAAAATCTAGTCGCCAATGCGCCTAAAATGGTCGCACCGTACAGCACTGGGTTTGTCCACTTTGTGTGACATCATCTTGACCAGGAGAATGTCTCGTTTGATTCCTTTGTGAAACTATGCAAAATCTTTCAAATCACCTGCTTTATTGCCATTTAGTAGAAAGGGCTAGCAGGTTTATCATGCACCCCAGACTCTCCTAGATTGATATTAAGCATGCCATCCTAATCAGTTATATTTTAATTATCCTGATCCTACACATGGTATTTCCTGATCATGAATATCATACACATATGGATGGATGGTAATGATCTGTTGATTGGAATTGTTTTTAAGTTTTCTTCCCAGAATTGTATCAAATTCATGCAAAGTATTAACAATTAAACTCTTCATACTTTGATATATCTTGAGTCTGTGAGCAAATGGGCTATTCCATGTAAAATCCACACCCCCTATGGAATATTCAGCTAAAGTCTTCCACAGAGGGAGTATGCATTTCAAATAGAACAGACAAATGGGTAACTTCCACTTGAAATAGTCACTCCAGTTGTGAAAGACTAAGGGTAAAAGCATATACATGGGGAGTATGGGTTTCAAAATAACTATACTATTCGCCAAGGTCCTTCAGCGATGTCTGAATGCTCTTCCTGCATAAAAAGAACTAGGTCACATGTTGCTACACAGCTGGATCGATGATGATGACCTGTTTCAATTGGCCAATCAGAACCCCACTACTGTGTTTACGCTATAACAGCACCAAATCTCAGACTGCTGAAGAACCTTGCTGCAAACTATAACCCTAGCTAATTCCATTCAATAAATGTACTCCCTCTGTGGAAGACTTTTCTTAAATCATCCACAGGGTATGGCAGATTCCAAAAGGAATAGCAATTTGCACTATTCTAAAGTTCGTTCGGTTTTATATAAGGCAGAAATTATTCGGCTTTTGTTACTGCGCGTCAATCAGGTCCCAACTCACGCTCGCGTAAATTCACGTAAGCGTGCACCAGACACGCATTACGCAACGAACAATTCTTAAAAGGTCTTTCATATGGTGCATTAAAAGGTCTTTCAACAAATCACAGTGCACGATTTTGAAAAATGGGTCGTGGAAGTAATAGAATATATAAGTAAACTTTCCACTTGAATGTTATTATTCTAATGACAAACTTTGAAATTAGTAGTCAATATTTTGCAAGTACATTCATTTGCAGATATCTTTGTTAAGCAATCAATCAGGTTGGCAAAATGGGACTGCATAAAAAATTATGTACACATTGGTTTTCTGGGTTTGTCCAGTGCTGTACGGTGCAAAACCTAATTGAGGAGCCAATGGCTCCTAACTTTATAAATTTAGGCGCCCAAATTTTGCTCCCAGGTAAAAACATCTGAGGTGCCAACTGAACAGCCATGTGCGTTGAATGTTCATAGCTGCTGTACTCAATCTACATATTCCCATTGAACGCTACATACTCCATACAGCATGTAGCCTACAGTGTAGGCCTATATGTTTTCCAGGAAGTCCGCATTGAGACTTGATAAATGCATCTAATATTCATAGATTCATACTCTTGAATGCTACATTACATACATGTTTTGCATTTGCTGGTGATTAAAAGCTTCAATAGTTGGTCGCCATTGGCGCCAGGGATTGAATATTTAGTCGCCATTAGAAAAAATCTAGTCGCCAATGCGCCTAAAATGGTCGCACCGTACAGCACTGGGTTTGTCCACTTTGTGTGACATCATCTTGACCAGGAGAATGTCTCGTTTGATTCCTTTGTGAAACTATGCAAAATCTTTCAAATCACCTGCTTTATTGCCATTTAGTAGAAAGGGCTAGCAGGTTTATCATGCACCCCAGACTCTCCTAGATTGATAATAAGCATGCCATCCTAATCAGTTATATTTTAATTATCCTGATCCTACACATGGTATTTCCTGATCATGAATATCATACACATATGGATGGATGGTAATGATCTGTTGATTGGAATTGTTTTTAAGTTTTCTTCCCAGAATTGTATCAAATTCATGCAAAGTATTAACAATTAAACTCTTCATACTTTGATATATCTTGAGTCTGTGAGCAAATGGGCTATTCCATGTAAAATCCATACCCCCTATGGAATATTCAGCTAAAGTCTTCCACGGAAGGAGTATGCATTTCAAATAGAACAGACAAATGGGTAACTTCCATTTGAAATAGTCACTCCAGTTGTGAAAGACTAAGGGTAAAAGCATATACATGAGGAGTATGGGTTTCAAAATAATTATACTATTCGCCAAGGTCCTTCAGCGATGTCTGAATGCTCTTCCTGCATAAAAAGAACTAGGTCACATGTTGCTACACAGCTGGATCGATGATAATGACCTGATTCAATTGGCCAATCAGAACCCCACTACTGTGTTTACGCTATAACAGCACCAAATCTCAGACCGCTGAAGAACCTTGCTGCAAACTATAACCCTAGCTAATTCCATTCAATAAATGTACTCCCTCTGTGGAAGACTTTTCTTAAATCTTCCACAGGGTATGGCAGATTCCAAATGGAATAGCCATTTGTACCATTCTAAAGTTTGTTCGGTTTATATAAGGCAGAAATTATTCGTCTTTTGTTACTGCGCGTCAATCAGGTCCCAACTCACGCTCGCGTAAATTCATGTAAGCGTGCGCCAGTCACACATTACGCAACGAACAACTTGCGTAAGCATTGCGCCCAACTGCATGCATGCCATTCTATATCAATACACAGTGTTATGAGTCTTATATTTTCCGCCTTATATAAACCGAACAAACTTTAGCTTGCTCATTTCCAGCAAATATATGCATGAAACTGTTGGGAAAAAAATGTTTTTACAATGAATCTGATTTGATTGATTTCCATACTTACACTGTCCTGGTGTGTTGAAAGCAAAAGCAGTGATGGTACATGGTAGCAATGTGTGCATGGTAAAATGGTAGCAAGAAAAACAGCCATGAAAAAATGCAGAAAAAATAACAAAACATGTTAGGGTAAAATCAAAATATCATTAGTAAGTAAAATATTATTACAAGAAATTGTTATTAGGAATCGCAACATTTGTTACATTTATTTTTTGATCAATTCAAGAAATTGGTTTTTTGTTTTTGCTTCTGTTGTTGAACACAATGAATCACAACACAGATTTACAACAAACACACACATACACACACCAACAAAAACATACATCAATAAGAGCGCCTTAGAGCGGTATTATTATGTGCACAAGAAAGTGTAATTGCAGGTGTGTCTGGCAGTCTTCTTTTTCAAGGCAGAGGAGCAATTAATTGACATCAACAAAAGGGGGAGGGTAGTTTGTTGTAGCATGCAATTTGGAGTGCATATTAAACCACAAATATTACAATAAATGAAATTTTGAGGTAACAATAAAACTTGCTCAGAGTTTACAAAAATGTTAACTCCAAGTTATCAGCATATCACTGGAAAGAAGCTAAAAACTTTCTCTTAAAATTGGCTCTCATCTTTGAAACAGAAAGTGATCATATTTCTAAGGTACTATTCAGGGTTGAAAAGCCTCACCCCCCCATACTGTTTTGACTAAAAACAACAACTTTATAAAATCACATTGCCTCTGAAGTTACACAATTGAGACCTGTTCCCAAAAATGAGAGGAAACTTGCACATTTTTTATTTTGAGTTATAAGCTTTAAAATGATACACAACTTGTCTGGGCTGCTACCTCACATGGTCTTCAAAAGTAAATTATTTCCATGGCAAATTCTGTTGCTTTCTATTGTTTTCTGACTTGTACATATTAAACTCATATCTCCTTTTCTTCCCGGCAACTTTCCACTCATTTTGTGAGAACAGGTCTCTCATGGATTTGAAAAGCCTGCACTTCCTTGCTATCTCTCACAATACTTCAAGAAGTGAGCCCTCTAGCAAGTTAATTTGACAAAGATACAAAATCAATGTATGTAATAATAGTCTAAGCTAACTGGCTATTTTAACCAGTCATGAAACATTTCCAATTCATTGAACAGGAACTCTTATGATGAAATTGATAATGAAGTGAGCCCCCATGCAAACTTAGCTATTTCAGAATTACTAAAAGAATACCAAAACAAAAACTGCTGGCAAATTATCACCTTATATGTCTTATTTGACAAAAAAAATATTTTCATATATTTTTTAATTCATCTAGATCTCTGTGAGCACCAGAATAGCTTTTTCAGTTTCAATTTTAAAAGATTTTCAGATAAAACATTTGAACATGGGTGCAGGTGACCACATGTAAAATAAGATCAAAACAGCTAGCAAACAAACTGAAATTTGACGGCTTCTATACTTTTTTGCATAACAAGAGTACAAAAAAAAAAGCTGAACACCAAAAATCAGCTTAAATGTGAACTTTTATACATATGTTGAACAAGCTTCATTACCTGATGTGCTTTGATAATCAAACCAAAAAGTGCAATGAAAAGATTTTTTTAAATTCAAAATAATTTTCATCTTTAACATGTGAGCAAACTTCATTACCTTCGTGTGTTTAAATTGTGGAACAACCTAAAAGATTACCAGTAATGAAAGTCCTATAGATAAAAATAGTTCAGTTTCTTGGCTGGCTCCGTCCCTCTTTGCCAGAAACTGACATATTTTACAAATGTAATGCAAATTTTGACACCCCCCCCAAAAAAGCCAAAAAAAATTGTTTCATTTATAGGATGCCATCAATCTTTTGAGGTTGTATAATCAATGACAGACAGAAAAAATAAATAAACAAACAACAACCAACTTGCTGTCAAATCATAACATGTCAACAAACTTCATCATGTGACGTCTGTTTTGATTACCACAATCAGGTCGCTGAAGCTATGACCATGACACCAATGATAACCTCCATCCAGGTGCCATGTGTCATGATGTACATGGCATGGATATGCTTGACTGTGAACTTAGTATGAGACAGTGGGATTGTTTGTGACGCAGTATGAGCTGACTTGGCAAACGTATTGTACAAAAATGGGTCACTGCACGATGTGAAAATTATTATGCAATGACTTGGCAAAACATGGTTGTGTATAAAAAAAGAAAACTCTGAATGGATCTATCTTCAATTCATATTTTGTGATTTTAGTATCATTTATGTAACAAGCAAATGAGACCTGTTCCCAAAAAATGAATGAGAGGTCGCATGGGAAGAAAGGAGATATGGTTACTTGAACATGTCAAGAAACAACAGAAAACACAAGAATTCTTCTTTGAAATAATTACTTTTTGACGTCACACTACGATGATGAATAGCTATCATAAAACTGACTTAACCCCCAGAAAGTGCAGAGGTCTGGTTTATGCTTTCAGGTTAAAATTTTGGACAGGGAGTTTTGGTAAAAATGACAGGCACTTGTCAAATCCTAGCCAAGGCCCTGGTGAAACAGCCCTGGCAAGGTATATATCATTTTAAAGCTTTTGATCCAGTGATTTATGAGTCTGGCCATAACTCAAATATAAAGATTTGTAACTGTCCACTCATTTTGGGGGGGCAGGTCTCATATGTGCTAACTTCCTAGTGTTAACCCCTAGGCTATCAGCCTCTAATAACTACTTTGATTGGTTACAAAGAGGCATATATCATGTATTTAGCCAATCAGAGGTATGGTAAGAATAATCAGTTGGGCTGACAGGGGATAAAGCTGAAAACACCGAGATATCTAAAAGCTCTATTTTGATTGGTTACTCGGATGATTATGCCATGTATTTAACCAATCAGGGGCTCTGTAAGAAAGGCAGTAGTGCCCATGGGGTATAGTGGGATTATCAGTGATTTGCAAAAACCTGTACACACTCAAATTAATTAAAATCAAGATTTTTACATTTTTGGAAAAAGTGCAGGCTCTTGCAGGTTGATGCATTGCTTGTAGTTTCCAACATTTTTAGTGACAAATTTGTTATAGAAATTGCTAAAATCACAGGTTTTTTTCTTGTGTAAGAAATAGTTTAATAAATGCGTATATCACTTGTTGCTTGAGAAATTGTACAAAAAATTATACACCTGTACTGAGATGTCGATGCGTCTAATGCACTCCCCCCTTCTGGGCTTGTGCATTAGATGCATCAACATCTCAGTATGTGTGCATTATGTTGTACAAAAATTTGGGATAAGGCCCCCCCAAAAAAAATGTGTTTCCTGTAGCAGGTCCAAAAAGTCAAATGCAAAATGCAGTTTTTTATTTTTATTTTTTTTATATAATCCATGTCTTCAAATGAAAAAAAAACACATTTTTTGCTGCAAATTAGAATGGAAATTTAAAGTGGGTTTCTCCTGACACACACAAAAATTTTGCTTCATATTCAAGAATATTTTATGATCCCCTTTCAACCTGCAGATTAAAAAAGGTATTTAAAAAAATGTGTGATGTTGTCTCCAGTAGTTTTTCACTACGCTCGTTTGCTGTGTGATGTGTAAATGTTTACTCCAGTAGTGTTTTATATAATTTTTTCGATTTTTTCCAGTTTGGGTTTTTTTTTCTTTGTAAGTGAAAAAAAAAAAAAAAAAAAATTCTAATGCGCAAAATAAGCCATTAAAAACCTAATGCGCACACTACAGGAAACAAACTTGGTGTTTTTTTGCTTAATATTGCATTTAAATCTATAAATATGTGAACAGCACTCTTAAAAAAAATTTGAGACATATTTTTTTTCTTCAGGCTTAATAAATGACAGAATATGTTGTATATCCACAGAGCCCATGCACAAGTAAGACAAAATAAAACAATCCAACATTTTAGGTATTGACATAATTTTATCTCTATTTTGGTAATTTCAACTTTCAACCCCCAAAAAATTCTTCAAAAAAGGCTATTCAGCATTTTTCATACTTGTTTTGTCTTCTTGCATATATAAAAAATTTTCTAATCAAATCAAATACTTCTTTCACAGGATTTAGAGTTATTCTTGCATATATGCACAATTTTCAAATAAACAAAACTTCTTTGTAAATGTACTATTTTAGGAAGATATTATTGCTGAATTCACACAATAAGTCAAGCCAAGCATTGATCAATTCTTTTCAAATAATATAATTGCCAATCTTTGACCTGAAATTTTCTCATAAATGGACAACAAGGACAAGGACCAATCAAGAATCTCTGGTAGTTTAAAAAAATTCTTTGACAATTCCTTCGTATTGGATTATTATTTTTGGTGCTGAAGCTCCCGAGTAACAGAGCTTCACACTTCAATCTCTTTGATTTAAAAATCTATAGAAACAATTATTGAAAATATCTTCTGGCATTGCGATATTCCCTTACACTGTGAGTAATTGGATGTTCAGGATGATTTCTTTTCATAATTTACTGGGTCAAGTTCTGGTATCATCAGATCCAAATTAGGCAAATTATATATCCAACTGCAGTTTGTTTTTCAATCAGAGAATAAAGGCTGTTTGGGGCCTCTGTCATAGATGTGTCATCTCATTTAACACAAGCAATACCATTATTAAGTAGAACAACAAGGCTGAAGGCCAAGTTGTTTTATGCCAAGTAATAGTATCAAGTTTTCATATGCACAGCAGAGGTTACAAACAATACCTTTATTATTAAGGTGTATGATAATATAAATTCATTACCATATTCATTACATTAAGCACACATGGCCCAATAAGCACCCACTCAGGGATTTTTCAAATTGCAGAATGTTATACAATTAACTGCCCACCATTAAAAGTTTTGTTTTAAGCTTACCTATACACACTGTATGAATTAAAGCAAATGTAAAATGACTTACATAACGGCCCTGATTTGGTAAAATGATCTAACTTGAAATTTTAAATCGCTGTTTCGAGAAAAAGAACTTTTAAGTTTGAACACTTGACATTTTTCTTTTGAATAAAATAAATTATTAAACAGATCTAATGTCTTAGAAAATATAAAAATCTCATTATTTGGTGGCACGGGGGTGATTTGAGGATTTCACCAATGGAAAGAGCACCCTCACATTACCCAAGATATGGATTTATCTCAAAATGTCCTAATTTCAAGTTAGATCGTTTTACCAAATCAGGGCCGACTGGGTTTATTTTGCTAAACTTTTAACCCTTCGTAACTCAAGTAATCGTTCATAAGCTACGAATTACGAAATACTCTTTTACTTCCTGTAACTTTACGAAGAGTCCCTGTGGTGAATCCCTATTACTTACGAAGGATAGCGATTATAAGTCATTTGAGTGAAATGTATTTAACGATGCATCATAAGTTACTATTGATTTTGAGACTTACAAACCTTCGTAAAGTTGAGTGAAATTGACCCCTAGATGCTTAATGGAAGAAATAGAGTAATTAGAATTCTTTTAAGTACCAACCACAATGTTAGTAGAATTCAAGAAAACTGACAAAAAATCATTGCTAATTCTTTTAAACAAACTTGAATAAAAAAGCCCAAAAGAGATGTAAAATCAGCTCATCTTAAAAGATGCAGATTGTCTACAGCATCTGTGTTGCATTTACTTACCATTACATCCATTAGAACAGGCTCAATGCCAAAAAATGGCCGCATAGGGCCTTGTCGTATCTCAGCATTTTGATCCGACGGACGTGGTGTGATCACTATGCCTCCAGTTTCTATGGATATTATGTGGACAAGACAGACAGACACACAGACAGACAAAAAGGAGAAAATGAGAAGTGTTAGAGATTTATTCTATGCTTCACCAAATAGTTCTTAGCACATGTAACCACTAACAACTCATTATACACAAAACTGTTTCTGTACGGTTTGGTCACATTTAGGTTTGAATTTAAACTACACATGTAAACAATTTTTTATTTGACAAAAGTTATGTAACAGGGAAAGTGTTGGATGACAGTTGTCTGAATTTTTTCCACAGATATTCATAATTTATAATTGGATTCCAACCATTGTTTATCTTTCACTTCCTACAGCTCAACAGGTTTACCTATGACTACATATTTCCAGTTTGCTTGAGTTACTTGATACAAGTGAGTTTTATTTTGCATTTTCTTTAAATAATGGTCTTGAACAGTTGGACCCATATGTCACAATCATTAACAATAGGAAATTTAACAAATAATAACAATAACAAGTATTTTGACATATTGAATTGCATTGTGAATAATATAATTAAAAATAGCCCCTTACAGTTACTTGTGATAACACTGAAGACAAGTTAATCACTGTGTGAACTTAATTGACTATCAACAATTGTGTAATATGTTGAGTAAGTTATTCATGGTTTAATTTGAATGGTAAAGAAATTATTTACACACACACCCAACGCACCCCCATACAGATATTAATGCTTACATACACACACAATAGAAGGTACTGCATTTTCAAAATAGTCCTCATTAAGACTGTATATGTTCTAGTGCCCTGCGGGCATCCCGAAACCAGGTCAGGGATCCATCTTTCACTTTACTGGTCCAGTCTGGTTTGGGGACATATGATTGGGTCGGGCCACTTTACATTCGGGCCGCGGAAATAATTTGAAGCAAGAAAAAAATTAATGTAACATTTCAGAAAACTTTAGAATTTTGCAAAGTTTCATCCATTTAAAATACTCCTCGCATTATCTTCAACTCCAAATTAAACTGAATCTGATGATTCATGCCAGAAGTTCATAGACTCACTTTACCTGGTAATTGATCAAAAGAGACAGTTAGGACAAGAAAAAACATGCAGGTCAGTACATCCAGTTTGCCTAAAAATGTTCAGGTCGAGCCTGGTCCGTGATCAGGGTAAAACAAAATCATGTTCTGCAGAGCCCTAGTGTGTTCAGCACACTGTCTTTGATCAAATAGAACATGACTGTGTGTGAGTTTCTAATACTTCCAGGTATACATGCCCTCATATGTACTTTACACTACATAGTACTTCTGAAGACATAATGTAATGTCTTCAGTCACCAGTCATAGGTCCTCAGAAAAATGGTGTGCTTTCAAGTTTTTAAACTTGAAAGCTTTAAAAAACATTCTGTTTAGAATGTTTTGCATTAACATTTTGATACCCTTATAACCCAACATTTAAATGTTTTCTGTAAAACATTTTGTGTTTGCTGGGGGTCACTACTGCAAGTAAAATTTTTTAATTTAAATTTTTTTTTAAAGTAGTGCCTGTCTGGTGGGTGACCATTTCATGGAATTCTTCATACCCTTGAGGCTCAAGCAACTAATGACACAACATGACTCCTAAAAGGTTTAGCAAACTTTAACAATCATGCTGGCATCAGTTCTCATCCATTGATGCGTACAACAGACAGACAAACACAACACTTACTGCTTTTGTCTTCTATTGTTTTCACTCCCATGTACATTACTCTGCACATAATTACTTGCTTGCTCTAAAAAGTACCTTTTTCCCTCGCAATGTTTGTTTTGGGAAGTTAATGCTTCTTTCATTCAAGATGTTCCATGCAGGAACGTGAGAATATATTTCATATCAACTTTCCAATAAGATGTATTCAAGTTTGGAAGTTGAACACAATAGTAATTTTTCAATAGGGTCTATCGGTCTCATTCACACCATTAAAAATCAAATCCTTTTATATTTAATAAAATTTATGAAATTGGGTTACAATACATTGAAATTAGTCGGTCTTTCAGCAAAAAAACCTCTACATCTTAACTTCTTTTCTGTTCTGTTTTCCCTCTTTTGGGGTTCGTAAGACACACAGTAAGTCCTTGAGGGCTGAATCTGGCCTTACCAATTGAGAACCACTGCTGTCGATCTATAGTTACATAGCAATGTGTAGACCTAATAATAATTAATTCCATGCATTTTGATCAAAATAATAGAGCACCCCACAAACTACCAACAGTACAAACAAAATCTATTTCACACATGAAAATTCATAAAATTTATTAATACACCACAAAAAGAAAGTCCACACTTTTTTGAGGGGTCATGAATGATATTAGACATAATAATAAATTTGCAGGAAGTTTTGGTTAGCTAGAGTTTAGGAATGTTAACAAGTTTGTGATAAATATAGTTTGTTCAAATCTTGGTCAAAGATGAAAAACATTTCTCCCTTGACCTACATGAGGGAGAAGATAAATTACCATGCAAGTTTGAACTTGCACATCGCACCAATTTCGTAAAATCAATAAAAATCAAGGATTTCAAATTCCTGCGACACAGGTGAGGTATCAACTGCAGTTAAAAATGCTTCATGTGATTCTATAAAAGCTGGTATTGCTTTAAATCAATCCTACTAAAAATTACGACCCCTCAAAGAAGGGAGGACTTTCTTTTTGTTAAGTGTTTATTACCAATGATTGAATTCATGATCAACTGCGGAAAAGAATGCAAGGTCACACTCAAAAAGTGCTTGCTTTTCAATTTGTGACAAAAGATCTTTAAATCTAATGATACAGTTCTCTTCACATATGTGATGCGATCAAGCCAAATCAGTCGGAACTCGGAAATATTGATTTTGAGATATCGCCAAACAAAGGAAACTTTTCCTTTTCTTTTCTCTTGTTTTGGAAACTCTTTAATTGCTCATATCTTTGGAACTGGTTGTTCAATTTCAATGGGGTTTTCTGCAAAATCTAGCTTTGTAAATGCTTTTTACTATCCTATAGGAAACTGAAAATTTTTTATTTCCGAGTTCCGACTGATTTTGCTTGATCGCATCACATATTACCTACATAAAAATCAGGTGATTGCTGATGAAACTTGTCAAAAGTCATTAGTATGTAAATAGCTATCCATGTGGCACTTGTATGAAGCAAAGGGTATTCATGACAGTTTACCACATAGGTGAAGGTTTCACAACAAACTTCAAGATTTCAAACCTTTCTAAATCTTACTAAACTCACTCAGTGACAACCAGAAAAATGTCTTGAGAATACATGCTTTTTCTTCTTCTTAATGAAAATATACATACTTATGATGCTCAAACCAGCTAACCTTTATATTGCATGATATTGCCAAAAAAATCATTGGATGCACTAACAAACTCTACATGTTGTTTGACACAACAATTTATTTTCTCATTTGTATTTAGGGGAACTGTGATATTGTTTTTAATGTTAAGAAACGTGCTGTTGGATACTGTTTATCCACAAAAATATTGTGTAGTAAATTTCATATTTATTTAGTGACCTGAGCTTTAAAAATTCCACTGCAATTGGAAGCCCAGGTCAATAACTAAAATAAACAAAAATATCAAACACTTACACTTAATTTTTTATTATTATTTCAAACCATGTGAAACTCTTGAAATTATACAAATAATGTCTGCAAGAAGAATGTTATTGTTTGCTTGCTTTTCTACACATTAATTCTTTGCTTGATAAAGAATAAAATAATATGTCTGTATTTTCTTTTCCACTTTGTGAGTAGCCAAAGCAACCGACAGATCATGACTCCCAAAGTCCCTATTGTCCAATCAATAAACTGACCTTGTCTTTGATCATCTGCATCCAATGGATACAATGCCCTGTAAGCTACTGTGTAATCAGTTTGCTGGGGCATGATGATGACATGTTAAGTTAACCCTAACCCCCTCAGGGCTTTTTTCGCGACGGGAAGGGAAAGAAGGAAGGAATAAAGAGAGAAAAGAAAGAAGTTGTTTGCTCTGGGTGGGATTTGAACCCGAGACCCCTCGCATGCCAAGCACTGGGTCGGCGACACCTTGCCACAGGTCTTGGGCTTCGCTGGCCAGCGAAACTGTGCCTATATATCACTTAGGGCGATTGCGTCATCACACCACGTGGGATGCACGCACAAACAGCGCATATATCAAGTAGTATTTTGTAGTACTTGGTCCTGTTAGGGTTAAGAAATTAACAGAACTGTCCCAGTCCTCATAACTCAATTTCCCTACACAATTTTAAATTCATTTTAAACCAAGTACTATCTTTACTTGCTCAAAATTGTCCAGTATGTGGAATTTAGTAAAAACTATACTGTAACCATAAATTGATTTCTTCATTAGTTAAAATGTGCCTTGTATCCAACTTTCTCCCCAAACTGTACAATGTTTAAATCGGTATGAAACCTGCACTTTGTGTGGTAAATTCCATTGATACATTTGTCACGTAAGCCACACGGAAACAGGACTATGTTCCTTCACTTTACAGTAAACAACATACAATGTAAATTTGTGTAACAAATCATTCAGTGACAATACAAAAATATAGGTCATGGTAATCAAAATTGCTTGTTCATTATTTCCTCATTATCTTACAAAGTGCTACTGCTTGTTATGTCAAGTAAAAATGCATTAAAAGACAATAACAACAATTGTATTTTTGTCATTATCACTTGGGCCAAAATTTAACATGATAATCTCTCAAGCATAAAGATATTAACCCCATGGAAACTACCTGCCAATGAATCAGCATCTACAAACTATTTTGATTGGTTAAAAAGAGGGCTATATCATGTACTGAGCCAATCAGAGATGCGGTAAGAATGGTCATTACAGCTAAAGGGATGGTAAAAGCTCTATTATGATTGGTTACTCAGGTGAGTATATCATGTAATGAACCAATCAGAGGCTCTGTAAAAAGGCAGTAGTGATGGTGTTAATGGTGTCATGGATCAGCAAATTTAGCATAACAAATTTCTTATTCAATGTCATCAGTGACAATCATGGACCTAATCAATTGTAACAAATTTCAACTTACCAAAAGTACACATTACATATTAGCACATTCTATTGTTAACTTGATTTTCAATTTGGCTGGGCAATGTTATCAACTAGTACAATATCCAGACAACTTGTACCCAGCCAACACTGAGAAGTAACTCAGTTTATGTAACTTATTGTGTTTTTTTGAAATTTGCACCTGTAAAAGGTAGAGTTGGGCAACCTTTTTAACTCAACTCAGCAGTCCAGAAACAGGGCCAGAAATAACTAATGAAATATTCCACTGGCTGCAAATCTAGATTTTGTTAGAGCCACAGAATAAAACACCAGATGTGAAAAGGTGTGGTCTAAAACATGCCATTTAGTCCTACTATGTAGCATATTGTAGGGCGAATTGGGTGGCATAAGGGAAATCAGATTTAGACTAACCATGTGTGCAAGGTGATATTTACAACTCATTTTACTCTCATGTCATTTTCCTATGAAATAAGAAATAGCAATCTGTGGCTTTAAATATTGGGGCATTTGATATTAGGACAAGCAAGCAAAGTGAGGTGCAGATCTCGAACCCCATTTTATAGAGTTTGGGTTTTTAGTGGACCGCATAGCGGGACCACCCTATGATAGTGTATGTTACTAGGTTACTTACTATCTGACAAACCTTTTGGTCTTAAATGGGCATATCTCGAAATGCCACAAAGGTATAAGCACCCAAGTAGTGTCAAATGAAGGAGAAAAATGTAAGAAATACAATAACACATAATCTACTCCTAATACTTTTAAAATTCTGTCCCCTCCCATGCCAATAGATGCAAGTGATTCGTATATGGGGAAGTTTTAACTTAAAAGTCCTTCTGGACCATATGCTTTGTATTTGAACTTGTGCCAACTACGACTGACCAGTCTTTGCTGCCACAATCCTTATGCAGTGCTGTGATATTTAATACCCAACTCTGGTTGGCAAAAGTTTAACGCTAAGAGTTGCTGTTACCATCGTACTGTTCGTTTGAACATTTCTTTTTTACATTCTATGGTTTGAAGAATTAGGAAATGGGTAAACATTTAATTTATATTAATCAAGTTAATTAATATTAATTCTATTAATTTTACTAATTACTTCAATTTTAAATGAATAATTAAAAGACTTAAGAATACAATTAAATTAAAAATAGGGGTCTAACTCCTAAAAGTGAAGTGTCCACCAGTTTGCCGTCCAATAACCGCTCTAGTTTGGCTTTTTGAAGCCATTTCCTATCATTTTGTGGCAAAAATGGCAGAACGTTTGACATATTTGTCAGTATCACTTTTTCAAATAAAGACTCTATGTCATTGTCAAACTGACTTATCTGATTTGATGGACATGTTATTTATGATTTATTTCTTGTTCCTACGCACAATTCAATATGGAAAGATTCTCTAAAAATTACTTTCCTAAACGTGGCATTTGCACGCCACACAGAAACAATAGCTTCCTATGAACGATTTGTTGACATCTAGTCTCTGATTTGTATTCATTCCAATACAGAAATATGTATTACCATAATGCTTCATTTAACATTGTATTTTCCTGAAGATCTGTTTGTTTACAAGACCCACCAAATGTCAACAAGCCAGTGATTCTGTTGCAAGCATGTTGCTATGGACTTGTAAACCAAATGACCAGTTTGGTAAATTGCCAAGGAGTTTCCTTGCTAAGTGTGATTGCGAAATTTGAATGACGCCATGTGTCCACCATATATTGACAAATGACATCTTTGTAAATATGTGTGCATGATTATGAAAACAATGGCACACTTCCTACTGTCTTTAATCTACTCAATGCATAATGCCAAAAAAGTCTATTCACAAGAAATTCATGCTCAACTTTTGCAAATGTCTCATTTCTATCTAAAATGTAACAGACACATTTATAGAATGCTATGGCAAGATATGATATGGCTTTATTCATCGGAGCACGTGTGGCCGAGTGGATAAGGCGCCCGACTCATAATACATAGGTTGTGAGTTCGAGCCCCGCTCGTGCCAACGTGTTGTGTCCTTGGGCAAGGCACTTTATCCTCATTGCCTACTGGGGGATGGGGTTGGGTTCGATTGGATGTTTGTATAGTTGTTTGTTGCAATGTTGCAATATTGGCGCTGATTAAGCTGCTGCCTGCAAATTGCATTGTGTCTGTTTAGTTGTGTTTAATGTACAATTCTAGCAATTTGACTTGCGGGTCACCATTAGAGTTTGAAATAAAACCTTCCTTTTAAATGTCTTTATCTAAATTAAATTAAATTATTGATCGTAAGGAAATTATGTAATGAATAAAAAGTTACTTCAAAGAGTACTACCTGTCTATAAGAACCTGACAACTTGATTTCTTCAAGAAATAGCAATAACAGAATATTTTGATCAAACATGGGATATTTTAGTAGGAACACTATCCAGACATTGTGTAAAAAGAGTTTTCCTCCAACCTGCTTATTTGCTTATATTTGGCAATTATATGCATTTGATTAATATCGATAAACATTATTTTCTGTGTAGGGTATAGGTGGAAATACAGATAAAATAATCTTTTTCTTATATCATTGTTTCACAATTCTACCAAGAACTTATGGGATAATTGTAAGCCGTGCTCCCCCCGCCCCCAAATTTTTCAGGTATAAAATGGGGACAGCAAAGAGTAAAGTATAATTAAAATGATTAAATGATTCCTGGGAACCAAGGGAAAACAGTGCCAGTGCATTGATTGGTCACCCCAGGTTAAATAAGAAATAAATAAAAATGGGACAAAAATTGACAAATGGGTACGAAAATCTGGCTTTTTAAGATTATCAATTATTTTCCAAAGTTCCCAATTTTCTCACCTGTTTGCCACCATGTATCCACAAGACTGCACCTTTTCTCTCCTACAAGGTCATTGTACCATACCCAGGCTTCATGGTTCAGTGGCTCACCAACTGTAGGTACACATAAATAATAGTGATAGAAAGATATTCATTACACAGTATAGAGATAAAGAAAGACCAAACTATAGGCCATTATCTAACTGATAATCAATCTAGGTGACGAGTTGCAAGAAAAAGATAAATGTCAAGAAAAGTTGAACTTTGTCTTTCAGCCAAAGAAATTGGTTGACAACAAATTTGTCTAAATATTAAGATCAAATTGTGTACTTGTGATCTGATCTGACTTGGAAGGTTTCTCAAATATTGGAAGTCCTAGCTTCTGTTCTTGATGTTTTTATCACTATTTATCATTACATTATTATTTTTATTTATTTATTTATTTATTTATAACATTCGGCCGAAGCCAGGCTAAGCCCAATAGTGCAGAGAGGCTACTAAATTTAAGGGATGCCATCTGGATATGACGGGACAGGGATATTATTATTATATTATCATTACATTTCCCTGTTATCTAAAACACTACTCGGCTATTCCATTTAACATCCACACAACCTCTGTCAAAGATTTTGGAAATATCTTCCACAGGAGGAGTGTGGATTTGAAATGGAATGAACACATTACAGTTTTTGTCAGAAAAGAACGGCAGTTGTTTACATTTTGAGAGCGTGCAGAGCGTAAACACAGAAGTGGGGCTCTGATTGGCTGAATCAATCGTCTGACAATCATAGCAACAGAACGATTATCTGATTGGCCGATTATGCGTCCAAACATTGGTCGACACAGATCGGCAACTTTGAAAGACACACAAAGCTCTGCGACTGCGCATGTCGCTCATTAACAGGGCGCTCGCATCAATCTGAGCTCCATTTGAATTTCATACACCCTCTGAGAAAGATTCAAACCGAATCTTCCACAGAAGGAGGGTGAGTTTCCAATACAGTTGGTTAATGTGCTAATTCCATTTGAAATTCAAACAGCACTTACAAATCCAAAGGTAAATTCTAGCCGGTATGGTGGCGCTGATCACCACAAAAAAAGGGCATGCAAAGCAGCAACCCTCCCCTGGACTAAGTCATGCCCGAGTCCCCTTGAACACAAGCTGAAACGTGGGCGCCTGCTATGTTTTTAACTTTGCAAATCTTTGAGGGGCAGAAATAACACATTGTCAGATTCTCTTATTAGTATGACCCCCTGCCAA
The DNA here is from genome assembly GCF_039555335.1 of Amphiura filiformis. Taxonomy (NCBI): domain Eukaryota; kingdom Metazoa; phylum Echinodermata; class Ophiuroidea; order Amphilepidida; family Amphiuridae; genus Amphiura; species Amphiura filiformis. Next base: position 35,553,155 of record NC_092632.1, read on the forward strand.
TGTACACAAATCACCCTGGGTGTCTCCCGTAAACCATGGAGTAGATAGCCAACACATGCGGCATCCTTGCGAAAATCACCCTGTAGGGGTGTGAGAGGCCTCAGACAAAAAAAGAGGAAAATCACTAAAAAAGCTGAAAAACAGCGTAAAAATAGGGTGAAAACATCAAATATGGGCTGAAAATAAAAGAAAACACGTAAAGTTTGGCAATAAAAAAGAGCTGAAATCGGCTTAAAAGCTGAACTCTCACACCAATGCACCCTGCAGTGTTAGGGTTCAATATTGGAGTCCATATCTTTTTTTGATATACATGTTTGTTTATTTCTCATAATACTATATAACTTTCAATAGCTGGGGTCACATTCTTTATTAGTTTTGGTTTGTTGGCGACTGACAATGGGGTTAGAGACTAATAAATTGAATTTATTCAAACCCATTCCAATCCAATCTCAACAGACAGACAGGGTCTGATTAAAGCGCACAAATCATTTGAAAAAAAAATCAAATGCATAAATAAAGTTCAAACTTTTGTCCCATTGAGTTCTCCTTAATGCCTTAATATGCAAAATAATGCAATAGTGCATTTTGAAAGAGAAATAAATACTTACCGCAGCCAAGTGTCTTTAGCGTTGATCTGTCATAATTAGTGACATATGAGTCGTCTGATTTCAGTAGGAGTCTAAGAGCAGTTGGTGCTAGGTATAACTGGTTTACTTTCAATCTCTCCACCATCTCCCAATAACGACCTGTGCAAAATGATTACCCAGCAAAATTTACTTAAAATTGCAAGCAATATGCCTTAAATATCTGATTGCTTTCCATTTCAGCATAAACATAATGAGTTATGTACAATAATAAAATCAATAACATCTAAAAACAACAATAATAATAATAACGCAAAACAGAAATAAACAAGTTCGTTTCTGGTATGGCGCATAGTTTATAAACACTACTCGACAAAATTAAAGACTCACAACTTATTTATTAGCATTTTTCTAAATCAGATGAGTGTCATTTCATTCAGTAATGTTTCAGGCAACAGCAGAACATTTGCACTACCGAACTGAAGTCTCATGACACTGAAAAACACCTTGGTTAGCACCATACAAACAAAGAAGAAAGAAGGTAAAATCAAGATTGTCAGACTCTGATCCTTTAATTTTTTAAGTAGATTGGATTTAGATATTCTAGTTTGATCTCTTAGAACATGCTGATACAAAGTTCTACAGATTTGATTTAGCTAAGTTGTAATCACATTATGCATCTAGTCTACCTGACTATAATTATTCCACTTTGCCAATTAAACAAGTAACAACAGTTCACTCTTTTGGCCAATTAAATAAAAAAGACCATCAAAGACCCACATGTGTCTGATTTTGTGCATAGAACATTTTGAATCACTCTCCACCAGGAGTCACATGTAGCTTCCAACCTATGTAGTGTTGTCTGCAATAATTCAGTTTTTAAATTTGTGAAAATTGGGGTAGTTTATGATCAAATTAAGTTTGAAAGCTTGGTATTGCTTCATTTTCTACTGACCTGAATATGTGTTACAAGTCTTTTTTTTCTTTTAATTGCACCACCCTCTTTTCTTATATTTCAACTGAGTACATAATAATCTGTTGCATCACCAGCAAGGCACTTAACTTAAACCCCTTGCCTCATTTCACTATTACAATGATATTTTTATCAAATGGACCCTAAATTGACCCTTGAGGAACACACCTGGATCTGGATAAGTTGGAGTGCTTTCAAACAGCACTGTGGTAGCACCATTTGCAAGTGGACCATAGACTACATAGCTGTGCCCTGTAATCCAGCCGATATCAGCAACACATGCATGGACATCACCAGGACAGTAGTCAAACACAAACTGTTGATAAAAGAACGCAAATATTATTTTAGATGCAAAATCTAGTCAAAAGACAATTTATGGCTGTCACACTTGTTTGTCACCAGACATGCCTTAAATAGATAATGCTGTCACTCTTCACTGCACTCTGTCACAGTTGACTACATCCAAGGTTGTGGTGCCATGGTGCACCAGACACAGTTTATTCTTGACCAATACACTTCTAGTGCCCGTTTCTATTCATCGTTATGTATTCTTCTCCCGTGCATTATTTTCGCGAACTACCCTTCACAGCCCAAATTATATAAACCTGCACGCTAAACAATGCATTATCTAAAACCTGCACGCTAAACAATAGATTCTAGATAATACGTGCACGCTCAAATACTAGAAATACTACTTTCACATAACCATAAAGTAGAGTTAGGTGGCGCTTTAGACACAGAGATCACATAACTATATAATTGTCTGTTCGATATATATACCAACAAAAAGTACAAATATACATTCTGTGGTGTTAAAATGGTATAGTTACAAACGGTGTTCTATAATAGTGTACAATTACCGAATAAGGTGCAACTCGCTAGACTTGAGTCCAGTCCTCAAGCACGGAGTTTAGGATTAGGGTTGGGATAGGGCAGTCTTGTAATAAGACTAGTAGAGTTGCACCCTTGCAAATATCATTGTCATAAATTATGATTAATGACCTCAAATAAATCAAACATCAAATGAGAATAATCGAGCTTCTATTAATTAAAAGGGCCAAAAACAGGTGGATCATAATTATACAAGATGACACCATTGCAAAATATTCAGCATTTTACAAATGAAATACATGTAGGCCTATATCTAAAATAACATAGCCGGGCCCGGGAAACACACACTAGCGCATAATATCATGATCATGCTTTATAATACCATAGGCCTTCAAACACATGTGTTTGAAGGCCTATGATAATACTGAACAAATTGTTAAATCCCAATGTCGTGTGTTTTAATATAAGTAGTTCAAATTATAGAGCTATAAAGTCCAGTTGATATTCACCGTAGTACTAGTCTGACATCTAAATCGATCGTTTCCAACTGGTTCAGTGCTCTCTGTGTTCGAAACCACAATATTAAATGATCACAACATAAAGTCAAGTCAATTAAACCATGCGTGAATAAGTTACCTAAGTATGACGTATGGCGCAATCGATACCATTGATTACAGTGATTGATTTTCTTTACCAGTTAAATGCTACGTAGCTGGTCAATGTCCTGACGGTGTTTTTAAAATGTAAGATATTTTCCCTAATATTAAAACTAATATAATGAATGCAGCAATTAATATTGCCTATTGTTTTAATAGGCCTACACTCAAAGTGTATGACGGATAATGTATCGTGCAAATGCATTCGTCAAGATAATTGCACTTGCCATGGAGTTATTGCATTTAGCTTTCAAGCCGATCGGCTCTCAAGCTAAATGCAATAACTCCACGGCGCGTGCGATTATCTTGACGAATGCATTGCACTCAGTTCATTATCCTTATCATAATGGTCTAAACAGCTGACCATATAAACACGCTAATATGGTCAAATGAAGAGGTCACATACAAAAATTGATATATCCATTTTTCTCAATTTGAGATATTGGCAAATATAAATGGTTAAATATAAAGAAATAACAAGAAAATATGTGCAACTTTGATCAAAGCCAGCATTATAGACCCTATTGAATACTTCGTCACTCGTCCTCATTTAAATAAAATTCTGTCCACCATAAGGTACCACAGGGCATTTCGCAAACGATAATACAATAAAACATGTGATAGGTATGAATGGTTTTGGAATCGAACTAGACACCTGTCCCTCTGTCACTTAAAACTTAGAACCAACGTGGCAGCCATTTCAATTGTTATACCCTTCCGCTTGAGTTTATTCGATACGCTCTATAGGGCATTATCTAAAAAGTTTGCAAATGGTGTTTATCACATTGAACTCTGAACTTTGCAAATGTATTGCAGACAGTTTTGATTATTTTGATAATTTTCAATCTGTTATCTGATTTTCATGATAGTTCTTTCACATCTACCTCCCTGAGTATTAAGGTTCAGTCATAAATTCATGTGTAAAACCAGCCTATAGCATATACCCAGCAGAGACACAAGATAACCTGTTTAACTGGCCAATAGACCTGGAATTATAATGAACAGCTATCCTCAAAACTGGCCATATGTGTAGCAGCACCATATAGCATCATTAGCATGTATTCAGTATGGACATGATAGGGCCACTTTAGCTGGCCAATATACATCTAAGGTATGTAACAAGTCCTCAACATACAAAACTTACCCTATGTGTAAGAGCAGCATATAGTGTATACCCAGCATGGACATGAGAGAGACCCTTAGGTTGGCCAGTAGACCCCGAGGTATATAACATAAATAGTAAGTCCTCGGCATTCATCACTTCAGGAATGCATTCAGTGGACTCCTTAGCCATCTCCTGTAGAATGTAACATAAATTTACATGGAATGTAACATAAATTTACATCATTTAAAAAAATCATCTTTAAGCAGCATACAACATTATCAAGCATTTTCAAGTGTACACAGTGAAAGTGAAAATTTTCCCCGGACATTACTTATCACACTTAACACATTTACCAATGGAAAAAGGCATAAATATGTTCTTTTGTATACAGGTCTAATGTAAAAAAACTCAAAATCATAAATTTTAAAACAAGTAAAATCGGTAAAGCACAAAAATTATATGCACGAAAATTTAAATTTTTAATTAAGAGTTGTAATGTCAAAATGGTTCACTTCTTGTGACACTTCCAACACACATCAGTAAACACTGGAATTCAAAACAATACTTCTCATTATACAGTCATGAGACTGCACTTTCATAAAAAAAAGCCTAAAGAAACTGAAAATGCGCATGAAATTTGGGGAAAAGTACCAAGAACAGGCAGAAATTAAATAAAGTTGTGGAAATTTCGACTAAAAAACCCCTGATATTCAGGTTTAAAACTGAAAATTCTCATAATTACTACAATATCAAAAGACATGATAAAGCCAGCCTAACAAATGCACTGACTTCTAAAATTATTGTTTGGCCTGATCATATCTCTGTGATTTAAATCAGCTATTCCATTTGAATCTGCCATACCCCTGTGGAAGATTTTATGAAACATCTTCCACAAAGGGTTTTTTTCAAATGGAATTGCCCAGGGATAATTATTTTCAAAACCATACTCCCCCTGTATAAGGCTTTACCTACATCTTCCACAACTGGAGCGAGTCTTTCAAATAGAAGTTACCCAATTGTCTATTTTATGTGAAACCCATACTCCTTCTGTGGTAGACTTTAGCTGAAGCTTCCACTGGGGGAGTGTGGATTTCAAATGGAATATCCAAATGTTACATTGTCTTAAATTATTGCCAGGTTCTAAATCAATTAATCCCAGCAGAAATTCAAGTATAACATACTGCCCTACAAAATTCCAAACGTACCTCTTCCAGTGGTATATCTTTATCTGTTGTTGACACTTTATTTCCTGTCCTCTGCGTTACAAAGACCCTCTTGACTCCAGGACATTCGGCAACAGCAGCATCTACAGTTGCTTTCAGCTCGATGATCTTGCCGCCTCTCAAAGCCTGATCTGAGGTGATTATTGTTTCTGCTCCAGCTGGGAAAAATTGATAAACATGCAAATTATATGATAATTGTTAAAAAGTCCATTCAGAGATTTTGCTTGACCACCAGAATGCCCTAAAATTGATCAAGGTTCCACTTTGCCGGGCCACTTTGGCAATTCTTAAACAAGCATGCATTTGTTAATAATTTGACAGAACATAAATACTTAAGGTAGTCAAATTCAAAACCCATATTTGAAACTGGAAAACATAAAAGTACACTTTCTCTTTTTCCCTCATTACATGTAACGCTGCAAACCACAAACTAAAATCTTTAACTCTGCAAAGAGAAGGGATGGGACAGGATGAGACCATTTATACCATGTTTACAAACTCAACTCCTCCAGCCACTATTATGGGGAGTGAAGTAGTAGTAAATGACCCACCTCATCCCATTACTCCCCATGTAAACCTCAACCTACCATCTCTGACTCTGCTACCAAGGGCCTGTGCACTGAATCCAGCAAAGACAACATTGTGTATAGCTCCAATACGTGCACATGCCTGCATTGCGGCTACTGCTGTAGGTGAGTTTGGTAGGTAGATGGCCACCCGGTCTCCCTTCTTCACTCCGTGGCGTCTAAGTGTGTTTGCCATTCGATTGGTAAGTTCATACAGTTCCCTAGTGAAGAATCATATTAGATAGAAAGTTTATTGTGTTATTAATCTCTTGAAAACTGCAAAGTTTATCAGTTTCATTACCTAAGGACCCCCCCCCCCCCCAAAAAAAAGAAGTTTGCCTTAGCTTCCGGCATACATTTTAGCGTATTACTTTATGATTTTGAGGTATTTTTGGTGTTTGTTTTTTTTGTTCTTTTACTCATCGGAAAAACAGCAACAAAATAACAGGCTTTTGCAACCAGAAGCATTGTATATGCAACATTTGACCTATTTTTTCCTGATACTAATATCTGCAGAAAACCTTTGTTTTTGCTTAATCATATCTTGTATGAGAAATCATTACAAGTCCTCCTCTTGCAATTGTCTTAGTAAGTGGTTAAAACTGATCCACACAAGCTCTTGCATTGAGCCATTTTTTAACACTAACAAAACTTGAATTTTGAAGACAGCACCTTGGGTCACAAATCCTCATATTAACCTGTTACATGTTATGATAAAATGCAACTATGCTTCTTCTGATTATCTTTTAATCAAAGAGAGATTTTGTAATGATTCATTTATGTTAGCAAAATACATAACTAAGGCCAGAAAAAAAATTGTTTGATCCCTTCCAAAAGGTAGGGTCGGGTGGTCTGATTGTTTTTAAAGGTCATAGCCAATCTGATTTTTTTAAAGGTCATAGGCAAAACATGTTTACCTATTTAGCTTAACAAATTGCCCAGATAGGTGTGCATTGGGATATTTCTCTACTGTATACCACTTTATTCATATTTAGAAAAGTTTAGAAGTGTGAAGAAACTGTTTTTAAAAACCTTTTCCGACATCAAAAATTACAAACAATTATGTCAAAAAAAAAAAGCCTTTCCAAATTTTCCAGATTAGGGCGGTTGAATGTGGACAATCAAACAATTTTTTTTGTCCAAACAGTAAAATAATCAAGTGTGATTTTTACATTTTCGCCATTCATGCATGATTTATTTTACATAAAAGTTTTAAAAAAGTATCAAGGCTGTAACTGGCCCCCGGGATCGCTGGAACTGGTCAGTAAACATAGCAAAAATCTCACACAATTTCTTACAATTATGCAATGGTACAGCGACTCTTACTGTATACCTGACCCTGAAAGCTTTTGACATGGTCTGACTCACTATGATCAAGCATTTTATTTTATATAGATGACATCTGACTTCTTCCTCTAAATGTCATGGGTGTTGGTCTCAAATAGGAGATATATATGACAATCCAATTATTAAGTTTAGTTACAATAATTTGGTTCACAAGTTTTTGTGCATGAGGCATTTTGTAAAGGTGGGAAGGTGCAAATAAGATCTTTCCTCCAATAAAAACCAAAAACATTGATTGTTCATGCAAATTTTGCAGAAATTTCATGATTTTTGCCCCCCTGAAATTCATATTCTAGTAGGTCAGAAGGAAAGTCGACCAATGGTGATTTAGGGAGCATTTTGATGGTCCCATGTTTTGTACATACTTGTAGGTAACTCGTTGTTCTTGTTTAGGCTCATCTTTCTCCCAGATCAGTGCTACTTTTTCCGGGGATGCTTCCTTGTGACGGTCTATACAATTAACTGTAAAAGAAGAAGAAAAAATATTGGAAATTAATTTCTTTGTTTTCTGTATTGCCATTTTCTTTTAATAAATGCATATGTGGCAATATTAAAAGCATGAAAAAGGCAAACAACTATGACACAACTTCTTCTGATGAGTGTTTGCTGGGGTTTTTTTTGGGGGGGGGGGTTGTCTTTTGTGATAGTTTTCTCACCATCTAAGCATAAACAGATAACAATTGTAACTAGTCTGAAATCTGGGGTGCATTTTTGGTTCTACTTCACAAGATGACGTCACTACATAGAGACCCTATGCTGTAAGATTGACATGTTGATGAAATTTACATAGTTTTTAATTTACCATTGTGAAAAACCGAGCCCCTCACTTACCAAAAAAATATTGGTTATTGGTAGACGATATCATAAACATTAAGCAAATTGGTGTTTTGAATGAACTAGGGAGTTTTAACCATGACAAAATGACAAAGTCCTCTGTACCCTAAAGAACATAAACGAATAGAAACTTGATTATGTGTTGTGCACCAAAAAGGTAGTGATAGTGATCACGTTTTTGCTTGAATACCCACTATCTTTCCCCCTTAACAGGGTACAAATCTGCTCAAGATCATTAGTCTAGTTTTTCATGGACAGTAATAATTATTTCATTTAATTACTACCACTTGTATTATTCTTGAATTATGAAGCATAAAAATCAATTAAAACTTTGTACAGTAAGCTTCCTTGACCATTCACGTGCTGCAAGGATTTCGACTTTGGAAATAAGGTTTTGTATTACTTAAGCCAACACTACAGAATGTTCATATATCAGGAAAAAAAATTGTAAACTATTAATTTACTTCAACAATATATTTTTATTCAACAAAATAGAAGTCCAAATCAAATATGAATAATATCTAACTCATTATCCCAATTATTGGATCATAACTACACAACCTTATCCAAGTATTCAAGAATATTTTGCCTTTATCCATGTCATGAATACCTGTACAAATTCCTGTATAGTCAAAGCAAACTTGCTTGAATACTGACTGGATATGAACTTGAAGATAACACTAGCAGCCTTGACCAAAATTTTGTGCTGTAGTTCCTATATGAATTGGTTCTGTTACAATGCAAGTCACATAAAAAATATACCAAATTAAAAAATATATTTCATCATCCTTCAGCTATGGAGGACAAACTAGGTATAATACACACCACACAATGAAATAGCTTAAAATCAACATTTCGGAGTTCGTACCCAATGTCTTTTTTTTTTTGGACCAGGCCTTCATTTGTGAAAATTGCAGTAGCTCTGTTAATCACTCTCCTGAGTTTACTTAGTTGCTCAACAAGGAGCTCAATCTTTTATCTGTATTAAACCATAGGGATTCAAGTAGCGAGGAACTCAGTAAATCGTACTCCTGAAATGTTGTTGAGGTGAGCTGTAGGAGCATTAAAAAACATTAGTCTTTTTGACTAATTTATATCACAGAAAAAATATATCAAAAGCGCACCACATGGGTGGGATGAGCTCAAGCAGGCATAGACATAAAGTGGTGCATGCAAGAGGGCACATGTATGAACAAAAAAGGTGTGTGCCAGTGAGGAAACAAGTAACATATAAAAAAAGCAAAATAAAAGGATAATCTGGAAATAGAAAAACAACATTAATTAATAACAAGTGAACAGAGGTATAAAATCTGAGCATTTCAAATTTGCTGTTCAGTCGGTCAGATTGTACAGTTCTGAGCTTGAAGATGGTGTAGTTCTCGAAACAAATGTCAAACAAAATTGTTCGCTTGTCCACATAACCTCTTTTTTTAATTGCAGCTAAGAACTAAAACCTAAATAGGTGTAAATTTGGATATACATACTTTAAAAACTTTTGCTCCTCTAACAATTTCCAAAATTAGAGTCGGTATTTAGTAAGGACGGTCGATATATGGATAATAATCAATAATTCGATTATCCAATAACATTGATATCGCCAATATCACTTTTTGAAGTAAATCAACATATCCAAGTTGCTGATAATGAAAAAAAAGTATTGAAAAATCGGGCATATGCAGTGTGTTTGCCCCTGCTATTACATAAGAACAGCCACATTTTGAAATGTCAAAACCTCTGGGATCAATACCTGTTTCCTTACTTTAACAGCAGTTGGTCACCACAGCTAAATAAGTAAGAAATTTGTGAGAAATTGGTTAAACCTTTCATTCATGCATATAGAGTAACTATTCTTTTATACTATAACAATTTTTTTCTTCTGATTTTCAAAATAAGGGCCGTTCCGTTAAGGATAAGCCATATTTATATATATTTTTTCCCATATTTGATTCAATAACATAGGAGAGCTCCAAAATGAAACTGTGATATTGGAACAGGTTCGACCAGAATCAAGGGCATACGTAGTATAGTACATCTACATTGTATAGCATGAGCGCTCAAATAGAAAGTTTTACGATTTGTAAATTTCAAACAAATTACTTAAAATGGCCATAAAATCTGCTGATTAGGCTCAAAATATGCCACCTGCACTTCTGTTGAACTTAAATTAAAGAATAGAAAATGGCAAAATAAACCAATAAAAAGAGTTAAAAGTTCAGTTATGCTGGCGTTTAGTCGACCATTAATGATCCATGACAATTGTGGACAAAGAATCCTATTTAAAGTTTTGTACCCTCTCCACAGATGAGAGCCTGCATACACCAGCTTTTACAGGTCTGGCTTTCGATTCTGAATAGACAGAAATATCAGATCAGAGGTGTAAGTGAGGTAACAATCCACTCCCTGAAAAACATGTGAGCCTAAGTCGAGCACCTCGCCAAATTTCCGGAATTCCGGGGGTGCACGGAGGGCTTGTCCGGGGAATAGGCTGCAGGGTATCATCCCCTCCAAAAAAAGGGGTTTTTTGCTCTTTTTATGACAAATTATCATCATCCAATTCCGAAAATGTATAAAAAAAATTTTTTATTTTTTTTAACATTTCCGTTTTGGTTTTTTTTTGGCCACATTTCGAATTCGGAAGTTCGGAAGTCTTACACCACTGTCAGTTCACACAACTAATTAAGTTACAATGCTCATTTTCCTATAATCTTTTTTCCTAGCCCCTTCAGAAGTTGACATTTTCAAACAGTTGTACTATTCATCACATACCTTTTGGCATGATAGTAAATGCGGTAGACTTTGTGTGGCGATCATTTTGATTGTGGTTCAAGAAAATCTTCGGCAGTAAATCTTCGTAGTTCGTCGCAGCTCCTTTTCAGGCACGGGCCTCGCACCAAGACCAAGTACGGTGATCGGGCCTTCGCCGTCGCAGCACCCCGATTGTGGAACAACATCCCAAAGACAATCCGGGTGCTTCATCGGTTGGCAGTTTTAAATCTAAATTGAAAACATTTTTGTTCAAATAATTTGTCGCCATAACATTATTTGCCGTGTGTCTGAAATATGTTTTGTTTAAGGTTACATTACTGTTACATTTGTGTGCATAAACTGTTGTTTTTAAAGGATATATATTTTGTTCAAATAATTTTCGCCATAACATGTCGTGCGTCTGAAATATTATGTTTTGCGTAAGATTACATTACCAATGATCACTAGTATATTTGTGTGCATAAATTGATGTTTTTAAAGGGTACTTTTAAATAAGATTTCTGTGCTGGTCATAGTGTTTTATAAATTGTTTTTAATATGTATTCATGTATCTTGATATTTGTAAAACTTATTTTGTTATTTTAATGTACAGCGCTTTGAAACTGCGTTTACAGCGCTTTATAAATGTATTTTATTATTATTATTATTAAGACTCAAAAGTGTGATCCAGTTGACATTTACTTGGATTACTCGCAACACTTTGAATTATGCATTAAATTTCTTTCTCACAAAATAATGAACACCCATTGAGGTATTTTATTTTATGAGGACAAAGTTGCTTTAATAATCACAGTAAACTATTGCATGACATACCCATATGTTTGAAGCACATATTGTGCAAATTTTATGAACAACAATGTGCTTGTTTTTACAAATCTATTCGCTGTAGAAGTGACATAACAAATCGAATTAACTACCATAGCAATCAATGGATGAATACAATTTTGACCATATCGCCCTGCACTACAAGCAGGTTGTACTCATCACCTGTGTATGTCTGCAATTTTGTTTTTCATAAAAATTGCACATTATGTTTATCAACCATTTACAGGTATGTCATGCAATAGTTCACAATGCAGCCTTATCCTTTCAGGGGGATTTAGAGGGGGGCGCACCCAGTCCCCCCCCCTAATTTTTGCAGAGTGGCGCCTGACTGTGTATTTTTGCAGAGCGGCACCTGACTTTCGAGCCAACACCGCCGCCGCTCGGTGACCCCTCCCCTATCCCTATTGAAAATTCCTGGATCCAACCCTGCTTTTTAATTATAAAATATGTGCTTTCAATTATAAAATGGTCCCCCCGGTGTCGTCACTTAACATTCAAAGGCGTAACGCATGATCGTTCCCTAAGTCAAAAATACCCCCCTATTTTGCGCGGTTTCAAGAACATTTTCGTCATTTTTTACCCCTATTTTACTCGAAAACGGGTACAAATTAGACTTAAAAAATACCCCTATTTTTTGCATTTCAAGTACACTTTTACAAAAGTGTCCCTTTTTTAACATTTCAAGAACACACACAAAAACACTTGTTCTGATTCATTTTCTTTTCTGAGGGTTGTTCTTTTAATAAATGAGGAAAATAACAGAAAAATATATACAAATACATCCAATAGGATGCATCATGTGTTTTTTATGATACAGTCATGACAGTTATCAACAATGTGATCTTTCCTCCCGTTTTTCGTTTGTTTTGTTTTTTTGCAAAATAAAGTTTGAATGTGACCAATACATACACTGACTGACAAAAATTAAACACACTGATAAAATTGAAGACCAAATTAAGAAGACTAGTTTGCGATAACATCCTGATTACCAGACCAAAGATGCTGTACTGCGCAGGTCAGCAACCAATCACGCTCCGCCTTTGCCCTGACGTCAGACGCAAACTAGTCTTCTTTTTTTTAAAGTCCCATGGAATCAGCGGCCAAACTGGGTAAGTCCCCAGTGATGTAATCGGTGTAAACAAACCATGAAACAAATAAAACCGAGTCTAGCGTATATTAGGCCGGGATAGGCCTATTAGGAGGGCAAAAATGTTTCACAAAAGTGAAATCCGGGAGTAAATTAAGCGAGAAATGGTAAGATTTCTTAGGATTTCAACATTATCATGATTCACAAAAATATACCCTCTTTCTTAATTTTGAGTACACCGTCGTCAAAAACAACCCTATTTTTTAAACATCGCGAACATTTTATGTTCGCGAACATAGTTTAAAAATAACCCCTTTTTCCCGAAATTGGGAACGATCATGCGTACACATAGTCAATGTTAAGTGACGACACCGGGATGGTCCCTTGAAACAAAGGTGTGAACGTCAGATATTATGCTGCATTATATGCTGCAATTCAGTCATCACTGCCATGATGTGTGAACAAACATTGCATTCTCTACCTTCATTTTACACAAAATGTAAGGAAGCCAAATTGCTATATTATTACTATCAGATCAACCAACATGTATTGCTACAATGACACAAGAGCTAGAGGTACTTGTTGATGCCTGTTGTCATGGCAATCATATGTTCCATTAAAGTACTGTTAAATTGGATAAAAATATACAATATCTGTAATTATCAATTAATTACAAGAAATCATTTGTAACTTCAGGCTATAATCCGGTAACTTTTCCTTTTTGCCATAGTAACCAATTAATATCAGAGCCAATAAAGTAGCAGTACAGGCCTGTAATAGAAAGGAATCTGAACTTCGGCTCACCTTGCCTGTCTATTGTTTCCAGTTAACAAAATATTTGAGAAAAACCCCTGAATTAGCAGAGCAGTACAATTAGCGCCTTAAGCCAGGAAATCATTTTGGTGATTTGCTATGGTTCAGATCGCGACCTTAACCCTTGAAAAGACAGGCAAAAAAAGAGCTGAAAGTGAATAATCAATTACATAAAAAAGTTTTTTTGTCTTATTCAAGATGCTGACCTGGAGGAATGCTGAGCTTTTGTTTAGAGATATCTGCTGTTGGAATGGTCGTTAGCAGATCTTTTGAAATCAAAGGTTTTACTCTACTCTATAAAAGTGCAAATCAAAGTGCAAAATTGTGGTTGGATGAAACTTTGTCTAAAACTGATGCTTTCAAAACTTTTTTTTGTTAAAAATTTTTGCACATGTATTCAATCATTCAAAGCTAACACTCTCAATTTATTACTTACCAACCTCGGGAATGGCAAGCTAAAAATATATACATGTGCAATATGTAATGGGTTTTTGATTTTTGTAGAGTAACTCTGTAACGATAGGTGGTAGATAGCACAAACTATACAAATCCTTGTGATCAGACAAATCATTTGATGTCTCTGTTGACAAGATTAGAGCATTTTCAAAAATGTTACCCCTGTGTGACCTTTCATGACCTCTCAAGGTCACTAGGAGTCAAATCCAAAATGCCTCCACATCTTAAAATAAACTTTAGACTATGTTCTTCATGTGTGGAAACTCCCATGCTTTTATAGTGCACAATTGTACCAAATTTGGGAGCTAAATAGCAGCTAAACTAGCACAGCAGTTCTAGTTTTATTTGAACTAGAAACTTTTATACAAACATTTTCAGTAATGAAAAAGTTTAAACAGTGCTCACATTTCGCCAGCCTGCTTTGCTAATTTTCCACGTCATTTTTTGTAATTTTGAGAACAAAGAACAAAATGTGGTTCAAGCATGCATCAGTTATGTAATCACCCTAATTATTACGGATTATTTCCTTTTATTAGTAGAATTATAATTTCTTCTTGTGCAAAGATTGGTGAATTATATGTTTAAATGCATGCTTGAACCATATTTTGTACTTTGTTCTCAAAATTACACAAAATGACTTAAGGCAATTAGCGTAGCAGGCTGATGATTGTCGTATTATGTAAATTATTTGGTAAACCAATGTAATTTCAACTGAATACCTAGTTTCTTTTCATATTTCAGATTGATTGATATATGAACACCACATCCTTTACATTATTTAAATACAATGTAATACAAAACTCAAATTATATCATGCTCCAAACTTCTTGAATTTAGCCAAGAACTTTCTGGATAATTATTTGCTCAAAATATAATCAGTTTTTATTTGTTTGTACCCATTTTTCCATTATTACACATATTCATTGAACAAATGGAGTTTCCCAAACGAGTAAATTTTACATCCTCTGTACCCCCAGCCAAGTAACCTAGTTTTAAGAACTGAAACACCTTTGTTCCACAAAGGCTTTGTTCAAAATAGAAAACACACACAGAAATCACACACATCAAAGCACTATTTACCTAAATTAGATGAAAATAGGTAATAAATGACCCAGATTTATGATTTCATTTCCTTCGGACAATACAAAAGAAAACCTGCATTGTTATTAACAATCCTTTGTTTCAAGATTTAATCACACTTTAGGGCACCAGGAAAGGGAATACTCCCTGTGTCAAAACAATTCTGTCAGCTAGAAGGTTGTATATGATGTGGTTAATTAGACACATTGTGATATAAGTGTAGACACACCTAGCATTGTTAACTTGAATCAACTACTCACCACACATGCATACAAAAATGTAAGAAATCTATCCAAGCGGTTTGATTGAATTTTTTAAGTAAGTTCATGTTCAAATGATTCACACAGAAGTGAATAGAGTTCATTCAAAAGGTTTCAAAATGTTCAAAAGTTTTATAGAAAATTTGAAGTTTGCTATTTTAAATTGAAAGTATTATTCCCACATTTGCATTATGGTTTGGTTTTAATGGCTTATGAGAATCCTGTAGTGTAGTTTTGCTCAGAATTAGGGCTGATTAAAACAATCAATTGCACACCCTAGCATTGTGATATGGACACACTTTACATTGTTAACTTAGTATCAACATACAGAAAATCTATCTAAGCGGTTTGGTTGAATGTTAACATGATTCACACGTACCTGCAAAGAGTTCATTCAAAAGGTTACCCTTATCTTCAAAAGTTTTATAGAAAATTCAAAGTTGGCCTTATTGGAAAGTATTATTCACACACATGTTATGGTTTGGTTTAGGGTTAGGGTTTTATTTTGTGGAATTATGAATTTGTGGAACATTTGCACACTGCTTGAACAGTGGTTGGCATCCCATTTGTGACACAATCTGGTCCATATGGGGCCAAAGGAGGCATTTTTAAAAATTGAGTTACTGTAATTATTACATTATACATACAATAAGCTATCATTTACTGAAAACACCAAAGGTCTAGCCTACTTGGTTCTAAAGTTATGAAGTTTTTTGATGTCTATTTTCTTATTAATTGTATGTTTTTTGCTCCACATTTTGATCTTTATCTCAGTTTCAAATTTGCACCTTTGGCCCCCATGGACCAGATCATATCACATTTCCTCTACATGTATCTGATAGGTTGATGGTTCCAAAATTGTAGTGACTCAACTAACATAACTTGGCTCAATTTCATAAGACTCATCTCCAGCTTTGAGCAACCATACATTATATAACATGTTTCGCATTGATACGTAGCTCTACTAGATAGGTCCCTTTTACTATGGCCTCCAAAACTAATGTCATTCAAGAACCAACCTGCCCAGGAAATTCTCTGGCAATATTGGTTTTCAGAAGCCAAACTAAAAATGCTTATCTAGTAGGGCTAATTGATGTGGAGTATCCTGAATTTGTTGTATATATCATCATTTGAGGGCCACGCTCACTGACTCCATACTATGCAGGAGTTCTATTGTGCCATTAAGAAAAGATTGATAATAATTCCGTAAATTCTGTTGAAACCAATTTTCAAAGTCCAATGCCCTCTCAATTTTACCCAAAACCTTACGATCATTTGGACTGTACTATAACTATAACTCAAGATTCACCAAGCTAAAAAATTAACTCAACTTGAAACTCATGGATGGTGGTGACTCAACCAGAAATTAAGTTTGGGAGTATCATAAATGTCAATAAATTATCACACATTATGGGTATGATACATGTAGCCTTATTCCACATGACTGCCATACCAAATCTTGCTGATTCATGTTTACTATCAAAATGTTTTCTTTATATGAAAAATTATTGCAACCTTTAAATGATACAATACAGTTGTTTATTTATATAGTAAATTTTTCCTAAAGGGAAACAAACTTTTTCAGGGTGGAGGGGCCTAAAATATGTAAACTTTAATAAAGCATTACTGTGCGGTTCCAGTATCTGTGTGTATGTATTCATTTCACTTTGCTCTGGACTTTCAAGGTTGCTTGACACAAACCATTTTTGTATTTGAATACAAAACCTTCTGAATGCCATTTTAAACACTGTATCCAGATCCATTTTGGGAAAAAATGTGGAATTTAGAAAGCTCATTCCCAGGAAAAGTTTGGCAATCTTCTTATTGTGTCCACACATGCTAGATATTGTGTTTCAACCAGAGCTGGACACAATTCTTAGCAATCTAATTGTTCAGCTGTGCATTCTTGCCCCAGTAGAGGACATCCCAATCTAGGTGCTCCAAGGTCTGTGGTTCAGTGCCACATACGCAGGTCCCATCTTCAGTGTTTAGATATCTTTAATCCCCACTTCTTAAGATTCACTTTACATAACTCTCAGATTGTTGAAGCATTTTCATTCAGATCAGCTTGTCGGCACCAGGGGGAAGTTTTTCTTTGGCACTTATGGATCACATGGATATTGTTGATGGAAGATTGGCTAACCTCTCTGTGCTTTACATACATGTATTAGGCAACTCTGTTTGACAGAGTAATAAGGAAGTGAATATTTTTCATACAGAAACAAAACTTGGAAGAAGATGTTCAGCTATTCTGCAGCTCCTACGTGTAGTCCAGGGGAGATTGTAAGCCCAAAATTGTTTTATATTGTAATCATCGAGTCATCAACATTTTATAGAGGGAACATTTGGGGAACACATTTGTTTACACAAAAAGAAAAACAAAAAAACAGGGAACACAAAATTTAAATGAATTCTCTGCTGCTCCACTGAAACAGATTTACCCCAGTACATTTATTTTAAGTTCTGGCCAGCATTCAAAAGATATCAGGCACTAGAAAAACAGGCACTAGAAAAACACTTATCATGCTTATTCATTTGTTGCAATAGAAAAATACATACCAAACCAATTTTCACTGAATTTCAACTCCAAAAGTTGAACCTCTTTTGATTTACCACTTCAAGGGGTGGAAAAAGACTTTGAAAAACTTCTCTGCAAAACTTACCCTGTCATTAACATGTTTATTTTGTTTTGTATCAATTGCAGGAATTTTGTTATAATTTTGTTGTTCTTCCTCTCCCACACTGAATAATTAACCAAGCATCATCTATTAATGACCTAAAACAAGTGAACCACATCGCAAATTGGATTTTTGGCATTTATGACGCAGCAGCAATACTGTTAAGCATCAAATTTTTGTTTGCATAAAAATTTCACAGACTTCTGGAGTGACATGGATTCGCCAAATTTCCAAGCTTGCAAATATTTCTGTATCCTATATATATAGGCTTTTATGAAAATGTATTAATTTCGCGAATATTACACGCCACAAAAATTATGGTTCTTTTCAAATTGCAAACATTTTGTGCCTTGAAAATATTACGCCTTACAGTATATGACACGATTGGAAAGAGAACCAGATGTCTACAGGTTGTTGGTTACATCTTAAGGTTAGCAACTATTTTAAACTTTTGCGATTTGGTAGTTCACAGTAACTTGCGAATGGTAGTGAGCTTTGCCAAAAATTGCATTGATCATTAAAACGTACATAACTCATTAACAACAATAAATCAAGCAAGTTTTTAAAGTAAATGATTTGTAGAATGAACTTTTGCAAAACATCAAAGTGTTATTTTTCAATAATATTTTGATTTAGATAATAAAAATCGATTTTGTGTATCTTATTTTTTTACAAGGAATCTATTTAAATCCAACTACATCGTTTGTGCTGGTTCTTGCTTCACACATGAGAATCGGATAAATGTTCTGTAATGCAAATACAGTCTGTGCTTTCTTCTTGAAACTTTGAATTTCTTCTATTTTGTTCTCTTTTCTTTTGATGGCTGCATTATGATGTATATTGACTTCTTTGAAACTTTTTGTCAAACCAGGCAGAAGCTATATTACCAATACCAGGAAGTAACATGAAGGTATCAGAACCATCTTATTTGCACAATGCATAGCTTTTGTTTCTGTGAGGGTTTTCCCAATTTAATTCTACTTTTCATCAATTAACTTCTTTAAATGAACATTACAGTTTACTCTGTAACATAATATGATTGCATAATATGCCAGCAATTAAAATCCAAATTATTTGGAATTTTAAAATGTGGATTAATCAAGCTAATTTGAACACATCAAAACTTTCTCCCAAATTAAACATGAACCCTATTTTAGCACTAAATGGAAGGTGTGTCTTATTTTAATTTTGCTTTCCACCTGAACTGCAAACAATGCTGATTCCACGGCATTGTTCGGATTTCCAGATCGGTGAACTTATACCTTATTTCACCATTTGTTGTGCTTATGTGCAGACATGTATACCTGATCGACTGCCGTGGTGTGTGATCAACTAAATCACCTGTTTCTAGTGCAAGTCTGTGCCCAGGCAAAGAAGAACCTGGAAGACACTGTTATTGTTGTGTGGAATTTCGCAGTTCGCTTCTTGTGCTTGATTTGCAATGTAGGAATTTAATGTCTGTGTGTAGTACTTGAATGGAAAAAAGTTTGGTTTTAACCAAAATTGGCTTTACTGTGTGCATGCTATTATAGCAGTGGTTTGGTTACTATGACTGCAACGTCAGCAGTTATAAGCAAAATGTGCAATAATTACGGATATACTTTTAATATAAGGTAAGTTATGAAATACTGAAAACACATCCAGTTGGTCTTTTCAGTGTATAGATTATTAATATTTGTCTATAAGTTCAAAGTTGAGGTACGTGTAGTACTTCATTAATTTCATTAAGGATAATAGGTTATGTCTACTTAGCTGTCTGGAACTTTTTTTATCATGACAAAACCCAATTTTTATATTGTTCTTTTTCACAATCAAACATTGGCATGTTGTCAAACTGTAACCAGGAAATACAGGCCTATTTCCCATTAAATGTCACAGAAAACTGTTTCCTTGCTGCAACAAGGATGTAGGCCTACACCACGGTTGCAGTGATAAGATATAGGGGTTTTCACTTAATGAGTTCAGGATCTGTGAAGTAAAGTAGTTTTCAAGGGTAAGTTACGCCAGGTAGTTAGATTAATTAATTCTGTACATTGTGTGTGACATGTGAATGTCAAGTATAGATTTCACTGATTTTTAATTCTTACACATGTCTCTGGAAGACTAGGTCGATTTTTGTTTGAACTTTTCATAGCCAAAACATGTTTACAAGGCCTAATTAACAAATAAAAATTTGATTTGTGATTTGGGGTATTTCTCCACTGTATCAAAACAATTAAGAATGGTGAAGAAACTGATTAAACTTCTCACAATTCTGACAAAATTAGGGTCAGTATTATTTTGTACAGAAACAATTTTTTCCAGATTTTCAAGAGACAAGATCAATCAGGAAAGGGCAAGCAAACAATTTTGGGGGCCTAATGATGACAGTATTATGTAAAGCCAAAGATTGGGTTATAAGTGTTGATATAAAAATGTTAATTTGAATGAGGCGATTGTATATATTTTCCTTTGCATAAAGAATACCAAAGTTTTCCCTTGGATGTATGAGAAACATTTACGGTAATTATGCCAAAGAAACCTATTGCTTAAACTACAAATTACAACTTTGCAGGTTAAAATCTCTCAACAAATCTAGCTAAATTAAGATGTTTTATGGTGCAGCAGCCCAATTAGAGTCCAATTTGCTCTGTTAAAAAAATGCTTGTAAGTTGCAGTCTATTTTGCTATTTTTCATTACGGTACTATATAGCACTTCTATTTTATTTTTGTATTCAAAATATAATGGGGTGTGAAAAGAAACAAGTATTTCAAGACAAAATCAGGACTAAATCTTTGTTCAGTTTGAAGTTGCTGATCAAATAAAAATTACTCACTACACCTGTAATTACAGGGAGGGTCACTACATGAAGAATTCATTCGCTTTGAAAATGTGGACTGGTTAGCATTGACCCAATGTGTGTATTGTTTAAGAAATAAAGGTTTTTCAACAAAATAGCCTTGGATGTAATATGATGCACTGACCTAATTTAGAACAAGGAATACAATAATTTTTTATTTTTTAATAACTCCTGTCTATATCACACGCTGGGAAATTTATCCAAATGCGCCATGTGAGGATATTCTGCAATACTGTGCCCTACGTGTAATTGCACCTGAAAGGCAGAAGAGAGCACATTCTATGCAGAACATTACATGATGCGATTACGCATCCAATTGTCCATGATCATGATAAGCGCTGTCACTTACACATCCCTATGAATGTAAGTTAAAAATTTGTAGATTTGAACAATCCATATCACCATGTTTATAATCAAGGAACATTTCCAAGTTTTTATTCAAAATTTGAAGGAAGATTTAATTCAATACTTTCAATGATATCATTATAATTATCATCAAATAACTTTGTCATAAATATTTAATAGAACAATTTTTCACATGTTACCAAAGCATAAAATATTTTCATCCACGTCCATATCTATTTAAAAAATAGGACAGTCTGGAAGTCTACACATACATTGTACACTACATGTATATGCCATAGTCGATATTTGATAAGGTTTATATAATTAGTAAAAGTAAAAGTAAAGTATTATGTTATTGACAGGCCTGGAAAAATTGGCAATTTGACAATCTCATTGCCGGAAATTTGGTAATTTGGAGGGAAATTTTGCTTTTTAGGATCAAGAAATACATAAGAAATGGTGGGAAATCCTGCTAAGTTGGAAGGAAATTTATCTCTTTGGGAAATAAACATATTTTCCAGGCATGGTTATTGAATCCAAAATATCTTGGCATAATTATAATGAGTGTTCTCTTATTGAACAAAGTATGATTTTGGGATCTACCTATTTATTGATTGCGAAACTCTGAGTAAAATATCAACACTTTGCCCGGGAACTTTGTCCCTAGCATACACTGTCAACATGGGTAGCGCGAGCACAAAAAATCAAGGGGTCCAATTTAATTTTTGTGGACCCTTTGGTACCTGCAAAACCAACATTTAAGGGGTCCGATGAGAATTTAAGGTGTCCATCTGTCCGAAATCTTAAACTTCAGAACTTGTCAAATATTCCAGTGAAATTATTAGTGTTGTTAGCCTATGGTGATTCAAAAGATTTACTGATCTTTTTATTTTTCATTTTTAATTGATGATTTATGCCACTGTGCATCGTGAAATTAAGGAGTCCATACAGTTTTTATCGGACCCTTTGGTCACTTTCAACTTGAGATTTAAGGAGTCCAAAATGGGTAAAATCAATAAATAAGGAGTCCCTGGATTATACGATTAGATTGTACTTTATTAAACCAATATACCCTGCAAAAATCAAGACTCTAGGTGCTGTAGTTTTGTCAAAATCCAAGATTTTGAATAAAACGACGGAACCGGCGTTTTATTATTACGATGGAATTATTAGTCGAACTCATACACGATGTTCATAACACACAGTACGTACACGGCGTGCGGGACGGTGATCTGTACAACAAAGGGTCGTACCATAACATGACCGAAGGAGTGGTACGTAGGCCTATTGGCGACTTGTTTGCGCTGGTAGTAAATTCCAATTTTCTTTGCTTTGCCGTAGTTGTTCGGCTCAAAAATAAAAGGGGATATTTCTGACAGTAAAAGCTAACATTTTATGGCAAAGAAATGCTATTTTGTATGAAAATGTTATAATATGGCTTTAAATGCGACCCTGACTGTCAATGAAGACAATCATACCTGAGATGATACTTGCCATTTATTTATTTCCATGCACCAACTGAGTTTAACTTTTGCACCAAGACAAAGCGCCACAAATTCCACAGATAGTTGTGTATGCTGTAGCTAGTGGCAAGTGCCCAGAGGATTTAAATCATTATGAGATCTGGACAACCAATCATAAGCAGCTCAATTTAGAGATGCATTACATCATGGCTAATTTCAGTACTCCAGTCTTCTCGTCATACCCGTTTCTGTCATGGGTGTCTATGAAATTTCATTTGCGTTTTTACCAAAAAGGGCAAAAAAATTGCTAAGACTGGGCATGTTTCCTCATGAAATACAAAAGGTGGTGATTTCCGGGCTGTTTTCAAATTTCACCAACAAGCATGCCTGCCTACCCACCAGGGTTCCCGTTAAGGGTTTTAAAATGTGCGTCATGTGTGACGCAAGTTTGCTAACAAGATTGAAAAACTTGCGTCCAGACAGATTTTTGTAAAGCGTCCATCTGAAATTCATGATCAATCATCCCGGGTAACGCAACGGCAACCCCTCGTTGCTACACACGTACCCCGGGTCTACCCGGGGGTCTACCTCATCAAATGTTGATTGTTAAAATAAAATTTTCGCCGTGATATTCCATCTCCAGTCGCAATGATAATTTTTCTCATTTCTGCATCAGTTTTTGTCAGAAACATGGTCAGAAACAGCTGCAAAAACATGCGCAAAGTCTGTCAATCTTTAGCAAATTTTCGTACTTTTACTTCCGGGTTTTACTTTTACTTCGATCCACGTGTTGTTGATGATGCTATAAAAGCTAAAACACGCGCTGCTACAAAAAAAAAAAAAAAAGGTTATCATTTGGATTTTGTCTTTAAAATTGCTTTTATTCATCGTAACAATAATACTAATAAAGGAAACGTAGATTATTTATGAAAAATAAACTTAAAATATTAAAAACTGAATATTGTCAGGTTGTGATAAATAACTAAATAAACATTAACTGCACGTCGTCAGTTCAGCATGCTTTGTAAACAAACAATAGCATCAATTGGGACCTGATTGGGACTTTCCCCATCAAACAGCGATCGCGACGGAAAGCATGCAAAAAGTGCACGATTTCCTGACGTTGCATTTACAAATATTGCAGAATTTACTTCAATTCTTAGCAGGTTGGTCAAAATTTTGGGGCTTTTATTATCGTAAAAATAAAACAATTTCTTATTTTTATCATCAATTAATGATTAAATTTCGAAGTTTTATCTGCGTCCACATGGACGCAAAATACTTGATTAGCCATGTGAACTTGCGTCCAAATTTGTAAAATACGCGTCTGGACGCAATGACGCACACTAACGGGAAGCCTGCTACCCACAGATACATAAAGTGTGGAAGCCAGGATAAAGCCCGGAATGAACCCAAAGACCCTTTACAATTCTGCCAAGTGCTGCTCCACACATAGTACACCAGGTTAATTGTGTTCAGGGATGTAGGTGTGATTGTGTAAAAAAAGTTGTATTGTAACAAATCAATCATACAGGTTGAGTCTTGTCCAAAATTTTTAGATTGAGTCGAGTCCAGTCAGTCACTCGAGTCACTGTACAAATTCAATAGTGTCAAGCAAGTTGAGTCACTGAATATCACTTGAGTCAATTGCCAATTTTAACTTCAAAACGTTGACTCCTTCCAAATTTGATTGTGTTAGAAAAAAGTATTAGTAAGGCCAAAACAAAATGAATGTTTTGGTTCTCATTCCCTCCCGCCTCAATCTCTGGAATTTGTCAGATTTTTTTTAGATTTTTCAAAAAATGTAAGACTTTGGAATGCTTTAGGAATACTTTATACATAGATTATAGATATAAATAAGTTTATTAGAGAACAAGGATCACATCAAGTCTTTTTGTGGTACTCTGGGGGTATCCCTCAGAATCTCACATTTGAAAAAAAGAAAAGAAATAGGGCCTCCTCCATTTACTCGAGCATGCCATGTTAGAAAAGACCGATAACTAACTAACTAACAATGCAAATTTGACATTGAAAAAAATCTCCCTCCCTCATCAATTCATGAAAATCCTCTGGTAGAGAACCAAAACATGAATTTTATACGACCTAAAGTTTTAAATTACCATTTGAGACCAAACCTAGAAACCCTAATAATTTTGTTGTTTACCTTCAAATTGGCTGACCTGTTTATAGTCTGCTGCAGATATAAATGTCATAATCATATTGTTGCTGTTATTTATTATTATTTCTAATTCTATACTTAGTAATAGCAAAATGGCTGTCAGTTCTATTGTATTTTGAAGGGCAATGTTAACAAGTAGTTATCATAATGAAATCTTCTCTTAGCTATCCAGGAACCTGGCTACACTCCAAAAGTTAGTCCTGCATGTACCCCTGAGTCTGGAATCAAATAATAAACTTTCCAATTGATACTACAATTAAGAAAAATCTATTATTTAGGCCTATTGAATTCTCAATTATGAACAATAAAATAACATTCTCACAATTTGATTTTGTACTTATTTAGGCCAATGTGTAGCCAAACCAAAATTCCGGAAATATAGGAATACTATTTATTTATTTCATCAAATCTACATCAATCAATACACTGATGTTTTATCTGTATCTAGAGGGTATTAGGCTAGTCTTCAGGGCAAGAAAAATTAGGGCAAGAGACATTTTGGTGAGTGATTGTGCAATATCTCAACTTTCCTGATGATATGTATCAGGCTGCCCGCGATAGAATTTGCAATCGTGAACTGTAAAAAGTAAAACTTGTGTAATGTATTTACTCCGACATATACTCAAATCTCAGTTTTTGGCTCCAAATTATTGTGGTTTTTTTTGACATTTGGGGAAAAAATCATAATTTCCTACTTGCAGGAGATTTTTGCATTTTTGTTTGTACAAAACCAATGTACCATCTTAAATATTTCAAAACTTGATAATGAAGTGAACACAAATTACAATGTTGCCATTTTTGGAAATACATGTGTAACTGTAAGCACAGACCCTAGAGGGTCTGTGCTCTTACCCTATACTCAAGATTTTGAATGCTTAGACTTGTGCCAAGTCTTACAATTTTTTGACTATGATTGTAAGAAAACATGCAAAATTGCATGTTTTTAGACCATTTTCCCTCAAATTGCAAAAATATTAAAATTAGACCTTTATTGCCAGGTAGAACTAAAGGATTTAGCTATGCTGCATTTGGCAAAACAGGATAATATTTTTAACCAAAAATATTACTGCTGTATTTTTTTGGAATGGGGAGTAATAGCTTTACAAATTTGCAATTAATAAATACATGCTTGCGAGGAGTCAAAATTATTGGAAATCACTAAAAGTTTGAAAGCTGCAATACATGGGTACACACAGGGCTAGATATTGTCGACAGGGGCATACCGGGAGCTAGGGAAGGATTAAGGGGTGCATGGAAAATTTTGGACCTCATAACTACTCAATTGTTGGTCTAGAGCTCCGCAAATAGCGGCGCGCGCGGCACTTGTGGCGAGCCGTGGCTTCCCGAGTGGCGCGCGGCGGCGCCATTTAGATTTTTTTTTTTTTTTTTTTTTAATAAATAAAAAAAATCAAATCAAATCAAACCATTTGATAAAACTTCATACATCAGGAATATCTCCAATATTCTGAATTTCAACATTAAACAATGCGATTCCCATGTTATCCTTGTAAAGACAGGCTAAAATAGTACAAAATGTTGTACCAAATGGCATCAAACTTAAAAAAATCAAAGGCTTCAGTCCCCCCTCTGAATCCCCCCGGCGGTGCTAAAGTACCGCGATGGCTGCTACGCAGCCAATGCCAGCCATTGAGTGGCGCTTTGCAGTTTTCTTTTATTTGATGTGGCACTTCAACAAATCTATTTGAGGAAGCCTGGTCACTTTAGTATAGAAAACTTGTACACATATTTACAATGGCAAACACTTGATAAATTCATCTGTGAGGACAAATTTGGGCCAAAATGCTCATTTTAGCCAAAAATCCCAAAAAAAACGGTTTTTGGCCCACTTCTTTTCATTAAATGAAAGAAAACAATTCTTGGGCCAAAATATATACCGTAACCACTCGGGCATAAGCCCACCCCCTAAACGGCAGATTTCACTTCGGGGTGGGCTTATAACCGGGGAAGGGCTAGTACTTGAATTTAAAAATAAGATCAATCACCCCCACCTCCCCCATTTGTATATGTCCAATGTACCAGTAATTTTTATCATCTAGGTCAATTTCTTAAAGTAAAAAGTGCGGAATGTTAATTATCAACTGATACTTTTTTATATTTGTTCTTAAAATATGAGAGAAAAGCATTGATTTGATTTAAGAACTTGGCCAAAACTTTGTACCGGTACTGGGCTTATACCTGTCCTGAGTGCACCCTTCACGGCCCTGCAATCTTAGATCGCCTTGATAAGAGTTCGAAGCCCTGTCGTCAACAGAGGGCAGTAAACTCGAGGTAAAGAATATCCCATATCGCTAATGAGCTGGGCAGTAACCGTAGAAAAAGCTCGTTTCTGGCGAAAATTGACAATTAACTTGCACAAATTTCTAGATACAGTTACTATAAGGTCGATGCGATGTATTCAAACCATTTGTTAACCATTTCTTTTTTAGGGAGCAGTAATTATTTATCATGAATATTATTGTCATGTTGATGACATCATAGTTACTCGCATTTTGTTCATTTTTAAATTTTGAAACATTTAACGCTCAAAAGTCACACAAAATCAATCACATATATGTTTCTTTATTTCACCAGAGTGTCCTTGCCAAGATTCTAGCATCAGACCATGCGCTTTCTCAAGATACAGCCTTCATAAGTGTTAGGTCACTTCTGTACAATTCTTATAATTTGTTTCATGCATACAAATAGCGATGCACGCGTTTTTGTTGTGTTTTTGATAGGTTTTCATGTCCGATTTTAACGATAAAACATTATTGCTTATAGAAAAACAATATGGCAAAACATACAACAGTTTGTAACATTCTCCATGAACTTAACCATCTATGTTTGGATTGTGATGTAATTAACGTGTGTAATGAGATTTTCTCTTTCTGAATCTGACTTGTAAAATATTATTTTTCATCACAATTTCTCATCAAATTCATACATTTCTGGATCAAAAGTCAGGTAAAACACTTTGTGGTTTTGAAATTTGGTTTAGAAATAACGCTTATAAAATCATTTGGGTTGATCAAGCAGTTGCTTTTTATGATTTTCAAGGCAATATGCATAAATGATGAATCTGCATGTACACAATTTTTCACTTCAGTAAGCTCGTCTTTTGACCAACGTTCATTATTGATCACGGGTTATATTGTATGCGATGACATCAAAGAACCACATGTGTATGAGCTTGTGCATTGAATTGAATTACACAATGGTTATTCAGGTTATTGATCGCTAGATGGAAGCGAACATGATACATATTACGTAGGATTCCATGCCTGTACGGGGATTTGAACCCTAGCGACCAGAACTATGAACACTTTGAATTGTGAGCACCATGCAGGGCCGTGCCTTGTTCCCAGAATGTTTTGAAAAATAGGGGGTGGGCTTATAGCCGAAGGTGGGCTTATACCCGGGTGGTTACGGTATATATATATTTTTTTTAATTAAATTTTTAAAACTAGACAAAAATATCTAAGCCGTTTTTTAATTTTTTTAAATTTTGACCAACTTCACCAAAAATATTTTAAATTTGGGTGAAAATCAAGCTTTTTTATGATTGAAAATTAAGCATTTTTTGGTGTAAATTTTTCAAAGTTGGTCAAAATTTGGCCCAAGAATTTTTTTGTTACGTTTAACGAAAAAGAAGTAGACCAAAAACGATTGTTTGGGATTTTTGGCCAAAAATGAGCATTTTGGAAATATGGAAATTCAAATATGAAAAAAATATTTTTTCAAATTTTAGGGTCAGTCGAAAAGGGCAATACAAATCTTTTTTAAATGCCTACTGATCAGCATACATTATGTAATTTAGAGCTCCTGTTTGCAAGGAAGGCCCTCTTTTTAAAGCGTATAGTCTTCCTCACGTATACAGACGCATGCAACGTCAAGCACATGCAATTGTGCATAGGTACTCATAGGACCTTGTGCAAAATAATATGCACTGAACGGTTAGTAGTATGCTTTAATTTAGAACTCTGCAGACAAGAATGGACATTACAGATTTTGGTGCACTTTCCATTCAAACAAATTTATATCCAAAGGTGTATACCATTACCATCTAGACTTACCATACTGACTCTTTGTAAAATCTTTTTCATATTGATTGGCAATCTTCCTATTTACGGCATAATTAAGTTGGGAGTGTGGGGGCAGCACATTTGTGCATAGCTACCTAGGATGCGTAACAATGCCGTAAGGCACAAGGTCTTACGTCTAGGTACAACTTAATTCAGACTCTAAAGGTTCGTTCATACTACCACCGCATTTGCGATGCGTTGCTTTGCGATGCCGATATATCGATTACTTTTGCCGCAACTCGACGCATTTCCAAGTTAAAATGTATTTAATTTTATTGCGATATCGCAATGCAGTATTTTCAGTACAATTGCACCGCATCGCAACGCAATTGCGGCGTAGTATGAACGAACCTTAACATAGACATTGTACTGCATTAATTAACATTTGAGTTTATTTTATATGTTCTCAAATGACAAATAAATCATGATTCAACTTTATCAAATTCAATAATAAGATAAGCTTAAAATTTTTCCACACTCGTCCTACTTACCTGAAGCATTTATCTTGCCATCCATAAACCATGCAATCTTTCCTTCTTCAAACTGACAGTCAGACACCTGAGTAAATTCTTGAAACCATTTCAACCGCGACTTGGCTAAAGTACCCCAAAACACGTCTGGCTCTCGAATGGAAAATTCATACAGTTCCCGATGGTTGTTGAATTTGTGACCGAGCTGTGCGAAGTTTTCGAGCTCTGGCATCTCGGATGAAAACACTTGCTTTGCATGGCATGCACTCGAGGTGGAAAGTGCTCTTGCAAGAACATTTTGATTAAGTTTGGAGGCAATTTGACGTGCAGAAATACTTCTATTGGCCTGTGAAAACGGGCCTTTAGAGAGCTTCAATACACCACAGAGCAGCGCCATGTTTGTTTACGACCTGCCCTCGACCGGTCAAAGGTCGTGTATTTGTGGTGTGGGTGTGTGGCTTTTGGTGATTGGTGGTGCATGGAGCCGCGGCGTGGAGCCGCTGTAATATGAGCGATTTATGAACTTTGCAAGTGGCTCCAATCGCATGAAAAGTTGATTTCGGAATGAATTCTGTAGAATGGCAACCTAGTGTGACTTGTCAACCAGAAGAAAATGACAATGGAACAATAAAACTCATACACTAAAAGAAAATCAGCATAGCATGCAGATAGTTTTGAACGGGGTTTTGATAGAATTACTAGCGGCTGATACTATTAGTATTTAAACTACTCAATTTACTTCAAATAAATTAAAACTAGTTGTATTTATACTGCTTTAATAAAAACGAAAAGAAAAGAAAAAAAAAAAACACAAAATATAAAATTTTAATTTTGTTATTATCCAAAATGTTATTAATATTAGTACTAAACAGTGCCTGGAAGGCGTTGTTGTCCATTTTAAGCTGAAATAACAAGGTAAAAGTGAAGAAACCCCACTGGTTATTTTGGCTTTTTAACCTGCAGTTCTATGGGAGGACATAAAGTCATAATTTTTTTTAAATTATAACTTTATGTCAAAATTTGCTCTGTTGACCTACAAAGACAACAAATTTGGCCAGATTCCATTTAGTTGCAAGTTGGGACATGTGTGAACATTAAAATATGCAAAATGTGAAAAATTCTGTCTATCTTTGTACCCTAGTTTCTGCTTGGGGTGATGCCACTGCATCGTAAAAGAACTTGTGTGGTTGGTTTCATGTTGTTTGATTGTTATAGGCACATCTGTAGTGCGCGTGCGGAGGGAGACGAGGAATGTGTAATAAGACTTAGTCCCTCTGAAATAACCCCAATGAATGCCAATGGCTTGAAATCTTGGGGTAACAGGGTGTAAACGTAAGACACTCCCCCCCCCCCCACAACGAAATGACTCCAACTATGGGCCTAAGTTTTGAAGTTGGAGGTCATTTAGGGTAATTTCAGAGTTTTATTATTCCGCAGCTATAAAACAAATATCTTGCCATTGGAGGTCATTTGAGGATATTTCAGAGTGGGTCTCTGTTTAGTGTAGTTAAGGCCTCCCCCCCCCCCATATAAACTAAGATCCTAGTGGGTTTATGACCCAAAAGAGCATCCACAAAATGGCGGAATTATCAGAATGAATTAGGGGTTTTTGTCCTAATTTCACTGATAGACTTCAAGGGTACCTGTACCAACTCAAAGCTACCTGTCCCGACTCAAAAAGACACATATGCCCCCCCCCCCACACACACAAAGAACCACCAAATTGACACAATTATAGTAGATCTGGTCTGGTCTGATCTGTTTGAAATTGGACCTCCTAGATGTATATACTCAAGAATGTCCTCTTTTCAGCACCTTCACCATAATAACACATTTCTGTTTTCTTTATCTTTTCAGATAACAGAAACAAGACTACCAAACTTCCACGATGGATATTGACTTCATAGGAGGATCACCACCCAGTCAAATGCTAGAAGATGACCCACCTGATTCTATTGATGATTTCGCCAGCTCTCCAGGTACCATCCTCAGTGACTCGCCACTCACTGTTGATTCTCCAGATGGTACTGCCATCACAGCAGAGACAATCAATCTTGTCACAGAGACAGTTGTTACTCCATGGCAGGATGTCATAGATGAACTCGCATCCATTGATCCTGCTTCTATGTTTTATTTTGGATCTGACAGTGAAGGCTTTCCCTTTGAAAGATCAGAAGTGTCTGAGAATGCACTTAATACAGACAATGTATTGGAGGGAAGTACTGACGCCACTGACAGCAATGAGAGTACATCAGTCGAGGACTTGTGGACATTAGTGGATCCTACAGCAGTGTTCCCTGATATCCAACAAGGACCAAGATGGTCCAATAAAGAAACACCTGATTTAAGTATACTGAAATATCTCAAAACCTCTGTCAACAACCCAAAGTCAGATACTTGCTTGGATAACCCCGGGTCTAACACTCCTGTTGAAAATGTCGCATCAGACAATATCAAGCCAGATTCTTCAGATGGAGATAAGGTGGATACTGTTAGTGAAGACACAAAACAATGAACTCTCCCGAGGATCTAAGCTTACCTCCAATAATTTCACATGATAATCCTGAGTCGAAAAGTTTACAAGGAGATCATAGTGAACCACCTGAGCTAGATCCTGAACCCATGGACTTTAACCTCTCACCAGATACTTCAGCAGTGGAACAGAACCCAGACACTTCGCCAGAAGAACAAATACCTGATACTCTATCACAAGAACCTAGCTCAGAAGCAGCAGTAGCTGAAGACTTGAATTCAAACCCTCCAGACCTCACTTCAGAGATTTTACCTGAAGATCTCACTACTAATGCTCCATCTGAAGACTTAATTAAACAAAAGACATCAGATGAAAATGCTAATACAGAGGTCAAAATTAAACAAGAAGTGATTGAGGTGAACAATAATGATGACAGTAACACATCCCCAGTGATTAAAAACAATGAAAGCAATACAATCAATGCAACAAGTAACACTGAAAGTACCACAACCAATAATATCAACTCTTCAGAAAACCAGAAAGCAACTAACCTCAACAACACTACAGATAGCAATGAAGTAATAAAGCCAAAAAGAAAAAGATATGGATACAAGATTCGGGCAAACCGAGGTCGAAGACGGTCTTCATCAGGATCCCCTGCCAGACCGATGCCAGCAGAGCTAACAAAGTATTTGAATTTAGCCCCCATCAGTGGAGTTAATAAAGATCTGGCTCCAAGACCTGTACCCATTCATGTTGGGTCAGGTCAAAAAGCACCCATTGACTACAGCAAGATGATGGAAGATGCCAAAAGATCTTTCCCAGTTGCACCACTTACACAAAAGCCCCGTTTACCAACGCCACACATATCACCTGTGCAGAAACTATTTCAACTACCTTCTCCACGGCTTCTTGCTCCTGCACAAACAAGAATCCAAGCTCATTTCCCTCCAGTTCCAATCAGGGTTCCTCAACCGCAGCAAGAACCACTATGTCTTACTGTGAAGCCACAAAATCAGCAGCAACAACCTGTTATCACTGTTCCTATTTCTTCAGATCTTCAGATATCAATTCCTATAACACCTGAACTGCTGCAAAAACTAGCACTTCCAGCTTTTGCCAATTTGCCAATAACACCAGAAACTCTGCAACAAGTAGCAGCACTAGCTGCATTATCGAAACCATCTGCTACACCGCAAATACCGCTGCAGCAACTACCACCACAAGCACGGCCACCACAAGCACGGCCAATTTTTGTTCCAACACCGACACCTGTTACACGTGAATCAATAAGACAACAACTGGCACGGCCTGCGGCTGTCCCAAACGTTCTTGGAAACTCGCCAATTGGGTTTACTGTGCCTCAGATTAACAAACCTTCACCTGCTCCTACTGCAGCACCAACGCCACCGCCTAAACTCGTCCGGAGACGTTTCACATTCCCAAACAGTCCTCCCATACTCAATCCAGTGGCACTGTCTATGAGTGCTATTAATCACCGGTATTCTGATGATCCTCCAACTCCAAGTCCAACAGACAGAAAACCTCCTTTATTGATACCCGCAAGTCCATGTCCATCTTCAGAAGATTCTTTACCTCCGACACCCAGTCCTTCTTCTGTGACTTCACCAATTCCCATGTCATTTGAAGATTCGGGGCGAGTGTATCGCTGCGATGACTGTTTCAGGACATTCAAACACAGGCTTAGTCTGACTAACCATCAGCGAGCTCACGGCAACAGACAACCACATGTGTGTTTTATATGTCAGGAACCATTTAAATACAAAACTAACCTTAAGCGACACCTGCGCATACATGCCAGACAAATGCGTATGTGCAAGTATTGTCACTCTATCATGGACAGTGACTACGCTTTAGTTCAGCATGAGAAAGAACATCGCCGAGTGATGGCATCCAAGGATGCAGAAGCCAGGGCAGCAGAACTCGAAGCCACTCTGATTAACGGGACATTCCTTGTGCCTGGACATGCAGTACAAACCGTCAAACCAGAACCAGATAGTACTACCAATGCATGACAGTTTGATTGATGTGCAACTGTCAGGTGGTTTGAAATACTAGCTGGTAAAGTTGCTCCACTGCACTATGTTCCTCATTAATACTGTTTGGTCACAACTGGCCGGTCATTTTCCTTCAGTATTGAAGTGAGTAACATGGTGGGGGATGGAAAATATAAATGATTAGTAATTTAATGATTTAGAAACAGTGTGTAAAACTTTGTCTGCAGACGTGCTATTTTCCTAAACAGCCCGTCCCGGCGATGGCGCCATGAAAAGTTTCCACTATAACAAGTAGTGGCATACCAACTGTTGAAATACCAGGACAAAATTTACATAATTTGTGATGTTTTTCTTCCGTTTAGCCTTTTTAGGCCACAATTATCCTATTTCGGCCCATTTCAGCATAAAATTGCAAATTTTTGTGTACTGTGACAAAACATGTCAAGTCATTTGGTAGTTGGTCAGCTGGACAATTTTGCAATTTTGCCCACCTTGGAAATTTTGTTCACTGATGACTTCACACTAAGACAACGCCCAAGCACCGATATATCAAAACCAAAGTTACACCTAAAATATATACATGTAGTAAGGTTACTTTTAGGAGCAGCCTGTCCCGCGT
Organism: Amphiura filiformis; assembly: GCF_039555335.1. Taxonomy (NCBI): domain Eukaryota; kingdom Metazoa; phylum Echinodermata; class Ophiuroidea; order Amphilepidida; family Amphiuridae; genus Amphiura; species Amphiura filiformis. The sequence goes on from NC_092632.1 coordinate 35,587,725, forward strand.
ACTAGTTGCTTTTTGGCTTAATTTTACACACTGTTTAGAAAGAAATATTATTCTGTCTTGCCTTGATCATGGAACACTCAATCCTAAATCCTTTAGCTGTCCTAACCAAGAGTAAAGTCAAATTTTAATTTTTGGCCAATTTGGGGGGGGGGGAAGAGCCAAAAAATAGGAATTTTAGCCAAGCCATGGTTTTATGTGTCTGAAATTGTTAAGAAAACATGAAAAATAATCAACAGATTTGCTCTTTTCCCAAAAAAAAATTGATAAACATTTCAATTTGACTAAGTTCAATCAATGTTAGGTAAAACTAAAGGATTATGATATGATTTGTTTACCAAAATAGGATATCAATACTCCAAAAAATTAATGCTGTATTTTTGTCTGGAATTTGGAGTAAAGAGTTTCAAAAAGCACTGTTCAATTATTACTTTATTAATTAGAAAACCAAAGTCAGTGTATGAGGTGGTGCATAAAATGTAATTTTGGAAAAGAAATATTTGTAAGGAAGTTTTATTGTCAATCAAAATTTCACATCTTCTAAGCAACAAGGCTGTAACACTGTAACAAAATTATGTGTCAATAATGGTCAAATTGTTGACTTTTCTAGTATTATGTCTAAATTAAATTATTTATGTTTTATTTTTTAATATATTTAATCATTCTCATGTGAATATAAACATTGACATGTTAAAAACCTTGGGAGTCTGGTACATGTATGTCCAGGTTGAAAGTTACTTTGTAGTACCATAATTGTCCGAGTATTATAGTCCCACCCCTTTTTTAGGTGAAAAATGTCCAAAACTGGGGTGAGGTGAACTATACTTGAATTTTAAAATATAGACATTTTTCAGATTTGGAGTGTCAGCTACAGCTAAACTGCTAGGATCATTCATGGTTGACTTTTAAAAAAAAATTTAAAAAAATAACATTCCGTGTCTTCAATATGTATTAAAAGTCATACTTTTGTATTCATGTCATACTCTATTAATAATGATTTCAAAATAGATAAAAATCCAGTGCATTTTGAAATAATTAATAGATTATAAAGTGAACACAAGTTTAAAAACTTTACATTGAAAACACAAAATGTTTGTTTGTTTTTTTGGTCACAAAGTCAACCACCAATGATCCTAGCATTTAGCTCCAGGGGTGGGACTTTACTCGAACGTGAGACTATAGATGAGTTGGCCTATGATGTCACATGTTTACATTCAGACTGCCCTCTGTTGTTTCAAGCCAGGCAAAATAACACAGGAGTGTCTGTGGCAGACCACATAAATCTCTTCAAAACTCAACTTTTAAAAACCTTTGAAATTTTGTGTAATATTATGTGTATAAGCTTGATGCATTGTAAACAAATTTTTAGTATTATTTGCTTTGAAACCAAAGTTAATGAATAAAAATCAACTTCTTCCATGTAAACTATAGTGTTTTTTGCCTGGCAGTTTTGATCTCAGACCAACAGAGGGTGTATCAAATGTAAACAGTACACAATGTCAACTCATCTATATTCAAACAATTATGGTTCTTGTATACATGGCCTTTTTGATGGTCAAATTGTCATATCCTTTCAAATATTTCTTGATTTTGTCACTGCCAACATTGCCAGCTTGGAACAGAAAAAGTTTCATTTAAAATTTACAAGCAGGCCTCAAAATTCAAGGAGGCCATGAAGGCCACAGCCTCTGTTATCCTTGGCCTTGGTGCCCTTCAATATCAAAGCACTGTTCAGTACATAGTTAGCATTCCTGCCCTTTACTCACTGGCCTTGAAATAACTACTCTTAAAAATGTGAAAATTTACACTTATGAAAGCTTTTAAGGTTAAATACAACTGATTTTCAAGGCTTGATTCCAGAGGAGCGTAAGTTAATAATGGAAACAGCCATGCAGAAAAGAATGAACTCATGCGTATACAATAGTGTATCAATCTGAACTAGGGCCACGGACAAACGCGGCTCATGAGTCATCCTATAGGCCCTATGTTGCAGGGATAGGGAGGGGGCGACCATGATAGGATCATATGGGCTGATGGGGGGGGTTGATTGTGTGCAGCCGTTTTCGGCAATTTTCCTTTGGATTTTCTAAATTTTCAATTTTCAAAATTACCCTGGATGATAGGCCTATCTGTCGTGAAATAAATCAATGCTTGACTTCTATAGGCTATAACAGGCCTAGTAGGCCTATTTATACCCTGATTATGCAATATATAGGCCTATAACAATAACTACAACAACAATAACAAAACCAACAACTAATATTTTGTTATAAACTAATTTGTAAAAATATATTCATAGGTAGGGCATGGCAGCGCTATATTAGACTAGTAGCCTATAGCCTAAAAATTCCTGAATTATATAATGAAAAAAAACGGGCAAAAACAATCAATCGCTGCAGTCAAAAAGAAAGAAATGAACAAGAAAAAAAAGAAAAAAAGTGGGAGAAAAATAAAATAAAATAAATGGAATGGACCACATAGGGACTCGAACACGCACCAAAGTTTTCCAGCTCAAAACTATAGTATTATATAGTCGAACGTGAGACCGACGACGCGCTAACCGATTGAGCCACTGGGGGATACATGAAATTGATCGATCTCAAACTGACTATTATGGAATAGTCATAGTAGTGCATAACAGGCTCTTATAATAAACAAGCTCATTACCGCTGTAAATGTCGGAGGTATCGATGGCGAAAAACCTCGTTTTTTGCAAAAGTAGCTTAAATTTGGAGTGAAATTCAAATGGTAAAGTAAACGACAGACATTTGAGAAATAATGTAGACAGTTAGAAATCAAAATTAACGTTCCACAATCCAGATATCGATAATGTAACATAACAGTGTTTTGTGCTACAAGATTCTCGAAAATTGTTCCCAAAAACGGGCTAATAAAATTTAATCGGTACTGTATTTGGTTCTTCCCCATGGCAACATTATTTCTTTGGTCGATTTGTAGTACAATACAAAAAAGGAGAAAACAATCACTCGCTGTGGTTTTATACGGAGCGAACATTTGAAAAAAACTGCATGGAAGCGTGTTTTGATCTTGTGAACATGGTGCGTAAAAATGATTTAAACGAAGGATTTTCAAACGGATTCTAAAAATTTGTATAAACACACAAAAATAATGTAAAGATACATCCATGCACCAACATTTGACTCACTGCGATATTTGATTGCTGAGAAAACGCGGTTTTAGAGAACAACTTTATCGTCTTTTATCGTTTTTTATCGTTTCTTCGATGTAACCTGTAACCTTAATAGCATTGATGTGAAGCACATAAAAAGTTTTAACTTTTTCCAACAATATTTAATTTCATACGCAATTATTATGAACAGTCCTTTTCAAGTACACATTTACACACACACATGAATAGTAGACACACATCCATAGGTGTTTCTAATATGTCACAAATTTGCAAGCCCTCCATGTATTTCTTATGAAGGTGATAGGCATAGTGTACAAAATGTTTAGGGCCCAAGAAATTCAGAGGCCCCTGAATATTTTATAGAGCATTTGGCTTGAGGGCCAGATTTAATTCAAAATTGGCCTCAAAATAAAGAGTACCTGATCAGTTTAGATACTCTAACATAAGCTGAAAGGTATTATTGTAATTATGCTAGTGCTAAAGCTCAATATATTTTGTATGTTATAACAAAACAGTACTATTTTGATAGAAATATTTTGTATTTTTGATATACCATAAAATCAGTACCAGTAACAATTAAGTTACTGAAAACATAAATAGGGAACAAACCAAAAGTTTGACGACGTCCTACAAACGAAAGCTCTTTCGTTGCGGGGGAGGAGGAAAGTATTTTCATTACATTTGTAAAAAATATTGGTCCAAGTTAACCTCAGGTTGGAATTTTCAAGCTTTAACCCTTACATGTATATACAAAAATGCTTACCTGAGAGGGAGTGGGGGGACAGCTTCCTAACTAATGTTAGGAAACTGTCGTTTATAGAACTACAGCTCGTTTATAGAACTTTCGGTTTGTTCCCTAAATATGTTGTACATGTACAATGTAACAAACAGTACTATCTAAATAGAAATATATGTATTTTTGTATTTTATTTAATCAGTACTAATAATTTACTGAAAACATTTTGTGAGATGTAACAACAAACAGTACTATGTTTTAGAAGAAATGTGTTGTATTTGACATTATACATTGTATTTTAATAAACAGTACTATTTTCATAACATATGCAACGTTTGATCATTTTGGAGGGAAATATCATCTACTAAAATGCTAAACATCAGTTTTACTTTAGTTTTGGTAATGGAGATGAATCATTTTTTTGAAAGAAAAAGACATTTGCACAAATTTTCAAGTACCTTATTCGACCTACTTTAGTGCTTCTCTTATAGTTAATGCATGTGTACTTTACATCTGCAAGGGCCCCCTTTCAATACACATTTAGTATGAAAATGGAACGAAGTACCAAATGAATCACAGCAAAATCATCTTTCCACAAGGTTGCAGCTGTGACATTTGTTTAAAATTATTTTATTTCTATTTGAACAACAAAATTGGTTTACATTTCAAAACATGGTATTTTATTAAGCGCCATTCAATGTCATACTTTAAGTGCTAATTATAGACGAGTCAAACTTGGAACACCCAATGTTTTTGCTTGCTAGTGACTCTAATTAAACAGCCTCCTGAACAACATATCCAAAAAGGACATAAGAGAAAAAATGGTAATTAGCATATATCCAAAATGACTGCTAATGCAGGGCTAAAATTTCAAAATTGGGTAAATATGGATAAAATTTTGAAATTTGAACCCTGCATTTAGCAGCCATTTTGAATATATGCAAATTACCGCTTTTTCTCCAATGTCCTTTTTGGATACATTGTTCAGGAGGGTGTTTAGAGTCACTAGCAAGCAAAAACATCCAATTTTGTTTAGCTCAAATGCCAAATTGGCTTGTCTAAATAGGTCGAATATGGTATGATTTGGTAATAAAAACCAAACAATTGCAATTTAATTACATCTTGGATGCATCTTACCACACAAACAAGTGATCCATAGATTGTTGATATATGTGACAATACCCTGAGTAGGAGTAGACCTTGACATTACAGCTACTGCTACTTTTGATCGACATAAAAAATACAATAAGTATCTAATGCATACAACATAATATTTGTGATGCTAAATTTATACCTGATCGCATTTGCAGAAAAGCGTATCCCACAAAACATTAAGCTGAATATATGTACTCGATAGATTTTGCAGAACAGCAAATTGCTTGTACATGCTCTATGTGCAAAAGATTTGGCAAAAAATGCTCTTTATGCAAAAGCAACATTATTTTTGCACGTAAAGCATGCATCTGATACGCTTCTCGGTCTGCAAATTCTATAAATGCGTAATGCTTTGGAATCTACTGTAGGAACACACAAGAAAGATTTCAAAGTTCTGATTCTGACATGACAGACAGTAGGCCTATACCATAGATCATCTATGCCTATACTGAGAAGTTACTAACTGTAAACCAGTGATGGGGTCGGACTCAGGTTGATATTGATAAATGAGGTCAGGTTGATATTCTTTTTTTAGTTCTGAATAAGTTTTACACTGACTGACAATCTATCCAAACACACAGCATTGCCAAACCCATGATTTGGTAGCCCAATTGGGCGACTTCTGAAGATATTTCCTTGTACTTTTGAACATTGCCTGTCCCATTGAAACCAATGGTTAAGGAAACATTGGGCTACTTACTTTGGCTCCGTGACTCCCAGTACTTTCTTGTCCATAGAAACCAATGGTTAAGAGAAAAATGTTACAACTTTTTGACTATTTGACCCTGATTAGGCCTGACAAATTTTGGCAACCCTGTAAACACATTGGGTTTATAGTTACGGTATTACCTTGCCCAATGCAAGTTATACTTGACATGACCTTCAAACTGTTTTGGCATAATGCTTATCATTTTTAACAAATATGAATCTTTATTTTAAATTGACTTCATATGGCCATGACCTAGAAATGACACTGAAGTTGTTGTTTTGACTGAAATGGCACATAATAGGGATTGTTTTCATCAAGATTCATGAAAATCAATCATTGCTATTTGACCTCACATGACCCCTAATGACCTTACAGTGATTGTTGTCACATAATGACAATAAAGTAGTACTCTGACAAAGTTTCATCACAATAGATTTGAGTTGTACAGATACCGGGTACATTGAAAAGGGGACGCTTTAGACAAAAGCCACCTGAAAAATTCCTTAGGGCGCTTTCAGGGGAAGGGCGCTAATTAGGTACAATGCAGTACTGTTCTACATGTATGTGCCACCAGGATACATAATTTTCATTCTAGAATGCAAAAAACTGAAGCAATATAATCAAAACTTGGAATAACAATGTTTGGGTGATGGGCCTCAATGTGAGGCAGAAAACCCAGCAGAAAACGTGTGTTACAATTTAACCACAATTTGGTCGCGCACCATTAAAGTCAATTATCATAGAAACAGCCCTAAAACTAAAAGATTAGACTTTCTTTAAGAACCAAGATGCCTTCTACATTTACACTGGTCATAATTATGCACTTGTCATTTACAATGGTAATTGGTAATTCAATTATTGAACTTACACAATACATGCATGTATTTTAATTTCTAACATTGTTTATATGTGGCTCAAAATAAGCTAAGGTGTCATAAAAGTGTAACACACAATTATTTTTCCAGCTCTTTTCTTTTGGTCTCCAACCAGGTTTAAATTATAGTATGCACATATATCGTTCATAATACACTAAAAGAAAGATAAGTTATAGACCATTTACTTCACAAATTTAATTTTCTAGCCCTTGCGTACGTTATATTTGACAGACACAATTTTGATGATTTTCTGCAATCAAATAAAAATTTATAAAGTATTACATATACATAAGGTATTTTGTGGTTATTTAGGTGTAGGACCTACAGCAACTGATTGTGGAAAAAAATGTGTCCAAATATTACAATAAGGAGGATAAATTGTTATAAATAAAATATGTGTGTCTGTCAAGCCATAACATACGCAAGATGTCTGTCAAATGTAACATACAGAATAATAATTTGGCAAAAACAGTAGTTCAAGATGGGAAATTGAATAAAGATCACATGCAGTTTATAAATCACATGTTTTAAAACACTTTTATAAACTCTAAACTATCATCATAATATGAACATCAAGTGATTTTTAATTTTTTTAAACGTATTGCGTATGTTACTTTTGACAGACACATACAAATCTAAATAATCAGACATGCCAACTTTGAAATCCAGATTTCCGTACTCAGAAGAACAAAAATCCGTATTTTGCACCCTAAAACCGTATTTTTTAAATATGTACCTTTTGCATACCTGCCAACTCCAGAAACTCCAAAAGTAGAACACATAATTGAGAGGGAGCACTTGTGCGACCGAGCACATAACGACCGGGTCCAGGGCCCACTTTACAAATTTGCAATCAAATTTGGCAATACCAAAGAACCATTCCATCAAAGTAATAAATCAATACAGAAAGATGCTTCCTTTACGAGTTATCACTCATTGAATGTGCTACTTTGCTATACTTTACATGGAAAGCAGCCATCTTAAAGTCGTCATATTTCCTTAATTACATAACTGATCAAGCTGAATTCCGGATATATGATGCACAGTTGAAAATTAATTTTTAAAAGATTTGGTGACCTCAGTCGACCTTTGACCTTGTATGTGACCTTTGACCTTACAAAATTGGATAAAGTATGTAGACCAAACAAATTGGGTTTTGTTACTTCTAATGTTGTTAGAAGCATGCTTTGTTAAAATCAAGTTCAGAAAATCATTGATCATCATCATATGAATCTGAATAAACAAAGTGGGAAAGCATCTTGTAGGCCTATACATATTTCTTTAATTTATTTATTTAATCTTTCTTTAATGTGCATGCATGGTGCGAAAGTCGGAAGTAAAAGGAGGTTCGAAACCTTCTTGTAGGTTTATTCTTTTGCACTAATAGAGCTAAATAGTTAACTAAATACCTTCAGAAGACATAGCATTAGGTGGTTAATAAAAATATTAATGTGCATGAAAAATCTGCAAGTCAGAAGAAAATTATTTCGGAAACCATCTTGTAGGCCTATTAAATATTTCTTTAATGTGCATGCATGGTGCGAAAGTCGGAAGTAAAAGGAGGTTGGAAACCTTCTTTTATGCCTATTCTTTTGCACCAATAGAGCTAAATAGTTAACTAAATACCTTCAGAAGACATAGCATTAGGTGGTTAATAAAAAATATTAATGTGCATGAAAAATCTGCAAGTCAGAAGAAAATTATTTCGGAAACCATCTTGTAGGCCTATTAAATATTTCTTTAATGTGCATGCATGGTGCGAAAGTCGGAAGTAAAAGGAGGTTGGAAACCTTCTTTTATGCCTATTCTTTTGCACCAATAGAGCTAAATAGTTAACTAAATACCTTCAGAAGACATAGCATTAGGTGGTTAATAAAAAACATTAATGTGCATGAAAAATCTGCAAGTGGGAAGAAAATTATTTCGGAAAGCATCTTGTAGGCCTATTTAATATTTCTTTAATGTGCATGCATGGTGCGAAAGTCGGAAGTAAAAGGAGGTCGGAAACCTTCTTTTATGCTAAATTCTTTTGCACCAAAAGAGCTAAATAGTTAACTAAATACCTTCAGAAGACCTAGCATTAGGTGAATAATAAAAAACATTAATGTGCATGAAAAATCTGCAAGTCGGAAGAAAATTATTTCGGAAAGCATCTTGTTGGCCTATTAAATAATAATTTTTTAATGTGCATGCATCACCGAAAGTCGAGAGAAAAACGATGTAGGCAACCACTTTAACAGACCAAGAAAGTGGTCAAATGATACTAGTAATTCAGTCGGTAGTCTAATCTTGCAGCTGTTTATCTTTTTAAGACACAACATTTTATTATTTTGGTCAAAATTCTGGAATACCGTATTTTTTTGGGGGTGACCGTACTACCGTATTTATCACGTTTTACCGTACAAAATACGGTGAAACCGTACTAGTTGGCATATCTTGCCTACAAACTTGCGTACAAATGTTTGACAGACAACACTTAACAATGGATTGTGTCATCAAAAAAGCTTCTCCTCACAAAGTGATAGTGCCACAAAGCTAGGTGGAGCTAAATGCTATGTCATGTAGCATAATTAGCTGTATCACCCTAGTTTAGCAGGAATTACAGCACCGTCTTGCGTATGTTACTATTTGACAGACATTTCAAGAAAAATTGTAAAATTGTTATATGTTCAAAAAAGATGGCAGCCACTTACAAATTTATTATAATATGGAGAAATGAAGTTATTTACAATAGATTTACCCTTTAGTTTATGCTTCAAGTCTTTGTTTATAAAAAACTGAGGGACTTCAAAATCAATCAAAAGTTTGACAGAGAATAGTAACATACGCAAGGCAAACTTTTAAATCCTTTTTTTGATCTGTTAACTTATAATTCATAAATTAAAAGCTGTTGAAAAAAGGCGTCTCTTGGCATGTTACAAATAAAAGTGTAAAAATAGGCATTTTTACAGCTATTTTTTATTTTTGTTATTATTTAGAGTGAAAGGTTTTTTCTTTTATTTTGTATGCTATGTCTTTACTACCTAAACTTGCCACTAAACTAGCAAATATTCCATTTCTATAATTATTATTAAGATGTCAAAATATATGGCTATAATATGACACCTTAGCATATTTTGAGCCATGTATACACATACTAAATTCAAATATAGGACCCTCAATGAGTTACACATTAATAATTACTACAAAAATATACACTCAAAAGAAACACATACAACAATATAAATTGGCTTCAGACAAAATACTATATATTCATCACTGTCAACTTGGATGGAATAAACTGACATTCTTGTTTCTTAGAATCCTCAGCAAGTACTACATTGACCCTCAGGGACTGCCTTTTCAGGAGAGTGAGCACAATCACTCTCTACTGCTCTCCTTATATCTGATATCTATAGGAGAGTGATTTTTAGCTCTCCTTAGTTGACCATTCTCTCCTTACATTCTATTGTAAATGCTCTAAACAGCTCTCCTTGAAGGCTCCAGAAGAGCTATTTAATGCTCTTTTGCAAATTCCAAAAGACAGTCCCTGTATCCTGTATCACAATACCAGTCTTTGCCTGTTTGGCTGTTTGCTGTCTAAATATTACATGCCCAAGATACACATAGAATTCCATACAAGCATATTTTCCTCTAAATGAGGTTTTTTATGAAAGAGATGAAAGGCTCTGGAGTCTCTCCACAAACACATTTTAAGCAACTACATGTATATTACTGATAAATAGGTGGCTGTACAAACATGTATTATTTGTAAGACCGATATATTGTAATGCTTTTGTGGAGGTTGTCTGCCTTTCTTCTCTTTTGTCATTTAGAAGCATATATGATTGTAGATAAGAATTCTATGGTACCTTCATTGCTAATAATAATACCGTAATAAAAACACACATTTGTAGAGTGCAATTTGCATCACAGATGCCTCATTGCGCTTAGCAATAAGACGGGTGTAAAAAACAGAAATATATACAATATTATGAGAACGATTTCCCCACAATAAATATGAATTACAATAATTTTTTAAGTACAACTTCTCACATTAGGAATTAAAATTACACCTTAAAATTTACAACAGGAATAAGGATACAAATTACTAATGATCAAAAGTTACAAAATCAGTTTAAACAAGCATACACACATGTACATTGTAATCATGTGTATGGCACCTGTACACATACCACATTCAAGCTAGGAGGTAAAGACTCTAGATAGATTAGAGGCAAAAGAAGATAATCCACCATAAAAAGGAGCTAAAAGGGCCTACTGCAACCCCAATCCAGGCACGGAGTCTCCGACAGATTAGGAAAAAGGGGGACAGCAAATCACCTGAAAAAGAACTGGTGACTAACTAATTCTCTACACTCCGACCCAAGCCAAAACCGAGGCTACAGCTAAGCAACAACATCAGATCAAAAACCCAGGTACTGAGCCATCAACTTGAACCAGAAAAGAGGCCAAAATGCCTGGCTATGAATGTTATCAGTGGTGTAGCATGGGTCATCATATTGGGAGGCACCGACCATGATTGGGGGCACCGGGTCTGATGGAGGGGGGGCACAAGCCGTTTTTCAGCAATTTTTCTTTGGGATTTTCTAAATTTTGCAATTGATTGGGGGGGGGCACATGCATACCCCCCGTGCCCCTACGAGGCTATGCCACTGAATGTTATAAGTGAACAATTGGTGTTTCAATCAAAAGTTGCTCTGATAGGCTGCCAATGTTTCAAATTTAGGTTTCAGAATTTGAGTAAGAAGGATAGACAAATTAAAAAAACATTCCATGTTGGATATTTTGAACACTTTCACAAGCTTTGTGGTAAACAATTTTTTTAGAGACTAAATGTCTTTGATAACAAAAATATTCAATTACTTTGCTATGAAGTTTGCAATGTATGCATTGCACTAATTATAGAAATCAATGGTGGTGTCACTTTGGGTGTTATGAGAGTGCAATATTATTTCAGATAAAGCAAAAGTCCTAAAATGTGCCCAGAAATGCACTTCTTTCTGGCTGGAGGAAAATACACCCTACACCCATGTAAAGCCCACTGTATGCAAAGCCACCACTGACAGAAATTGTAGGCTTATTTATAAGCATACATATGACACAATTCTGAGTTACACTTTCAGAGTTGCATTAACATTATATACACTTTCTGAGTTGCATTAATATTATATTTGAAAACCTGGTTATTGCATCTCAAATTAATTCAATCACCCATAGTTAAAATTTGTCAGTCACATCACAGAGCTATATTAAAGTTTAATATCATTTTAAACAATGTTACTCAAAAGATTGGCATGTAGAATTCACCAAAATTAAAACTTTCAAGTGTGTTCTTCATAAAAAAAATACCCTTTGAGAAAAATGAATTTAGCAATAAGGAAATTTGAAGCTAAATCCAAAACCAGTATTGTATAGCTCTATATGTGAAACACTTTTGTCCGTTTTTGTATAGAACAGAATGTGATGTGACCGACAAAATTTCTGAAAATAATACTGATACAAACACTTGGAGAACGACCAAAAGATTGATGACATCCTATAGACGAATCCAACGAGCCAAGTCATGGTCAGGATTTGGTCGGCCATCTTTGGGTAGCCGCTAGCCCCAACCTGGTGTTTTGAGCGCCCCTTTGTGCAAATAAAAGCCGCCTAACACCTAGAGAAGATGCATGGACGAGGAGGGTTAATAGAATAATATATACAATAGAGATAATTCCGCAGGTAATCCCGTCGCATCTATTCATACATAGTCCTTTTGTTCGCAAGTACATCCATTTGTAGCGTTTGATATGGTGTAGTTAATCCGATTATTATGTCACTTCAACAGCGAATAGACCATGTAGAAGCTGTGTGTTTTGCCGAAGGGAATTATAGGGCCTATTGTGTTGTAAACTTTAATCATTCTTTTGTCTACCTGTGTTTTCGCAGAAGGTTTAAAACGGGTGATGGAATGCAGTTTAAAATTTCCGCCAAGGCCGAATCATTTCACATTTTGGGTGCATTGTAGCCGACGGCTACCCAACTAAAGGCTGCTAGTCAGGTGTAGGAATGTGTGGATTTGGATTCGTCTATAAACATGGTTTGTTAGGTAAGTGGGTTCAAAATCTTGATCATGTTTTTCCTATGCTCTTATAAAACAGTAGAATCATGTGACCCATTACTGGTTCTGTTACAAACAGGGGGGAAGTGGTCAGTTTAGATGACTCAGCTATGAAACAAAACTATGTCATTGGGCAGGAAAAACCTCCTAAGTCCTATGTGTCATTGGCCCCTGAACATGTTTAAAGCAAATTAACCTCTTATGTAACCTGTTGGCAGTTTTGTTTTAAACATGTTCAGGGGCCAAAACACATACGACATAGGACATTGTAGCTCTTTTAGCTTGTTCCCCAACATATTTACATTGTGAAGCAAAAAATTCACCACTGACAATATACAGCTACATTGTACATAAATATTCATTATGAACCATTATTGATGTCTTGCATGATGTACAAAAAGAATTCAATTCCTGAAAAATCACCAACTTCCTTAAATGACACCGAAAAATTTCTATTCCGTGATTTCAGGATTTCAACTTTAGCCTTTTCCAAGACACTCAACCTGAGCTCAGGCCTCTCCTCTGTAAACTGTAAGAACACTCCATCCTCCTTGAGAACTCTTGCAACCTCACATATGACCTCTACTGCATAGCTGGTTGCATGCTTCTTCTGCTTCAACACTGCATCAATAGTACCTTTCTCGAAGCAGATATTAAACCTGGAATCAGTGAATGGCAGATTGGATACATTGCAATGTCTGAACTGTATACCAGGACTATGTTCCGTTTCCGGCAGGAAATGGATGTATTTATCTCGCATTATTTGGATTGCTTCTTCCGCAAAGTCAACACAATGGATATGCATGTGAGGCTCATCCACAAACAACTGAGCAGATAAGTCTGATGTTCCACATCCCAACTCCATCACCTGCAAGATTGGGGGTTTTCCAGTGCTGCGCTCTGCCAGTAGCGCACTTTGCTGATGTATGTGTTGAAGTAGGTATGGCTTGGCAACTTTGTATGGGAAGAACCAGTCATAGGGTTCTGATCCTTCAGGTTGTTTTGTGCGATAGTACTTCTCCCAGTAGCTTTGTCGACTCATGTCACTGGTTGTATCATCTTTCAGGGCTGTATCAAAATGTGTAATTAAAAAAATTACATTCAATTAAAATTTAAAATGCATAAATTAAAAAGAATGTTAAATTAAAAATATTACTGAAACAAACTGCCACCTAAGTTTTCTTCATATGTACTTAAGGTTGTACTGCATCCCTTAATAAATTTGTGACTATTTTTGCATTTTTCTCATAAAATAGTTTATAACTACACACTGGTAAGCAAAAGTTATGTATATTATAGGCAAGGAATCCAGTTACTATACTGGCATTTCAGAATGGATTAATGGATTAATGATTAAACTTCCGACAATCGGAGGCACTGAGTGAGTAACGCTGGGACTTGGGGTGTAAAATGGTATTTTATTTGGGTTGATATTGACATGAAAAACCTCTAAAAACGGTCATCATATTACATAGTTACAGGTTTGGGGAATTAAGCTTTGACCGTTAACATTACTGGGGCCCGACATTTAAGGAATCTGAATCGGGATCGGATCGGCCCGATCTGCTAATTTTCAGATCGGAGATCGGCAGATCCGATCTTGGGTTGGATCGGCCAACACTAGTGCTAATGAATTATTATTTATTCTGGATAAATAATGGAGTCTTAATTACAATTTCAAGCATAGGAGTTTAGCAAGAAGTACAAGAAGGCTGTGTAATCAATATTACATGTATGACAAACATGCAACTATTTACAGGAGCCTATACTTTTTAGTGCAAACACTAATTGAAATCATGCAATTGCGTTGCACTAGACCCATTCATACTTTCAACTCAGGGATGTGCGCAGCACCTCTTCAATTTGTTGCTTTGTCTGTGTGGTGGTAGATATTGATGAGAAAGAAATTCCGAAAATTTGAGCTTCATACTCCATTTCGTTTTTCCGTGGCATCAATTTGAAATTTAGGGGTCAGCGTGAAAAATGACATAGCCTTGAGAGACAACGTTGGAGGTCCATAAATGTATAAAAGGAACCATTTACAACTTTGAAAAGTATGTATTCTAGAGTTGTACATTTTTGATTTCGCATGTATGATGACTTAAATGTACAACTCTATGGAGAATGCAAACCTTACTGATGTGTTGAAGCCATCGAGTCCCAAAGCCAATATCTCTCAGAAATGTTGTCCAAGGACATATTTTCAACATACCTGAAGTTGATGGTGGATCAAAATGCCTGACTGTGACATTGGTTTTCAAGGGGGTCAAAATTGACCAAAAATGTACAATCGGGGATTTGCATGGGTAATATCTCAGCTAAAAATATTCTAATAGGCTCAATATTGGTTAAGAGTAATGTTCTACCAAAGGGCTCTGACTAGCAAAAAAATGGAGAATAAATTATTTTACTTTTGGAGTTTTGACCCCCCAAAGTTGGTCCCGGATGGACGGTTGCATTTTGAGGGCCCTATATCTTTTAAAGTAAAGGAGTTACAAGTTTTCTGATGCCAGATTTGAATTCTACACAAATAAGTACCCCAGGATACATACTTTTCAAAGTTGTAAATGGTTCCTTTATACATTCATGGACCTCCAAACATCGCTTTCGCTATGAGACACATTTTTTACGCTGACCCCTCTAAATTTCAAATTGATGCCACGGGAAAACGAAATGGAGTATGAAGCTCAAATTTTCGGGATTTTACTTTCTCATCAATATCTACCACCACATAGAAAAAGAAAAAAATTGAAGAGGTGCTGCGGTGCACATCCCTGGAGTTGACATGGAATGGGCCACTAGCTTTTTGTATATACACTTTATCCCATACTGTTATGCAGAGCTACTACAGTATGGGTTCCCTGTACTAGGATATTATAAGCCATATTATAACATTTTCATACAAAATAGATCAGCATTTCTATGCCATAAAATGTTAGCTTTTTACTGTCAGATACATATATCTCCTTTCATTTTTTGAGCCGAAAAACTGAGGCAAAGCAAAGAAAATTGGAATTTACTACCAGCGCCGATGTCGCCATACGTATCACTCCTTTGGTCGTGTTTATTGTACGATCTTTTGTTGTGTAGATCCCCGCCCCGCACGCCATATACGTACTGTGTGTTATGAATCGTGTATGTGTTCGACTAATAATTCCATCATAATAATAAAACGATGGTTCCTGCGTTTTATTCCAAATCTCGGATTTTAACAGGGTATATTGATTTATATTGATTTATAGGCTAGCTAAAATAATATTTTCTCGATCATGAGTGCTCAATAGGCACGCAATGACAATTGCGTCGGTGTACAACGCCTACCACACACGCTTTGGGTAGCCCTACATTTCCTGTGTGTGCACAATCGATCGCGCTATCGTGTCATTCCACTAAACTTGCCATATTACGCAGTGCATGCAGTACATTCATACTCTCATGATCGAGAAACTATTATTTTAGCTATAATAAAGTACAAGTATAATCATGTAAAAAAAAAGAATTTTGAAAAATATTGAGGGCCTCCTGTTCAGCAAATGTTATAACATGGCTTTAACACGTACTCAGCTCATAGCATACAGTCATAACATGTAGTTAGCAGTGATTTGAATATTTATTTTTACTCTTAGTGGGGATCACTCAGTGAATGCACCTTTACTATGTTAACATTGCCCAGTTGGTCTACATGTAAAACAGGGATTGCTGAC
This sequence comes from Amphiura filiformis, assembly GCF_039555335.1. Classification (NCBI taxonomy): domain Eukaryota; kingdom Metazoa; phylum Echinodermata; class Ophiuroidea; order Amphilepidida; family Amphiuridae; genus Amphiura; species Amphiura filiformis. The sequence goes on from NC_092632.1 coordinate 35,604,155, forward strand.
AAAGTCAATGCACATTCAATTTTTTTAAGCTTACTCAACTGAAATTTAATAATTACCTGCACTAGATGTTCTGAAATTTCGACAATGCACGCTTGTGGTACAACTTCTTAGATTCTGTATCAACTTATTTGTCCGATATATGTCCCTGAACGGGAAAATTATGCGTTTCGTTGGTAGCATAAACATTTTAGCTAGATGTAAACACACAACAAACAAGCCGTTTTTTCAATCCATGGGAGTTGACATCGGATGCGATCCCGTTTTTGGAGGAACACCAAAAACACCCGCAATCGCGCTCTGAAAAAAAAAGGGAGAACAATAGTTTAGGGGTGGTGCAATAATTATGTGTACCCCCGGGGGGGTGAATTCTCAAAATGGTCTGCCAAAAATCACTTGCCCCCCCCTTTGGCCGTGCCAAAAAACCTTTGCCCCCCCCTTTCGACGTGCCAAAAACCTTTGCCCCCCTTTGATGTGCCAAAAATCTTTGCCCCCCATTACACATGCAAGATTTTGGGGAACCCGAATTTAGAACGTGAAATTGGCTTATCATAATTATAGTGCGAGCGCAGCGAGCAGGAAATTTTGCATATTTGAACATGTTCCTAACGTTTTCCTACGCCTTTTTAGGGCGTAATATAGAAACGGTGCCCAAAATATCTGTGCCAAAAATTGCTTGCCCCCCTTTCGACCTGCCAAAAATTGCTTGACCCCCTCCTTTTGACCTGCCAAAAATGCTTGCCCCCCCTTTTTGGCCTGCCAAAAAATCTTTGCCCCCCCCTATAATTCACCCCCCGGGGGGTACACATAATTATTGCACCACCCCTTATTGCAAATCACAGGCCTGGCAAATCATTTGTGTTGTCAAAAGTTTATTGAACAAAAAAATCCTAAATTTAATATTGAAAAACAGTGCTTTTCACGATATACCTAAAACAAGTCAAGATATATTCCGGGCATAAATTATATTGCATTTGCACCGGGATTAACCGGATTATTCCCCGCCTCTCTTGCAACTTATATATGCTATTCCCAATCATCGTCCAATTTTTAAAGTTGCCTTGCCCCCCCCCCCCGGCCCAACCCTCTAGCCTCTTATATGGCTATATGCCACTGAATTTTGTTAATTTTAATTTATTGCTAATTTTAATTTAGGCCAAGTAAAAAATAAAACATGTTTCACGTCCGGGTTTTCAAAAAAAAGGAGGAGGAGGGGGCTTTTTATTTTCTATTTTTTATCGCAAAATTGGTGTAAATATCCATACTTAGAGCTGTTTTAGCGTATACAATAATGCCTGGAAAAAGGAGGAGGCCCTTTTTTATTTGTTGTTCTGAGAGTTACACCCCCTCTAATGATCACAAAACCTTCTTAAAGTGTTTCTTGTATCTTAACAAGGCTATAGAAAGCATTTCAACTTCCTACATATATTTTTTTTAAAGCTGAATTTCAAAAAATAAAAATATATTTGAGGAAACCTCAAAAAAGGAAGCGGGAGGGGACGTGAAACATGTTTATTTTTTTTATTTTGCCTTATTAGAACAAAATGACCTACAAATCAACACTGACCAAATTACAAGAATTAGAAAGGCAGCAGCAGCTTGAAAACACTGAACAAAACAAAACCAGTTTGATTTAGGCCTAGTTATATTATAGGTATATGCAGTCACATTCAAATTCACTATAGTAGGCCTATAGCATAGTTCATGTAGGTAGGCCTACACAATATGACGTAAAACTAAAAGCTTCATCCCGGAAGCTCCATAGGCCAGTGCAGTGGTGTGCGCAGCACATTGAAAGTGGGGGGTCAGGTTGTTCAGTTCCCCCGAATGGGCATAGGAGTGTCACAGCAAGCGGCTTGTCGCGAAGCCCCTCACGGGTGGGGTCCGGGGGCACGCCTTACGGCCCATGGTGGGGTCGAGGGGCAAAGAAGCCTGGCGGGGTCCTGGGGCCAGCACGTCCGGAAGCTCTGGGGTTTTAGCGTTTTAAAAGGCCAAGGAATTCTATAATTGAGGGGGCAAATTTTGATGTTTTTCCCCGAATGACCAACAAAAGTGCCCCCCCCCCCTTTGCGCATGCCACTGCCATAGGGTTTTATTTCGATTTAGGGCCTAAATTCCTTTCTATTTTAGACAGATTTTTAGCGCACCGTGCCGCAGTTCCCTCGATCTGTGCTGTGGGTAGGGCTAAGTTTGGGGTAGGCCTAATAATAATATTAAACAAAAATATTAGGCCTAGGCTAGGGGCCTCCCCGTTTTATGATGTTGACAAAGCCTTTGCAATTGCAATTTTACACAGAAATGAATGGTCAATTTATAACATTAACAAAATAACAAATAATAAGGGCCTCCCTCACCAAATTGTGAAAATTTGGACGACACATGTTATTTATTTTACCGTTGGCCTATGATAAAATTTACCTTGCATGCTTGGTTAAGCTTACCTTGCGAAGTTGTGCCTGGCACATTGGGTCTAGCCTGGTCTAGCTAGGCTAGGGCTAATGGCTAGGAAAATTACACTTCCAATGTTCCATTACATTTTATCATCCGTCTGACCGTCTCCTTAGCGTATATCAGATATTGAAATGAAATGCATTGCCTATGATGCTGGGTCAATTTATACCATCGATACGATGCATGCAATCCAAAATAGCAATTGCTGCATGCGGAAGGATATGTGAATCAATTATTTGTGAAGTGTCTTTAAACTTTTAATTGCTCTGAGCATGCTCACTTTGTTATTATCCATTTATGGTAATGCTGGGCGGGGCGTGGGTTAGATGATCCAATCCTCCTTGCTTTGAACTGTTCGAGTATGATATTCGTCTAAAATCATGTTTATTCAGCCCAACTTATGTTCTATTATCTTATTCGAACTTTTTATATACCACCATTTCAGACGGAGCTGCTAGCTGCTTCCTTTTGTTAAATGGGTTCGCATTCAAAATGCACAAATTATCCCATGACACCATAGAATATGAATTCAGGTTTTGCACAGACTGGTTTTCTGGCGAATTAAAAAAAATCCTTTAAAAAGAAATGAGTAGCAATAGAAGTTCACCTCTTTTAGACATCTAAGCGACGCGACGGAAATATAGTAAAGAAACGCGCGTCTTGCCTGAATTCCCTAAAACTGGTCAGAAAAACCTGAAAAAGCACGCGAATGCAGGCCAATAAGTCCCAAAACGGGCTGAAAATAAATAAAAACGCGGAAATTTGGACAAGCAAAAAATGAATTCAGGCTAAAACTTGAAAAGTGGCATGAGAAGTTACGTCAGGGCAAAGGCGTCAATCCGAAGTTGATCGTGTATTGGGGAGGGGAGAAAAGGTTTGTGAAATCGGGAAGCAGGCCTTTCGAGGTGAAATGTGCCCCTCTCAGTCGTTGAAAAAGTTTACAAGAGATGGGCGCCAAATGAAGGCATTTGGTGAACACTTTTTACACTAATATAAAATATTATTTGGAAAAACTAATATTCAATATTATGAAGGCTCACTAGCAGTTTGTAGTTCATTGGGGAAGGGGGGTGGGCAATGAGAAAAAACTTGCCCAGTGAGCATTATATTGCGGGCCGATTTTGCTGGGCATAGGCGCGGGCAGCGGGCAAAAATTCAGTCGGGCGTAGCGACGGGGGGGGGGAGGCGGCGAATTGACCAATTCAGCAGCGATTCTGCGCCCCCTCCTAGGATGAAAGTCAAAATGTTCGCACAAAAACATTTGAAAGATCAATTTAAGACCGATATTCAACTTCATTTTAACCAAAGTTAGCGCAAATTTGTTTCGAGCATTGGGGAGGGGCGCCATATTTGGCAATTTTTCACTATTTTATACCAAAATAAAGGTTAACCGAATGTGTGCGTATTTAAACAGAACTGAGAACAAGGAATATTTCTTTTCCTTTTTTCTTTGAGTTAAGTTGTCGGGGTGGGGTGGGGGTGGTATCAAAGGAAATGTTTAGTCCCGGCTCCCGATTTAATATTTAGTCAAGTGTATCTGCGTCTTGTTCACTTTCTTTAATCCTTCTACTTTCACACATTCTACTTATGTCTTTTTCGAATTTCCTCAGTCTCTTGAATTGTCTCGGTCCCAGCCGGTTTGTGTTCCTCCGTCACTAAACATTGTTAGTGACGAAGGAGCACAAATCGGCTGGAACCGAGACTATCTCTTGAAAACCCTCTTTGTTTGGCGTATAACAGATCCCAGATATCAGGGGTAAGACATCAGTCAGGGTAGGCACTAGGCAAAGCTTTTAGCGGTCGGTCAAGTTTACGGGGGCAACTGCGGGTATTGTTCGCACAAAACTTGTTTTATTTAGCCCTCAATCACGGCGAATTTGAATATGAATTTGAAGATGAAATTTGAATCCGATAAAGTACGCGCAAAGCGCGAGAAACATTTAAATTTTACACTATTTTAGCCAAAAATCAAGGTATAGGGCCTAATACCGAATATCATTGTCTGTATAACCTACTAGACCAGGGACGTATTTGCTGAAACGGGGGGGGGGTATGATATTCGTGTCCCCTCATCCCAAAATGTGGAGGGGACATTCACCCGGATTGAATTTGACGCCCATACGTCAGGAGAATTATTCTCCTGACGTGCCTTCTCATATTAAAAGAAGGTGACCTGATATATTTGGAAAATTACATTCTTTAAAACTTACCGGTATAACATAAAATGTTGTCCCTTTCAACCAATGCAAAAAGATCATGTAAATGTTCCTTGTGAATAGGCCCACAGCGTGATTTTGGTAGTCTACAGTGTTTTTTAATGGTAAAAAAGGCTAAAAAACTATTTTGTTTTCTGTAGGTATGGGGCAGGTGGCTAAAACCAAAATACGGTTTTTTGTAGATTCATGATTTTGTATGTGGTATACATAAGGCCGTATAAAATTAATGTTTTGGTTCTCGTGAGGATTTTTATGAATTAGAGGGAGGTAATGTAAAATTAGCATTGTTAGTAGTATTCAGTCTTTTCCAACATTGCACGAGGAAACAATAAGGCCCGGAATTCCAGTTGCCAAAGTACTCAAAATGACACCTTTCTGACTTACATTGTCCTTTGTGCAAAATTTTATATCTATCGTTGTATGTTTCATCAGAGTGCATGGCCTTAGAGCTTTTTTAAAGATACAAAGACAAACTAGATCTGGCTACAGATCTGGACCTAGCCGGGGCCGGAAATGCCAGTCTTAAAGTTTGACCTTTGACCGGCTATTATGGACATCTTACACCATTAATGGTGCATCACTGTAGCATGTAGGGGCTTTATCCGTCTTCCATAGGCTGAGATACAGCTACTTTTCCGTAATTTTAAACATTTTTTTGCAAATTTGACGTTTTGACCTCCTTAATGACCTTTGACCCCAATATAAAAAAAAACCTCATATACACCGAGAAAATGCATTGTTACAGTTTAAATATAAAAATCTACAATGCTTAGTTATGGAGATAAAAATTCTTGAAGTTATTTAGCTTCAAACCGGAAATGACGTCTAAATGACCTTTGACCAAAATAATAAAAATACCGTGCATACATCGAGTAACACTAATGCATATATGAAGTTTATGTCACTCTGGTCTGGTTACGTTTTGAGATTTAAAAAATGAACATATTTGACGATTTTGGTTTTTGACCGGAAGTGACCCCTTAATGACCTTTGACCCCAAAACTGTAGACACCCCAAAGACCCTGGTTAGTAGTAATGCATGTGTGCTAATGACAACACTCTGCTATGTATTTTGTAAAAACAGTGATTTTTGAATATTTTTAGCTTTCAGACCGGAAATGACCCTTTAATGACCTTTGACCCCTTATCTGTGAACACCCTATAGACACCGACCAAAGTCAAGTCACATGTCCTAAGCATGTCACCATCACATGCAATTTGTGGAAGAAGAAGCATTTTGAAGATATTTGGTTTTATACCGGAAATGACCCCTTAATGACCTTTGACCCCAAATCTGTGAACACCCAATAGACACTGGATATAGCCGATGCATATGTGCAAGTGACGTCATTGTAGGATGTAACATGTAAGAGAAGAAGCATTTTGAAATATGTTGCCAGAAGAAGAAGAAAGAAGAAGAAAGAACTAGATCTGGTTACAGATCTGGACCTAGCTGGGGCCGGAAATGCCAGTCTTAACTTAAAGTTTGACCTTTGACCTGCTATTGTGGACATCTAACACCGTTAATGGAGCTTCACTCTAGCATGTAGGGGCTTTATCCGTCTTCCATAGGCTGATATACAGCTACTTTTCCGTAATTTTAAACTTTTTTTGCAAATTTGACGTTTTGACCTCCTTAATGACCTTTAACCCCAATATAAAAAAAAACCTTATATACACCGAGAAAATGTATTGTTATAGTTTAAATAAAAAAATCAACTGTGCTTAGTTATGGAGATAAAAATTCTTGAAGTTATTTAGCTTAAAACCGGAAATGACGTCTAAATGACCTTTGACCAAAAAAATAAAAATACCGTGCATACACCGAGTAACACTAATGCATATATGAAGTTTATGTCACTCTGGTTTGGTTAAGTTTTAGATAAAAAAAAATGAACATATTTGATGATTTTTGGTTTTTGACCGGAAGCGACCCCTTAATGACCTTTGACCCCGAAACTGTAGACACCCCAAGGACCCTGGTTGGTAGCAATGCATGTGTGCTAATGACAACACTCTGCTATGTAATTTGTAAAAACAGTGATTTTTAAATATTTTTAGCTTTCAGACCGGAAATGACCCCTTAATGACCTTTGACCCAAATTCTGTGAATAATTTATAGGCACTGGATATAGCCGATGCATATGTGTAAGTGACATCATCGTACTATGTTATCTGTGGCAGAAGAAGCATTTTAGAGTAAAATTGCATTTTTGCCATTGTGAGCAGGTCAAAGGTCAAATGGAGTCCAATGTCATGTCACATGTGGGGACATGGTCAGTGGTGTTTGTGACCAAGTATGGTCAAAATCAGTCAAAGCATAACAGAGCTGGGGCGAAACGTGGCAAGTCACGCAAAATGTCACGTGTTGCCAGAAGAAGAAAGATCCGATAGCATCCCAAGACCTAGCCGGTGTCCCGGCTAGGTAAGAAAGATCCGATAGCATCACAAGACCTAGCCGGTGTCCCGGCTAGGTAACAAAATTTGATATTGCCAAGGCCAAAGGTAAACTCAATTATCATTATAAGAAATTCAGATTTGATTTTGATTGATATCGATGTCTTTTAATTATTATGTTTAGACATGTGTACTGCGTGTATTAATTTTTCCTGTGCTGAATATTATTCTACTCTGTATAACTACATGACTTTGTACTAGTACATGTAATTAGTATTATATGCTGCTTTTCTAATAATTTTTTTGTTTGTGATTACCTAGCCGGGACACCGGCTAGGTCTTGTGATGCTATCGGATCTTTCTTCTTTCTTTCTTCTGCTTCTTTCTTCTGGCAACAAATTTCAAAATGCTTCTTCTCCTACATGTTACATCCTACAATAACGTCACTTGCACATATGCATCGGCTATATCCAGTGTCTATAGGATATTCACAAATTTGGGGTCAAAGGTCATTAAGGGGTCATTTCCGGTATAAAACCAAATATCTTCAAAATGCTTCTTCTCCTACATGTTACATCCTACAATGACGTCACTTGCACATATGCATCGGCTATATCCAGTGCCTATAAATTATTCACAGAATTTGGGTCAAAGGTCATTAAGGGGTCATTTCCGGTCTGAAAGCTAAAAATATTCAAAAAATCACTGTCTTTACAAATTACATAGCAGAGTGTTGTCATTAGCACACATGCATTGCTACCAACCAGGGTCTTTGGGGTGTCTACAGTTTCGAGGTCAAAGGTCATTAAGGGGTCGCTTCTGGTCAAAAACCAAACATCATCAAATATGTTCAATTTTTTATATCTCAAAACGTAACCAGACCAGAGTGACATAAATTTCATATATGCATTAGTGGTAACCGATGTATGCACGGTATTTTTTATTTTTTGGTCAAAGGTCATTTAGACGTCATTTCCGGTTTTAAGCTAAATAACTTCAAGAATTTTTATCTCCATAACTAAGCATAGTAGATTTTTAAATTTAAACTGTAACAATGCATTTTCTCGGTGTATATGAGGTTTTTTATATTGGGGTCAAAGGTCATTAAGGAGGTCAAAACGTCAAATTTGCAAAAAAATGTTTAAAACTACGGAAAAGTAGCTGTATGAAAGACGGATAAAGCCCCTACATGCTACAGTGATGCACCATTAATGGTGTGAGATGTCCATAATAGCCGCTTAGCCGGTTAAAGGTCAAACTTTAAGTTAAGACTGGCATTTCCAGCCCCGGCTAGGTCCAGATCTGTAACCAGATCTAGTTCCAATTGTTTTTGTGATTGTAATTTTGCTAATAAAACCAAGAAGATAAAAAAAGTTACTGGAAAAAGCTTAGAAATGTAATAAAATGTATAAAAAAATCATGAAATTGTCCGAAATGAGACCCTCAACCTTCGGATTTTCGAAAGTGAACTATTTTTTTCGTATTTCGATACATTAGAAGTATGAATTCCAGGAATAAACTGGTCAAAAAGTCGTCTATAGAGGGTGTGAATCTATTTTCCAAATAGCCCCAGGCCTGAATAGCCCAATAGACAACTTGTTGTGTTTACAGAATGTTTAGAAACGGATACGGTCTATGATAGAAGTGATGTATAAGGAAGTCTGATAGGGCTATCTACTGAAGATACAGACTTGACATTTAATATGGAATATTTTTCGCAAAATTCCAAGACTGGTCTGGACGGAGTCTGCATAGACCGCACGAGCTAAATATTAATTTGGGTGTGTCGGGAGATGGTGTAAAATAATTGTTTGATAGAAATGTGCTTTCCATATGTTTACGAGGGGGTATCAAAAAGTTTTAGAAATCGCCCAGAAGTGAAAGAGCTATATCAATGAAATTTTGTCAGTGCAATCACTGGTCCTTATGTACATTATGGTCCAAAAATGGTCTCATAGGTATGTTTACTTTTTTTACAGGTGGCACTAGATGCCAATAACCCGCTGCCCCAGTTACTGCGCATAAACTGCAAGATTGAGAAAATTGAGGCAAGCAGCATTATTAAGATCCTGCTTTTAAAGGGTTGCAGTGCCTAGAAAATCGATGATGAAATGAAAGTTATCTTCGGTGGTGATTGTGATATGTCACTGTTGCTTTTTGGAAAAGGAATTTTTATTTCATCACAGATTTTCTGGGCATTGTAACCCTTAAAATGGAACTTAATCATGCTGCATGCCTCAATTTTCTCCATTTTGCTGGTTATGCGGTTACATAGGCAGGTAGTGACATCTAGCTCCTGAAAAAGTAAAAACATACTTATGAGACCATTTTGCACCATAGTGTACATAAGGACCAGTGATTGCACGGACAAAATTTCATTGATATAGCTCTTTCACTTCTGGGCGATTTCTAAAACTTTTTGATACCCCCTCGTACATTATGGTGCTCATAATGTAGCGAATTTGCCTAAAATGGCGGATTTAGGGAGACTGAATTTAAGGTTTTTTGGGGACACAATTTCGGACTTTATGCAACATGGTTCTGTTATTATCAAATTTCTAGGGGTTTGAGGAGATATTTCTTAAACTTCATCAGTAACTGGCATTCATCACAGCTGAAATACACTTACAATGTACCAAGTTTTTGAACAGGGGAGGAGCTTAAAAATAGGGCTCTTAAAAGCTGTACGTACGTACTCAGAAAGTTTAAATGGCCCCCTGGGGTCAAATGTTATAAACTTACGGTACAAGAACTACTGTGCGGATTCCTGGTTATCCAAGTGAACTCACACTGTTTCTTTGTGTACAGTAAGTTTATAACATTTGGCCCCAGGGGACCATTCAAACTTTCTGAGTGCGTACCACTTTTAAGAGCCATATTTTCTAAAGCTCCTCCCACTTTCAAAACTGGTAGATCACTGGTGCATTTCAGTTCTGACGAACACTTATTGGTATTTAGGTTCAGTAAAATCGCCTCAAACCTCAATACATTTGATAATATCAGAATAATGTTGCTTAAATTCAGAAATTTTACCCCCACAAAAATCAAATTCAGTCTCCTTAAATCCGCGATTTTAGGCTAATTCGCTACATTATGAGCGCCATAATTTAAACTAATGGAAAGCATATTTTCTGTAAAACAATTATTTTACACCGCCTCCCGACACACCGCAATTAATATTAGCCCGTGCCGTTTATGCAGACCTCTCCCAGCCCAGTCTTGGAATCTTGCGAAAAAGTATTCCATATTAAATGTCAAGTCTGTAGCTATGACATCACTCTGAAATATTAAATACTTTTCTTTACTGTAAGATAAAACCCGCAACATTACGGCAGCAGTGTCTTGATTTGTGCACATAATGCCCAATAAGATGAGCATGGTTCGAATTTTCTGAGAAAAGGAGTGGTCACAAAAAGATTGGAATTACAATTGGAATGAATGGTTTCGTCAACATTTATGTGAGATTTATTTTTAATTTATATCTGTCGACCTCCGGGACGTGATGTTCATTCATTTATCCAACTGTATACCAGCCTACAAGCGGAGAATCCTCAACTGAAAGGGAAAAAAACCTGGTGGTACCTGCCAAGTCAGATGATACCGTATTGCTGCACTGAGAAGGGACCTAGTCGCCCACCCCTAGATAAGCCCTTCGAAACTTCTATGATGGCAAGTGTTCAAGAAGGGATAGCCACCAGCCCAACAAACCATTTAAATGTGCAAATCTATCAATTGTGCACAAATTTCTACAAATCGGTGTTTTACTATGTGTAAAATTAATGTACATATAGCTTAAGGGGTGGGGTGTGAACCCCGGGTATGAACGTTTGGACAGTATTTATTGTGGGACATTAGAGCACATCAGACATATCGAATTGCATTCTGAAGAATGTCCCTCTGATATCAAATAATTTTGATTTTTGAAATTCGCAATGTAATACACATTTTATGGCAAATGATTAAAATTGATATTTTGATATTTAACAGTACTCGAAGTAAATTTTATGTAGGTGGGATGAAAAGCTGACGATCAATTGAAAAATTTGACCTTTCGTATTGAAGATATAGATTTTTTTTCCCAAATTAGGTCTTTTGGGGAAAAAAATCCATATCTTCAATATGCAAGGTCAACATCTTCAATTTACCGTCGACTTTTCCTCCCTGCTACATACACTTTAAGAATATATCATTAGATTTATCAAATTTAGTTCGAGGACTGTTGTACATCACAAATGTGGAAAATATCAAATTTTAATAATTTGTCATAAAAATTGTATTATATCGTGAATTTCAAAAAATGAAAATTATTTGAAATCAGAAAGACATTCTTCGTATTAGGATATTCGATATGTCTGATGTGCTCTCATGTCCCACAAAAAATACTGTCGAAGCGTTCAAAACGCTCATTCCAGATCCCTTAAGCTAACATAAATAGTCACACGTTAATCGGTAGAGCTCTTAAAAATTTAATAATTTTTGGGGCTAAATATTATTCAACATTGTAGTTTCACGTCTCACAGCGATCGTCAGACAACTGCGCTGTTGTTGTTATGATCCTTGATTACGGAACCGAAATGCGCAAAATAGACCTACGCGGATAGAAATGTGCAAAATAGACCTACGCGGATAGGCCTACGCATAAATAGATGCGTGGGCATAGACATACCACCTAGACCTATGACTGCCCATCCCTTACCACAGCGGGAGGTGAAGCCCCGTATCCAAGGTGATATTGACGAGGTTACTAGGCGCGGAGAAATATTGCGTACATTCTGATGCGCTCGTTTGTGTGGGGTTACTGCGCCATTATCGCCTGCGTCAAATGCAACATGTTCCGTAGACGCGAACATATCTGCTTGCTTGCGTCCGGGTATAAGTCATATTGCTAAGCAGTTTCGGCTTCACTACGCGAACCAAAGTCACTGGTCTAGGTACTTGTTTGTCCGGGTGCATGGGTATGAAATAAACGCAAAATAGACCTACGCAGATAGGCCTACGCGTAAATAGATGGGATTTTGCGCGAAATTTATAATGGTGCCGAAATGCGCAAAATAGGCCTACGCGGATAGGCCTACGCATAAATAGACACATGGATACGAAACATACGCAAAATAGACCTCCGCGTATAGGCCTACGCATAAATAGATGGCATTTTACACATTTTACACGCAGGCCTATCCGCGTAGGCCCAAACAAACAAGTACCTAGACATGCGACTTTGCTTCGCGTAGTGAAGTCAACATTGCATAGCAACAATTTCGACAAGGAACAAGCAGACATGTTCGCGTCTCACGGAACATGTTGCTTTTGATCGCGCGATAACGGCGCAGTAATCACACACGAGTAGCGTCAGACATGTATTCGATATTTCTCCGCGCCTAGTAACCCCATCAATCCGTCAATATCACCTTGGATACGGGGCTTCACCTCCCGCTGTGGTAAGAGATGGGCAGTCATAGGTCTAGGTGGTATGTCTATGCGCGTAGGTCTATTTTGCGTATGTTTCGTATCCACACGTCTATTTATGCATAGGCCTATCCGCGTAGGCCTATTTTGCGCATTTCGGTTCCGTAATCAAGGATCATAACAACAACAGCGCAGTTGTCTGATGATCACCGTGAGGCGTGAAACTATTAGTTACAATGTTGAATAATATTTAGCCAAAAAAATCATTATAGCTTAAGCTATATAAGCAAAGTGGGCAAGGGGCAAGTGCATGGACTAAGTCTATACGAAGTAATAAGATGTAATGTGCCACATAAGAACTTGACCAGAGGACTGAAAAAGATCAGTCTCTGCCAATACCAGTAAATTGTTGCTAATGTATCCCATGCTATTGTACTTCACATAGTTGTTGAAAAATATATGTCAGCTCATATCTCTTTCTCTTACGCCAATGAAGACGATGTGTGGCTTCAATCAACAAAAGGAATTCACCATCATAGGTCTGATAGAGATCTTGATACTCCACATCTGGGGCATCCCCAGCTGGCTTACCGATCTATTCCGTCGGGTGGCACCCAACAACCTAGGTTACTATCCTCCGGGAGTCTTAGACAGAGCCACTTTAGGGGAGATATCTCGGCGGACCCCAGTCGACGCACTGCGAATACGTATTGCCGAGTACCTGAATTTGGTAGCAAAGTCATCGTCCCTCCCTGTGCTTGCCCTGGACAGTTATGTACTGCCTGACTTTACGGGGCGTGAGGATGATAGTCCACTCAAAGAGCTCGCTCAGTCCCGTCAAGGACCCCTCACACAGGTATTTGAATTAGCCGCGCGACCCATATTTATATCCTCAACTTTCATTGAATACATATTCTATGGTGTTGAGTTTGAATTAAGACCCGGGAAAATCACATTTTCCCAGCGTTATAAAAGACTGTAATGAAGTAGGGCGGCGTATAGAAAAAGTAGTTAAATATTCTTAAAATCAGATGTTTTGGTTGGAATTTGGAAGTAATTTCAACACAAAAAAACAACAAATTAAGATTTTGTTTAGTCCGATCAAAATCCGGGGTCAAGAGGTTAAACCGTAGCACATAGAATCAATTATAAACAAAGTACACTTCCGCGAAATAAAGTAGTGCCCCTGCTCTGATTTAAAAGCAGTTTCGCTTGGCTCTGGTCGCATGCTCGGACACACTGATTTTCAATACCTAAATAGGAAATATTAAAGTTGTACATACATAAAAAGTCTGTTTGCAATCTTCAAATTGGAAATCCATTTGTGAACGAATATGCTTGAATTTTGTTCATATGACCATGGCATGACCGGCATCCTACCACTACCATCAGCCAGGGTGATCTTCAAATGGCATGCAGTGCCAGTGATGAACACGAAGCTCATTAGCTACATTGCACATTTATATTATTGACGTTTCATTTCAGCTGATAAAAAGCAAGTTTACACGTGTAGGTATTTTAAAGCTTAAGCTTAAATAGGAAGGCCTAGCCTATAGTGGGAATTCCAATTGAATGCACGCAGCTTTCAATAGCGTGACGAATTTTTGCGTACACTGCGCGATGTACGCCAGCGACAGCGTGTGCGACTGTGCGTGAGTAACGCAGAAGTGAATCCAAACATGCCAACGCTCTCGTGATTGGATAGCATTGTATCCAAGGTCGTGCGTTCGCGTTGTAGTTTGAAATACGCAATAATATACGATCGCGGTTGGATCAAGTGCAGCTGTTAAAAACTGTGTTCATTCAATTGGAATTCTTATAGCTAGGCCTGTGCCATACACTAATGCTGGTTTCATACTACAATGCCGCTTGCCACTGACATGACTGAGCGGCGTGGCGCACACGCATTGCAGACAAACGGACACAATAAAGGCTTGTCATTGGTTAAAACGCCTTGCCGCAGCGGCAAGCGGCAGGAAAGTATGCTGGAGGCTTAATGCACGGTTGCACAGTCAATATTTATTGCCTACTGAAGCAGATTTAACTTGAAACTACATTCCACATCATGGTCGTTGGCGTTGCAATAGTAAATTGCTGCATTACAAAAATGTAGGCTACTTTACGTACCCCTCGCATAGCCATGTTTTAAACATAACACACACTCTCTCTCTCTCTGAATTGTCATGGTTGGCTGCTGATGTGATCTGTTTATCTTGAGTCAATGGCGGGGTCAATGGGCTACGCATCGTATGCAATGCATTGCATTGGTCAGTGATCTTAAATACAATTGACTTCGGTGGCATTCTGCATCAAAGATGTTTTATTTTATAGTGGACCTCTGTCATGCTGTGGTAGTAATGCAACAAGAGCATTTGTGAGTATGCTTTTAATCATAATACTAATCACAGAGTGTCCGTCCGACCGTCCACGCGCTATCCCGTTCACGCGGTGCTATATCGTGTACGCGCGGTGTGATATCGCGTGCTCGCGGTCGCGGAGTATCAACGGGGGTGTGCGCAGAGTACCACATCGCGCATTGGAAAGCATTACTTTAGTAACGGCCTATATCCACATCCAGATACTAATTTCGGGTCCTCCAACAGGGCTTGCAAGAGGCGATTGATGGGTTTCCAGATATGGGTAGGCCTACCGAACTAAGCATCGCAGCTACAAAACAGAGTTGATTAAGTTGTGTCAAGTTGGGTCTTGATCATTGAGTTGAGAGACGAATTTCATAGTATTTTAAAAGGTCAGGGCAGGTATATGGGTAACGGGTGTTGGGTAATTAGAAATAGTCTAAGCCTATCACGAGAACCGCCCGACCCGAGAACCGCAAAATCTAGTGTAAACTAAGAATGGGCAAAACATACCTCAAAATAAGCTTTGTGTGGAGATGTCCTGGCAAGTTCTGATTTCAGGTCTATTGCCTTAAATTGCCCAAATACTATCATGACTGTATAGTATTTTAAGTGCAAGATGCCAAGAGCTATCATGATAGTGTGTCTTGTCTTTGCAAGTCATGAAGTTGAGAGTAAGACAATGTTGGATTTAGCATTGGCAGATTCAAATCAGTGCATTTACGTGGGGTCACAGACAAATCGCCCTTATCTTCTTCCTTATTAGTGCCTCCATAATTAGGAGTATTCGCACTGCGTACAGACAAGCTATACTTATTTTTTACTCTGGAAACTAGAGTAGATGAGTCATGAGTGTATTTTTGAAGTACAGTCAACAGTACCGGGATGATCCCCTGCTCTTTTCGAATAGCATGTGACGTACTTTAACGTGCACACTGCATTTAAATGTCAGAAATACATGTACACGTACTACACGGGACCGACAGGCTTAAAGTGCCCTCCGAAGCACTAAGCAAGTAGAGTAAAGTGTCTTGCTCAAAGACACAAAGAGCCAGCCGAGCTCAGGTGGACCTCGGATTCGAACCCTCAACCTTGGATTCACATTACTTCCGTGGTCCGAGCTGTGCGCCAAGCGTAGACGAGCATACACACAGAAGAAATAAACAATCACGCTGATTGGCTGATCAACAGACTTGACAACAAGCTGGTCGACCCATTGGTCGTAGTAGGCGACCTTGTCACTTCTACGCGATCGCAATTCACCAGCGCGTACCCCGACCACAGAAGTAATAAAAAATTTACTTTAGGTTAGTGCACATGATTCAAATATACAGTTCCAATTGAATGTAATGCAGCTTTCAACAGCTATATTTGATCCAACTGCGATCATATTTCGTGCATTTCAAAGCACAACACCAACACACAACCTGGATAAAATACTAACCAATCACATATGCGTTGCCATGGTTGGATTCACTTCCGCGTTATGGTTACCCACGCACAGGCGCACATGCTGGCGTACATCACGCAGTGAACGCAAAAATTTGTTACACTATGTCAGGCTGTGTTTATTCATTCAGAATTTCCACTGTAGTCCTGCTGTGAAATCCAACACTCTCAGCTCAAGACGAGATGGCATGATTCGGCATAATATTACAGAACTTCACATTTTTTATCAAATTTTTCGTTCACAAGTATGCTTTGGTTTGTGTAACAAATAATGCACATAACAAAAGTGTTAACAACCACTGTGGCATGACTGGTATTTTTTTAATGTTTTGGCAAATCCTTTTTACAAATTTCATGTACGGCCTAAATCGTCCATCACATTATTTTGCACAAGGAGCTGCATGTGCACATGCTTGACATTGTGTCCGTAATACGCAAGGACTGTGCTTAAAAAGGTTTTACAATACATTTAAAATTGCGGTCCACATTAATTATTTGATTGTACTAACAAGTGTACTGTAGGCCTAGGCCATCAATATACTTATTTTAGGAATTCTAGGCCTAGCCAATCAATACAGTGGCGTATAAACTAGGGTTGGTAGCGCCCGGGGCAAGAAACAAAATTGGCGCCCCTACCCCCACCCGAGAATATATTAGACGCGGGCACGGGCAGTGGCGTAGATAGGGGCTAAGGATACATAATGCCCCCATTCTTGAAACCATTGCGCGCGCGAAAATTTGTGACAAATAAGGCCTATACACCTACTAGAAGTTGAATATCGGTCTTAAAATGTTCATTCAATTGATTCAATATTGAAAATTTTGACTTTCATCGCTTGGAGGGGCGCAGAATCGATGCTGAATTGGTCAATTTGGCGCCCCCCCCCTTCCAAATCAGCATAGGCCAACAACACTAATAATTTCACTGGAATATTTGACAAGTTCCTAAGTTTAGAATTTCGGACAGGTCGACTCATTGGACCCCTTAAAATTAAATGTTGGTTTTGCAGGCAGGGTTCGAATTCGGCTGTATCGCATAGCAGTTTGCTCTAAAGTAACTGCTACCCAATTTTGCATTTGTATAGCACTTTTTATAGTGCTTTAGTATTATGGAAGTATTATGAATATGATGAATTAGCCAAAAACTGCTACGCAAAATTATTAAACGAATTCGAACCCTGTTTGCAAGTACCAAAGGGTCCAGAAAAATTAAATTGGACCCGTTGATTTTTTGTGCTCGCGCTACCCCTGGTTATGGGTAGTGCATTTTTCAACTTCCCATACCTTTGTACAGGAGCCAAACGTTGTAAATCAGTGATGAATCCACAAGTACTTTTCCAGTCATGTGTGACACGAACATACACATGAGCGGGTAAAAATTCATGGGCCTGGAATTTCTTGTTTACATACATGTTGGAGAGATAGCGGCTAAACATTGCCATTTTATTTTGTAGTTTTATATTGCTCAGTGATTGTTCAATTGTTTTGGTGATAGACTCTTTTAAAGGGTCTTACAGTGATATGCAAAAAAGTAGATCTTTTGTTTGCACACTTTAAAACCTGGACCCATTTTCAGTGCAATTTGTATGAAAAGCACAGGGAAAATGCTCCCCCATCAGTTGTCCCCACCCCAATAAAAATTAATGAATTATAAAAATGTCCATTTGTGGCATCAATTTTGCGCAAAGTTTGTTGACCCCATAAATTCACTTTTCCCCCTTGATACCCCAGGGAGTTTTTCTGGCGCTCCCACTACACAGCAAATACCAAAGGCTTTAAAGAAATTACTGGAAAATACACAAATGGAATTCCCAAAGTTCATTATTTATTATTATCAATTTAAGATGCAAAAAATATGTTTACCAAAAACTGCATATTATAAAGAGATTAAGGTATTGTTTTTAACCACTGTCGTACATCTATCCTCTAACATTACATTACAACGAGGCAAGGCCTAGCTATTAACTTGTTTTATGCTTGGTTTGGGTCAAGTTGCGATTCACCAATGAATTGGTGTCATTCTCCCATGAATACGAGGGGGTATCCAAAAGTTTTTGACATCACCCAGAAGGAAAAGAGCTATATTGATGAACTTTTGTCAGTGTAATCACTGGTCCTTATGTACATTATGGTCCACAAATGGTCTCCTAAGTATGTTTACTTTCTTTACAGGTGACGCTAGATGGGTAGTAGGTGCATAACCTGCAAGATGGTGAAAATTGAGGCACGCAGCGGGATTAAGTTCCTGCATTTGGAGGGTTAGGCCTACAATGCTCAGAAAATCTATGATGAAATGAAAGCTATCTACGGTGATGATTGCCCATCATATGGCACTGTTGCTTTTTGAAAAAGGAATTTCCAAACTGGCCACATGTCCCTCACAGATGAGCCAAGAAGTGGACGTCAATCATTTACGGATGATGCGGCAGGGGTGGAATTTCGTAAAGTGTCACAGGAGTCCAAGTGGATTCTCGCAAGAGAGTTTTGCGAGAGTCCATGGATTCCTGTAAATGGATTCTCGTTGTACAATCTTGCGGGAGTCCAAAAGGTATTATATGTAGGCCTATGTAAAATGCATTCAAACAAATAAACTAACAAAGTTAAGTTTTTAATGTATGTGTCATCACTCATCATACTCTCACTTCCATATGTCATTGCATCTTTGGCGACTTTTCCTTTATATTTTGCAGGCTTTGAGTTTTAAGGCGTGTTGAACTTAAACGTAAGTTCGCTGACCCGATCATTTCCAGCAAGAGTCCACATGGACTCTCGCAATAGGACTTTTACGGGAGTCTCTGCGAGAGTCGACTCTCGGACTCCCCCGAAATTCCACCCCTGATGCGGCCACAGTGAAGAAACTCAAGAAAGTGGAGGATCTTATCATGAAAAGGTTATGTGTCTACTGCCCATCATAGCGCCACCTGTAAAATATTAAACATACCTAGGAGACCATTTTTGGACCATAATGTACATAAGGACCAGTGATTACACTGACAAAATTCCATCAATATAGCTCTTTTCCTTCTGAGTGATGTCAAAAACTTTTGGATACCCCCTCGTCAAGGGTGAAAATAAGTGAGAGACGGGAGCCGTTTAGCCCCCAGAAACCCTGAAATGGCCCCTGGACCCATCTAAATTTAAGCTGACCAGGGGACACTTTTCTTCAGAAACTGGCCCCCAGTCACTACACCCAAAAATTCAATTCCATAGCCATTAATGCATGATGAACTCAGTATCCAGAACAAATATTGGCCCCTTGTTGATTAGAAGTGGCCCCTGGTTCCATGTTGAATGAAGTGAACCAGGGGCCATTTTGTGTGAAAAGGAGCCCCTGGTTCACCATTTCTTATTTTCACCCTTGCCCCTCGTATGTATAATGTATGAGTCTGAGATGTAATAATATCTATTTGTTGGTCCATGCACAAAACAAGTTAGACTGGTCTAACTTTAGACCTGGTCTAACTATGGAGATTAGCTCTATGGAGGAGAAACTTTTTGGTAATTACATATCCTTACTTTATAATCAAATACATGTAGCTTAACATTAGATAGCTGCAGATCAATTTTTATATTGTATTTGGAGTAAAGGAGGAAAAGAAAAAAATAAAGGGATCCCTCCTTAAGTCTAGCCTCCATAGTTAGATTAGACCTGGTCTAACAAGATTTGTGCAAATGGACCATATTTAGTAACTGGCAACTTAGTGACAAGCCATATTTTATCTAATGTTTTTCATTACATTAATTATTTTGATCAAATCTGTGATTGCTATTTATAGCATATCAGTTTTCTGTTCAAGGTAGGTCTAGTGACACAGAAGTAATTGAATTCAACCTTTTAGAGGAAAATAATCAAACTTTATTGCCACATATACTACATCTACACTCTGTTCCAGTTCCAGTCTAGAGTCAAGAGAGTCAACTATTTTATCAGAAAAGAATAACAATGAAACTTAAATATTGGGTAACAATTTACACAATTTTTTTATTATAATCTCATGTCCCCAGCAAACACAAAAATGTTCTTAAAATGTTTATTCAAAACATTTTAATAACAATCAATTAAACGTTGGGTTATATAAAGGTCATGAAAACGTTTTTCACATGTTATTGTTAAACATTTTGGGCAAACTTTTTGCAAAATATTTTGTCAACACATTCTATTTAGAATGTTTTGCAGCAAGTTTTTTTTAATGTTATTGAAATGTTGTTATACCATTTAAATAACCCAACATTTTCTGAAAAACATTTGTGTTTACTGGGTCTTAATCATCCCATCTTTCCTAGCATGTTTTTATCTGCTAACAGTTTAAGACCAAAACCAGGTTGAGTGGCTGAAAATGTGCCCAAAATATAGTGACTTTGCATGAGTTTACACCCACTTTGTGGGGCTGACTCCCCAAGCCATCAATGGGCACACCACTGGTATGTTGTTCAGTGAAAGCCAACAAAATTTAAAGACATTAAGTACGATCTTATATGAAATTGGTTCACTTTTTTAAAACCCGATTATTATTTTTTTCATACTTGTAACACTTGCACATGTCCCAATTTACACCTAAATGGCCCTCAGCCAAATTTGTTGCATTGTCAGGTCAACAGATCAATTTTGACATAATGCCATATTCAGACATTAATTCCCCCATATAACTCTATGTTAAAAAGCCAAATTAGCCAGTTTGGTCTTATTTGTGAAAATTGTAAATTTCGGCTTTACAGTATTGATACAAACTTTGAACACTTTTTTTATTAGTAACCCCACCCAAATTTCAAAATTTTAAAGTACACATCACAATTTGTTTCAATTTGATGCACAAAGTACAGTGTGCCCACATTTCCAATGGAATGCAAGTTACAACCCTTATAAACAATTATTTTGAAATTTAGAATAAATCTGAAAGTTCTTGATGTGACAATCTCTTAACATCACAGAAAGCTAATAATTGCTTTTTGGCTTTCTGACCAAATTACAGTTAGTTCCTCCAATATATTCATTACTTCACTTCACGCAAACATGAGGCCCGGAAATGATTCCAAGACGACCTGGAAAAAGAAAATTCATAAATGGAATCCATTCATTGCTTTTCCAACAGTATGTCAAATGATTAGTTGCTCAAGGTATCCCATGAATCAAGTGCATGCAATGATATGGGAAGGCGAGTTAGCACAGCGGTAGTTCCGTCGCTTTGCACCACTGAGGTCCCGGGTTCAAGCCCTGGCACGGCTCAAGGACTCATGTGCACTTGGTTTATCCCGATTCCATAATCGCTCTTGCAGGTTTTCTCCGGGATCTTCGGTTTCCTCCTGCTTTCAAAAAATCGGTGATTAGTTGTTTAGTTATCAAAAACTTCCTTCACCCAATGGAATTTGGAGAGCTGCACAGATAATTGGTGGATGTTACAATCTAAGTGTGGATAGGTCTGCGCCTGAGGTTCGGCTGCAACTGGCCTAGATGATGCGATCTGATTGTGATGATTCACCATGGCAGCGAAATTACAGCGCTTTGAATCCTTCAAGATCTAGCTGGAAAAAGGCGCTATATAAATCCGAAATTTATTTAATTTTATATTTTATATATAGAATTACGACATGATGGCTCATGCAAAATCCAGCAATGCATCATGTTTCCATGAGTCCTGAGAAACTGATGAATTCTAATCAGTATTCACTGCATCCAAATAATTTGGGGTGTCAAATTGTTAGAAACATTTTGGCAAAAAGTTCCAATTTTTTCGTCAAGATTTGCAAATATCTTGCACCAAGTTTTTTTTTTCTGTGCCAAAATCACAAACATGCCACCTAATATGGACACTGAGTGATGCTAATTCATGATCCATAACTGAAATTCAATCACATTGGCTATGTCTCTATTAAAAAGGTACCAAAAGACCATTTCTTCAACAAAACAGTTCACATCTGCAGCATCACGCACACCACTCCTAAATCCAAATGTCTGCTATGTCATCAACACCAAAAGAATGTCATAATGGCAAAAGCTTCAAGGTGTTCCATGAGGAAACTGTTTACAAATACAGAATTCAATGGAGACTCTTGAATCCAGGCATTCATCATACTTCTGATAGCGAGTCATCTGCTTGAGCTGAAAGCAAACATATGAGACTAAGTATAAGCCAGTGAAAAATGAAGATAACCACCATCAGTTTCCAGTGATTGCGGACAAGTTTTGTACATTAATGTTATTCAAAGTTGTAATCTATAAATATAATTCTGGTTATTTCAAGAAGAAGCAAAATGGGTACCCATCATTTAATACAGCTTGTATAACAAATGTATTACCGAAGCATCCCAAAGTAAAAAATACATTGTCTACAAGGAAATAACATGGCAAACACTGCATTATTACTTTCCGACTTGATTTAGGGATTGGCTGCATCAGTGCCATACATGGACATAGCAGAGTGGCAAGGAAAAACATCAAAAGGGTCATATAATCTACAACTTCTTCATAGACACCTAAAGAAATGATGTATTTTTTTTCCAGAGGAAAGCGAGAATGGCAAGGAGCAAAGAATTCTGAAGAAGTGAACCCCTGTTAGTAATTTGCTGTTGTAGTGTGACGTCAACTTTTTGATCTGTGCCAAATCAACTGGTTCACACTATCTGTGTTCAGAACCACAATCAAAATGATCACAACACAAAGTCAATCGGTAGCCAACAGGTGTGCAAACCAAGTGTGAACCAGTAACTAAGGTATGATGTATTCACTACAATAAGGAATACCACACTGATTAGGCCAAAAAAATTGTTTGGTTGCCCTTCCAAGACAAAAATTTGGAGGGTCGGCAGGTCGATCCTTTTTTTTCATTGGCTGTTCCTCCATTTTTCTTATATTTTGAAAAGGCTAGTATTGGCAAATGCTTGATCATTGTACAGTAAAAAATTGTGCATTTTTAAATGAAAATACTTCTTGCTTTTAATCAAATATGCATTTAATAAATAAAATAAGTGAATAACAAATATAAGATGTCCTTGATACTGTCCAAATTTAAGGTTTCTTCTAAAAAAGTGATGGGGAAAAAACCCGACCCAAGATTTCCAATTTTTTGAGCTTTTCTGGGTCGGTCTCTGAGGGCAACCAAATTTTTTTGGCCTTATGATTGGTTTGACACACTAATGATGTATTGCAAATATTTATAAAATAGGCCTTTCAACTGATCATCGACTTACTGAATCTATATGACCATGTGCATCTATAGTGACTTCCCATTCTGCAGGTCCTTGAGGTGAGTTGAACCCAATACGATAATGCTCTGTGTAGTGATGAGTGTCGTACTCCTGCTTGTATACTACTACATTAGTAAGGTTGCCAAGGGTGATATCCATACAGGGGGTGCTCAGATTGGTGTTACCTGGGTACTGCTGTTGTAATGACTCCTATTTGTTTTGATAGAAATAAAATAACAATCAGAATTAAACAAATTGTGCAAAATGCAATCCAAATCAGTTTGCTGACAATAATGGTAACATCATGATATAATGTCAAAATCAGATGACAAACAAAATGTAAGAAATAATTGATCACCAAAAATATTAGTACTTTGCAACTGGATAAGTTAACTCATTGTGCTGTATAAACAATTGAAAGTTATTCTTTAGATATATTTCACATGTCTGACAAGTGAATCATATCAGATAAATGAATTTGAAAACAGCAAATATTGTATTACCTTTACTTCACTTCACTTCATCTCATAAGATTTAGAATTCACTATCATGTGGCACACCAAAGAAATTGGACTGAGAAACTCAGATTCTTTCAGGTTTGCATCTCACTCATGGAGGAGAAAACAGTGAGCCTCCCCATTATTTTGCTGTGCGATTGACAAACCCTAGTGCCTGCATATTTGAACTCTGCACAGAGTGTGCTGTGTAGAATTACTCACACTGACCATTAATTGTATAGTCCATTTTGCTTCCTCAAATCATGATGTCAGTTCGTGCTCCAGTGGGAATAGTATTAAATCCTGTATGTTGCCTCAAAGAACTTGTTTATAAAAGGTAGTGCATCTGTACATAGCTCTAAGTAACAGTGACTAAGTACTTACATCACTGCCTTGAGGAGGCCAAATGGACTATTCACTCATGGTTTTAAGGTAGGGGTTCCCAACAGTTTTGTTATGCAGCGCTATACCCAAAGCGTGTGTGGTAGGCGTTGTACGCCAACGCAATTGTCATTGCGTGCCTATTGAGCTCTCATGATCGAGAAACTATTATTTTAGCTATAGTTGGGAACTGTTTTATGATGCCGGTTACTGTTAATTTTGACCATTCACCAAATATGCCAGAGGCATACTGTTTGGCCCCCATGAGTCAGAATCCAAAATGGTGAATTTCTCTGCACGGGCTATATGAAGTTAAAGTTTTTCCAGTCACGCTTGGTTTACTAATTTGACAAATTGCAAATTATGGTATGTACTGCACAATGTAAAAGACACATACCTTTGAATGTTTGGAATTAATCTCCTGTACAGCTTGCTGTGCAAATCCTATATGCCTGTCTGACCATTTGCTGGGAGATAAGACCTATAAAATCAGAAACCAATACAAGGATGGTATCAAGCAATAACATACCTCTTTTCACACAAAAACATTTCTGTCCATTTCAAAATGTTTCTTACATATTTCATTGGCTACAATATGAAATGCCCATAATAATAAGCCTTTGGTTCCTGAGATATAATTTTCATGTTGCAGAAAACAATACAATGCAAAAGGTAATGAGCAGCTCTTAATTTATTTCAAAATAAATTTTACAAGCATCTGACTAATATTTTGCTTAGTACCATCAAGAGTACAGCAATATTATTGTTTAAAACTACATTTTAGAACTTGAAATATAAATAATACAAGTTCAGACTCATCTGGGAGACTCATGCAGGAGAAGGTTATAGTAATCAAACTGAGCCAGATTTCCAAGGTGGCAAAATTGCAAAGATGTCTCATTGAGCTACTTCCAAAAGAAGTGTTTGTTTCATGAGAAAATGTGCATGGAACATGGGGAAATTGAAGTATTGCCAATAATGAGATGAATTTCAGTTTAAAGGGCCTTTAAGAAGATACATACTCAGAGCAAGTTTAGCAGTTATTTTAAACAGTTTAACATGAAAAGTGATCTCTTTATTAATTTTTCTTCCTAACTTTGAAATTCTTGGGAATTTTTACCCTAAAAAGTGAACCATTTTGTCAATTTGTGGTTGCATCATTCCCTTGCACACCCCCGATTACGGGTCTGCCATAAGTCATTAATTCTTCATACCTGTGGACCTCCACAAATACAGCTCCAGTTTGGAATGCCAGCAGCAGCACAGGTGCGTTGTCTGTATATAGAAAGCAATATAAATTTTACAGTATAACTTTTAACAAATATTCTTCCAAATCATATTTCCAAATTTCTTTTGTCAAACTTAACAAGAAATGTCTGCAAATCGAATAAGCTAGTCTAATTCATGATTTGTTTGATTTGTGGAACATTTGTGTTTTAATGTTAAGTAATATAATGAAGAGAATTTAAACATTGTTTGTGTCACATGATTTTAATGTATGCCTCACGAAACATTGTTATCAAAAATTGAGGTAGGAAATAAACTCAGAGAGCAAATGAAGTTACGGTCATCTACTGTAACTATTGGACTAATCCGAGCTCTTAGTTTTTGTGTGATTGTGTTTCAGTTACTTTGTACTTTTGCAAATCTGAAATTTTGATGTGAGGACAGTTTGCGTCAATCATCGGATCAAATTTGTTGGTATATGTGACTGCATGATGGATCTTACTCCATAGCAGTAAAGGTTATGTTTATCTACACAATACACCTACCTAGGAATAACCTGTGTGAATATGTTGTAAGAACCTGTCGCCAAATGACCTGTTACTTGATCCAAATCGGGTAATGCATCAGAGATTTCATGGTATGATGTAAATCATAGTGTACCTGTAAATGTATTGAGATGCTAAGTTACATAATTTACTCCAGTCATTTAAACATTAATATACCACTGATAACAAGTACACCACCTATAATTTATTGCAAGGTTCCTTTTATATGTTAACCATCGCGTATACATGCGCGACGTCAAGCATGTGCATAGGACCTTGTGGAAAATAATATGTGCTGGATGGGTAGCAGTACGCTTAAAGGAGGATTTTGTGATCTTAACATCCTCTTTTTATGACATTTATCAGTAGATATCAATGAAAAAGCTTATTCCCAAAATTTCAGTTGATTCCAATTTTATGCGTTTGAGCGTTATGCATGATATTATGTGTATTGCACTGTTCCATAGGACAGTGTTGTAATTTCATTCTGGTATACCAGAACGAAATTCAAATTTGACGACATCTTTGCAAAACGAATTAATCTGCAAGAAATTTTTGGTACATAAACATTATGTAGCCAGAGGTTTCCAGCGGTATAAAAATCTCAAATTTTTTTGAAAAAAGTGGGGGATGAGGCTGTGGATCACTTAAATGACCTTTTTTAATCAGTAGTTAAATCACTGCAAACATTTATATATATGACATTATGTCACTTTAGAATACATTAACATGTACCTTTTTATACTAGATTCTGGAAAGCAGCGAGGATCTGAAAAGGGTGTGGCAATGCATCAATGCTGTGGCTTTATGTGCCTTCAACACCACCAGCAGCAGTTAACTGTAAATGTGTAGTAGGATTTACCTGTTTGTTATTTCTATCTATCTACCTATATATTTATTCCATATTCATACCCAAAGGAATATTCTCAAAACTATAGCTCTTAATTAAACTATATTTATAAATTGTATTTATTGAAAATACCCCAGGTAAAGTACTGATGATCATGAAAATGCATTCTTTTATTTATACTGGTGTGGATTTGCATGATTTAAAATGAAACCCATACAAGATTAATTTATTGAATCGCTCACCATAAATCTGTGGCTATTTGTCAACAAATTCTTCTCCCATACAGGGTGGTCTCTCAGTATAGATCGTGGTACAATGATACTCAGAAATGGCAAGAAGATCTCGGTGAAGCTCCCTGGATGGTCTGTGTAGTTACCATGGTAACGGTCACCATGGTCACCAAATAAAAACTGGAATGTAAGTACAGACAATAAGTTTAAAGTTGAATTAATTTCTATTTTGCATAAAGATGATCAATAGTTGTTCTCTTGAACAGGGTTCGAATTCAGTCAATTTTTTTGCATAGCTGTTTGTGCGATGCAAAACACATGTTTGTATAGCAGTTTCCAAATTTTGCATAGCAGTTAGGGGCTGTGCAATAATTATGAGCCCTGGGGAGGGTAAAATTGGGGGGCAAGAAATTTTTGGCAGACGAAAGGGGGGCAAGCAATTTTTGGCAAGCCGAGGGGGGGGCAAGCGATTTTTGGCACAAGATTCACAGGGCACCTTTTTAATAAAATGCTTTAAAAGGCTTAGGAAAACGGCACGGAAACGCTTAAATATGCAAATTTTCCTGTTTCAGCTGCGCCAGAACATACATCTAGACCATTTAAAGTTTGGAATTTGGGATCCCAAAATTTGGCATGTTCAAGGGGGGCAAAGAATTTTTGGCGGGCCGAGAGGGGGGCAAGCGTTTTTTTGGCGGGCCGAGAGGGGGGGCAAGCGATTTTTGGCGAGCCGTTCGAAATTTTACCCCGGGGCTGATAATTATTGCACAGCCCCTTATTTTGCTATGCAAAAAAAGAAAAATGCGTAGCATTTTGCGATGCAATATTTGTATTTGCGTAGCGAATCTACAACTTCTGTCATTGTCATCAAATCTCGGCTATAAAGCCCCCAGACGATCACATGTCACGCTCGAGGGCAGAGTTTGAGGGCAATTAGCAGACCTGGGCAATTAGCAAATATAATTATATGCACGAAGCAGGATCATAGCATTTGAAAAAAGGGTAGGCCTATACTTTTACCGTGAGGAATGAGCATTGAAAAATAATGTTTGCAATTTTGCAAACCTAGTAAAGTCGCTCCACGACCATAAAGAACAGCAAAAATACCACAGATGAAAAAACCTTCAAAAACGATAAAACCAGATTAGGTCTTCAGTAAACTCTTCACCTAATTTTCGTTCAATATTTTCTCAACATTATCTCATCCCCGTAAAAAATATTGCAAGCTTCCGAAGGTCGCTGATCTTATGGCTTTGGCAACTCCCTTCACCAGGAACACGTGTTATGATTTTGTGTATAGTTAGTGCGTGCAATGGCGACATTCTCTCGCATAATTGGGGGGAGTAACGCTAGTAAACATAAGCATGAAATAAGCAATCAACCACGACAGATTCCGCAATATGGTACCCAACATTGCTTTGTCTTATTTTTGCAACGGAATAAAGCATAATTATCTTAGATGTAACGAGAATGAGCAAATACTGGCTGTGTGATGTTTTTGATTTTCGGGGAATTCCAGATCATCCAGATGTGTTTTGAGGTAAATGCGACGTGTCGCGTAATTTGGCTCGCAAATAGCGATGCATTGGGGGACTTTTGAGGCAAATGCGACATGAAATTTAGCTCAAGTTTATGTATGGCACTTCCACTTTTAGCGATGCATTTTGGAAAAGTGCATAGCAGTTGATGGAAATTGCATCACAAAATGCAATGCGATACCATCAAATTCGACCGCTGCTCTTGAAGCAAGCAAACAAAAAATTATTATTAAGACGTAATAGCAATATACACAGTTTATACGTCACTTATTCAATGAATGAATTATGATACACATGCACGAGACGTGTCAGCCATTGTGAACTCGGAACTACACATTCTCTTCATTTGTCTCTTCTTTAAATCTTCACATTTTACAGATTCATAATGGATTGAAAGCAAAAAGCCACTAAGTACAGAAGATGATGAGTACCACACCTTCAATGAGATGTAACGCAATGACAAAATCCGATATGTCAATTGTCAAAGACAACCGTCACCATATCGAAGACAACCTTCACAGTGCAGGCCTTCATCAATGCCTCCCAGAACTCAAACAAGAACTATGACTCACATGGCAAGTCAGGCAACTTCACCAAGGCCTATTCTCAGTGCCTATCCAGACAAGTCCAGCAGCAAAGGCTGACGGGTGGGAAGATATCATAGGTAAGTTTCATGACGCATTAAACTATTCCATTTAATATAAGGAAATCATTGCTTACAGATGAACTTTGGGTCACCAATGAAAAAACGCACACATACATGCAAAGACTGGTTCCCTCTATTGCACAAACGAGTCGACAAAGAAAAGGCTAAGACCTCAATAAAACTTTTAATGTACTGAAACTCTGTACACTGCATACCATGCTGAAGAGGTACCAAAGCGTTCAGGAAGTTGATTGACATGATCGGCATACTCGGTTGCATCGTTCACTAATCTTTAAACAAATGTTTCTTTCATCCACAGCAATCATGGAAAGAGAAGAAGACACCAAGAAAGAAGACGACAAAGAAGAAGCGGGAAAAGAAGGAGGAATGGATGATAGCGATGATGATGATGATGATGATGATGATGATGATGATGATGATGATGATGGAAAGAAGGAGGAATGGATGATAGCGATGATGATGATGATGATGATGATGATGATGATGATGATGATGATGATGATGATGATGAGACGGAAGACAACACATCAGAAGGAAGGGAAGAAGAAAAAGAAGAATACAGATAAAGAAGGGGGCAGAGGAAGGGCATATTAGGAAGAAGAGTAAGAGGAGGAAACGGACATTTATAATTTAAAAATGAAACAAACTGAATCATAAATATTTTATAAATGGGAACAAAATATACAGAAAGAAAGAAAGAAGCTATAAAAGGAAATGTACGAAAATACAGACCTAAAGATAATGGGAACGGCCAGGGTTAATATAACATGGAAATACTTTCATTTGCATTAAAATTTAAAAAAATTAAAACAACAAAAACCTTTTATGCTGACAGTTGTACGTTTATTTTCTTCTTGGCCTTAACGTGTAAGGCCAAGACTGTGTACTCTAGATATTGTTTCTTTCGCAAAATTGAGCTTTTTGAAATGTATTTACTTTGTTATGTTTTTTATAAATATAAGGAAAGAAAATCCAGATTTGTTAACTCTATAACTGCTCTATTTTATGGATTTTATTTCACTATTTCACTCGTTTCCGCAATTTAAAAGGAATGAAAATCTTTGTTGTACCATCGGGTTACACGCGAGCTCGCAACAGCAAAATAAGGCCAATATCAAAAAACTAAAAAAAAAACGTTTTTGGAATTTTGCCTCAAGACTAAGAAAAAAAAAAAAAAAAACATTTTTGGAAAGAGTGTTTTTTGTTATGATGTACCGAACAAAAATTTCCAAAAATCCACTTTTTTGTGATTTTCTTCATAATTGTTGTGTTTACACCAAATCTGTATTTATATTGAGATTCATTGATGTCTTGCCTTTATAAAAATGTATACTTTTATATGTCTTGCGTGAATAATTGCAAAGTTACGGCACTTTAACTACATGCATGTTCGAGAGTACACAGCCTCCTTAACTCACTTTATCTTGGCGTTTGTGGGAAAAGGTGAAATATAGAATTAGAGAAGATTAAGAGAACCAGGACTCCACCGCCATATAACCATCGAGCAAACATTCGGGATATTCTGTTTCCAGGCCTTAGAATGCGCTCAAGGCAATCGTTGTCATGCAAGCGCGACATGGATGATAGGGGCATTTGAGAGACACACTTGATACGACATACATGCGATACCAAGATGCTTCAGAT
Source organism: Amphiura filiformis (assembly GCF_039555335.1). Classification (NCBI taxonomy): domain Eukaryota; kingdom Metazoa; phylum Echinodermata; class Ophiuroidea; order Amphilepidida; family Amphiuridae; genus Amphiura; species Amphiura filiformis. The sequence goes on from NC_092632.1 coordinate 35,635,186, forward strand.
GAGACACAGAATTGTTTTCGTTCGTTTCTGCGCATCGTCTGCAATCTGAATACCCTAACATTTCTCCCCATAGCTGACAGCGCTATGATAGGCCTATGTGGCGGTATAGAGAGTCCGGGTTCACTATTTTTTAAATTATGTGGGCGAGGGGGAATGATAAAATAGCTATTCGGCATAACCCATATAGTATCAATCGCCATAGCATTATTATCACCTGTTCAATGGTTCTTCCTATTTTATTGATCGCTCCCATTTACTCACCTACTGGGGCCTGCACAAAGCGGGTACCCCCGCTAGTCATTAAGTAAAGACGCAGCATAAACCTATTAAAGTTTTGCAATCAGATGTCCTTTTCAAAGAGTACTCACAATAACAAGGTTTTTCTGCTCCTTTAGAATCTGTCTGAGGAAATGTTCCAAGGCATTATCTATCTGATTTGCGGACTCGTGCTCTGGTCTGGAAAAAAGAAAAGCACAATGGACTAGACAAAAATAATAATTATATATATATATATAAAATTGTTGAATTGCCCATAAGTATCATTTCCAAGGTGAGTCTTTTGGTTCAAAAATGGATACTTTTGAATTTTTACTCTTAACATGCACACCAATAATTTGAGGGTTGAGAGCCAGAAAGCTGTAACTAACAATGAAAACCATTGTAAAGTTAAGGTTTTCTGGTTCTAAACCCTCGAATTGTTCAATTTGGGTGCATTTTCCATCCTATTTCGAAATAAAAATATATGCTTTGCTCCAGTTACCTGTGTTTTGCATTGTATGAAAACACACTTGAATTGTTCAATTTGGGTGCATTTTCCATCCTATTTTGAAATACAAATATATGCTTTGCTCCAGTTACCTGTGTTTTGCATTGAGGTCCATAGCAGCCCATTTGACTGGGTAATCGGAGTTCAAGAAATCTCTGGTATAGTTGAGGATGTGTTCATGTATCATCGTGTCCCCATCACATAACCCTGACAGCACTCCAGGAGCAACCTTAACAAGATTTCAAAAAACAATTAATGGGATACTTGTTATCATCTGTAATTGAGTATTGAAACGGGGGACCAAATTTCGATTTTTGTTAAGCTTACATGCTATTGCATGTAAATCTGCATAGCCATTGGCTTTATGTGTAGTCCCTATGTGGCTGTGCAGTGAGAAATTAGGTCATGTTAAAAATTGTATTTATATTTTCTGTCACACGTTCGTGACATCTTTCAGAGGTCGAGATCGTATTTGTGTATGTTTTTAGATGTCGGAGAGCTCGTTTCGATGAATATTTTTGGAGATATTTGGATTTTTATCGCCGCGCCGGCATAGTTTTCACGCACCGAAAGTGACAGATTTTATGAATACAAGACATGACGCACATGGTATTTTACCCTCAAAATTCCCCTTTTATTTTAGCTCTTATGCTTAACCTTTATAAAATCCTGATTGCGTGTCATGTCGAGCCCATAAAGAGGTATTACATACCTGATGACATGCTGTATTTGTCTTTAAAAATGGGATTTTCTGGTCCTTGTCAGACGAAATTCAATTACCGCCATTTTGAAATTTCGTACTTCGTTCATTTTGGATACGGTACGGCCGTTTCTCAAAAAAATGTTATTTTCGTCATAAATAATTTTCAGGTGTAATTTAAATGTTTATTTTAAAGATATTTGCCTAAGCATTCATAATTGTAAAAATAGGTGGAGTATTTTTGGATTCTGCATGGTCTAAGGGGGGTCTTACAATTCCACAATTTTGTCAAGGTTTTTCTACGAAAAGAATTTATTCGTGTTGTTGTTCTGATCAGTGGGATGTACTCTACGATGTTTGTGACTGCCATAAAAGGGCATAGCATTTCCAAATAAGGAATCTTAATTAATTATTTCCTTATTTAGCCTGTCAATCACCCGTCTTTTGTTCTGAAATAATTAATAGGTCAATCAAATTGTCCAAGGCGAGTCCCAAGGTACGCGCTGGGGCCTATAAAAAGGCCGTGCAGGGCCCAAAATCTTCAGATTGCTTGGTGGACGATTAGTCCACCCACGAACCTTCAGTTTGAAGGTAAGCACTGCCAACCAAAGCAAAAACGCCCTATTCTGGAGCTCAGATGGAGCTAGGGGCAGCTTGGCTAGACCACAATTAGTGGCAACACCAGAGTGGTGACGCACTCCGGTGCTATCATAGACATACCACCTAGACCTATGACTGCCCATCCCTGACCGTGGCAGTAGGTGAAGCCACGATCCATGGTGATTTTGGTCGGGTGGTCGGACGCCGGAGAAATAAGCGCTCATGTCTGGAGAGAAAGACGCCTCATTTGTGTGATTGTTACGCCATTATCGCCGTGATCAAATGCAACATGTTCCATAGACGCGAACATATCTGCTTTGTTTGGCGTCCGGATATGCGCCCTTGTCAAAGTCATTGCTAGGCAGTGTCGGCTTCACTACGCGAACCAAAGTCACTGGTCTAGGTTCTCGTTTGTCTGGGGGTGCTATGGGGTTTATCCCCAGAATGCACTGTGTGCGTTTCACACGCTGGTAGCCCAATTGGGCGAAATTATGGGCATTTAATGCTTGGACAACATGTAGAGATGAGTATCAGTACTGTAGCATCAAAAATTGCTCGATTTTCATAATTTCAGTAAATTTTTCAGTATTTTATTACTATAATATGTTTCTACATGTTAATCGTCAGCTTTACAGCTAATTTTGCTAGTCGCTTGTAAAATTATTCTATTTTTAATAATTTTAGCAATTTTCCGGCTTTTCTGCCATGAAATCCTTCAGTAGTAAAATTTCCCGGCAATTTGTTGTACTGTGTTTGACTGTGCTGCGAAAAGGAAACCAGCCACGATTTCGTATGATAATTAGCCAACTCTTGCACAGACACCGAGTTGCTGGTTAATTTAGTGTCAATCCCGTTGCGTAGCGATTGACTGTTCAAATTCTAAAGCTGACAGTTTTCATATTTTAATTCCAAATTCTATTCAAGACTGTATAACTCATCTCTACATTGTTTGTAAATAGATCCTTGATAAAAGAGAGGATCAAATGACTTATTACATTTTTTAAATAAGATTAGTTCTCAAAGTCATAGCATAGCTGAGATGCTCGTACGCAAATTCTTCGTGAAGCGGAGTTTACACTTTGTGTAAGCGATGGTTATAACTTTATTGGATACGGTAGAGTTACGCTATTTTTGGGCATCGATACGCCCATTGATGAAGTACATGAGTTTGTTGGTAAACATTGGCGATCAATTGTAAACATTGGCGATCAATTGTAAACATTGGCGAACTATTTTAAAGTTCTTCACATGCGAGTTTTATGATTTCCGCTGAACTTAGAATTTGTGTACAAGTTTTATATGCTCAGATTTAAAAGAAAAGAAAGATTTAGAAATCTTTCAAACCCTTTTATACTTTGGCTTATTTCCAAAAACAAATATATTGCAGCAATAATTGCAATTTTCTCATGATCCTCACATGTTTTAAAATGTTATTTATGTGACAAAGATACAAAATGTAAAATATATATGTATATGACAAATGAGAGAAAAGAACAGGCTCCCTGACTGACATGAATTCTAAAAAAGAGAGAACTAACTTAAAACTTTTGTCCAGTGTTTTTCCTAGTCTGAATGACTTCATTAATGAAATAATAAATATTTCATTTCATTCTGGAGTTTCAACTGTAAAACAGTCCTTCCAATTATGATCTTTAATCATGGAATTCAAATTCATCTTTTGTGTGACAATGTTTGGAGAAATGGAAGCATTGTGATCAATAATTTGGAAGGATGATTGTTTACCGGTAGTGATTTACTTCACTTTTTAATAAGCAGTTGAAGCTCGAGTATTTGAGTATCTTGGTGTATTACCTTGGACTGCTGGTCAGTTCTTTCATTCATCTGTCACTATCCTGGGTTTTATAGTGAATGTGGAGCATGAATGCTCGTACCAAATAGTTAGCCAATAATTAGTACTTGGGCGTTTAAGAGTCACGAAGGCGTCGACTGGGAATAATACGAAACGCAATTGAAATATGGATCCATAATAAATCTTCCTGATACTTACTAAACAAATACTCAATACCTTTCTACAAATAATATTAAAGGAAGACTAGCCATTTTAGGATGACACTGAGATAAATAAGTTCTTTATAACAGTAACTTCTTGACCTTTGACCCATCCGGACTTAGTCACTCAACCAGCCCTTACCGAGTTATATATTCTTGTGATAAATAAACAAATGTTGGTATTTATACAGCGCCTTTCACATGTACCAAAGCGCTTTACAATTTATTCCGCCGTATAGAATATGTCAGCTGCCATACAATGCCCAAGGCATGCTCATACCTTTTGGGCGGCGCTCAATGGACAGTATTCATAACAGCTCCCCATTTCACACCTGGGTGGAGAGGAGTAATCGAGATAAAGTGCCTTACTCAAGGGCACAACACGATGGCGCCGCCGGGGCTCGAACCCGCAACCTTCCGATTATGAGTCGTAGCCCGTTCCGCTCGGCCACCGTGCTCCCTGATCTGTTATGCGCGCTACCAATGTCTGTATATTAAAGAGAGTTTCTTCGTTTGTTTCAGAATATATAATTTACCAAAAAGCTCGGTTACGCACTCCCGTTACAGTATACTAAAAATTTCAATTGAATGAACACAGCCTGACATAGCGTGACAATTTTTCACCTACACTGCGCGATGTATGTCAGCGTGTGCGACTGTGAGTGCGTAACGCAGAAGTGATTGCAACCACACCAATTCACTCATTGGTTTGTATTTTAATTATAGTATCCAAGGTCACTTTGCAGTGTGAAATATGCGACATACAGTCGCGGTTGGATCGTGTACAGCTGTTGGAAGCTGTATACATTGAATTGAAATTTCTAGTATACTATCTATATAATAATACGCTATTCTCTGTCTGTTTGTCTGTGACTGCTAATGTGAGGCCGTCGTAGGTTGCACGGGGCTCAAACTTGGTGGGCGGGTGGGTGCAGCTTGGTATGAGGAAGAACAAGTTTATATTTTTAAGGTCAAAGGTCAAGGACGGGTCAAGTTCAATTGAAGTCTAATTTCAAATACTTTAAATGGCAAATCTAGCCATGCCATTGTGTTGACCTTGGACTATCAAACAAAAGTTTCCACGGTGACCTTTTCGTCAGACCAACGGTTAAGAGGTCAAAGGTCAAGAAAGGTAAATATTTCAAACTGCCCCTATGAAGCTCAAACTTGGTGGAAATTGGACTAACAAACAAAAGTTCCATTGTGACCTTTTTGTCAGACCTACGGTTGAGAGGTCATAGGTCAAAAAACAAAGATTTCAAATTGCTCATGGAGCTCAAACTTGGTCGGTGGGTGTAACTTTGGCCAATGAAGCCCAGGTTTGTGTTTGTTAGGTCATCCATGGTCAACGATTTTGAGATCTGCAAAGCCAATAACTATGACAGCCGAGAACCGCGAAATACGGGTAACCGCCTAGTAGTATAGTATTTCATCAAAATGATGAAAAAGCAGAGGAAGTTACAATGCTGAAATTCATGCACCATAACAAAATTCTAGATGTGACTTGGGCAGATAAACCAAATTGAATACAATACTGGGAACTAAAATCACATACCTATATCACCTATATTTCTCTAGGCTCTTTCATTTCTTCAGATTAAAAGAAAATGCCTTCTTACCTGTGTGTTTTCATACTTGACCCAGCCATCTTCCCAATGAGGTAGTACACCTGGACGATTTGTGCAAGCCTGAGAAAAAGACACACAATTCAATATTAATGATAAACATTTACAGCTATGTAAGAGGGGGTTCACTACAAAATTGAAAGAAATTTATTCCAAGTTACCATGAATACAGGTTTGCTTTGTCACATGATCTCAAAGTGATGGCAACACAAAGATTGGGGATATGTGTAACAGCATTACCCTCATACTTTTTAATACAATTCAGGTAATCAACACAAATTTTACATGGCAGATTTGTTCTTTTTCGAGATGATGTCATTTTGGTCCACTTTGATTGACAGATTGATATATAATTCTCAAGTAGGATCGAGATCAAGGGTCTATGGATAAAGACTGTATGTATCTACACAGATCACACTTACAAAACATCTTAAAGTTTTAACTCGAGGCTACACTTCAGTCATTCAGATTTACCTGAGCACAGCAACGTTTGTCTTAGCTCGATGGTCTGGATCCACTTCCCGGTTACAACACTCCACATATCCATGGGTACTCATGCTCGTTGGAAATTTTGCAAAATTAGGGTGTTTCTTTGTTTAGTAAGCCTATTTCATAATGGAAGTTGGTTGAAAAGGGGTTGTCTATTGTTCAATCTGACCAAAGAAACCACTCACAGTTGCCAGTATGCATGGGTGATGATCTATGGCATAGATGCATAATGTTGACCCAGGAACTACTACTATGATTCCTCTACAATGTGAATGGATGAACATGAATGGCTGGAAGTCTTGAAGGTGGTACTTATGAAACCTGTGTAAATGACAAATATATGGAATGTGATACTTGTGGTATCTACTCTCACATAAAGACTCTGGTGATGTATCAAGAAACTAGTGCCATGTACCGCTAAGAGCATGATGATCATATGTATGCTATGCTGTATGAGTACACCACCAGAATGACTAGCGTATATGTAGGTGGTTGAAGCAGAATTCATCCAAATCAGATTTGCGCATATATTGCAACAAATCATTATGTGTTTCTGAATGGCAAAGAAGCTAGTAATCTGGTAAAGACAAAAATTTGAATGAAAAAATGCGGATATACTTTTATTATAATAATAAAACAGCATTGTTATTAGCGTGCGATTCCTCAATGCGCTTTACATTATTAATATAAAAACTACCAAACTTGATCAATTGTACAAAATATGAATTTAAATTAAAAATGAAACCCTTATAAACAAATGCATGAAACTAGCAGATGGCCAGCTGCAAGCAAATTCAATTAAAAAAGACACAAAGAGTACCCAAAAACCTCACCAATACCAATACTGTAAAACTTAATTAAGAAATTATAAATGTGAGGAAAGTATCCAATGATGGAGATGCCTCAGTATACAAAGTGTGTAGGGGACACATCAATGTAAACACACCCCTGCACGTCGCATGCACCCCCGCACACCAAATAGTACAAAACAACAATTATGCAAGTGAGGCCATCAAATTCAGAAACCATACGTGCATAAGCAGTCAGCACTTAAAGATTAAGTTATTTGCAATATTTTATAAAATATTAAACAAATGTAGAGATATTGTGATGAAATTTGCCCTAAGAAGTGATGAAATTTGGCCTATAAATTGTTGATCATTTGATGCTGCAGTTAGACATATTTCATACCGCAGTATGAACAATTAGATCTTGATAGCCCTCCTACCTTGCAGTTAGTCCTTGTACCAAATAGTCCATTGCCATTGTCATTACCATAGCTAGTCAGATAACCATGCCAGTTAGCATACTGCCATACCCACTCATCTATCTTACGAGGATATCTGTACAAAATAAGTAAATGTTGGTGATTTAAAAGAGCATTTCGTGATCTGCACTCTAATGCCCTCACTTTTCTCAAAAAAAGGTTGAGATTTTTATACCACTGGAATCCTCTGGCTATATAATATTTATGTACAATGTGGAAATATCGCATATATAGAGACAAAAATAAGACATTGTTAATGTTAACATACCGTATTGTTTGTAATAAACGCTCCCCCTCTAATAAACGCCCCCTCCAATTTTTCTGTGAAAAATTGACAAAAATTCAAACATTTCCATGCCATCCATCGCATATCGTGTAGGTAAGCTTAAAACTTGCATCGGTCATGTCAGTCACAATCGCTAAATTGAATGGACAAAACCTATTATGACTCAACTCCCATCCATTTCATTGCCTAATTATGGTAGAATTTCACTAATTCCATGCACTAACAGGTGTAATTTTGTTGAATTCTCACGAAAATATCATTTTCAGTGGGCGCCGCCATCATGTATAGTCGTAAATCCCTCCTTTTAATAGGAGCACCATCGGGAAATTGAACCCGATTTTCAAGCTTTTTTCAATGACAATTCACTTCCAATAAACGCCCCCCTTTTGGAAAAATGCAACGCCCCCGGGGCGTTTATTACAAACAATACGGGATATCCTATTATCTGTTCCAATTTCAGTGACATCTCATGCATATTTTCCTGGGTAGGATAGGCTAATGTTCACTGGAGGGGCATTAAAACTAGCAATAGCATTCAGCCCAGTAATATTGGTTTTTTAAAGTAAAATGCTAAATACCTCTGTCAATGCATCTAAAGGCCTAAGGAAATTAATGAGGTGTCACTGGAGCTGGAATAGATAATAACAACGACCCTTTCTTTTGAAAAACCAGAACAAAAATGTCAGAACAGACTCAACACAACACATATTATATTATGATAGCCTTCCAGTTCCAACATTTCCACTTTACCTGTGTTTGAGTACTCTCCTTTCTTCATCAGATCTTTTAAAATAAATACCTGAAATAAAATACAAAATAATTATGTGAATTAAAGTTGTATCAGTATAATACAATCAAGTGACTTAGACCATACCCATTTTTTTTACACGTGAAAAACTGACATATGATATCTGAGATTCTTAATAAAAGTTGGGCATGGCGATGTGCCGCAAATATGGGGTGCATTTTCAGGCTTTTGGGTATCAATTCGGTTTGAAATTTTCATGACGGTGTAACAAAATTTCCCCTCACACGACCTTCCCCCTTTAAAGGAGAATTTTGTATGTTTACAATGTACTTCATGTGTGCGCGACCTCTGACCTTTGTTTTGATACTACACGAGTGATACGTGAAGGCTGTAAGATGTGGTAGAAATCATCCATATTTTTGCTGTTTTGGCCTCAAGCGATCCCTGAGAATAATTCGTGGGGATCGGAGGTAATCTAGAGGAGGGAAACCCACAATATGAGCACGCCCTCCATGCTATATATACGTGTACAAGTTAAGTTACACAAATCCATGTACCAATCCATGTACTGATTAATGATGATGATCAGGGAACTAGTAGTAGTAATAAATGACTCGTGAGCCAAGCTGCCGAATCGTGTTGGATTAAATTGTCTACCTTGCCGACTGGTGTTCGTATTTCAAGCGGGTCCTGGATATTTTGATATCCAGGCGGCCAGCCTCCATCAATTTAAGCAAAATAATACTAACCTGGGGTCAGCACGAGGCATCCTGACAAATATTTCGAGCCCGTCCCCAGCGCGGTACAAGTGGTGTCAGAAGTGGGATCCTAAGAAAGACTGTTGGTAACACTAACGCAGCGGTAGACCAAACCTTGCAGGAATTAAGTGGTACTCACTTCACTGTGCATCAAAAACATGTCGTGGCCAAATCAAGTTAAGTTCAGTGAACTTAAGGAAGAAGAAGACTGTTGGGGAAGTGAAGAAGACGAAATGGTCGCCCAGAATAGTGACGATGATAGCGATGTACAGTCAGAAGGTAATGGAAATCGGCATCAAGGATTGGATCCTGCGGGACCCCAGATAGATTATGATGAAGGAGAAAGAATGAGAAGTATGCTGCAACAGGAGAGACACCGCACTGACATCGCTATCGCGGAAGTTGCTAAACAGATGACCAACACTGTAATGCAAGGGAATAAAGATTTGGACCAATCAATAAGGGCTCTTCTGGAAAGAGTTACAGAAGTACAGCAACAACAAGCTCACATAGAAAGTCGGATGGGAACAATGGAAATCGAGGCACAAAGAAGCATATTGTCCAAATATCCAGCTTCCCCGACTAATAGGGAACAATTATCACCAACAAAGGCCGAAACAGATAGACGGACCACAGTTGATTTTACACCAAGTACATCAGGATTATATGCAAGGGATCGATATGACCCAGAAATCGGGTTTAGGCTACAGCCACAAGTATTTAATAGCATGGAGGGTGGTGCTCATAGCAGTCGAGGTGGAGAGTCTACTTTTGGTCCAGATTCAAAGTGGTCAGAAGAGCAGCGTATTCCAACTGATGTAAATATGCCGACTATGGTAAACAGAGGTACACCTGCATTTGTGGATGCTTTATCTGCACCTTCAGGGGATAGCATGATCCTGGCGGGGGGTACTAGAACCGAACCCAGACCCAGAGTCCTGGGCAAGAGTGATGTCATACCACCATCTTACAGAGTGTCTGGTAATACATTTTCTCCATTCTCCACAATCGCAATGGAAGACAGTAACGTAAGTGAAGGTACCATAACTGGACACGAGAGAGATTCACCATTACAGTGGGAGAACCATGGGCCACCATGGGCAGCCGATGACAGGGCAACGGTTCCACTTCATACATCGACTGGCAAGAAAGATAGGTCATGTCCACCGACAACACCGAAGACTACAGCGGATGATATTACTGAGAAACCATGGCCATTGAGGCGTGAGCGACGCTTATGTGGAAATGAAGATTTTGGACGGCGATTCGGGTCCAAGTATAGGAAAGAACAGAAACCTAATAAGCGATGGCAAGACCCTTGGGAGGACTTCTTGAACCATTTCAAGGCATGCAAACGGTACAATCGATGGACTGATGACGAAGCGACTTTTCATCTGTTTGCAAGCTGCACAGGGGATGCCTTAAGCGCCCTTACAGTGAATGAAATACAGCTAGAAGGGATGACTTATCAGGAACTAGAGGACGAGATGACACAGGAGTTTGGCCCACGTGAGTGTGCTGAGAGTTACTACTTAGAACTCACTCAGAGAGAGCAGCGCCCAGGAGAAACTTTGTACAAACTAGGTCAAGATATCAGGAGATTGACACAAAGGGCTCACCCAAAGACAGACAGGAAAGAGAGAGACCGCGTTGCTAAAGAATGCATCAAAAAGGCAATCGCAGATCCCGAAGTTCGCAAAGATTTGTTCAGAATTCGGCCAAGTACATTAAATGAAGCCATTACCGCAGCAATAGAAGTTGAATCCTACTATAACACAGAAAAGGTTAGAGGAAAGGCTAAGACCAACATCTATACTAGACCAATTAGTAAGCCACAGTCAGAAGCTGATAGTGAATTTCTCGCCGTTTGAGTCCCTGGAACAAAAGATGAGTAATACTTTGGTGCAAATACAAAGGATGCAAGCTGCTGAACAAGGGCGAAGGGGAATGGAACGACAGGTGCCAAACCCTGACCAGAGATCCCAATCTAGGCGTGATCTACCCCGTTGTTATGTATGTAACCGCCAAGGACATAAGGCTGCTGACTGTTGGGAGCAGGGAAACGGACGCCAGCCAACCCAGAGGGCGATGGGGCGGCTGCCGGTGGGACAGACGGGCCCGAAGAGACAGATGCAGACCACGGAGAAGCAAGGGGAGATGAAGGAAGCGAAGTTACGAGAGATCATCGGGGAACAATTCGAGACAACCAGCGGCGTAACCAGCAACATTAACAGCACCGCACATAAGATTACTAGTCTTTACACTGCAGTGGAAATACGGGTGTGCCTCTCCACATGTTGATAGATAGTGGGTGCGAGAACACTATATTAGCATACTCTGTGTATTTGAGTATTCCAGAACATAACCGACCAGAACTTATACCTCTTAAACCAGATGAAGATGTCAAACAAGCAGATGACAGTCCACTGGAAGTGAAGGGTAGAATAACAGTTGAATTGAAGGTGGGACCAGTACGCCAAGTATTAGAATTGTTGGTTTCAGATGTACGGCACCAAGGACTATTGGGCATGGATTTTCTTTCTATTACCGGGGCTGACCTTAGCACTAGTAGGATGGCTTTGATAATACGGGGAGTAGAGATACCGTGTAGAACAGCGGAGGATAATTATTTTTGTACCAGAGTTGCCTTGGTTCAAACAATTCAGATACCACCACTGCAAGAGATCGTTGTACAAGGACGGGTTGTAAAGCCCTTAGTTACTAGTGAATGGGGATTGTTGGAGCCGTATATAGATGGAGTTCCTCAGTCGAAAGGAGTTGATGTTGCACGAGCACTAGTGCCAGCAGGAGATACCATCCCAATACGCTTGTTAAATGCACAAGATGTACTCCGAACTATTAAGAAAGGAACAGCAGTAGCTTCTCTGACACCAGTATGTACGGAGAATGTACTTGAGGCGCCATCGAAATTACTGAAGCTGAACTGCCTGCCGATACTGCACAGCGAGAGTTACCTGAACATTTGACAGAATTATTCCAACGTAGTGCGACAGAGCTTAATAAGGAGGAGCAGATAGAGGTGCAAGAACTCCTATGGCAATATCCAGATATATTCTCCACAGGCGATGATGACTTGGGTAGGACCAGCTTGGTGAAGCATTCAATTGATACCAAGGGTGCGCATCCAATTCGTCAACCACTTAGACGCTTGCCGCTGGGTCAGAGAGAAGAAGTTGAAAAGCAAGTAGCTGACCTGTTGCAACGGGGCCTCATTGAACCCTCTGACAGCCCTTGGTCTAGCCGGTGGTGCTAGTTAAGAAGAAAGACGGAGCTTTCGCCTGTGTTTAGATTATAGGAAATTGAATATGGTTACCGAAAAGGATGCTTTTCCACTTCCTCGCATTGACGACAGTCTAGATGCACTCCATGGAGCAAGATGGTTTTGTACGTTGGATTTGGCTGCAGGATACTGGCAGGTCGAATTAGATGACGATGCACGGCGGAAATCGGCGTTCGCAACTACCAGCGGACTCTTCAATTGGAATGTTATGCCATTCGCCTTTGCAACGCCTTGGCGACATTTGAGCGTCTTATGGAAAGGGTCTTATCCGGATTGCACTGGAAGACTTTACTCGTCTATCTTGATGACGTCATCGTGTACGGAAAGACTGTTTCGGAGACTGTCACTCGCTTGGAAGAGGTGTTCAAAAGACTCCAGACAGCAGGACTGAAACTAAAACCAGCAAAGTGTAATCTATTCCACTCGAAGGTTACATATTTGGGCCATGTTGTATCTGCACAAGGTATACACACTGATCCGGCGAAGATTGAGGCTGTGAGCGACTGGCCTACACCTGCTACCCAAACGCATGTTAGGAGTTTCCTTGGATTGGCCTCCTATTATCGCCGATTTATCAAGAGCTTCACAGATGTGGCTCGCCCACTGTTGAAATTGACAGAGAAAGCAACAAAGTTTGAATGGAGTACCGAATGCGAAGACTCTTTTCAGAAGTTGAAGACTGCTCTTATCACCGCACCTATATTAGCCTACCCACAACCGGTTGGCCAATTCATACTAGACACGGATGCAAGCGCATTTGCTGTGGGAGCAGTATTATCACAAGAACAGAGCGGAGAAGAACGTGTGGTGGCGTATGCAAGCAAGCAAGTCTTTGAAAAGAGCAGAACGCAATTACTGTGTTACGAGAAGGAACTGCTCGCTGTCGTTCTGTTTCTCAAGAAGTTCAGACACTACCTGGGGGGAAGAAAGGTGAAAGTTCGCTCTGATCATGGGTCTTTACGCTGGTTATGTAATTTTAAAAGTCCCGAAGGTCAGTTAGCGAGGTGGATAGAAGTATTAGGAGGTTACGACATGGAATTAGAATACAGACCAGGCCGACGCCATCAGAATGCGGATGGATTGTCCCGCATTCCTTGCGGACAATGTGGAAGAGTTGAGAATGACAAAGCAGAGACAGTTAATAGTGAATGTGGAAGAGTTGAGAATAACAAAGAAGAGACGGCTAGGAATGAATGTGGAAGAGTTCAGAATGACGAAGAAGAGACGGTTAGGAATGAGTGTGGAAGAGAAGAGAATGGCAAAGAAGAGATGGCTAGGAGTGAAGAGGTACCTGAAAAGACCACAAGGCTCAGTTGTCTCAAGAGACAAGGTGGAGATACTACCCTCTCGACCAAGAAGTCTGTTACGTGGAAGCCAGATGCACAATTGGTAGAAGTCAGGTACTATCGGAAGAGTCGTTCACAGCGAAGGCATCATCGTAAAGACTCCAACCCCTTTTCAGAGAACAGACAGAGTCAGTCCGAAAGGGAAAACTCAGCAGCAAAGCATGCCCTTAAGTGGTCAGCAGAAAATAGCAAAATCTACAGAGTTTGTACAGCTACAGTAGAGCCAACATACAACCTTGATAGTATAAAGACAGAACAGAGGAAAGATTCCTCTATGGCACCCCTGATAGTGTTGATAGAAAACCAGCAATTAGCCAGACCAAAGTGGGAAGATGTGTCCCCTGGACCACCAGAATTGAAGACGTACTGGGCACAGTGGCAACTCTTGGCTGTAAAGGATGGAGTCCTTTATAGAAAGTGGGAGAGCGGAGATGGAAAGGAGATACGTTGGCTGGTTGTTGTACCCAGAACGCTGAGACCTGTAGTGCTAAAGGAATTACACAGCTCAAATACAGCAGGACATATGGGGGAGAAGAAGACCCTATTGAAAGTACGCTATCGCTACTTCTGGGTTGGTATGGCTGCAGATGTTCGCTCCCATATCAGGAGATGTGATGGGTGTGCACGGAGGAAGGGACCACAGAGGCACCGCCGAGCTTCCTTAAGCGTCAATATAGAGTAGGAGGACCCCTAGAGAGAATAGCTATAGACGTTTTAGGACCTCTCCCAGAAACTGAGTCTGAAATGTATTTGTGTTGGTAGTCGGAGACTACCATACCAAGTGGATGGAAACATACCCAATTCCAGATCAGACTGCCGATACCGCCGCCACTAAGCTATTTGAAGAATTTGTTTGCCGCTTGGCGTTCCTTTGGAACTTCACTCCGACCAGGGAGAAATTTTGAGGCCAAAGTATTTCAGGAACTCTGTCGAATGTTGGGAATATCCAAAACGAGGACAACGCCGCACAATCCAAAATCAGACGGCATGGTGGAGAGATACAACAGAACTATAGCAAATGCTGTGTCGCTGATGTTGGAGCCAATTAGACAGCAACGTGATTGGGACCGATACCTTCCTCATGTTGGGTTCGCTTATCGGTCATGCGTACATGAGACTATCGGAGAAAGCCCCAATATGATGATGTTGGGAAGAGAGGTGACACTACCATTAGATCTGATAGTCGAAGGACCACCAGATGAACCAGATTGTGACACAGATTACGCCGAGGAGCTTCGGGAGAGGATAAGATTGATCCATGATAAAGCCCGACAGGTAGCGACAATGAATATGAGAAGACAGAAGAAGAACTACGATAGACGTGCAGTAGGTGGAACATTCAAAGTAGGAGAGTTTGTATGGCTACTTCAGAAGGCCAGGAAGCCAGGCCTGGCAAAGAAGTTATCGCTTCCGGGGGAAGGCCCATACCTTGTCATAAAGGTACTGGCAGATGTAGTGTTTAGAGTCCAGAAGACTAGTAGAAGTAAGCCTGTAGTAGTGCATGGCGATAGGTTGAAACCATACAGAGGAGAACCACTAGATTCTTGGGTAACACCAGAAGTTCACCAGGAAGACACTGAGCAGACATCAGAAGTACCCCTAGAAAGCACTCACACAGAAACAGTTGATGGAACTGGAACAGACGAGGAACAGTTCGCCCACACAGATACAGTTGATAGAACTGAAACAGACGAGAGACAGTTCGAGAACTTACTGTCAGAAGAAGTACAAGAGGAGGGCTTCCCTCCAGATGAGGTGGAGCAAGTGACCTTAGTACCTGTGGAAGGAGCGCATGGAGTCGACAGTGTTAGTGAAGAAAGCCAGGAACCAACTGTTCAGCTGCGTCGTTCGACCAGGCAGAAGCGGTTACCCGTGAGGTACCGTAAAGCTGAGAACAATATGTAATATATTTATAAGACGTCTCATACACTACAAGAGTTTGTCCGGAGGATCCTATACTAACTCTTGCTCATCCTTCTGGAAACAGCTCTTCAACCAAAATTAATTTGTGCATTGGAAGAATGACCTTTGAATATGCTGGATACTAAAACTCTCACACCATAACTTGAGGTCAGATTTAGAAATAGGATTGTTGAATGGAGGTTGATGAATTATAAACCATTGGGATTTATACCGTTTTTGCTCATTAGCATGAGAGTTAACATGGAGGTGACTTGCTAAGTGAACACAAGGGTTCCCATCATCAAACAAAAAGTTTGGATATCTACTGACACCTTGCAGCATCACAGTTGGTGAGTGTCATCTGGAATTTATCAAAAGTATGAGACAATCAGCATATCATAGAACATGCTGGATTGGCCAAATTGGGATTTATAGAATAGAATATAATAGATTGGCTAAATGGAGAAGTAACCAGCAGGCAGCAGCACTTCTCTCCTGCTCTCCATGTACATCATCATGCAATGTTTTACAGATATATCTCCAGCAGAGGTATTAATGGCAGTCATCATGGTCATAAGCAACTTGATGCAACATCCAGCATCTGGACTTATTGCTAGAAATTCTATCATATCAGCTTGAAAATGAAAAGGAAATCATTTATTTAGACATACTGAAGCATTGTCTAAGAAACAATAGTAATCCAGACTATAATGAAAGTAGCCATATATCTACGTCTGATTGACTGTGACCACCGTAGTTGATGCAATATTTCCTACATTGGTTATGCTATTACTAGCCCCATCCTGATATGGACATTATTTATGGCTTGCAGTGACTTTACCTGTGGATGTGAACATGGATTTTACATTTTCCATGATGGACTAATTATAAGAAATATGGAGAGAAGAACAATAGCATAAACAAGGTTGATGGCCTTACCATGCGTATAATGATGGAAAGAAATCAACAGCAACACTCTTAATACACCAATTGCGTGAAATGAGACAAGTGACAGTGAGTGGATGATCTACAACCCTCAATTTAGGAGTGTAAAGTTGGACAGGATGGAGTCAACGTCACTATCACCTAGGAGTTTTCATCCCGTGGCTTGTGGTGTAAGATGTCGCTGGTTGACCAGTCAGAACATTTGGAAGATGTTACTAGGAAACATATCCTTTACATGTAAACAAAATTTTGTTCAATAAGTTTTATCAGCTCTTTGCCAGGGACGGCTAAAGGCTTGGCGGGGGGGTTGTGTAACAAAATTTCCCCTCACACGACCTTCCCCCTTTAAAGGAGAATTTTGTATGTTTACAATGTACTTCATGTGTGCGCGACCTCTGACCTTTGTTTTGATACTACACGAGTGATACGTGAAGGCTGTAAGATGTGGTAGAAATCATCCATATTTTTGCTGTTTTGGCCTCAAGCGATCCCTGAGAATAATTCGTGGGTATCGTAGGTTAGTGTAGCTTTGGATGTTTATAATGTTCAGTTTATTTGATGCATATTATGAAAGATATACGAGCGCAAGTGTCATGTACCTCTTTCGCTAATTCATAAATATATACATTGTAATTGTAACTGCAAGACATGTTCAGAGTCAATTCAGCAGCGCTTGATTGATCAAAATGCGTGCATATTTTAGGCCAAAATACTCAGTTACAGTAATTTTTGATATGTCAATTATTTGAACCTTAACCCATATCGTTCAGCTTATTTTCTAACATTGGAGCTGAATGCTGATAATTTTTATGTCAACAACCTTTTGTGACCTTTCTGCATGCCCTGCCAAGTGATGCCCTCATCAGATCAGATGCAGTTAATTTTAACTTGCTATTTATCATGACTCATGGAGATTGGCATTATAATAAGATGCTTTACCAGGAACAATAATCTTGCCTTTCACCATTTATTTTTGTATGCAAATTTTGTGACATCATCAATCGTGATCACTATGGCCTTAGATTCAGCTGAATAGTAATACACCAGCTGATTGGACAAATATTACCAAAGACTTTTATAGAGTGACTGAAAACATTAATGTTAATTGTGTGTGATATACTAGTACCTCACCAAAGAAGTGTACATTATTTTTATATTATGTTTACAAAGCAGAAGCTACATTTTTTATGTTATATCAAAGACTTCAGGATTATATTTATCCGTCCAAAAGGAAAAGACATGCGTGCTACCTGTACTTTTAATCAGGAAATTGTTTCAGAGGATAATTGCATATCATGTGCATTGTTTTATGCAGATTAGTATAAAGATGATTTCATAACCAATAGGCCATATTATATTTTCATAATGAGCCATCTTTTGATAATCAAAAGTCTCAGATATGTCATGTAACCCAGAAAAGTTATAATCTAGTTAAAGAGTGAAAGTGTTGTGTGTACAACCAAAATTATACATCTCAGTGATTATGGATGATATTTCTTAATGATAATTTATATTCTTTTGTGTATAGTAATATTTATATTTATGTATGTTCATGCACCACTTGTTCATTCACATTCACCCTCATTCATTTTTCATTCGTTTATTCATTCATTCATTCCCATTCATTCATTCTTCCACTTAACCTTCCATCCATCATTCACTCATGTTCTTCATACATTTATACATTCCATTCATATTACAGTATATTAACTTCATAACACTGTTGGATATTTATATTTTTATGTAAAGAGTTATATTTTGTGAGTTTACACTTGGGTTCATAAAACGAGTTAATAGTAGAGACATGTATGCTATATGAAAAGGTCCGCTCACTACTCCTAGGTATACAATGTGTATTACTGTGTGATACAATTGAGAGTTTTCTTTCAAACGACAGTTTCAGAAACGAGAGCACATTAATTCTTGCCCATGTGGTTCCACAGGTTATTGTCATAGGCCCTATATGATATTTTGCTGCTTTACCCATGTGAGCGAGCATTTTCTATAGATAAATATTCAATATGAGTGAAGCCTAATGCAGAACTTAACTATCGTGAAAGCTGTGAATGAATAGTATTTTGTAAAAGGACAGTGACGCCATACCTTAAACATACATATAAATATTGTGTACTCAGATTAAGTGCAACTTTTGTATATTATCTCTCCCGTGCTGTATAGGTAATCTATAGGAGGGAAACCCACAATATGAGCACGCCCTCCATGCTATATATACGTGTACAAGTTAAGTTACACAAATCCATGTACCAATCCATGTACTGATTAATGATGATGATCAGGGAACTAGTAGTAGTAATAAATGACTCGTGAGCCAAGCTGCCGAAACGTGTTGGATTAAATTGTCTACCTTGCCGACTGGTGTTCGTATTTCAAGCGGGTCCTGGATATTTTGATATCCAGGCGGGCCAGCCTCCATCAATTTAAGCAAAATAATACTAACCTGGGGTCGGAGCACGAGGCATCCTGACAAATATTTCGAGCCCGTCCCCAGCGCGGTACAACGGTTTACAGGCGGGGTCTTTTTTTTCCAAGTTCAGAGTTTTGAGTACAATCATATCAGTGCCAGATCCGGAATTATTGCATTCCATACAATCTGGGGAACTGATTCTGCATAGCCCAAGTGTACCCTTTGACCTGTGTCTGAAATTTGATGAATATTTTGAAACAAACAGTGTGGCGTAATGACGTATGTGCATTTTAAGTCACCTATATGGTTGACGGCAAAAGACATGTGCGTTGTTTTCTTATGTCCATCATTTCAGGAATACTTTGTTTATCAGACATCTCTAACAAACAAAAACAGGCTGGCACCCCTCTCAGGGGCATAGCAAGAGCCTTGGGGCCCATGGACAAGGAGCAGTGTGGTCCTTTTTAACATCTCCTTTATCATCCCCATCCCTAACATTTCATCTTTGCTTTTGCTCAGGCCCCTAAACCCTCAGCAGCCCCTGGACTTTATCCACCCACTTGCTATGCCCCTGACCCCTCTGCATCCCCCTCACTATCCTGCCCCGCATAATGTTGTATTATTAAAATGTAAATGTTCTCTTACCAGCAAAAAGAGGAGTGAGATTCATGGCAGTTACTCCACCAATAGAGTTCAGTCTATTGAATAGGAATGCTTGATAGTCCAAATCATTGGCAGGTGCATCGTTAGCCTCTGCATAGTACAGACTTCTTAGTAGCTGGGCTGTCTTTGGTAGTCCACATCTACTACGATGAAATTGAGCTCTTGACAGAGAATCAATGTTTATTGCTAGGATAGATAATGGCTGCCATCTTGGATTTTCTGATAACTTTAAATGTCAATGTGAAGACGGAGAAAACAAAGAAAATGAGATCTGATTGCGTTCGCCTGCGACCGCGAGTATGCACAGCCAGCAGTGACAAATGAGTTATGACCCGAATCTGTGAGAACCGGAAGTGATCCCTTAATTACCTTTGACCCGCAAAAATATTACATAGTGCTTAGGATGTCATAAGGAATATTCCTGGTGAATTTCAGCTTAATCGGAACTTATACATGAATTTTGATTTTTTTAAAATTTATA
Source organism: Amphiura filiformis (assembly GCF_039555335.1). Lineage (NCBI taxonomy): Eukaryota > Metazoa > Echinodermata > Ophiuroidea > Amphilepidida > Amphiuridae > Amphiura > Amphiura filiformis. The sequence continues at coordinate 35,655,498 of NC_092632.1, forward strand.
ATTAAACTTTAAAACAAATAAAAACCTTTGACCTCAATGAAAATAAAACCTTATGTACACCGACAAAATGCATTGTTTCAATTTTAAGTAAAAATTTCTACTATGTTTAGTTGTTGAGATAAAAATTCTTAAAGTTATTTAGTTAAAAACAGAAAGTGACCCATTAATGACTTTTGACCCCCAAAATAAAAATACCATGCATACATCAGGTAACACTAATTCATGTATGATGATTATATTACTCTGGTCTGTTTACATTTTGAGATAAAAAAATTGTAAACTTTTTTGATAAATTTGATTTTTGACCGGAAGTAACCCCTTAATGACCTTTGACCCCAAAACTGTAGGCATCCTAAAGACCCTAGCTAGTAGCAATGCATGTGTGCTAATGGCGACTCTCTGCTATGTAATATGTAAAGACAGTGATTTTTTGAATATTTTTTACAAATTTTTCAGACTTTTACCGGAAGTGACCCCTTAATGACCTTTGATCCCAATTATGTGAAGGACTATTAGACGCTGGCTATAGGTGATGTATGTGTGCAAGTGACGTCACGATGCTATGTTATATGTGAGAGGAGTAGCATTTTAGTGAAAATCACGTTTTTGGCCACTGACCGGAAGTGGATGACATTTGATCGGAAGTTCATCATGTGACATCTGTGGCACCACCCAATAGTCCTAGTGACCAACTATGATCAACATGGCTGAAAGCATGTGGCTACGATGGCTGATTTAATGATGTTGACAGAAAGAAGAAGAAAGAAGAAAGAAAGAAGAACGCGGTAAAAAGAATGCACAGCGCTGATAGCGGCTGTGCAAGGAAAGGTGAACAAAGATAGATATATTATGCAGAACTAAGAAAGTTTACATAAATAACTTTATAATACCCCAAAGTTCTATTTGAACCACTTTTACACCACTCTGATAAGGAGCATGAATTAAAACTATTTTAGGTATGTTTTTCAATTAACATTGATTACTCATAGTTTTATTGTATTATGCATTGAAGTTAAGCCATAATGTACAATCTTTTTAAATAAATTGGGTTACTTTTGGCCATTTGATCAATGCTGTTGGCATTTTCATAAACACTGGCTAACTCATTTACACTGCTATAAAGAAATGTAACATGTGCTAATAATATTGTCAAGAAATAGGCATGTTTTTCATGGGCATTTTATATCATGTCATTTAACAAAATAAATGTGCATGTAATATAGCCCAAGCATTCAAAGGCAAACAAAACAAATATGTACAAGTTTGCAATTACTTACAATGTTATTGAAAATTAAATGTTGTTTCTGGACAGCTGGAAGATTTGGTAGAAATTGGGTTCTGTAATTATGATGTTCAATAGTCCTGAAAGGAATATAAGGTGTACATTTAATAATTACTGGCAAGAATTAAAATGTGATTCATGTTCAGTGCATGTCATGGTTTAGCTTGTGAGTGCTATACCTGGATGGTTTCTGGGTATTGTCGAATAGAGCAAGAGCATCAGTATAATTATAGTAGACAGTGTGTCACATTATCCACCCAATCATACCCAAGGAATTATTTTTGATGAGGTGTGCCGCTCAAGCTTACATCATTTCTAGGGGTAATATTTGCTCACAAACTGGCAAAATTTTGCTCTTATAAGGCATTTTTGGCAAAACATGAACCTAAGCATTTTCTGTCACAAATCTACCCACTCCATGTCTAATAATTCCCTGTGAAAAGGATACCTTTGGGGTGGTCTGTTCTTTTTTAGATACAGACATGTTCTGCATTTCTTTGTTAATGGTGTGCTTTTGTTTTTCAATATAGTAATAAAAATGGCAAGACAATTACAGTATCTCCTTAACATAACCTTTCTGCTATATAGTAGGCCTACCATTGGTCCAGTGACACTAACCAATTGGATCCAGTCACCATGGCAGGCTTGGTGGCTGCTTTTGTGTTCTTCTAGGACATCGTTATCCAAGAACTATCTGAGCCAATTCTATGCTACTGTATGGTCACAGCTGATCCTGTGTTGATCAGTAGCAATCTAATCTTACCTGTTGCCTTTCTTGACAGGGCATACAACATCTGCATATTGAGATGGGAAGTCTATAGTTGCTGGACCCTTATATGTATGCCACACTTTATCTGGCATATAACCATTATTCTCTAGTCGTGTCTCACTCTCCTCTCTGGAGACAAAGTTCACTTTGAAACTTCCACTGCAGTTGACTGTTAAAGACCTGCATGAAAGGGGGGGAAGTGTTGGTGATTATAATAGTATACAACAATACATCCACAACATAATGGCAGAGATTCTGAAAGATTTTAACAAAATATGGTGAGAAACCCCAAGGGGGTCACTTGAATATAAAGTGCTACACAATCACGTTAATAAAAATGGTGAAAAAACGTCAGATTTTGAACATATAGTACCCTCAATGGTGCATTCAATGTTTTTGTCAATAAAGGGCACATTTTGGCTATACTGATGCTCCATTTAGGGTTTCTTTTTTGCCATCAATGATTCCGAAAGTGATGTTATGTCATTTATAGAGGGACTGGTTTAATATGAGATTTAAGGTATTAAAGGAAGGTGGCCTGATATATTTGGAAAATCAAATTCTTTAAATCTTACGTATAACATAAAATGTCATCCCTTTCAAGCACTCATGCAAAAAGAACATATAAATGTTTTTTTGTAAATGTGACTAATTCCTAATGGAATTACCGACATTTATACAGCGTGATATTGGTAGTCTACATGTGTTTTTATTAATGATAATCATCATGATCATGTATTAATATATTGATTTCACGTGAAAGGCCCTATTTTCTCATAAACATATTGAAATTAGAAGTTCCGTCTCAGTGTATTTCCGAAGATATCATCAAAAAACTGCTTAATTAGTCTCAAATGTGGCATACCATAATTATTTGAGACTAATTCAGCAGTTTTTTATGATTTCTTCGGAAATATACCGATTTGGAACGCCAAATTTCAATATGTTTATGAAAAATATGAGCTTTCATCTGATACCAAAATCAGCATTTTGATGAGGTAAAGTGGTGGATGAGATTGTCAATCAGGTTACCCACCTTTAAATGTTTCCAGTTACACCATTTATAGATACAAATTTGCTACCATTAAGGGCTGGGGTATGAACGTTTGGACAGTATTTATTTTGGGACATCACAGCACATCAGACATATCGAATTGCATTCTGAATCTGAAGAATGTCATTCTGATATCAAATAATTTTGATTTTTTGAAATTAGCAATTTAATACACATTTTATGGCAAATCATTAAAATTGATATTTTTGATATTTAACAGTACTTGAAGTAAACTTTAGAAATCTGATGATTTATACTTAAAGTGTATGTAGGTGGGATGAAAAGCCGACGATTAATTGAAAATGTTGACCTTTCATTATTGAAGATATGGATTTTTTTTACAAAAACACCAAAAAAAATTAGGTCTTTTTTTGGAAAAAAATCCATATCTTCAATATGAAAGGTCAAAATTTTCAATTGACCGTCGGCTTTTCCTCCTGCTACATACACTTTAAGAATATAACATTAGATTTATATAATTTACTTGAGGACTGTTATATATCAAAAATTTGAAAAATATCAAATTTTTATAATTTGTCATAAAATTTGTATTATATTGTGATTTTCAAAAATGACAATTATTTGATATCAGAAAGACATGCTTCGTATTCAGAATGCAAATTCGATAGGTCTGAGGTGCTCTCATGTCCCACAAAAAATACTGTCGAAACGTTAATAAACGCCATTTTAGATCCCTTAAACCAAAGTACTAAACTTGATACATACTTACCTTTGTGATCTATCTTGCTGAACAAATGTTGGACTGAGATTACACATCCACTTCACATCGCCACACATATCATTTGGAGCATATATGTCAGGTAAGGTACACATGCTGTCACTAGCAGGGCCAACATTACTATTAAATAAAGTGTCTTCTAATGTCTGCAGCAAACTAAACCTGACGTCTGGATTCCATGACTTGTCTAATAGGCATAGCTTCTCAATTATGTCAGGATCATCTGCAATCATAATATTTTTATAATAATAAAAGTTGTTAGAAAATAAAAATGATACTATTTATACCCAAACTTTTTTTACAAGTGACCCAACTTTTGCCTCACTGTATGTTCCCAGAGGTTCCGAAACTCTTTTACAAGTAACCCAATTTCTTCTTGACCAAATGAAAGTTTGAGAGTTGTCCAGCTTACTAAACTTACTACAAACTTTACAAATGCAAAAGAATCACACAAAATTTGCAATGTTGACTTAGAAAACATGATGCAGCTTGACCTGAAATTATTTCAACATGTATAAAAGGTGTCTATTGCTACTACCGTGTGGAAATTATGAATTCAGACCTGTACATGATGCAGCCTTAGAAAGTAGGGTAACTAGGGTTGTACAATTTTTGATGATTCAACCCTTTTTCAAATGGCCTGTGACTCCCAAAAAGGGTAGCGACTCACAGTTTGATTAATTTCAGAATTATATTAATCAAACTCTACAGTAGGGTTCATGTGAATTTTTCAATGGTTCATGTGAATTTTTCCAAACGGTGTAGAATAATTATGAAGATCATGAAATACAATGAGTTGGTGTGTGATTGGTTGAATCTGTACAATATGAGTTATTAACTTAATTAATGTTTCAATTATTTTAATTGTTTCCCATTATAATATTTACCATTGGTCATATTGATTTCAGGATCTGTATCAAACCCGCCTTCAGTCACAATCCCAGCACCATCATTCTTATCAAAATTAATCCTGTGATGACCTTTGAACCCTGGTCTCAATGGAGGATGATGAGACTTCCATCTAACCCCGAGATCCTGCTGGAATTCTACTATGCCATTCTGATCAAGCATAGCTTGAAGTTTAACTGTGTAGTTTACATTGGGTGCCAGCCATACAAACAGAAGAAGCAGTATTTGAAGAAATATTATACATATTAATAAATGCACAATGCGTCTTTTCCACTGGGTAAGTCTCATCTTGACAAAAACTTTTTTTTTTCCGAACTCAGGGGTCACATCTACATCAGGCTGAAACAAAGGAGAAAACGTCAACAAAGTTATAAACAAGATACATGTAAGGCCAAGTAAAATAAATAACATGTATGTCGTCCGAACTTTCTCAAAATATGGTGAGGGAGGCCCTTATTATTTGTTATTTTGTTACAAATTGACCATTCATTTCTGTGTAAATTGGTAATTGCAAAGTCATTGTCAACATTATCATAAAAATGGGGAGGCCCCTAATATTTTTGTTATTTCCCCCAAAGCCCTACCTACACCCATCGTATGTGTGAGTTACGGCTTTTGACAATTGGACAAGCCAATACCGGCTCCATACATTCGATGCAGTGTGTTTATAAATGATAACCAAGAACTTCTGTACGTTTTTGCTTCACAACAATTTCAGAAACAAAGTAAGGGAGCAAATAAGAAAAATAAAAACACTATTTGAAAATCAGTGATGCTGTCATTTATTTTACTTGTTTAAAACTATTATTGTTTTAAAGCGGATGGGGCCCAAAATATGAGGGTGTAAGTTCAACCGGTATCCACTGTGATGAAATATTGAATATACTGTATCTGTACTCTCAAGACCTAGGCCATCATAAAATGGTAAGACATTTGCATTTGGAGCAAACCTAGTAGATTTACTAGGCTAGAGGTTGCACCACTGACCACTTTCCTCTGTAAGGCCAAGTGAAGTGAATGTGACACGATCTTGTCCATGGAGGCCAAAGGTACCGGTAGCAAATTTGAAATTGAGATAAAGGCAAAAATGTGACACGATCTGGTCCCTGGGGGCCAAAGGAGCCATTTTTGACAATTGAGTTACTGTAATTTATTATATTATTTATTATATACAATAGGCTATCATTTACTGAAAACACCAAAGGTCGAGCATACCTAAAGTTATGAAGTTTTTTGATGTCTATTTACTCCATATTTTTACCTTTATCTCAGTTTCAAATTTGTCGCCTTTGGCTCCCATGGACTGGATCGTGTCACAAAATTAATATGGAGTAAAAAAACAATATATATTGTAGTATGTCCATAAGAAAAACGACATCACAAAACTTCCACATCATCCCTCTATCTCTAAGGACCGCTATCTCTAAGGTTCGCTATCTCTAAGGTTCGCTGTCACTAATGTGTAAAGTCTATGGAGATGAGAATCCGCTATCTCTATTGAGAAAAGGGTTTGTTATACCTAAAAATGGGTCTGCTACTTCTAAGATTCGATATCACTAATTCAGAGTAAGGTTCGCTAGTTCTAAGGTTCGATATCACTCATTTTAAATAAGGTTCGTTATCACTAATTTTGAATAAGGTCTGCTACCACTAATTTATTGAAGGTTCGCTATCTCTAATAAATCAATAACTACTTGCCTTGAGTTGCTGAATTTTCAGTACAGTAGTTGTAGTCTTTGCCCCTATAATATACATACCGATTTGTCGAATAAACGCCCGGGCGTTACATTTTCCCAAGGGGCGTTTATTAGAGGTCATTTTTAGCACGAAAATTCCCGTTAAAATCATTAGGTAAGCTTAAAAGTCACGCTAAAATGACGAACTATGACCTTTTGACACTGACTTTTGATTCACTTCCGGGTTCGGATGCAGATTTTCGCCATTTATTGCTGCTATTATTGACCATGTGAGCAACTTGGTAAGCTTACTACACAAGATAGCATGGAAATATCGGAATTTTTGAAACATCTTGGTTGAAAAAAGTGGTGGGGGTGTTTATTTGAGGGGGGCGACTATTCGACGAAATACGGTATCTTACCTGTCACCAATGCACTATAATTTTTGAGAAAAATGCACAAATAGGCACAAAATTGGTCAGGGGTGTAGTACCCCTTAAAGGGTAATTTTTTGGGGAGGCAGGGAGGGGGATGGGGTAACATTTCCGAACGGCCCGCCAAAAATTGCTCGCGCTCCTCTCAGCCTGCCAAAAATCACTTGCCCCCCTCAGCCCGCCAAAAAATCTATGCCCTCCCCTTGCACATGCCAAATTTTTGGGATCCCAATTTGCAAACCTTACAGTGTCGACACCCTGTATTATCAATATTTTTTCCCTGCAACTTATTACTCCTTTGGTGAGCGACGGGCGATTTCACCGAACGCAAGAAAAGGAGTCCTACCTGATTGGCTAGGAATCAATCGCTAGAGTACAAACTCAAAATGTAGAGATGTATACAAATCAATATTTTATTATTCACCAGATAAAGAAAGTTGCATCTACAGTGACTGTTTCTTGTAAATGGCAACATCATATTGGGTACTGAGCATGCGTAAAAACGTGTAGAATAGAAACTCTGTGGTATCTCATATGGTGTAAATAAATGGTATGCTTAGCCTGAGTCGCTCGATCTGCCTATCTCGAACAAAATCACCATGCGTAGCTTTTGAAAAACGAGAGGATTCGCCGTACTATCACGGCAATTTAAGCGTTTCCATACGGTTTGGCGAAGCATTTCTAGAGCGTTTATTTAAAACACGCCCCATGAATTATGAATGCGTGCCAAAAATTGCTCCCCCCCTCGGCTGGCCAAAAATTACTCCCTCCCTCTTTCGGCTAGCCAAAAATTTCTTGCCCCCGCCCCAATTTTACCCTCCCCCAGGGCTCATAATTATCGCACAGCCCCTAAATGTTGTGATACTAGTAGTCAATACATACATTCAAATTGACATGAACCAACAAAGGCTGCGGCTGCAGCTACATGGATCGAATCCATGGGTTCCTACAGGGCCGATCTGAGGGCTGATGACACACATTCGATGGGTGTAAGCTGCAGCAAAGTGAATTATCCCACCTGTATTTTGATATTGGTTTATGATGATTCCTCGCATCATACACTTCTTATTTTGTTGATCACGTTTTCTCCGACATATACACATTTCCCTGAAGTTGTGATGGTCAAGAAAAACAATTATTTTCTTCTGCATTTGTTCGTTTGTTAAACAAGCAGTGAACTACTAAATCATACTGTTATGACTGTTCAAACAAATCCCGGAAGTAAACAAATGTATTTGGTCACGGGCTGTACTTACCGTTTTAGGATTCCCTTTGCGCATGTGTACTGCAGACACGTTGTTCAGTTTGGATTCTGATTTTCAAGGTAAATTTCAGGCAAATTTGCAGCATTTTGTGCGTTCTGTATTAATCTAAACAAACGTGTACTATCACAGGATTTATATATATTGGTTTCAGTCTAACTCTTAGTCTTAAAATCGTCGAGTAACATCAATCGATCATCATCAATGTTTTAACACACGTAAACTTTTTAAGCTTACAATTATTTATTTTATGACATGTATCTGTAGACTGTATTGTTGATCAAGATTTTGTTTTTGATCAACTTGTTTGGGGTAGGGCTGCACAACACAGGTTTTTTTAGTAGTCAACTAATCGTCACCCAAATAGCCACGACTATGTCTACTGGCGAGCTATCAAAGCCTGAGGTCAAAATTTTGATGAACCAAGGCAACTGTATCTTTTGAGCAAGATTTGTCATTTGCCAATTTTTGACAGTCTAAAATTTTGCTGAAGTGTAATTTTAGCAACATTTTTGATGCAATCGCCTGTTGTGATCGGCTGTGTTTACTTCTGTAAGTACTTCCATTGCTTTACACGGTGTCATGCTTCAGAGAATCCGACTAGATTTTGAATGCAATGGTCTCTAGCCTCGGATGTGAAGCTATCGGTGAGCAAATTCTTGGCTAGACTCCTTGAGCAAGTGTACCATAAAATACCCTGTGAAAGACTAAAGGTTCGTTCATACTACCACCGCATTTGCCATGCGTTGCTTTGCGATGCCGATATATCGATTAGTTTTTGCCGCAACTCAACGCAACTCGTCGCATTTCCAAGTTAAAATGTATTTAACTTCATTGCGATATCGCAATGCAGTAGTTTGCAGTACGATGCAGTGCGGCAACGCACCGCATCGCAAGCCAACGCATCGCAAATGCGGTGGTAGTATGATCGGACCTTAAGCCTGAAGTGCTTCGATTATAATAAAATTTAACATTTATTATAAAACCGGGTCTCCCCGGGTTTATTCTGAGCTCACCGATCAAGTGCTGAGTAAATGCATCACCTGCTTGTGTATATTGAATCATTCAATCAGTGATGTTCCGTATAAACTGTATGCATTTCTCATTCGTAGTACATCTTATTTGTACACCCCATTAGCTGTGTGTAGCTCCGCCACTGTAATCTACAAATACCAGTCGTTCTCCATGGACCCGAGGGAGGGTCTATTATCATTGAAAATAATACGATTGGTGAGATTATACACGTATTGTAGGCGATGTATGTCGACTTGACACGTAAGCTGTGTGTATATCGCTATTCGTCTTATACGTCTTGCAGTGGCGGCGCCGGGGGGGGGGGCATGGACTCTTGCCCCCCCTGTTGCCCCCCAGAAAAAACCCAAAATAACGAAAATTTCCATTTTTACGGTAATTTTGCGCAAATTTTGTTGATTTTGCCCCCTGAAATTCACTTGGCCCCCCTAATGCCCCACCCCGAAAAAAATTTCCTGGCGCCGCCACTGACGTCTTGTTTGTGTAAAGCTCCCGATAATCATTCATGGTAATAATAATCGGCGAGCTAAATACACGTATTGTAGGCGCTGGAATGAAATACCAATTTCTTTGTTTTACCTCATTTGTTTGAGGGGACAATGCGATCAGTAGCTATCAGTGAAAACTAACATTTAAATAGGAATCTATTTTTTATACAAATCACTTGTCTTGTCTTGATGAATACTGCCTAACACCCCTTTGCAGGAGTCACTCAAGCAGGTTTAGGTGGGCGCGTATAATGCTATTTGATGCTATTCTTCTTCCGTGTTGTTATACAATTTGTTGACTGCTGATTTGAACTTTTGTTTCTCTTCTATGGTAGTAATTTCTTTGGGCAGATTATTCCAATCAATCAGTGTTCTTGGAATGAATGATTGTTTATAACAGTTGTTATTTGCTTGAATTGGTGTGAAGTTTCTTGAGTTTGGTGAAGTTAGTCTAGTTGACCGTTGGACCGGACGCAGGATATTTCGAGTTGGTATTGCTTTAAAGGAAGTGTCAGGCAATCACAACATTAGGTCTTATATGTTAGAAAAATAATTATCAAGCACGAATCACATGGTTTTATTTCAATCAAACTCATATTAACCATGAAAACTAATAAAAACCGCCGTCTCTCAACACACAATATTCAAAATTCCCGCGCCAAAATGTTCTAGAGCAGTGACGTCATGGTTATTTGTGCTCATTTGTCGACAGGCTTCATTGAACTATTAGGACATCACTGCTCTAGACAATTTCGGCGCAGGAATTTTGAATATCCCGTGTTGAGAGATGGCTGTTTTTATTCATTTTTATGGTTAATAAGTGTTTGTTTGAAATAAAATCATGTGATTCGTGCTTGATAATTATTTTTCTAACATATAAGGCTTAATGTTGTGATTAACAGACACTTCCTTTAAATTTACACAGGACATGCAGGAAGGAGTAATAGGTAAAGTTATAACTAACTTTCACAAAGATTTTCAAGGCGGTAGCACAAATTCTTAGACAACTTTTAACACTTTTAGAACCCATCTTTAATTCAATTTTGTCGCTTGTTGAACCAGGAATAGTTGCCAGTTGGCAATCATTAGTCGTATTCACGACTATCACCAAATAGTTGCGACTACGACTGTTGGTGACTCAGTCGTGCAGCCCTAGTGGGGGTGTCATTCAATTTTTGTTGCTAAAATAGGGGGATCGCACTTTTATTGACGCTGACTTTTTGTAAATTTGGGACCCCCCTTCTGAAGAAAATGATAGCCCCTTTAGGGGCTGTGCAGTAATTATGAGCTCTGGTGGGAGGGTAAAATTGGGGGAGAGCAAAAAATGTTTGGCAAGCCGAAGGGAGGGGGCTCATAATTATTGCACAGCCCTTTTGCATTCAAGCCAGTGTGCACTCACGATTACATGTATAGCCATGCTAACACTTTGCAACTACACATGTTATTTGAATTTGAACATCTTTTTTGATGCTACACCTGTCCGTGATCAGCTTAGTTTAATTCAGAATTTCATTAATTTACCTGGTGTCACACATTCTGACGGGATTTGAGATGCTGGCAGCTTTATATCCTTTATCCATTGCCACTTAGGGCTTAGAAAAAAATCTTTTTTGGGAACTTGAAGAAACAGGTCATAAATTTTCTGCCAAATTTTGATTTTCGTAAATATGGAAATTTGTTTTATAATATTTTATTTATTTCGCATTTGACTTTTTAGACCTGCTATGGGAAACAAACATGTAATTCTTTTGGCCTTATGTCACCAACTTAAAAAAATCAAAATTATTTGATATCAGGAGTCAGGACATTCCTTGTACATGTATTCAGAATGCAATTTGATATGTCTGATGCACACTCAGGTCCCACAAAAAATACTGTGCAAACGTTGCTATTTGATTCCTTAAGGTTTCTAGCGAAATTAAAACCCTTGCAAAATTAAGTGGTTTAGTTGTAACTGCATCTGCAAGTGGAGGGGAAGCTGTCTTTTTAGTTGCATCACCCTCCCTTTCGATCCGTAGGTATATCCTATGGCAGGAGAGGCTTCAAAAACTTATGAATTTAACATTCATACATCATGTCATGTTCATGCACAGGTGTATCTGGTCAGAATGGGCCAAATCCCATGAACAGTTTATAAATTCTATGGTGTTTAGAATCTTGTTTGTTTCCTGTAGCGTGCGCATTTCGTTTTTGATTGCTTATTTTGCGCATTTGAAAAAAAAATTTCAAAAAATAATGTAAAACACCACTGGGTAAACATTAAATGTTACACATTACAACAAATGAGCCTAGTGACAAACAAAACGGATGGGTGTTGCTTGTACAGTCCAACCTCTCTTATCCGGACCTCTTTTATATGGATCTCTCTGTTATCCGGCTGTGAAATCTTCACAGGAAAACATGTTTTTGATGATTTAACACCTTAATTCCATGCTCTGAATGCTTAGAATGGCATATCTATGTTGCATAAAGTACTCTAAAGCCATCTTTTAGTGCTATTATCAGTGTTGTAGTCGAGTCCTCGTCATCCGAGTCCGAGTCCGAGTCCTTGGTGTCCGAGTCCAAGTCCGAGTCCGAGTCCCTGCCAATTTCTGATGTCCGAGTCCGAGTCCGAGTCCGAGTCCTCAATGTTCGAGTCCGAGTCCGAGTCCGAGTCCTTATGTATCAAATTCAAGCCCGGGGTTTCACCAATACTTTATCAACGTATAGCCTATACTTAACCAGAATTTTAGTTCTATTATTATTTTCTTGTAAATACATAATTTGCTAGTCCCACCTAGCATGCCTAGTAGGCCTATTGTTTTGGGCCTGTGCAATAATTATGCTGAGCCGGGGGAGGGGTGAAATTGCCAAAAATGCTTATCCCTTCTCGGCCTGCCAAAATCCCCCCCTCCCGACCTGCCAAAAATCTTTGCACCCCTTGTTTTGGGGATCCCAATTTACAAACCTTAAAATAATGGTTTAGATAATTATGTAATGTATATTATGTAAGCGTTTACGTACTGTTTTCTAAGCCTTTTTAGAGCGTTTTATTTGAAAGGTGCCCCATATGTGCCAAAAATTGCTTGTTCCCCCCTCTCGGCTTCCCAAAAAAGTTGCTTCCACCCTCTCTTTCGATCGGTCAAAATGAGTTTACCCTTAGGTAGCATACCTTGGAAACAGCGTATAATCACAGACTCACAGAGAGGCAAAAGATGCAGTCAGGGGTCCTTTTTCTTGTTCTCTGGCAGTCCCTTAACACATTTGCATCATGCTCCAGTTCATTGAGCCTAACACTCTGAAAATTGTAGGTCTTTAGCTCAAATTTGGAAATATTTTGAATTTGTTAGCTCCAAAGCCTATAATTTGGCCCAACTTACGTTCACAGACCTCCACAAAAATGTTGAAATTTCAGTTCATCAAGCCCCTATTTTGCCCCCAAATCAGTTCTTATAGTTCCCAAAGTTCGGCGCCGCACACCCATACCAAAATTTAACTTGAGTGCTCCAGAGTAATATTATTATTCATGTACATTCTAGACATGCGTCTAACAAAGCAGTCATGTCAAAACAAACGAATATGATTAAAAACCATTTAACCAATTAAAGATATAACTGAAAGCAATCTTGCTTTTTGATTGTAGGCCTACTTTTATTTATACAAACTGAATTTATTTGCATGTAAAACTACTTAAATTAATCATGTGATGTGATCATTGATCAAGCATAAGAAGTTTACAATGAACGAAAATAAAAGACCTAAAACGACCCTATTTTGCCGGACTCGAGGAGGACTCGAAGCCGAGTCCCCGAGTCCTTGGGGTCCGAGTCCGAGTCCGAGTCCAAGTCCTTAGCTTCCGAGTCCGAGTCCGAGTCCGAGTCCTTGAAAAAAGGACTCGAGTCCGGACTCGAGTCCGAGTCCGAGTCCCGAGTCCTCCAACACTGGCTATTATCCCATATTAGCCCAATCTTTTGTTGTCACAATTTCAGTCCTTGGAACTTTCAATACAGAATTACATGTAATTCACTTATCCGGATTTTTCACTTATCCGGACAATGCTTGGTCCCATCATGGCCGGATAAAAGAGGCTGGACTGTATATTCAAACCCAAGCCCATGTGTGTGAGTAGGCCTACAGCATTGAACTGAATCCGCCCAACACTCCTCTGCCGGCTAAAAAATATGCACCGGCGCTGTGCTCGTGGGCTTCGTGGGTAATTTTGTTGCGGTACAACAATTTAGTGGGTGTAAAATAGCAACACTACACAGCAAGAAATATGGCGAAGTTTAAATGTTTTCCTGAACGACACTGTTGTCATGCAAAATGATAGTTTATTTTGGCTGATTTTTTCAATTTTTTTTACATTTATATGCATGACACGACATAAATCAGCTGTAGATTTGCGACCCAATCCCAGGATTGAGAGCGAAACATATTGAGGTTGTTGACATTTCTCTTAAGATACAAAATATTAAAAGTCACTTTGTTTACCCTGAAGTCACACACAAACATAAAAACACACACTGAAGCAAAACATCTTGTTTCAGTGAGCAAATAAATACTAATAGAAGAAAAGAACAGTACTGCTTCTATGTTTTCCTTACAAATTAGAAAATATCTATTATTGTGACTTTTTTTAAATACTTTTTTAATCTGCCGGTTGAAAGGGGATCGTGAATATTCTTAAATATGAAGAAACAGGGCCTGTGATTTGTGTCGGGGGAGGGGGTGTCGAAGAAAACCACTGTAAATTACCATTGCAGGATTTTCATTTCAAGACATCGATAAAAAAAAATGTCAATAAAAAACGCATAAATATGGATTATGTGCTGTGCAATAATTTTTGTGTAATTTTTATAGTGTGTTTAAGCGAATAAAGGCATTTTGCCTGACATACAATGTCAAAAAAACAACTTGGGCCTGGCCAATTCCAAGGCAATTTTGATAAGTTAGTGAATACCCAAAAACATGAGACTAACTAACTTACTTGATTATTACTTGACTAACTTACTTGATTATTACTTGACTAACTTACTTGATTATTACTTGACTAACTTACTTGATTATTACTTGACTAACTTACTTGATTATTACTTGACTAACTTACTTGATTATTACTTGACTAACTTACTTGATTATTACTTGACTAACTTACTTGATTATTACTTGACTAACTTACTTGATTATTACTTGACTAACTTACTTGATTATTACTTGACTAACTTACTTGATTATTACTTGACTAACTTACTTGATTATTGTTCACCTTCCTCCTTGAACAGAACTTCTTTAACCACAAATATGAAATTTGTCAGAGTTCTTATTTTGATTGCATAGCAGGTGTGGGTGAGGAATTACATGATTTAACTTAACTTAATTCTGCTCTTTTTCAGACTTTTGAACTAATACTTCATGCAAATATGAGTGCACAAGATTTGTCACCGGCTGCTAAGAAAACAAAACTTGTAAGTTAAATCTTAAGTAGAAAATCTGTCTTGAAAATTCTAAAGTGATGTTGATACCAGAGAAGATCTTTCACTTCCCATAATGTGTTGCTCCCATTTTAATTTCCTATACTGATTTGCTATATAGTGCAACATGGGTAAATAGTCACGAAATGTACCTCACTAAAGAGAGCACATCCAGATCTTGTAATAAAAATTCCCTTTAAAAGGGAAAGCCAGCCTCAATGCAGAAGAGGTCTTGTAAATAGTTTGGGTCACCGTGAAAGGCATTTTTTAGGATCACGCTTACATCCATGTTACATGACAGTTCACCAAACCATCAATGGTGAGAACATGCACACAAAAAAAAAAAAAAACATTAACTCCTATAACTCCTGTCAACTCTTTAATTCATTACTCCAAATTGTTCTGTATTTTTGTCTTTACTGCTTTTTACCCATGCTTATTATTAAAATCAAGAAATACACTGCAGTTGTTAGTTAATTCGCTATGTTAACTCAACTTACATGCACATTTTATTTTAAAATAATTTTATATTATTTCATAATGTATAGTTTACTATAAAGTAGATAGTGGCAAGCACATGATAAAGGACTGATCATTCACTACAATCTTCACTTTTAAACTGTATTTTTTTGAATGTGTTGATTGTTAGTCCGAAACTCCTGCAAAGCTATGGACATGGCATCTTACCTACTCCATTCTGTAATAGTCTGCATTGTGTGTTTTCTCAGTCTTCAATCATTTTGTTGAATGTAATTTTATGAATCAAATAAAAAGATAGAAATTGGCCTCACTTTAGTTATGTGTCATTTTACAGTATTTATAATTTATAAAGTAAGACAATAATTTATTTATTTTCTATAAGTGCATGTCAAAATATGGGATATATTGTTCAATATTATAGCTAGCCCTAAAAACTTTATTTTCAATCGGATTTTTCCGTTGAAAAGACAAAACTGATGTTAAAGATAGCAATAATATCATCAATAACATTTTGAGTCAATTTTATCCATAAACGATACAGGATAGGATAGATAATTACTTTGACTTCAATGTGGTCCATATAATGAAGATTTTGATTCTACAACATTATTAGATCTGTTATCAACATATCAATTATGCACTCACAGGCAACCAAACATCATGCTATGCTCAGTAGTCCACTGATATGACCTCGTGATCATTCCCCCGCTTTGACCATGTCATTTTTTTTATATTCTGATTGCTGAACAAGTTTATGTTTATATGTGTAGGCCTAACCTATGATAACTTTTTAAGTCATAATTAATTCAAACATAACTTTGGCAATACTCAATCGTTTTGATTCGTTGAAACGGCAAAACATACTTTCTTTTCCTTGCAAATCGAATTAGCAGACATCAAAAACATTTCCACCACGAGAAGTAAAAAAATAATTCATACCAATAGAAGAAGGCTATAATCTTAGCTAATCTTTAGTGTACACAAACCCCATCTCAGAATTAGGTACCAGCCTTATGGGCTGGCGAAAACATATGTTTATTTCTTGACTATGGACATATGTTTAACCAGTCTATTCTCAAAATGAAAACAAAGGGAACCTGTACAAAGAAGTGTCGATTGATGAAATGAGATGATTATATGATGTTGCAAAGGATTATGGGAAGGGTGAGATATATTCTCTGTGTTGTTACTATCAATGCAGATTTAACACAGTAAATACATTTAAATATTGGATGGTTTATCCGAGGGTGTAAAAATAAATGGTAGTATACGTATTGAGTTACTCAGCCCTCACATTTGATTTACAAATTAGGAACAATATATAATCATACATGCATAAGGCCTAAAAATATTGTTTGATTGGCTTTACATAAAAAAAGAATTAGGGTAGATAGGTACATTTTTGTTTTTGTTTTTTGTTTTTTATTTAAAGCTGTAAATTGCATTTGATTTTAAAAAGCCTTGGAACTTCTTTTTTTTTAATTGTTTTTTTTTCTATATTTTGTTTTAAAGCCATAATGTGTATAATCTTTTTAAATGGTGTTGGTCAATTTTTTGACATATTTGTAATATTTACACATGTCCTAACTTACACTTAATTTGATTCAGCTAAATCAGTTGTAATTTTAGGACAACAGAGCAAGTTTGAATTAAATAATGATGACACATTAATTCCCCCATAGAACACCACAGTTAAGCAACTAAGATAGTTAGTGAGTTTTCTTTACTTTTACCCCTTTTAGTTTGGCTTAAAATAACCAGAAAACATTCCTGACAGTTGTTACAATAAGGAAATTAAAACTTTGACCTAAATCATTAGGTTTTATTAGGTCAGATTATTAATACCTAAGGCTTTATTCAACAACTCTTCCTATACCTTTGTACAGGAGCCAAGCATTGTTAATCGGTGATAAATCCACAGTCATGCGCGAACGCAAGTGTACGTGTTATGTGTAATCGCATAAAATTTGTCATGCCTTGAACGTAAACACTCTTTTATGTTGGAGGTAGCAGCTAAACATTACCGCTTTATTCTTTAGTTTTATTGCTGATATCAACAGAAAAATCAATTAGCTTGTTTTCATTGTTGTAAGGGATTCAATCATGTTTCACAATTATTCATCAATGATTAACAACTCTTGTCCGGTGCGTCTGCATGGTTTTCTTCACTCGGGCAGCTAAAGCTGCCATCGCGAAGTAAACCACACAGACGACGCGGACGCATCGTTGTTAATCAGTGATGAACAACGGTGAAACATGATTGAATCCCCAAATAACATGCATAGCAACACAAAGTTTCAGTGTATTGAACAGAGGTCATAATGTATGATTTCTGCCAATTTTAATTTTGTTATTCTTTACTCAACATGCTGAAATAATATAGGTAAATAGCTGTCAGGAAAGGTTTCTGTCCATTTTAAGCCGAAATAACAAAGTAAAGTGAAAGAAACCCCACTGGCTATTTTGGCCATTAATATGGAGTTTCAAGGGCCTCAAGGAAGAACAGATGATTAATTGTGTTTTCAACTGATTGAGTGTCCCAGGTTAAAGAAGAAATAAAACAAACAAACAAACAAAAGTTTACAAAAAATGGTTTAAGGGTACTACACCCCTCGATAAATTTGTGTCTATTTTTGCATTTTTCTCAAAAACTAATAACACAGTGGTAACAAAAGTTATGTATATTATAGGGGCAAGGAATCCAATTACTACACTGGAATTTCAGTGACCCAAGACAAGCGGTTCGTTATTTATGATAAGAAAAGAGGTACCGCAAGAATGTACCTCATTTCCGATCATATATACTGAACCACTTGTCTTGAATCACTGAAATTCCAGTGTAGTAATTGGATTCCTTGCCCCAATAATATACATAACTTTTGTTACCAGTGTGTTATTATTTTTTTATATATATGCAAAAATAGTCACAAATTTACCATAGGTGTAGTATTTAAGGGGATCATTATGTCAAAATTGCTCTGTTGACCTGACAAACAAAACAAATTTGGCGGATTCCATTTGGGTATAAGTTGGAACATGTGTAAGCAATACAAATGTGCCAAAATCTGGTTTGGAAAAAAACACCAATTTTATAATATAAGATCGTACATTATGGCTTTCAGCCTACCCACTGAAATGTATTTGGAAATCCAAGTGACAGTGTACAATTTTTGGAAACAATTGAATGACAGTCAGCTGTTGCTAGATAAAATTCAAGGATATGTAGTTATAATTGCAACTTTTTAATTAAAAATTATTGAATTGAAAGTTTAATTTTAAAATTGCTATTTTTACATTTTAAACTAATGTGTGTATTTACCTATATTTTCATAATCCTGTATAACTCAATTTTACCAAACATCAGTTACTAACTTTCCTGCACTGACCCGTAGAAATGATTTGAATGAACACAGCTGCCAACAGCTGTACGCGATCCAACCATGTTCGTATGTCGCGTATTTCAAAGCACAACGCGAACGCACAACCATGGACACAATAATATGAAATAACCAATCATGAGTGAGTTGGCATGGTTTTACTTACAATGTACTTCTGTGTTGTACACACGCAGTTGTTCATCACACAGTGTACGTGGAAAAGTATCACGCTGTTGACAGCTGTGATCATTTAATTGATATTTGTGGTATAGAAGAGAGATTTTGCACCAATTTACAAAGAATAAATATGCTTGATTGCAATCTTTTGTACTGCACTGTCATGGTTAGTCCCCATGTCCATAGATTTCCCAATTGTGTGGGTGATGTCGTGTTGTTCCTGAGACATTTGAAAAAAGAGGGCGGGGGTTTGCTGGAATTGCACGGACAATTGTAGCTTTGTCTCTTTGAACTTTAAATTTTATAGTGAATTGGAAACCACGGGAAGAGATAGATGGGGTGCGGTAATCAACACACAGAGCTGCAAGTTTGCCTAAGGGCTCATATTGAAATACCCTACCACGTTTTCACACAGAAAGAAGGCAGGATTCCCCTCGCTAAGCGCGCGCCTCAGGAAAGCTCGGTCATAAACGGATGGATTATATGCATCAGTGATACACCCTGCCCAGGATTTTAACAAAGAAGGCTAGCACAGGAAAGCTGCAGGATGGCGCACACCTTCCTGTGTAAGGGAATTTCAATATGAGCCCTAACAAAACAGCCAACAGGAAACGCAGGGATGCATGAGCTTCTATCGGCAATTGATTTGCCAAGCCCTTGTGAATCGGGGCTACAAAAATGGGCAATCAAGTATTGAACGCTTTTGTAGATATTTCAAAAGAGAAACTCTCCAGAAATAGAGGTTTGTAGTTAGTCCAAAGGTTTGTATTTTAATTTGGTGCCTACTTTTTCCCCCTTACATTGTATT
This sequence comes from Amphiura filiformis, assembly GCF_039555335.1. Lineage (NCBI taxonomy): Eukaryota > Metazoa > Echinodermata > Ophiuroidea > Amphilepidida > Amphiuridae > Amphiura > Amphiura filiformis. Next base: position 35,675,435 of record NC_092632.1, read on the forward strand.
CATCAAAATTAGATCCATCAATGCACTGTATGGCAGAGTTAATTTATTTTTTATGAAGTTGAATATACACACTAACAGTAGGTACCTGTACCTGCTGCACCATTTATATTAGGAAGAAACTCACTGGGTTTAGTCATGCAGGCGTGGTGGTGCAGCAGGGCCAGCAGTACAGGCTTATAACTCGTGATCAAATCCAATGGTGCCATCGTGTTGTGCACTTAGACATGAAGGCCCTTTACTTTTATAATTATCTCTCACCACCCAGATGCACAAATGGGCACTAGCATATACTGCTGGGAAGGTAAAACAAACTTGCTATGCAAGAGAAGTGGCACCCCCCTCACAAGTTAACAAGGGAGTATTGCCTAAACCCTAAACACCAAGGAAAAAGAGATGAGCACTTCAGAATCGGCCTGTGCATTGTTCCGGTGGGACATTTTACCTTACCAAGCCTTTACTCCTTGATGAAGGGGATCAGAAATGGCTTTTAAAAACAGTGACTAAACTGACATACATGTATCATGACTAACAATAATATGATTTTATAATTTCGTTTTTATTTTCCAGGATGGATCAGCTAATGAAGAGAAGTTAAAGAAAATGATTGAAAAAGTCAAAGTAGTTTTACTGGACATTGAAGGAACCATAACACCTATTACTTTTGTTCATGTGAGTTTGTTTATCCACCAAATGGATATTGAATATTAAAAGCTTTGAGGGTCTGTATTATGATATTATGATAAAAAAAAACACCTAAGATGTTTACCTGCTATTAAATTAGGGGCGTGTCATTCCACTTACTTCAGAGGTCAAATGTGGTCGTTCATGCAAATAGTAAAAAGAACTCCCCTTGATACATAGTCTTTGTCAAAGACTACTCGTGATTAAGGGGGACACCAGCCGCGAGTCACAAATCGCGATGCCCCATGAATAGCGAGCGTAGCGAGCACTATGGTTTCCAAGAGTGTGTGGTACCCAGTAGTTTATCTCCCTATGGGTAATATAGGTACATGGTCTGTAGCAGGGTTCGATTTAACTTGTGTCGTGGAGCAAAATGCTCCCCATTTTGGACAACCTGCTACACAAATATCAGATTGTATAGCAATATTTTACAATGTAAACATATGCTAATATTATAAGAACATCACCTAAATAATATTTTTGCTAAAAATTGCTATGCAAGTTTTTCAAAGTAAATCAAACCCTGGTCTGTAGCACAGACTACTTGATACACAGAGAATTTCTTCACCTGAGCAGATTGCACCTTGGGTAGGATTTTAAAATCCATTGATTTGTTCTATGTAGAGAATTCTAGTGTCAATATTATCCACAAGAGCGGAGGAGATTGGCTAACAGGTAGGGGTAATGGGCTCACTTTAGGGCCTCTGGTGGGTTCCATGGGCAACTCCTTGGACATCTTTTTTCTCCTTACTAGCCACCATGCGCTGTTTGAAATGTGACTCTGCACCACAAGTGGTGAGCATGTCCCACCAGTTGCAGATTCCTGTTGTATATGATCTACCAACCTGTAACCAAGCTTGGGGGGGGGCTTTTTTGGGGAAATCAATGTACATGTTGAATGTAAAAAATGGCTTTAAATGACGGTTCTTGTGTTTTATTCAAAATTTCAGATTTTGACAAAACTACAGTACATGTTAGCTTGATAAAGTACATTATAAACATGTAAAAAACAGAATTTTGAAAAATATCGAGGGCATCCTCATCAGCAAATGTTACAATATGGCTTTAAGAGAGCAAGCTACTGTATAAACCCATATTTTTGTGTGAAGATATTTTCACAATTTAAAGCAAAATATTTCGTTAATTTTGTCATTGCTTATTTATAATCCTTTTCCATATTTATTGAACATTTCATGTGTCTTTAATTCCATGGTTCTGGCATATGCATGAAAATAAAACCCTTGTGAAAATAACCACCTGTAAAGTATATGCACTGATCAATCAACAAAAAGATTTTTATCTATGCCCATCTTATTTCTACGCTCCCTATTTCCTCTCCTACATGAAGTAATCAGTTGTGCTACCTGATACTCAAAGACCTTTGAAAGGTCTTTTTCCAAAGGTCTATTTCCTACCTACTTGTCTGTTGAAGTATAGTAAATGCAACCTAGCTGTTGTATTCACCGACGTGTCCAGGATCTTTTCCTGCAAAGGGGGGGGGGGCTTAGAGGGGCTTTCAGAGTTATGAGGGGGGGGGGGGCTTAATGGCTAAAATCGCCAAAAACAGCCAAAAAGTGCGGGGCTTCAGAACCCAAAGCACACCCCAGTTCGAATAAGCACTTATCCTCTTGTCCTCTTGTCCAAAAATCAGTGGGGACAACCATATCGAGATATGTACTTATCCTCTGGACAACCACTATATTTTACCTCTTAAATATGACACATTTTGGGGACAACCAAAATGTTTTGAGGACAAGCAGAATTTATGCTTTAGTTGTACTCGGGACAACCTCCATATTTTCCTTATTTCGGACACTGCCCACTGGTATTGCATTTTGTTAAAATGAATCTGAAAATATTACAATGTTTGTAACTGTACAAATAATATTAGATGTTCAAATATTTTATTCAAAAAATATTTGCTCTCTGCTCCTTTTCAAAAGTGTAGCTGTATCACACTGTACCCCTTGAAATTATATAGTGGCATGTTCCATTCAATGAAATAGGAAGTGATTTTTGATCATGCTGGACCTTTTCTGTGCTGTGTAGACCTTTCAGTAGTGTGTAGACCTTTTCAACCTACAATCAAGTGCCAAAGAGCTTTAACACCCCTAATTTTAAAGTGTTGCTGTATAATGTACCCCTTCAAATTGTATAGTGGCTTGTTCCATTCAATGAAATAGGAACTGATTTTTGATCATGATATAATAGACCTTTTCTGTACTGTTTCTAAACCTTTCAGTTGCGTGTCAACCTTTTCAGTAGTGTGGTGTCCTTTTATGTTTTGTTAAAGTGGTATATGAGGCATTTTCTGGAAACTAGCAAATGAGCTGAGCATGTTTTATACAGATTAAGAGAGTAATACATTTTCTTTGTATCTTATTGTTTTTATCAATAATCAATGTAGATGAGTTAATATGACTGAAAAGGCTCATTAATATGTAATATTTGCCAATATTTTGCTAAAAATCAATGCAAAAATGTTCAGGGAACTTTTATTTTGCCTTTTACTTTTGCCTTGAAACTTGGCCAAAGTGTTTCTATATAGTTGCATAATTTGCATAATTATTGAGCTTATTTGCATAAATGCTAATTAATTATTCAAATAAGGTGGCTAGCTTAATAATTATGCATACATTTTCTGAACGTTATCAGGAACACTATGACCAAGTTTGAAGCCAATATTCTGTTAGATAAATGTTATGAACATTTTGCATTGTTTTTAGCAAAATATTGGTAAGAATTACATTTAAGGACTTTTAAGTTGATATAAAAAAAGTACAATACAAAGAAGGAGTAAATGTTTGTATTATGAAAACCGTATGTCCGATTACCTTCAAATAAAAGGCATGTTGATCAGTGTTCTTTGCCCTACTAAACTAATCTTTTTAAAACATGAATAGAGCACTTCCATTTATAGATTAGATTCCTTTAGTGAGTTGTTGCATGGCAACAACTAGAGCGGTTCTCGGCTTTCGCGGTTCTCGGCATTCGCGGTTCTCGGTAGTGTGGGTTGGTCCGTATGTGACGTTTCTGTTCAGAACCTTGTGTGACCCTTCCCCCCCCCAGAAAAAAATCATCCGCCACCACTGGTTATAACAAGGGCCTTGTAAATGCAACTGGTGAGACAGAGCCTCGAATGACGTTTGTGTTTTCAGTCTGATTTCAGTTCCCTAACAGGTACAAAGTTTACGCATTATCATTAGGCCTACCAAGTATTGTATGTCCTATAATCTCTTATGTATGACATGGATCTTTACCATGATTGTGCAAGAAAAAAAAATATCACTTCAATACCCCAAACATGCGTAAAAAAAAGACCATGTTTTACACATGCAACCTCAAGTTTAGACATATAATTTAATTTTCCTAAACCCTCATGCACGGAAAAATCATGCCGCCACCATTGGTTATGACAAGGGCCTTTTAGGGTGCACACCAGTAAATAACCCCACAGACTTTCTGTACAGACAGGGGCCGGAAAACAACTCAGTTCTTCAAAACTTCCCTTTCTGCAAGCAGAAGGTCAGATGACGACATCCATTGTAAAAATTAATATATGGATTTCAGGATTTTTTTTCCAGAAATATTGTAAAAAGTTCAACCTATAACCCATACAGTTAACGCCACCTCACAAACAGCTTGGTGTTTCTGAAATGTAACACATTTTGAAAGTCGTCATAAAAAGTCGGATCCTGCTAAATTTACACAGACAATCTATATAATTTACAGGCCTAAATGATGATTAAATATGAATCAGGGCCTAATAGTTGCCTTTTAAGCCTTTTTTTAATGTATTACATTAAGTCATATTGCACATTTCCTCGCTTCAAATACTGTTTTTTTCCTTCCAGGGTGTAGCTAGACTTCTCCGTACTCCACTTGCCAATTGTGCTTCTGGCTATTGCATTTAAGCTTAAAACTCTGATTATTATTTGTGCACAATTGATAGATTTTCACATCTAATCTTTTCAGTCACCGTGCGCCCTCTGTTTGTTAGCTTCCCAAGTGGACTACTGACTTTGGATTGCGGATAACTTTTTAACACGGGATTCTATGGAGAGTTAGGCCAATTTCTGGCCTAACTAAAATTGGTCATGAATCTGGCTTGTGATTGGTCCCCCAGATATCGTTATTGATTGTCTTGAACAAATTCATCAGGATCGGTAGAGTAAACTAGTAAACCAGAGTTCTTAGTATCTGATCCAAGAAAATGCACTTACTGTGTACGTCTCAACAACCACTGTTGTCTTTGTCAACACTTGATGAGGAGTGACTGCAATCTACTGACAACCAACGCTAGAGGGATATGTAAAATCAGGCGGTTTTTGGCGATTTTAGCCATTAAGCCCCCCCACCGCATAAATCTGAAAGCCCCGCTGAGCCCCCCTCCTGGAGACGCTATTTCAAAATCAATGGAGAGAAACTATACTACCTGGTTTCTTAATAAAATGTAACGGGGTACATCAGGCAACTATGAGAGCCAAAAAGGCCTCAAATTGAGCAAGAAAGACATTAATTTTCACGTGCATTTCAACCAAGACGCTTCATTAGTGGTGTTCGCCCGTAATGTCATATTATCATGACCGTTTTATTTTGTTTTATGTTAAGGGCTGGGGTATGAACGTTTGGACAGTATTTATTGTGGGACATTAGAGCAGTCATATCGAATTGCATTCTGAATACTAAGAATGTCCTGATATCAAATAATTTTGATTTTTTGAAATTCGCAATGTAATACACATTTTATGACAAATCATTAAAATTGATATTTTGATATATAACAGTCCTCGAAGTAAATTGTATAAATTTAATGATACATTCTTTAAGTATATGTAGCTGGGAGGAAAGGCCGACGATCAATTGAAAATGTTGACCTTTCGTATTGAAGATATGGATTTAAAAAAAAAAAAAAAAAAAAATAGGTCTTTTTGGGAAATAAAATCAATATCTTCAATATGAAAGGTCAAAATTTTCAATTGATCGTCGGCTTTTCCTCCCAGCTACATACACTTTAAGAATATGTCATTAGATTTATAAAATTTACTGAGGACTGTTATATATCAAAATTTGAAAATATCAAATTTTAATAATTTGTCATAAAATTTGCATTATATCGTGAATTTCAAAAAATGATAATTATTTGATATGAGAAAGACATTCTTCAGATTCAGAATGCAATTCGATATGTCTGATGTGCTCTCATTTCCCACAAAAATACTGTCGAAACGCTTCAAAACGCTCATTCCAGATCCCTTAAGTATATGTCATATTACATGTTTCACATTTGTACGATTTTAAATAATTCTTTATCATGTTTATAGGACATGCTCTGTTATATTTTTATATCCTCTTTTCATTCTTGAAAAGATAGATCATGCTTTTTATTTCACCCATTGGGTATTTCTTTATTAATTTGTGTTTATATGGCGATTTCAAGTGGGATAATAACTCCTGGATGACGTAAGCATAATGTTGATAGATTTAAATATCATTATAAATAGGCACTTAATAATAATGATATTGAAATAAATTGATAAATAGATAAATTAATAGATAAATAAATAAAAGATATATAAGCCTAGATAAATAATAAATAAATGATAAACTAGGAGTAAATTGCAAACATTAAATATCTTAGAGCAAATGAGCATTTAATAAGTTTTTACGACAAATATTTTGCCCTTCTTGTACGCTTTTATCATTATTTTATCTTTTACAATAAATCATGATAACATATGGGAAACATAGTTAAATATAATTATATGCTGATGGACATGAACTGTGTGATTCACACTTAGATTAGTGAAAATAATTTTAAAATCTTCATAAGCTCTGAGTTTGAGACATACCTACCATTAGTTACGCCATTTAAAGTCTTTTTAGGTTGGTTAAGGAGCCCGAGTAGGACTGTGGTAAGCTGTGAAGAAAAGACCTTTTCAGGCTTGTAGTCATAGATATTAAAGAAGACGTACCTTTTCAGGCAAAAGACCTTTAGGCATATAGAAAAGTGTCATTTGCCAATAGATTTGTGTCCAATAATATCAGCACTTGGAAAGGATGTCCTTTTTTCAAGTCACTTGGCTTGTTTATTGCAGAAACAGTCCTTTGCCGATAGGTTTGTGTCCTATTAATATCAGTGCATGGAAAGGTACCAAAAACCTGTCCTTTTCTTGAGGTACGTGGCTTGTGTATAGCAGAAACTGTCCTTTTTTAGAGTCACATCGCATGTTTATTATAAAAACTGTCCTTTGTTAGCGTCACATGGCTTGTTCTTACAGACACAGTCCTTTGCTGTTAGATTTGTGTCCTATTAATATCAGTACATGGAAAGGTACCAGAAACCTGTCCTTTTCTTGAGTCACATGGCCTGATACAAAGTATCAGTTGCACTACCCGATACTCATAGATATTTGAGTCTTAAAGGCCTATTCAGTGATCCCAGCGAATGTGTGAAAAATTTAAAAAAAATGTTTATAAATTGCCCGCAAGTGCAGAATAAGTCCCATTAAAATACATGAATGAACATTTTCGTACAATTTCTTAAACTCTTTGCTGTGTTATAGCATTTTGTTAAAAGAAAACATTACAATGTTTGTACAAATAATATGTTTATTTGTTCAAATAATGTTTGTTCTGTACTCCTTTAAACCTGCCCATCTTCTCTGCTACAACTTAGCCACAAAAGAGCTTTAACACCCCTAATTTTAAAGTGTTACTGTATAATGTACCCCTTGAAATTGTATAGTGGCTTGTTCCATTCAATGAAATAGGGACTGAATTTTGATCATATACCTTTTCTATGCTGTGTAGACCTTTCAGTAGTGTGTAGACCTTTTCAACCTGCAATCAAACACCAAAGAACTTTAACACCCCTAATTTGTAAATGTTGCTGTATGACACTGTACCATATGAAATTGTATAGTGGCCTGTTCCATTCAATGAAATAGGAACTGATTTTCAACCAACCTCTATGTTTAATATAAGATACCTTTTCTGTTACTATTTAGACCTTTCAGTTGTGGGTAGACCTTTCAAGAAACGTGGTGTCCTTTTATGTTTCGTTAACTGGACAAAAACACATAATCAGATTCTGGAGTAAGGAAGTAAGGCTAATTGTGGGTAGTTATGGCCTGTAAGGGAGTTGCTGTGTGGCAACAATAAATCCTGGCAACATTTAGTAAACATTATAGTTAAACATATGCTGATGAACATGAACTTTGATTCACACTTTTATAGATTTAGTGAAAATGGTTATAAAATCTTCACAAGCACCAAGTCTAAAATATACCTACCATCAGTTACGCCATTCAGTATTTACGAGCATGGGTAATACTTTTATATTAGAGTGACCTCCCTTCAGTGGATTATCATCATAGGGGCACAGGGAGGTGCACACCCCCCATCAATTTGAAAATTCAAATTTCACCGGAAATTGCCAAAAAATGGCTTGTGCCCCTCCCCCACAATCAGGCCTGGTGCCCTTCCCCCTCCCAATCATGGTCAGTGCCCCCCCCCCAATAGGATGACTCATGTTATATGCCACTGCCCCCTTTCTGGGGGTAATGTGATGAATAATATTAAATGAAAGCATGAGCTGTGAGCATGAATTACCTATTCTATTTAACAAGGTGGGGACTGAGTCTGTGATATTATGTGTTGCATCTCTATATCTGCCTATCTTAGGGGCTGTGCAATAATTATGAGCCTGGGTGGGAGGGTAAAATTGGGGGGGCAAGACATTTGTGGCAAGCCAAAAAGGGGGGCAAGTGATTTTTGGCAAGCTGAGAGGAGCCGGAGGGCAAGCGATTTTTGGCACACATTCATGTGGCGCCTTTTAAATAAAATGCTCTAAAAAGGCTTAGGAAAACAGTACAGAAACACAAATTTTCCTGCTTGATGAGCTCACAACATGTATCTAGACCATTAGGTTTGCAAATTGGGATCCCAAAAAAGGGGGGGGACAAAGATTTTTTGGCAGGCCGAGGGGGGGGGGCAAGCGATTTTGGCTGACTAAGAGGGGGGCAAGCAATTTTTGGTGAGCCCCCCCCCCCCCCGGGTCATAATTATTGCACAGCCCCTTAGTCAAGCTGTAAGAGAGGACCTTTACAGGCTCATACTAGTCATAGACAGACCTTTTCAAGCACATAGACCTTTACTGTTTGCCTGGTGCAAATCAGGAAGGAATGGGTTATTCCATTTAATAAAATAGGGATGTGTAGATTTGTGTGTGTACATGTTTATATTGCCAAGTGCAAGAAAGACCTTTTCTCTATAGACCTGAAAATAGTTGCACTTGGTAGTACAAATAATTGTGCAAGTCACATGGCTTGTTTATTATAGCAGAGGGTCCTTTGCCAATCAATTTTTGTCCTATTAATATCTAGTACTTGGAAAGGTTGGGGGAAGGTACCATAAATCTTGTCTTTTCTTTGAATCACATGGCCTCCAGCCAGCATCTGGCTTGTGGATACAGAAAAAGTCCTTCACCAATAAATCTGTGCCCTTTAATATCAGTACATGGAAAGATAGCAGAAACTTGACCTTTTTTCAAGTCAAGTGGCTTGTTTATTGCAGAAAGAGTCCTTTCCTGATAGATTTGCATCCTTTTAATATGAAACCTGTCCTTTTTTTTGAGTCGCGTGGCTTGTGTATAGCAGAAAGAGTCCTGCACCGATAAATTTGTGTCCTTTTAATCCCGGGCTTTTAATATCAGTACATGGAGAGGCACCAGATACCTGTCCTTTTTTCAAGTCACATGGCTTGTTAATTGCAGAAACAGTACATGGGAAGAAACCTGTCCTTTTCTTGAGACACATGGCTTGCCCTCTGTGTATCTAGTATCAAAAAGAGCCAGCCAGAGTCTTAGCTAGAATTTGACAAGTACCCATTTTCACAAAACTTGCCTGTCCCTTATTTGCCACTGAAAACATAAACCAGACCTCTGTATTTTCTGGAGTTCAGTCAGTTCAAATAGCTATTGCTATAGCATTGATTTATTAGCCTGGTCTTGTTTTGAGTTCACAGAACTTTATTAGTTTTAATTTAGCACTAATATGCCACAGGCATTAATATGCCTGTCCCAGGAGCAAACTGCCCATCTAAAATGGCAGGTGGACATGTAGCGAGCTTATTACACCCTGGAGCCAGCATCCTGCAGCAATTTCATAATATCTAGATCTTTTTTCTGTTCAGTATGGTCTAAATAGCTTTCCGTGCATAGCCCACCTTTGTTGAACCTTTTATATATATTTTTGTAAAATAATAAAACTAGTCAGAGCAGTGCAGGGGTGATCTAAAAATATTGTTTTATTAATAAATAACTGAATCAGAATTCTGAGAAAAGGACCATACCATTGAAATGGATTATTCCATTTGACAATTTAGGGGGTACAAGAATCATTTGTTAGGGCATAGTGGTAAAGTATAGTAGGAGGCAAGAAAAAATAGCAGGTTTAAAATAAGAGGGGGAATGGCAGGAGCATGCCAAAGGACAGCAAGGTGTATTTGAACAGTTCTTATCAAATAATCTGAAAGAAGTGTTTCATCAATTTGCCACTAGACTTTGTTATTATTCTGTAGCATTGTTGTCTGATCATGATTTTTTTATGCCAACACTCATTTTGGGTGGGGGTTTGAAAAGTTTAGCATTTTGTTTCAGTAATCTATACAGGGTGCTACACAGTGGCGGCGGCACCAGTGAATTTCGGGGTGGGCAAAAAATTAACAAATTTTGCACAAAATTGCCAATTTTGTAATTTTTGGGTTTTGCCTTTCAGGATACGATACATGATTTACCGACAAGTGACTCATTTCGGAATGTGATCATGAATTTTGAAGAAAAAAAAAGTTTCCACAGGCTTCGTTGGGATTCGAACCAGCGATTTGGAACTTCCTTTGATTACGCATCTAGCGCTTTACCGCTCAGCCCGCACAGTGGCAGTTGAGTGGAGGAGTGTAATGATAAATGATAAATCTCATAATGCCATCTTTAGCCTTTTGTTTACTAAAAAAAGACACGTTTTGTAAAGATAGATTAGCCGTTTTATGCATAAAGAGGAACGAACGTTTGGGAAAGGTTTCAAACAAATAATAAAGACACCAATGTGATGATGAAATTGCGTAAGTCGGGAAATATCTGCGTCGCAATGTTTTGTTTTGCTTTTAGGAATTTGACCTTAAAATTTACGAATTCATGACATTATCATTCGAAATCAACAAAAGATATTTCAACAGTATATGGGCTCATTCTTTCTCTAGAATGTTTTGTACATGTATGTGAAATAGCTTCAACAATGGTTCGCTGCATAATGGTAAAAACAGCCTTGACCTAAAAAAGGGCGAGAGGTACCATATTTACCGATTCAGGCTAAATTTAAAATTGATATAAAACGTTTGTTTTTTGATCGATTACAAAAATTAATTTTTGTCATATAAAGAAATTGTGTCTGGCGTGAATTACACTACAGTTTTTTATTCTTAGGGCTCTTTAACTTTTTCAAATAATTTTTAAATGATAGAGTGAATCCCCTGGCCCTCTATAATTACGCACAAAAGATCGAGTCCCCTTAAAGTGGGGGGGCAAGGAAAATATTTGGGGGGGGGGGAAATGCCCCTCATAGTGCAGCCACTGGTGCTACATGTACATGCTATATATATTAATCCATGTAAAGAGAAGCTACTACATGTAGCTTTGATTTGAGTGATTATCTCATGAATCTAAATAGTAGAATATAATCCCTTAAATGAGTTGTTAATCATTACCCAAATATTGTTTTTACAGGATATATTGTTTCCATACATTAGAAAACACTTGTCAGACTATTTAGACAAGCATTGGAAGGAAGCAGAGTGTCAGCAAGATGTTGAGGCATTACGTCAACTGGTAAGTATATACCGTAAAAACTCGATAGTTAGCATATGTGCTTACTATCGAGCGCTTTTTAAAACATGCAAACATGAAGAGCCCCATCCAAAAAAGTGTGAAGTTCAAGTTTCAAGTTCAAGTTTATTTCACCATCATATTATATACAATAACAAAATATTCAAGAAAAGGATGGTAGGACAATCACAAGAGCAAAGCTCAGAAGACATGATTGCCCTCGGTGCAAAAACAAAAGACGCCTACAGACAACAGACAAGGACGGGTGAAAACGGCAGACTGACAGGACTAGTGCAGACAGACAATGACGTTGGCAATGGCAATAGCATATAAACAAAAGTCAAATAAAAAAAAAAATGCATTAACTTTATACAGTACAAAATAGAATGTTATGATACAGGGCATTTATGAAGCAATAAATTTATGAGTATAAAGAAATCAGATAATCTTTATAGCTGCGTTTGAATGAATTGGGAGACAAGGCGATTTTGATATCATCGGGGATAGAATTCCAGAGCAATGGGCCCTGCCTTCTAATGGTATTTCTGGCCAAATCATAATTGAATATTGTAGGGCGAAACAAATTGGATGAGCGTGTTGAATAAGTGTGGATGGCCATATTTTTAACAAAATAATTGGCAAAATTACAAGGCATGTTGTTAATACTGAAATTATACATAAATAAAGCTTTGATAAGTTTATGAATATCAAAAATATTCAAAGTATTTAACTGTCCAAATAAAGGTGATGTATGGGCCAGCCAGCTAGAATTGGTACATAACCTGATAATTCTCTTTTGTTTCACATAGATAGAATTCAAATTACAATTGTTAGGATCTGCCCAAATTATATTACAGTAGTGTAGATGAGGTAGAACTAATGTATTGTACAAGGTAAATAACGTATCACACGGAAGAATGTGCTTTAGACGAAATAATATTCCACTATAGCTTGGAACAATATTGGTAACATAAGAGGTATGATCATACCATGTCAGAGATTCATCAAGAATAACACCCAAAAATTTAGTACGAGTTACTTTAATAAGTTCATTGCCATCTATAAATATATGAGTATTGTGGTATGTGCGATTGCTATGACGGTTTTAAACATAATATAATTCGTTTTTTGAACATTAAGGGACAACTTATTGGCTTTGAACCATACAGAAATATTAGTTAATTGATTATTAACAGAACAAATAAGTTCATCAAGGTTCGGATTGGACATAATAGCATTTGTATCATCTGCATAAATAAAAAGGACAAATCTTTCAAGAATAAACAATATCATTAAGGAAAATAATAAAAGAAGGGGACCCAATACAGAACCTTGGGGAACACCACATTGAACTGTACTTAAAGAAGATTTACAATTATTAAACACAACAAATTGTTTTCTGTTGGTAAGATAGCTCCTGAACCACTCCAAAGCCTTTCCACGTACTCCATAATGGTGAAGTTTCTCATGAAGAATATCATGATTGATCGTATCGAAAGCCTTGGAGAGGTCCAGGAATATACCCAAAGTATGGTGACCTTTATCAAGGTTAGAAACTATCATATTGTAGGCCTCTAAAACAGCCATGTAGGATGAATAATTTGTCCTAAAACCAAATTGACTTTGATGAAGTAATGAATAAAATGTAAGAAAATTATAAAGTCTCTTGTGAATAATACGCTCAAATATTTTTGAAAACACAGGAAGGATTGAAATTGGGCGATAATTGTTACATAAATGGGAGTCGCCAGCTTTAAAAATAGGAACAACTTTAGCGTGCTTAAGCTCATCTGGAAAAATTCCATTAGAAATAGACAAATTAAATATGTGAACCAACGGAGAAGCAATCAGATGTTTAACATGTTTTACAATATCAGGTCTAATTTCATCATATCCAGGACTTGCACCAGATCTAAGAGAAGCACATGTTTTGATAACTTCATTCGTGTCCGTTGGTGTAAGAAAAAGTGAATTCTGGGGAGAAGGAATATTATTCAAAAAGTGATCAAAAGAAACATGTGTAGGAGGAATATTTTTAGCTAATTTAGGACCAATGTTGGTGAAGAAATCATTAAAACCATTTGCAATCATTTCAGGATTAGTTGTTGGTGTGCCATTTATATCAAAACAATCTGGAAGAGGTTGCTTACGCTTCCTTCCTAAAAGATCATTAAGGATTTTCCAGGTTTGTTTGAGATTGTGCTTTTGTTCACTGAGCAAATTACAATAATACATTTTTTAGAATTACGAATCAGACTGGTAAGAGTATTTCTATAATTTACAAGTAAACGCTTATTGGCATCTGTTGGAGAAGATTTAAATTTACGGTACAGCTTATCCTTACGATTGATGGATGTTAAAATAGCAGTTGTAATCCATGGTTTATGAGGAATACGCTTATAACTTAAATTCACACGTTTAGCCTTAACGGAAAACAACGATTATATAATACAGACAGTTTATCAATAAATAACTTATACGCTTGGCTAACAGATTCCTCATTAAGAACATGATTCCAATTAGTTAATTGAAGGTGATTTGTAAATGAATGAATGTTCCGTTGAGTAAATGAACGACCATGTGTGGATCCAACAAAATTATATTTCAATGAAATAGAATCAGTAAATTGAAAAATAGGGTAATGATCCGTGATGTCAGACACACATATACCAGACTTAATTTTCTTATCAAAAACATTAGTGAAAATATTATCAAGAAGTGTGGCAGAATGTGACGTTATCCTGGTGGGGCGATCTATAAGTGGAAACATATTATGATCAAAGAAATTTGTAAGGAAATTCTGAATTTTTAAATCATTCTCGTGCTGTAAAAGGTCTAAGTTAAAATCACCTGAAATATAGCAATGCTTGTTTTCATTTGCAATAACATCAAGACAACGGTTTAAATCAGAATTAAATGAATCAACGTCAGTTTTGTGAGCACGATAAACATTACCAATAATTATATTCTTACACTTTGAATTCATAATTTCAACGAAGATAGACTCAGAATGATCAATAACATTAACAGAAGAGTCATGCTGAATTAGATCAAGATCCTTTCTTAATTTAAAAGAAAGCGAATTATGAATGTACAAAGCAGCACCACCACTTTTCCTGTTCTTCCGTGGTACACTAATTAAATTATAATTGGTAATATCGATTAAATTAGATTGATCCTCCTTAAACCAAGTTTCTGACATTGCAATTACAAAAAAGTGTGTTTCAAATTTGATAAGAAAATTTCAATGTTGTCACGGTTTTTGTTAAAACTACGAGAATTTAAATGTAAAATTGAAAAATTGTCACTGAACGATACATCAATATCAAGTAAATTATCAAAGTAGTAGTTACAGGAGTTAACACAATTGGGTTTAAACAGATTCTTTGGCATAGCATTATCAACAATATCATCATACAAGAAAGGATTCAATTTTAGACTCAGCAGCTTATTATATTCAATGGAGTTATTGAAATAAAAAAGATTAAATTTAAATTCATTATCATCAAGGATGTGATTGAATGGAAATAAAGTACCAGTACAACTAAAACACATCCAGTTATCATCATCAATATTGCCATAAACACATTTTTTATGATATAAATTATTACAGTATTTACAAGTTAACATTATACGATCATGTGCAATGTTCTTCAAACATTTTTTACAATTTGCCATGAAGATCCAACGTCAAACACACACAACAACAACAACAACAACAAAACACACACACACACAAAAAAAAAAAAAAAGGTTACACTAAACACTGAAGTTAAAGTAGGTGATGAAAACAAATTAGGGGCCAAAAAGCATATAGGACAGAATCATACGAGCACGGAAAACCACCAGGTAAGTGATAAATATACCATAAAGAAAGGCTAATGCATAAACAAATACAAATCAATAATAGATACAGAAATAATAATATAAGGGATTTTTATTTAAAAAGAAAAAAAAAGATCACAACGATTGGAAACCTAGTACTAAATGACTTGAAAATACACAAACAAAAAGTGGAAAATTGATCACGACATTCCAGCAATCAAGGTGTAAATAGCAGGCAAGTAAGCAAATGGCGAAGATAATGGAAAGATAAACAGGTTCAATCACCCGCCAATGAACACAATGATTCAGAAAATGTCATGGACAGTTAAATTTAAAACAAGTTAAAGTAAATGACAAGAAATAAATCAAGTAAATAAGTAATTAAACAATTAAAGAAAATGCATATGAATAAATATATTTAAAAAAAAAAATAAAAAAAAACGAGGAAAAAAAATCAAAGGAAAGACAACATTATGGAAAACATAGTAAAAGATGAACCCTCAATCAAGTAGCTCTGATAAAACAGGTGCAAGGATGACATCAATGGCTATAATCAGGAATACAAAGAGAACCAGGCTGAGCACAGAGACCAGGAACAAAAAAAAAAAATGCAGCCATCATTCAAACCAAAGCATCCGTGAAAATTGGGTCATCTGATACAGACAGTTCACACTACAAACAATAATAAACAAATACAGAGTGCATGCACGGAAGGTCACCAGCCCTAATCATCCCCCACACACGCCCCAGAAGACACATGTAGTACAAAAAGAATTAAATTGATCACAACGGGAAAAACAGGTCATGGGAATACACTCCCTGCATCAGCATGTCCACCGGAGCGCGTCCGGAGGACGACCCGAACCAACGACCCTTCGTGCAGCGCCCAATAGTACAAACCATATAGCTAACAACATTTATAAACAAATTATTTAGAACATTATTTATTACTTTAAAATATTATTAATAAATTATTAATAAAACTAAACGAATGCAACATATCAGAAAGAGATATTGTAAAAGTCCAAATCATGATACATACAGATTTTCAATTTCAATTTCATAGCGCAAAAGTTCAAACACTTCAAAACGCGATATTATCCAACAAAGTATATAGTTCAACCGATCCAGGCATGGAGTAAGGCAAAATATCATTGTTAATTCACAGCGTAATCGCGAAAATGTTCAGTTTGAAAAAGCGAGTGGTACAAATCGGGCAGCAGCGGGAAGACTGTTTTTGTAAACACAAAGTATATTATACACGAGAAAAGTTTATTTCATGCTACTCATAAACAGGTAGACTTACATGGCTCGTAGAGTAGAACTAAAAGTTATTACTCCGTTTCATTCCAAACAACATTGTTTACAAATATGGGTACCTTTGTCCCGGTCACTCGGATCTTGGCATCTTTACCTTCTGCTCTAAGTTTCTTGCGTAATCGTCATCAGACGCTTTTCTCCTCCTGCATAGGTGCTGGAAGGTGGGGACAGCAATTACCTTTTTCCCTTGCAAGCTGATTTCGGCTTCAGTTATTCCATTAAGAACCATCTCACGGTCACGCATCCGAACGAACTTGGCAATGATTGGTTTGCTGTTGTTGGTATTGGCTCTAGTAGGCAGTCGGTGGACATTGGAAAATATGATGTCTTGTTGACTGGGGATTTTGGTTTTGGACAGTACGTCTCTCAAGACATCCTCACTATCCTCTGATTCAGTTGACTGTGGGACATTGAAGAACAGTAAATTAGATTTTTACTGTATAGTTCCGTTTCAAGTCTACATTTGTTCAATGCATCAATCTTCTCCATTAGTTCTGTTTTAATCTTGGGCACTATTTCTTCTTTCAGCTCCGTTATTTCCTCATCTGCATATTTCAAACCTCTATCAAGTTCCTCCACATCATGTTTTATTGTTTTAATTTCCTTCTGAACATCACACAGCTGACGCGATAAACCATCAAAGCGTGTTTTCATGTCAATGTCCATTTTGGATAGCATTGTGTATAGCTTGACCATATCGATCGATGCAATTGACTGCTCAAGTGTACTCGTGGATGGTGCGTTGTTGTCGGCCATGATGTGCAGCGGGGAAGTATTATAGGATTCAAATTCCAGATGAATATCGTGCAATAAAAGTCATATAAATCCACGTTTTTCCTCACGAATGATCACAAAATGATGCACACAAGTATATAATAGTGATAAGTCAAGCACATAAAGTAAACGATCAAGAAAATTATGATTTATCCCGGTGGTTCTCGGGAGCCCCGTATGACACACGTCCTTATAGCATGGCGGCCATTGAATTGTGGAGGGTTTTGAGCATCATCGATATACACATAGTTATAAACAAATTCAAAGTATAGACCTCTGGAAAAGGCAACTGTTACTACTAGTTTCACAGCATACCCTCACTTACGATCATTGGGTATGATGATGATCGGAATACCCAATATACTTTGAATTTGTTTCTATGCTCCCCTGTAACGGGTTTGAGCACTTTTAATTCCAAAGTTAGTCACCTGAAAAATAATACTTGTTATGCACATAGTTATATACGAACAAGTACACTTTCAAATGTATATCTTAACCCCATTAGCTCAGTTGGTAAAGCGCTGGACTTTGGTACAATTTCATGTTTTCAAAAGCGCTCGATAGTAAGCACACATGCTAACTATTGAGTTTTTACGGTATACCATACATGTAGATTAAAGTGGTTCAGATTGAGTACCAACAGGCAAAGTTCTGTGCTTACTGGGCAACAGGAATTCTCACATATTTGTAAGTGCTGATCGTTCTATCACCAATATCTAACAACTCATGTGTGGCGCTACATGTCTCAGGAATGCGATTTAAAAATAGTGATAACAGGCACAGACTGGTATAGTATTCATCTCTGGCACATCATGGAATGATTAGCCCTCATTAACATAGGCTTCAATCTAGGAAAATTCATGTTATGTAATAGATAATGCTGTCCTTGCCAGTTGCTGTTCCATCTGTTTATTATTAGTCTATATCCCGGTCTACATACTGCATTTTTAATGAGTGTAATTTGGAGTTCAAATTTGGTCAAAAATGGAAGTGAAAATAAAGTCTACAGATACCATTTTAAGTTCTAATCCTGAGCATGCTTTAATTATCTCCATTATATAAATTCATTTACAGAAATTATACTCATAATTGAGTAGCTCTGAGGAAGATGTCTCTGTCTTGTGTATCAGATTTGTAGTTCTTCAGGCATGAGAATTTTCAGGTTTAATCTGAATTCATGTGTTTTTTTTTGTCCAAATTTCCGCATTTTCTTTTAATTTCAGCCTGTTTTTGGTAATACTGAATGAACGTTTTCATCCAATTCCGTATACTCTTTGCTGTTGTATCACATTTTGTTAAAAGGTTCCTGAAAACATTATAATGTTTGTACAAATAATATGTTTAGTTGTTCAAATATTTGATTCAAATTATGTTTGTTCTCTACTACTTTAAACCTGCAACCTATAGCCACCAAAGAGCTTTAACACCCCTAATGTGAAAGTGTTGCTGTATAATGTACCCCTTGAAATTGTATAGTGGCCTGTTCCATTCAATGAAATAGGAACTGATTTTCAATCATGCTAGACCTTTTCTATGCTGTGTAAACCTTTCAGTAGTGTGTGGTGTAGACCTTTTGCAATCAAACACCAAAGAGCTTTAACACCCCTAATTTGAAAATGTTGCTGAATCACACTGTACCCTTTGAAATTATATTGTAGCCTGTTCCATTCAATGAAAAAGGAACTGATTTTCGATCAAGCTCTATACCTTTTCTGTTACTATTTAGACCTTTCAGTTGTGGGTAGACCTTTTCAGAAATGCGGTGTCCTTTTATGTTTTGTTAAGTGGATATAAATACAAATCTGGTTCTTTTTTAGCAAGTCTATTAACTTATAATTACGGAAGAAAGGCTAATTGATGAGTGGGTATGGCCCGGGGGTATTGCCTGTTTATAGTGTTATATGTTTTATCAGTAGGAGAGTTGTTGTATGGCAAAAATAAATCATGGTAACATGTATGGGAAACATTATAGTTAAATATAAGCTGATGAACATGAAATTTGTTCACTTTAGATTAGTGAAAATAATTTTAAAATCTTTTTAAGCTCCGAGTCTGAGATATACCTTTAGTTTACGCCATTTAGGGTCAGTTTTTATGGTTGATTAAGGAGCATGGGTAACACTTTCATTAAAGTGACACCCCTACACTGGAGTATCATCATAGGGGCATGGGGGAGTTCAAATATTTAAGTGATCTCATGGTGAGACAAACACAGTGTCAACATTATGTTATAGGTATGGCCACTGTCATCAGCAAGTGTTATACACTACAAGATTCCTATTGTAACTGCCTGCACAGGTATGCTGTCGCCAGGGTATGTGACTGGTACACACAGAGTACCTACCTAGTACCTACACAGTACATGCTGCTTTGGCACAGGACTCAATAGCAGTGGTACTGCACTCGTACTGGTACTCCACTGGTGATCCATACACGCCCTATGGAAGACATGACTTTCATCTCTCACACAGGGGGTCTAGATTTCAAATGGAATCTCCCATTGGTCTCGATTCAGGTAACCCCATTTGAAATTCACACTCCCTGTGTAGAAGATTAAGGTTGTGTCTTCCATAGGAGGTGTATGGATGGAGCGGGGGATGGAGTCTCCCATTGGTCTCGATTCAGGTAACCCCATTTGAAATTCACACTCCCTGTGTAGAAGATTAAGGTCATGTCTTCCATAGGAGGTGTATGGATGGATGGAGTCTGCCATTAGTCTTGACTCAGGTAACCCCATTTGAAATTCACACTCCCTGTGTAGAAGATTAAGGTCATGTCTTTCATAGGAGGTGTATGGATGGAGTCTCCCATTAGTCTTGACTCAGGTAACCCCATTTGAAATTCACACTCCCTGTGTAGAAGATTAAGGTCATGTCTTCCATAGGAGGTGTATGGATGGAGTCTCCCATTAGTCTTGATTCAGGTAACCCCATTTGAAATTCACACTCCCTGTGTAGAAGATTAAGGCCATGTCTTCCATAGGAGGTGTATGGATGGAGTCTCCCATTGGTCTCGAATCAGGTAACCCCATTTGAAATTCACACTCCCTGTGTAGAAGATTAGGGCCATGTCTTCCATTGGAGGTGTATGGAGGGAGTCTCCCATTGGTCTCGAATCAGGTAACCCCATTTGAAATTCATACTCCCTGTGTAGAAGATTAGGGTCATGTCTTCCATAGGAGGTGTATGGATGGAGTCTCCCATTAGTCTTGATTCAGGTAACCCCATTTGAAATTCACACTCCCTGTGTAGAAGATTAAGGTCATGTCTTCCATAGGAGGTGTATGGATGGAGTCTCCCATTGGTCTCGATTTAGGTAACCCCATTTGAAATTCACACTCCTGTGTAGAAGATTAGGGCCATGTCTTCCATAGGAGGTGTATGGATGGAGTCTCCCATTAGTCTTGATTCAGGTAACCCCATTTGAAATTCACACTCCCTGTGTAGAAGATTAGGGCCATGTCTTCCATAGGAGGTGTATGGATGGAGTCTCCCATTAGTCTTGATTCAGGTAACCCCATTTGAAATTCACACTCCCTGTGTAGAAGATTAAGGTCATGTCTTCCATAGGAGGTGTATGGATGGAGTCTCCCATTGGTCTCGATTTAGGTAACCCCATTTGAAATTCACACTCCCTGTGTAGAAGATTAAGGTCATGTCTTCCATAGGGGGTGTATGTATTTCCACTGGAATATGAATAGCCCAATGAATGAATGGATTGTGTGGTGGATGTCTGGGGATAGGAATTTATGTATTACAGCATGAATGTGATTGGGGGCATCATTTTCTTTGGAAGGGAAATATGTGGGGTGTCATAAATTTTTGACACAAAATATAGGGGTCATCAAATTATGAAAGGAATTATGAGTCTGATGTCATATAAATATTGGCAAAAAATTGCAGTTAACATCAAAACTTTTGTACGCTACATATGCATTATCGAAGTAAACGAGCGAAGAAATATATAACATATGTGACTTTTTTGATGAGTTGAGATGTAACACATCAGGCCAATTACTTGCCCAAGTGTTCAGATAAAAAAATGTCAATTGTCAGGAAGATCTCATCTGAAGGTATATTATACAAAATTGAATATGGAAGCACCTAGCCAGAATTTTGAAATACATCTTGGCAAGTTGAATCAACAGACAAGTATTAAAAACAATTTAGCATGAACCCTGAATTTGCATATATCCAGCTTATTTGCATGTAGGCATGGGGCTACAGTTATCATGTGTCTCATTTAAAGAAGGTTCATATTAATATTCTCTCAACCTTGTTTATACATACACACACAGGCAGCTGAGGATACCAAGGCTGGGACACCTGGTGCAATCACAATCCCTGCAGCATCAGATGATAGCAAGGAGCGGAAAAACATCATACAAGCAGTGATTGAGAGTGTTAATTGGTTAATGGATGCTGACCGCAAGGTGACTGCCCTCAAACAGTTACAGGGACATATGTGGAAAGATGGATATGTTGAGGGTGCTCTGATGGGACAGTAAGTGCAGATTTTGTTAATCACTCATTTATGTGACAGAATCTGGCCCAACTATAGTTTTCAGCACAGTACTTCAGCGGTGTGCCAATTTGGTCAGTTTATGTCATATATGGAATTGGGGTTCTGATTGATGGCTAATTGAATCATGTCATCATCATATCGGCTAGTCAAACTGCGTAGCCTAGTTCCTTTTACACGATAAATCAGACGGAGCAGATAGACATGCTGAATAGTATAGGCAAAATACTATGCTGAATAGTATGCTGAATAGTATAGACAAAAGGAGGCAATTTTGACAATTGAGTTGTAATCATCAACATGCAAAGTAACCAAGTGTGCTATTGCTGAAATCCTCACATCCATTACATACTTAGTTGAAAAGTTATAAACTTTTACAATGTCAATTCCTTTCAATTTCAATTTTTTTTCAACCAATTTTTGCCTGTACCTTATTTTCACAATCTTTGGGCTGGTTGGATCAGATTGTGTCATATGTGACCCAATCCAGTCCACTCAGGCTAAAGTCATATTTTATCAAAAGTTGAGTTATTATCAGATACATATAAAGTAACAAATTCCCTTTCTATCAGTCCAAACCCCCAGCCCACCTGGTTGTGAAGTTACAACATTTTTACATGTTCATGGTCTAACTATGACTAACTATAACCCCAACCTATTTCTGGCTATATCTCAGTTTCGAATTTGTCAACATTAGCCTGAGTGGACTAAATCAGGTCACATATATATATTCTTAACTTGTTGTGAGATAGAATGACATTGTAAGTTGTGGACAGGAGTCATCCTTTCCATAATGTGAAGGACTCGTTATGATACTAACCCTTGTCATTCATCAGTTTTGTTCTATTATGTCATCTAACTGTTGCATAAATGTGAATAAATTTGCATAATTTAATTAGTTTATTTGAATAATTCAATTGTTTCCCTGATGATTAGTATAATTTATTTTAATTGTTGTTATTATTTTTTGCAGGGTATATGAAGATGTTGTTCCCATTTTAGAACAATGGAAAAGAGCAAGAAAGGATATCTATATTTACTCATCAGGAAGTGTGGGTGCACAGAAACTATTGTTTGGATACAGTACCTATGGAGATTTACTTTATGTGAGTTTAACTCTGTACATGCAGGTGTCGCCTGCAGACGACAAGTTTCAAATATTTTTTTTTAAATTAAAAAATTTCAGGATTGTAAATTTTTATAACCATATTTGGAATCAGCATGAAAAATGCATTAAAATGAGAACAAACAAGCCTAGTATTGGTTCAGTGGTTCTTAAGATAGCTCTTAATATTTTTAGAAAATACCTCAAAACTTGAACTTTCTATTTTGAAACATGGCTAGAATTCAGAGCATTAAGAGTGAAAATGATTAAAAAAATACATAAGCAATCTCTGATTTGTATAAATGGAGAACGTAGAAGAAAACTTTGACTTTAAACCTAGAATTGCAATTTTTTAAATTTTAATTGTTCACCCTATTTCTTGAAAAATCAGACCACTTGCAACCCTGTGTCAAAATTGTCACATTCCCCATGTTATTCCATGGGAATCTCACAACCCCAAGTTTTTGAGTCAGCAAACCCCTTCTCAGACCAGCACTAGAAGACAGCTGAACATAGTGTAGTAATCCAAAAAGTTACAAAATGGAATTTCCTGTTGTAGGATGGTTATTGACTGCTCGGTGCCAGAAGTGGGCAAGTCCAATAGCTGTCCTGTGAACATTTGGCAATTTACACACAGTATATTATGCTCATCTACACATAGCAGCTACACATGACAGCTATTGCACTTTTGCACTTCAGGCATTGAGCAGCCATTATGAAGTCCTTTAACTTGAAGGGAAAAGCATGTTAAATCCAACTCTGTAGATAATCTAAAGATTTTGACATTGGAGCAAGGATGAGAATGACTTGATATATATGAAAGGGAATTCAATGAAATCAGGACTATAACAAGACTTTTAAAATATTGATCATGGGTACTTTTTACCTTTGTTGCAGTTGTTTTCAGGTCATTTTGACACAAAAATTGGCATGAAGGTAGAGGCAGATAGTTATCATAAGATAGCAGAGGAGATTAAGTGTCAACCTGAAGATATTCTATTTCTTACAGATGTAGTCAGAGGTATGTGGTGTGTGTGTGATTATAAGTTAAGAGGGGTTATGTTTGCTTTCTTTGTTTTTACAATGTGAAAGGAAATTTAATCAAGGTGCAGGCTCTGCCTCAGAGTTCGAGCCCCAGCGGTGCCATGGTGCTGTGCAATTTGGCAAGGCGTTTTATCTTACTTGCCTCTCTCTACCCAGGAGTGAAATGGGGAGCTGTTATGAATATTGCCCATTGTGCACTACCCTAAGGTATGAGCATGCCTTGGGTATTGTTTGGCAGCTGACATTGAAGAGAGCAGAATAAATGTAAAGCGCTGTGATACACATGAAAGGCGTGGTATAAAACATGCCAACATTTAATTTAATCAAAATATTTTTTCATCAGCTTCAACACTAACCTTGGGTACCATTCTATATGAACATGCACAAACAGATTTGAATTTCTCACCTCACAACCTTTGTTTTGCCAATCTGATATTATACCCCAAGTTTATAAGTTAAAATGAGATGTTAGTTATGTTCAAAATAACACTTGTAAAATCTCGTCCAATTCCAAAGTGTCTTTACGTAGTCCATTGTTATAAGAGCAATAACCTTTTCCTGTGCCCATCAACAAAACACAGGATTGTACCTATTTCATCAATGTTGTAGAAGTTTCTTATAAATAATTTCCAAGTTTGTAACTGCTGTTTGTTAATTTGTAGAATTTCTCATTGAAAATTGTTTGATATTATGTTTGGTAGAGCCATTGTGTCCTTGTATGTGTTCAGGCCAAGGGCGTCAATCCGAAGTTGATTGTGGGGGGACACACGTTTTGTTAAAAATGACCATGAAATGAAGCAGGCCTCTTGCGCGATGCAGGGGTGTGTCTGAGGCCCCTCAGTCGTTGGAAAACTACAAAATGGGCGCCAAATGAAGACATTTAGTGGACACTTTTTACACTATTATTGTGTAAAATGTTAGTTGGACAAAATTGAAAAGATCCAATTAAAAAGTGCCTGGACTTTTTGTCGAGGGAGGAGACAAAGAAAAAATTGCACAGTGAGCATTATTCTGGCCCGACTTAAAACCATTTTGTTGTAAAACGTGATGAATAAAAGTACTATATGTACCTTTTCCTGAAGGAAACCTTTTGATTTTCTAACCATGCGTCATCACTTTGAGACCTTTTCTTTTGAGACCTTTTGAACCATTTTGCCTCCCATAATACATTGCAAACTATTCATTTTGATCAAAACAAAAGGTACTATATTGAGATATTCTCAAAACTAGTAACAATTTATCTAATTGAATTCCAAGTATTCAGCATTGTCTGAAGGAAACCTTTTTTCTAACCATGCATCATATTTTTGAGAACTAGTAGCGATCAATCTCATTTAGTATAATATGTATTCCAAGTAAAACAGAATTTTCTGAAGGAAACCTTTTGATTTTCTAACCATCTCAAAATATCTTTTCCTTAAACAAATTTTTCTTACCAATTTAGAACACTGCTTTGTATTATGTCATCAGCATACATTAATTATTATTAATTAACATTTATTACTTCTCTGTTACTTTCTAAATTCCAGAGGCCAAGCCAGCAGAAGAGGCGGGTCTTAATGTTGCCTTGGTAATACGCCCAGGAAATGCACCTCTCACAGATGAAGATAAACAACATTATAGTACGCTGACCTCATTTGATGTGCTGCAACCTGACAATGAGTTTATGAGGTAGAAAGCGAAGAAAGTGAGCTACTACTTCTAACTTTATTGCTATACATAGAGTATGAGGACTGCAACTGCAAGCACAAAGTAGATGGAGTTGACCAGTTGCATTTTGGAAAGCATAATTATGCTTTCCATGGAGTGCTATGGACCTGCTCAAAACAGTTCCTTAAGAATAGTCTGAAAACTGCCATATCAACAGCCTACTGGTCGTGTGTCACAACCTGGGGTACCTTTGTGTTACATAGTGAAAAAATAAAATGCTTCAAACATTTTACCTACACATCTCATTTGAAGTGGTTCATCCTCCTGAGCATTTTGACACCTTTTTTATGGAAATCGGTTAAAAAATGAGAGAGTGCGGGCAAAAACAATCACAAAGTAGGTGGGATTTAACCCCACCTCTTTTTTCCACATTTACAATCATTCTGAGCAAGTATTAGTCTTTTACATGACCTTCTGTATTTATTTACTTGGTTTAGATGTCTGGGAGTTCATTTAGACATTTTTTTACTAGATTCAAATTTTTAATGGGGGTTTTAGATCAAATTTACGATACGAATCCCTCCCCCTAATCCTCCTCCCCCTAATCCTCAGCCACCCTTGGCACATTTCATGGCAAACGTCATAAGAAAATAATTAAACATTATTTTTAAAAAGGATAAAAACATGAGTAATATAGAATAAATTAGCCTCGATTTAAGACCTAATTGAATCTTCTAAGTGAAGGAATACTCAGGCGACACTGTTTTGAAGTCCAAACTGCACATCAAAATGTAACAAAGCCACCTTTTTGGGTATCCCAGTATAAGACACAGGATCTACTACGCTAATTGCCGAGGTCATTTTTTTGTAGTTTTGAGAACAAAGTACTAAATATGGTTCAAGCATGCATTTAAACATAACTTTTCACCAATCTTTGCACAAGAACAAATGATAATGATACAGATTAAATGGAATAATCTAAAATAATTAGGATGATTACCTAACTGATGCATGCTTGAACCACATTTTGTACTTTGTTCTCAAAAGTACAAAACATGTAGGCTGACGACATGGTATTTAAAACTGGTGGTGGAAAATATCACATGATCAAAGTATTATTTTATTACACAGACTTCCTGTCCTTTGATACTTTCCTATTCTACCTGTGAACCACCATTGGAGATTGAGCTCTGGTTTTGAATAAGAAACAAGGTGTTTTGCACAGTCTACTTGCACCCTGCTTATGAACTTATGAACATTTTTAAAAGAAACTGAAAACTTGTTTGTACTCTAACTCATTCTGTAAATTGGCATTTTTCATTTTAATCATATTTCTTTTGAAATGAAACTGATGCTTTATGAATGTTTTTGATTGATGTGAAGTGGTCAAGCTTTCATCACATGTGGCTCTGATTTCATCAGGACTAAAGACAGAATTGAAAAAGCAAGTCTTATATACAGGGAAACATAAGATTCTAGCTGTTGTTTGATGCTCCTCCACTCTACCTCAAGAACTCCCCATTAGAGAGTGAGCTCATGTTTTGTTTGAATAAGAAACATGGTGTTTAACACAATCTATTGATAACATGACACATATGTGATGCGATCAAGCAAAATTAGTCGGAACTTGGAAATATTGATTTCGAGATATAGCCAAACAAAGGAAATATTTCCTTTTGTTTCCTTTTGTTTTGGAAACTCTTTAACTGCTCATATCTTTGGAACTGGTGGTTCAATTTCAATGGAGTTTTCTGCAAAATCCAGCTTTGTAAATGCTTTTTACTATCCTATAAGAAACTGGCAATTTATTATTGCCGAGTTCCGACTGATTTTGCTTGATCGCATCACATATATATTATCTGAACTCAAGATTCTTTAATTTGATCTCTTTGATAGCATAACATACGTTCATTTGAAAAATGTTATGTGTGAATTTGATGAAACAATTTATTTTTGTGGGACTAATTGTGTTTTACATGTAAAGTTGTAGTGAGAGTGGCTGCTTAGGGCAAATACCCAGCAAACACAAAACATTTTTGACATAATTTGCAAAAGGTCAAAAAGGTTTCCAGAAAATGTTTAAATGTTTAACATTAAATTTAATATGAAAACTTACTACAAAATATTCTGACGTGATGTTGTGTTAATGAAACAAAAAATGCTTGCAAAACACATTTTACAATAACATTGTGAGTGTGTTTTCATACAAACATTTTCATTACCTTTATAAAAAGAAAATATTTAAAAACGTTTTGTGTTTGCTAGGTAAACATGTTCTCAGTCATTTTGCTTGTAGCAAGTAGTTAACCTTTTTATTTAGTTTTATTACTGTATTATTAGTAGTATAAATCATGATAGTGTAATTGGGTTTACAATTTTTCCCCCTGCAAAAAATTGATGGCCAATATGTATACCTCAATAATGCTATGATTGAAGGAGGACACAGACTGTATTTAAAATCATCATCAGCAAATTTGCTAAATCTGGGAATCAAGAGTTTTTATTTTTGTAAAGTAAAGTGTGCTAAAACTCCAATTCAATTCAATTCAATCAAATTTATTTCCATGTCATATTACAAACATAAACATTATACATATAAGTCAGTACATTGGTTAAATTATATTATGTTAATGAAGAATTAAACAAAAATAGTACAAGTTATTCTGTTATCATGACATGGAGGAGCCGTTCGAAAGGCCAAAAGGCCAGCAGTGAACGACCCCCTTACTTACGCTACGTTACGTTACGTTACATTACCTTACATTACATTGTAAATTAATTTTGCAGCACACATGAGAAAAAAAAGATAATACCTTATGCCTAATAAAGAGTGATATTACAGATTATAATCAACCAATCAACTGAAAATGCAATATTTTAAAAATGAAAATAAAAAGCATGGACCCGAGAAAAATACTAAGTATTTTCCCTGACTATTAAATCTAGTAAGACATGATAATAGCATTTCTAAAGTGTGATTTGAACATATTAAGAGATTTAAGAGTTTTGGCATCAGAAGAAAGTTTATTCCAATGAATAGGGCCAGTGGTTCTGACACCTTTGGATGAAAAAGTGGTTTTATTTCTAACCAGTTGGTAATTATTGATATATCTAGTGCTGTAATTATGAATGTTTTGCATTAGATTGAAATAGCTACTGAATATAGATGGAAGCATTCCCATGGAATACTTACACATAAATACACATAGATAAAACTTGTACATGTCCTGTATTTAAGACTAAAAGTGACTTACCAAGGCTAAGATGTCACATTTAGTCAGCGATGGAGGTGTCTGTACGAACACTTACATCTATACGCAATTGTATTTTCTAACACTGATGATTTCTTTCTTTTTGCTAATATTTTGGGTGTCATATCTTTCACTTTTAAGCTGTTCTTACCCAATTTTTAATAATTTGACAATTTTGATGGGATTCCTGATACTGCCCTTAACAAAGACTTGTCATTGGCTATGATGGAAATGGGTTACTTTTATACCAAGTCCTGAAATCTTTACTGATGAAAAGTACAACAATAAAAAGTACCAGAAAAGTACTAAGATTTATCCTGCCGTGTTTTGTTCTTCATTGTCCTGCCTACCAGTGTGTATGTGACACACAAGTCCCATACCACTCAACATATCGAGGGGTTAGATTTATCCTGCTGTGTTTTGTTCTTCATTGTCCTGCCTACCAGTGTGGTAACACATGAGTTCCGCACCATGGTAGATGTGGCATTTAAGACAGAAACATCACCATATGCAAATTAGGGTCAGGGATAGAGGTTAGGGTTAGGGGTTAGGTTTAGAGGTCGTTTGTCTTAAATGCCACATTTACCCGTACCACTCAACATATTCAGAGGTTAAGATTTATCCTGCAGTGTTTTGTACTTCAGTGTCCTGCCTACTAACACATGAGTCATGTACCACAGGACATATCAAGGGATTATTGCAAGAAGGCCATATCTACAATAGCTGCCTTGCTCTGACAACTGCATATGTGACGTGTCATGTCAAAAGGAGACACTTTTGGGCAGGTTATCAATTTCAGGTTTTTACATATCTTAAATAATGAGATATTTTGCTCCACAACACCGTTTTCCCCAATGAAATCGGACATTCCTAAGCGAAGATATTGAGTTTGTAAGTTATGGTATTATAAAATTGGAAATTGAGATATCGGCCTTTAAAAATATTATTGACAATGTTGAGAGTAGGAATTATCTGAAACTATCAGACAATATTTTAAACATTAATAACATCACAAATTGGCAACAAACCCAAATTGTGAAAAAAATCACCTGGGCAGATTTTTGGCTATTTCTCCATTTTACGATCCTGCCCAAAAGTGTCTCCTTTTGACATGACATGTTACGTATTTGCATTCTATATTGTACACATCAAAAATATATGACACCTGGCAGCTATTGCAGATAGGGCATTCTTGCAGTAACTATTCAATATCCAATGCAGAACCAAGCTCTCTATAATTAAGAGGCCGGTCGAGTGCAGATCCGTCTTGACACGCCTTTCAATACAGAATAAACGATAACCTCGTCGTGACATCATCCAAGCAGCAAAGTTCATTTCCCATTGAAAAAGCGTTATCCGACAGATCTGCAGTTGACTATTCTGTTAAAGACCAAAATTAAAAAGACTAGTTTGCATCTGACGTCAGGGCATGGCGCGGCATGATTGGTTGCTGACCTGCGCAGTACAGCTTTTTTGGTCTGGTTGACAGGACATCATACGCAACTAGTCTTTTTAATTTGGGTCTTTGATTATAACGTGACATTTGTTCTTTCTCATCATGGGTGTCAATCCCGGAGGGACAAGGGGTGGTGTCCCCCCACCTTTCGGCAAAATGACCCACTTTTTGACAATTCGGGCTAATTGTCCCCCTCCCCATTTCAAGCCGGATTGGCGCAAATGTTTCCCATTATATGTCAAAAATTATAAATGCTCTCAATAATGAAGCAGAAGAATCTTTCAGTGAAAGCTTTATACATTTATCATTTTGAGGTTATACCCAAGTTATACCAACTATGTACTCTTGAAACTTATGGACCAAAAGATTGATTAGAGTAGTGGGTCAAAAAGTTTGATTAAATATTGGTGCAGCAAATTATGAATGTTCAACAGTTCACAATTACATTATATAATTCCGATTCGATTCTCTCTTCCTATTTTTTATTGATTTGATTCAAATTCAATATTTTTTTGTTCCAAATCATTTCGATTCAATTCCAATTCAATGCATCAATGCCCAGCAGCCTTCTGACAAAACTAGTTTGTTTTATACAGACATCATTGATATATTGGTGTGTTCCCCCAAGAAAAGAAACCGCCTGATATTTAAATAATAAATTTTCTCAATTTGAGATAATGGTCAATAACTGCTCAAATAAAAAAAAAACTACAAAAACTATGTCCTACTTTTGATCATATTTTCAAAATTGACCTTGGAATTTTTTGAAATAGGGTGTCAATTTCAATTAATCCTGTTCTTCCATGAAGCCCAGAGTATCAATTTAAAGCCAGCATTATTATAGGCCAGTAAATACGGCCACATGTTGGTAGACTTCTCTCAATAAGTGTGAAAATTAGAGGTTAATAACTGCGCAACGTTTATTTGGAGGGCATATATCTTGAGGAGCACAGCCCCAAGGGATATTCCGAGGTCCAAAGCAAAATGTTTACATTTTTCACAATGCCCTCCAAATAACCGATGCAAAGTTATTAACCTCATTCATAACCGTCACTTTCATCTCTTTACTTTACAAAATAACATACAATTTTCCTCAAAAATAAACAATTTTTACGTTTTGCCTTTCCAAAAATCGATCAGGCTAAAACCAATAACAGAAGTGCGAATCACAATCTGTGCAAATATGGTAGCACGCAATCTAAATACGGCGACCAGCGCTGTCGAATATTAGTAAACGGGTTCAGCTTTTGCATTTTGGTAACTAAATAAAAATGATTGGATCGCATGTATCGTGTATATTAATGAGGTTATGAATGGTTTTTTTATCAGCCTTTGCTTCTGAACTTGATACTTTGTTACATCAGACCTGTTTTCTATCAGACAGACAAAATGAAACAAGACAATTCATCCTGGTTATGTTTCTTTTTTTCATTTGGTTTTAATAGCTTTATCTATTTTTCATATAATTTTTGTTTTGGAAGCATACAATGTAGATACAAATAATAATTAGCATCAATAACAATAATTAAACACTCTCCATCCAACATTTCTACTTCCATAACCTTACAAAGTTCATTTCAACCTGCTAAATATAACCTGTTTAGTATCCATTATTATCAACATAAACCTGTTATTATCAGTATAAACCTGTTTTGTATCCAACATAAACCTGTTTATCATCCACTATAAATCTCTATGGTGCATATTATTCACATCTTGCCCATGACCATGCTATAAATTTCTATTCCATCCGTGATTCTGTTTAGAATTTTCAAAAAAGAAAGAAAAAAAATGAAACTACTACCACTTCCAATATGAAAAAACAAGTTAACATTTCGCGCGCTCATATATCGGTCTATATGTCTTCATAATCAAGCCCAATTAACTGACAAAGCCACATTGAAAGTGAAAATTACCATTGTTTAATATCACTGAAAAAAAATAACAAAAGCTTAAGATCTTGACTTGTCTTCATAATTAGCCATTTAACTGACAAAGCGATATTGAAAGCAAAAATTACTTTTGTCATAAAAAATGGTGTACCGAGTAGTTAACAAAAATAGTAAAGCAAATATTAAGAATAATGTTAGAGAAAGAAATTCACAGGATTTACAAGTCTCCTTACTTATAATATTATTGGCAATGTCCTAAATTACAACAGAAACTAACACTCCAAAAAGGTAGTTTTGGATGTTTTGTACCTAGGGGAGATTTCTACTTGGAATACACCAAAAAACAGAACTTGACGAGTATTTTTAATAATGTGGAGATACTAATATATGACGGGTAACTAAATCAACAATGGGGGATTGCACTGCAACATAATAACAAAACAGTAAGAAAAGATTTACAAAATACTATCAAGAGTTTCATTACATGTATCAAGTTATAGATGTGCAAGTCCAATTTGTTTCCTTCGTGAGAAAATTGGAAAAGCACAGACTACAATAAATTGTGCTAGTATACATTCATTTCAGAGTTGAGATAAGTTAAGAGCTGAAACCACTAATATACTCAAATAATTGAAACCTTTCACACACCAATAATTGCATGACACAAGCTCACATATTCACTGTAAACTAAAACACTTGTTTCAGGGATTACTTCGGAAAGGTTGAAGTAAACGATATCTTTTACTTTGAAAAATCACAAGATTACCTTAGGTATCTGCAGCAGTTATCTGAAAGCGTTACATAGCAACAAATGTTGAGTAAATAAGTCAGATATTATTAAAAATGGCATAGTTCTAATTTGTTTGTACAGGTTTTAGGCTAACAGCCTGCTGACAAAAATTGCACTATCATTCACGTTTCATCTTGAGTTTGGTAATGGATGTAGGTGCTTTTACGCAGTTGCATGCAGCAAGCGTGCCAAAGCTATGCAGGATTAGATAAGCATGCACAATTGGAGCCTGCAACCAGCGAAATATACACCTACGTCACAACCAAACTCAGGGTGAAAGTAAGTGTAAGGTGTTTGAAGCATTTAATATATTGCATGAATGAGAGTAATACAATTTGCTTAATATAGTGTACGTCTTTTAAGCATTGGTATACTGCCTTTTGAGAGTACATGCCATATTGCATTAGAGATAACTCAAGTTGGCCTCTATATTTAATAATTACCATAGTCTTTACAACATAACACTGATACAATAGAGATAACTCAAGTTGGCCTCTATGTTTAATAATTACCCTACAATGGTCTTTACAACATAATACTGACCCCTTATCTTGATATTAAATCAATGTTTTATTTTTGCTCAATCTAAGTTGCTCCTTAACAATGCATCACTGAAATGGTTTACCTCACTTTTCCATAATCAAAACCCATCATATTTATCACATACACTGTGTACACACAAACAGCTCTAAGTCACTTTCTTTTATAAATCACCATTGCTTTTACAGAACAAACAATAAGTTCAACAACAAAATTGGTTTTAAGCGATTGCTAAATAGGGTGCAACTCTGCTAGTCTTTTTACAAGACTGCCCTACTCCAACCCTAAACCCTAACCCTAAACTCCATAAACAAGGACTGGACTCAAGTCTAGTAAGTTGCACTCTATTCGGTAATTGTACCATTGGTTTTAAGCGTGATCCCACAACAACTTACAATTCATGGAGAATCACACCCACTGTGTCATCCACATTTAACACAAAGTTGGGTTTCCGTGCTTATGGTGGGTTGGGCAATTTTGATGCATCACAAGGCAGTGTGATATTAAGATCTATCCCCTTCAGTGATTCACAGGGAGCAAATCAAGAGAGAATCTTCACAGAAAAGGCACACTAAAACAGAAAACTCCCTTCTCCATGTGGACATGCACAATCATATACTTATGATGTCCCAAACATGTACTGCTCACTGTGAACAAACTATACATTACATGACAAGTGATTTGGTTATCAATCATAGGGGTTGAACTCTGCATACACTACTCACAAACCAACTTACGGCACAATTCAAGATTTTGAAATCACAAAGGGCACAGTTATTTCGATGGCAACATGGTCATAAATATCTGCACAATTTACAATAAAGGCATCTTACAATACATTCAGCCCCACAACTGATTAATAAGATAGACATACAAGGCCATAATAGAGTGACAATTGCATGCTATAACTGGCATACACACAGGGGTAATAGTATTAGTGGAGAGATTTCAAGGGATAATGTTATTTCAAGTTTTCCTGTTTATTAGCAACACAAACAAGAATAATACTGTGTTTTTAGACGTACCCTTTCCTGTATCATGGCATACTAATATTGAATTCCTGATCAAAAGTATATCACATGTCAAACTTTGACTTTTCCACTTCACAAGGTGAAGCCAAGTGAAATGGTAAAGTTAAAATTTGACAGTGATATATTTATACCATTACACAAAGCATTACACATGCAATATTTGTTTTATATAACGATACAAACATGATTTTACAGCCGTTGAATAGTATACTAACTATTCAGTGGCTCAAATCAATGTCATCGTAATATAATAAGATATATATCTCAGTAAGGTATATATCAGCTAATATCATGGTGAGATGTGACATGATCAAGGGAAATGAGTTGGATGTCTCTAATCTGAGATATTGGCAAAGAAGGTGTCAAAATTCTTTTGTTTTAAATTGTTTTCAGCGATTGATAAATTGACGAAACTTCGCAAAGAAAAGTCATATCAACAAGGGGTTTTCAGTTTCTGAAAGCTCTAAATGTCTTCTTTAGAAACATATTTAACTCATTTTCGACACAGTCGACATGTGACTCATTCCCCTTGGACATATCAGTTGGCCAATATAACCTCAGTGCTTCGTTCAGATAGACTTGCCACAAAGGAGTGCAGGTTATCAAAATCTACTCCCGGTTTCAAATGAGCGTTTGACAGGAAATGCATATCTGATTACTTAAGTGGGTGCTTATCCATTTGAACTACATGCTACCTTGTCCATTTATAATAGATGAAATCAAAAAAAGTGGAATGAAAAAAAGAATTACTACTAATTATTATGTAGTTTGAATCTCACTGCATAGTAGACATTGATAATATTTTTGTTTGAGAACAGCACAAAAATGTGACAATTTATGTCACTAGTTTTTGATTGAACAAATCTGCTTGTTCAACATACACTGCTTGCTTTTCCCTGCTTGCACATATTAAAAGAGCATAATTGCATGATTGAGTGCTTACAAGCATTTAGTTGAGATGAAAGCCTTTCTCTGTGGTAGCACTCAGTAATCTCTCTCTCATGATTTCTTCACTAGTATACTCTGGTAGTTTGAGATAGTGTACGCAGGTGTTCACAGACGGGTAGGTGTTGTTATTAGCGTCTACTTTGCGCACAATAGTCAGACGAGGGTGCAAGTTGGAGAGCCCACCTGGAGGCAGGGAGGAGCATCCGGTGGTGAACTGAAGGAATGACTTGCGCTCGTCGCTGTTCATGGACACCATCACATTGACAAATCGCTGGAACACAGGACTGCAGAAAAGAAATACAAATAACAGTTTAATTTTATGTAAGTAATTCCATATTATGTGTTCCTTAGTTAAACATTGTTTTAAAATACAGGTATTATGTGGATTTTTTTTTTCACTACAAATATAAACTTACAACCCACCTTAACAAGAGATTCTGTTCTAATACAGTTCGTTCAAAAATATTTGGTCAGTTCAGTGACAGTTCCAGCAGCGCTGTGCACATGTGTATTGCTGCCCAAAGAGCTGCACGTACACCAAGTGTTCCGCAATGAACACATTAGTCGGAATACTAGTAGAGGCTAGTAAGTATGTTTTCAATAGAAGGGGATTCTTATATCTTTATACAGACAAAATACAGGATCTACTCCTTACCTTTCTCTTGTATATCCAAGTTTGGGTTCTGTGTAATTCAAGACATCATCCCTCGTCCAGTTGGGAGCTTGGTCACCACACATCATTGTCTGAAGTTCTGCTGGTGTAAAGCTGTGAAGCTTCTCTAATGAAAATACATCATTAAAGCCATCTGCAAAATGAAAGGATAATAACATGAATATATTTAATTCAAGTTCATTTTAATTTCAGAATAATACCAATGACAATGTCAATGACAATTTCTTTTAAAAAAAAGTATTTAAAAAATAAATAAAAAGCTGGTCTAAGAGAAAGGATGCCCCTGATGATATTCAAAAACAGGCAGATAAATAATTCAGATCCATTTAGTACCTATCAGAGGATATACCTTGATAATTACGTTTTCATAGATAATAATTGTTTGCTTACCTCTGAAAGCCTCCATTTGTCTACGTATACCAGTGTGTAGACAGAAATCTGTAACCAACTCAATATACTCCTCAGCATTGTCTAGTGTCACTATCTCTTCCTCACCACTTGGTTTTAGATCAAATGAGGTATATCCATACACCTTAGATGAAGGGTTGAACTGGAATGTCAAGCTATTGGATACCAAGATATACAAAAGTTTCAAGTTAGTTTCCACCTGTTTTTTGTTTGTCTGGTTTATCCGACACCTTGTACTTTTTTGTTGAGCATATCAACATAGCAACAGTCCGAATGGGCAAAGATTTGCGTAATAGCAATTATAAAGGTCCTACAGGATGTCACACATGGATTACTAAGTAGTGGTGATAAAACCCAGACACTGACACCAAAATTTAACACTTTGCTAATGGAGTGTATAGTATGCAAATCTTTTTAGTTAAACTACACAGAATTTCACTGACTTGGTATTCTAAAAGCACTTCTGAATTAATGACATTTTGTGATACTTAGATTTATCAAATACTAGAATATAAATTAGACATTTCATCAGTGATACTTTTAAAACACCAAGACAATGTTCTTGGTGGTGAGAATTTAATATCATTGACATCGATGATGGAAAAAGATTTCAATTTTCTGATAGATCGGAACACCACAAGTTTCATTATAGCAAATTTAATACGTCACTCATTGATCAAGAACTGCAATTAAAATTAACTTTTGTATTTAAAACACTGTACTCACCCTAAATCTTCCAGCTTGATTGGTGGACCACACCCACCAGGATTCTCAAGTGCTAGATTCTGTATTTCATTGTTGCGTTCCTCTTCCGTTTTTGACTTATCCCTTTGGATCTGTCTCTTCCTATCCACAAGGACTCTCAGTTGTCTCAAGAAATGAGCACGATGTGGGTCTTCATCTTCAAAGTCATCCCAGGTTAACAATCCAGCAAACCATGCCGGAGTCCTGGGTTTGGGTGGATCACCCAAGATCAGTTCCGATTTGGACTCTACCTCGTCCATTGACATATCTGAGATGAGCTCGTGGAGGTCATCCAAAGACGCCTCTGAAGGGGTTTCGGTGAAGAAGACATCAGAATCTCGTAGGGATGACTCGGGGGAGAAGGACGGATGATGGGTGCTGCTACCAGCGTCTCCCATACACATGAGTTTAAGGAACGGTCGGGAGAGGGGAATATCTACCAAACGATTGTCTTGCAGGCACTTGGCAAGGAAGGTACCAAAGAATCGGAACAGATCTATGACACGGTTGACATCTTCGCTGTCTTGGATTAAGGGAGCAGGGAATAAGCCAGTGGTTCGTTGTATGTAGTATCCAGGTGGCTTGGTACCTTCACCAATGTCAACCTATATATGTCAATAGATCAAATATTTTATGTTAGGAAAAGGAAATATCAACTAATTTCATAGTAAGAAAAATTATCTGGTGTATTACTGTTCTGCATTATATTTAAAGTTAAATTCTTTCTCCAGGTAGCTATTTGTTTTTAATATGTTGCTAGTTAGTTGTAAGATGCATTCTGATGATATTTTGAACAAATGTTACGTCATTTATATTGGATTTACTCATACTAAAAACGAACTACTTGTGAGACATGACTGAACCCACAAAGGAATTTTCTGCCTCATTTTAAGAAACAAAACTAAAGATTATTTACGACCTAATTAGTGTCTATCCCTAATTGACACTCCATGTGGTCTTTACATGCACCTGCTTAAGTGCCTGTTTGAAACCTACCGCTCTAGACATAGCATCAGGAACATCATCATCACACAGCCACATGCCAAGACTTTTTCGTTGTACTTCAGCTGCCACTAATGCATAGAACTCTAGTGTGGGTCCCAGACCTGTACCTTCTTCCCCTTGGAATTCAACCTGAAAAACAAAACACAAACGGCAGTCATAGTTAGAGATGATTTTTATCAAGTTACTACATTCTACAGAAAACATCCAACAATTTGGTTAACAGTTATTTGGTATAAACTGCATTGTTCAATAAACAGAGTTAAAGTCAGCTGGTTGAACGGTACAAAAATTGCCTTGTATGCTGATGTTTTCAAACAGACTTATTCAATTAGTTAGCAGGCGATTGTGCCTTTGGTGCTTGTCTACTAACAACTTCTAGTGATTGAATTGTATGCTAACCGTATCTGGCAAAAGTGTATACGCACAGTCGCACACACATATAAAGGCGGTTTGTTGGTACGCTTGTAGCGCAAACAGGTAAAAGTACTGACATCACTACCAAACTCTAGGTGAAACAAAGTGTAGTTTCCCATACAGGCTATACCAAAATGATTGTTCCCCATCCACAATTGGTAATTTTGAAAAGCCTGCCTCTCAGGAACGTACCAATGGATCCAACTGAAATGACCAGAATTTCCAGTATAAAGTATAATTCTGGTCATATCAAGTGGATCCAATGTTGTATTTGGAAGAGTCAAGTCTTTTCAATAAACACCTGTACCCAACCATGTCAACTCACCTCCAGTATTGACTTCCTATGGCAGTGTAGTCTCATTACATTAACAGCCCATTCCAACAGCTGCTCACCACGTGGCACTTTAACTCGCTCATGTTTCAGACGACCCACTCGGAACTCATGCTGATCATCTCTACGAGTGCTTGGTGTACGAACTCTCTCCACGCTGGCGTCTCGTTTGTCTTGCAGCCATGCTATAGCCCTGTGGATAAAATGTGACGATGTGCATCATTAATAGACTGGGAGAGAATGTGATTAAACAAAATACATTTTAAGTTCCTAGACATAATCAAAAGTACTTTGGAAGAGGCTCCCAATTCCACCCATTTAAATGATGTCAAGCCTATTTCATACATTATTTTGTCTTTATATTATAATAAACACATCAAAAGAAATAAGTCCCCCTCTGAACATGTCGTCATAACATTGTAAGGTTTCGTTTTGTACAAATAAAACTAACTTTGAAATAATTATATGACTGTTTACTAAGTGCTGTGTGAAAATGAGAGATTTCCATGACTTCAGGGCTGAATCAATTCTTGATCATTCAGCCATGCAAATCCCCTTGGTGCAGAGTTCAGCACAGTGAGTTGTAAGACGGCCAGTTCCATTCCTTGTCCCAATACGCCTTGCAGTTAACAAGCATAGGCCTACTTTGTGACTTTTGGAAAGGGCAGTTTTTGTCTTCAATTTGGGTTCATTCAGCCATGAAGTCATGGACATCTTTCATTTTCACAAAACACTTAGTAAACAATCATATAATTATTTCTAAGTAAGTTTTATTGGTACAAAGTTTTACTTTACGATGTTATGAAGAATTTTTCAGAGGGGGACTTATTTCTTTTGATGTGTTTATGAAATAAGACCTTTAACCCAACCTATGATGATATCGCATAGAGAGTTTCAGAAAATGAGCATACTGCCTGAAGAAAATTATTTGTTTTTATACCACAACCATCAACTTTTTGTGGCTAAAATTGTAATTTTACCTGACACTGGTCACTATATTCTTTAAAAGACACCTGATTATGTTCCACTAGCAATAAGTGGCTTACCTGGACACACCAAATGCTGTGCAGGAAAAGAAGAGATGTCTTGTCTCAAATGGAAACAGCATGGGACATTTATTGGTAAGCTTCTCACACCAAACTGGCAATGAGAGACTGGCCAGTACCAGAGGATCCTGTTAATGAAAAAAAAAACACATAATAATAATGATTGATTGTGTGGGTTTTTTTTGTGCATGTCACAAAAACACATTTCAGAAAATGTGACATAAGTGATGTTCTTTTGCTTAATCGGCTAACAAGGTAATCCAAGGTCAATGTTACAATGCTTTATATAGTCTGTCAACTCAGAAGTACAAAGTAAATAGACCTCGGAAACGGGATGTATGAGAATGATTATTTCAGTGCAATGTGTGTAAATACTTCTTTAGCGCGCCAACTGCTGCACGATTTGTACTTGCCGAGCGCACCACGCTCTTTATGTGTCACATTTTTAACACGCAGTGCGTGTGACGCATCGACCTTGATTCCAAATTTGGTTTGTACTTCTGGGTTGAAGCAGTATAGTTATTGTAGTTTTAAGGTCAACCCACAAACTTCATAATTGTTGTATCATACGTTCCCCTCCTTGGCAAGTTGTGAGTATATTTTGCTCACCCTAACTTTAATATAGGCTTCTGCCAACTGTAATCAATCATTGTGA
The DNA here is from genome assembly GCF_039555335.1 of Amphiura filiformis. Classification (NCBI taxonomy): domain Eukaryota; kingdom Metazoa; phylum Echinodermata; class Ophiuroidea; order Amphilepidida; family Amphiuridae; genus Amphiura; species Amphiura filiformis. The sequence continues at coordinate 35,716,421 of NC_092632.1, forward strand.
AATGCAACCATCTTAATCAATCCACCCAATCATTTTCACATTTTTTTTTTTTTGTGAGTCACCTTTTGGGTTCTTGTTTCAGATTGAAGATATAATGGCAGACATGTATTGATAAGTTCATTTACTCAAACCATAAGGGCATCATTCAAGTAAGCTTACCTGTACTTGCTGCATCAATTTATTTGTAATTTTCTTGCTAGAAAATTCATCTAGTGGCACATTGAAGTGTAGGTAGTCAGGGGCTGTAAAAAAATCAGAAAATATGTTGTTATAACAACTTTGTCCTCATAATCAGGAATGCAAGTGGCCTGAAGTGATTTTGCAGGAAAAGCCTGAAAAAGCGTGCAACTTAGGGCTATAAAGCCTCAAAACGGGCTGAAAATAAATAAAAGTGCAGAAATTTGGAGTAACAAAAAGCCTGAATTCCTGCAAAAGCAGGAAAACTTGCATCCCTGTTATAAAAATAAAGTAAGAAAAATGGTTATTTTACTTCTTTCCCGTGAAGAATGATGCAGTATATTGAATTCAACGCTGCTTTATGAGGACAAAATTGACAAATCTATTCATGGGATAGATTGTTTTTAATGATTCCCGCTGTGGTCTTTATGAAATGGCAGGTAATAAAAGCCTTGTTGTATATATGTATGTATGTACAGTAGTCCACGTAAGAGTTTAAATAAACAGCAGAATCCAATGTTAAAATATGCAAATCTCTATACGAGGGTGGTTTTAGGCTTCTTACCATCTATGCTTATATTCCCACTGACATCGCTAGCCAAAGCAAACAGTATGCGTAGAAGTTGTAAGACATCATCTACAGTGCATGCTGCTGGTTCATGACGACTGCTAACTGGCATACCGCAGTCTACTTGGCTTAGTACACGACCACCAGAACTGTGTCTACTTCGTTGCATGGTGAGCTTGGCTAGGCCTAGCTGAACAAATTCCTGGAGAAGTGAACATGGGAATAAACTGTTATTTAAAGCATAATCGCCAAAAGTATTTTGGGTGTTCAACTGCTGTGTATTCTTTCATTCTTTGCAAGTAGGCTATACTGTCATGAAACCAAAGAAATAGTAAGCGAACTGTGCATTGAAAATTGACCAATCAATTAATCTTAACTCCATCAAGGCCAGCCTGTTACGTTTTGTTTTTCTGTTTGCGACAGATGTCAAGTTTTCAGTTCTGACCAGGCATGAGAATACATTACAATCAAAAAACAGTAAAATTCTGAAAAATGAGGAAAAGTGCGCAAAACATGGCAAAATGCTCAAAAACAGGCTAAAAAGAAATATTAAAACACAGAAATTGGGGCAACAAAAAAACAGGAATTCCTGTCTAAACAGAAAAATTCTCATGCCTTAGTTCTCAGCCACAGTTAACTTCCTTTGTTCTCCTTCTCAATGTTGAAGATGTAGAAAAATTGCCCGTAAGATATCGGACTATAAGAAATGGTTTGGCACCCAAACTGTAGTGTTTTGTAATTTTCAGTTATAGACGGGTTAGGGTTAACCAATCAAACATACCTTGTATGAAGCCACCAGCTGAGAACAGTTCTTTGTCTTGCGGATACTTTTGGATGCACCAGTTAATTTCCAACGTCTGAGGAAATGTACATCTGCATTGCGTTGTAAGTATGAAATCAACTCAGATTTAGGCAACTGATCTGAGCCTACGTGTCTTTCTACAAAATCTACAGACCAACGACCCTGTAGTGGACATAAAATACATCAAATTGATATTTACTGTTGACACAAAGAAATTAATCGTTAAAAGAATTGAAAGATTCCTAGACCTGGTCAGTCATCTTTATACTTCGCACATAAGAGCTATCTTTATACATAGGAGATATTAGTTGCATTAATCCAAAACTTTGGATTACAGCTATGTTGCTGTCTCCCAAAAATATAGTCATTCCATACTGGTTCAATAACAGCATATCCATAATGAATTACCTTATATTTAGTTAGTAATAGTTTGAAAGACGGTCTATTCCTCAAAGAAATGTTCAAAACTCAAACAGCATGGATTGATTTCATGAATTCATTTTATACACTAGTCCTGATGTAGTAATTACTACTTGTCTTCTCATAATTTTGGTATTATTTTACATTGCATGATTGATGATATATATGCATCATATGACTCAGGTTTTTTTTACGAGACAAGCAGGGCGCATGCTTCCGTAAGTGCAGCTGATCATGAAGGACAAGGACCTGATACTCAAACTATACTACTCATTCACATACCTCTGTGTTTTCAGTTGCTGACAAGCTTCCATCATCTGGTCTTGCTTCTCTATAGACTACACTGTAATTGATAAACACACAAAATACATTGCATTAATGATACATGTTAACATGTTTACCTTTCACTCTTTATTGCAATTCAATTGTGTAGATATATAAACAATTTCCCCTGTTCACTTTTAAAGGTGCTACATTCTCAACACCTATATTTTTTAGTATAATTATTTTGCTACACAACCATGAGCAACAGGTAGAATGTTTATAGGAAACATAAGCATTTCTCAAAATTATACAACTGCCTTTTTATTCTTAGTTGAAATACGTAATTCAATATAGTGCTTTGTCAACTACTATATAAGGTTGTGTAGAATCAGTCTTTGATTTCTATATTCACACCCACACAAACAAACCTACACACAAACCTGAAATTCTGCTTTATCAACTTAACACACATTCTTTTTTCTACATATATTTGTATGAACTACCGCACTGAGGATATACTATCTTGAAAATTTATGTGAATCGGCATATATTATGGCCTTTTTTTGCTTCTTGTTTATATCATTTCTTCTGGCACAATAAACCAAATTTGTTAACAAATAGAATTTAAAAAGGATATTAAAAAATGTATCATCAATCCTTACGTGTAAGTAGGTTCCCAAATCCTTCGTAATCTCTCTTGCTTTGTTCCTGAAGGTGTGTTCTGATAAAGTAGTTGCACATATTTAAATATAGTTGACTGGGGATCATCGCAGTATACTTCTGTTTCTGGAATCTATGAGACACAAGAATGAGTAACACAAAGCATATTATTTCATGCAGTATCATTGACAAGATTCATAGGTTTGAAGAAACTAATATTACTAATTAATGATCTTACTCACTTCGTTTGTTCCCATGCAGAGTGCTTTTAGTTTCTGTTAACTTAATCTTTATTCCATAATGCATGTAAACACAAACAGGCTGCATTGTTTTTACCTGTAAAGCAGGGTCAGAATTTCAGCGAGAATCAGATAATCGATTCTCGCAAACAGATTTGCATGGATCAAAGTTGATTCTTGCAAACTTTTGTAGTGTACACAGAAGTTGATTTGGAAGAATCAAATGATTCTCGCAAATTTATTTTGCAAGAATCAAGATTCGACCTGCAAAATGAAATTCTGACCTTGTAAATGTATTGTATCAATTCACTAACTACCAGTTGAAAGGCGATAATAACAAATATGATTTTGCTCCGTACCCATTTCAAAAAAGTAACACCCAATGGTTAATAATTATATAATATGTACCAATGTTAGATGAGTACACTTACCCCAGGTAATCCAGGTCCTCTTATGAACAGAGATAGGTGTGGTATAGCAACAGTCTCTGCCTCATCTTGAAAGGAAACATCTGGGGAACCTAAAAAGAAAACATTATAGAAATTGATTGCTGAGAAATTAGTTGACGAAGCACCAGCACATTTGACTGATATCAGTAATAACAGTAATGTTGTGATTTATCAGAGAATATATGCCAAAAGATGGTTCAATTTAGTGAATTTTTTGTTGGTTTGTTCTAAAAATATTCCCTCATTCATGTAGTGTTGTAATATTAACATATCGATTTCGTCTATTCCAAACAAGAGCCATGTTCACTATGTGTTAGGTCTCTTACTCGTATATCAGTAAAACCAATTCATTATTGCCCATTATTGCTTGTACATACTAAGCAACATATAAGCTACACATTTCCATAGATCCATACACAAGCAAATTCATTAAATTCTTGCATGACCTATTAAGGTAACAACCTTGCCAGAAAATACTTGGTAAAATGTTGCAGAAAATGGCTAAGATAGAAGCAGTGTTTCTGCATTGAAATCATCTTTACACAGCAAGACCACAGCTAAAGATAAACATTCTGTACAACTATATAGAACTGTTTTTTACCTGGCGGTGGTATTTCTAGATCTGTTGTCTGTTGCACATTGGTTCTTCCTGGCCTTGGATCAAATGCAGGGACCAGGGCAGAAAATTGCCTCTTTAGGACATGCTCATCATCCCATGTCCTACGGCGATGACCACGAGGATCATAATCTTCTTCCTCCTGAAATGGATAAAAAGTTTAATTCATTGATTACACATTTATTTGTAATCAATTTACCACCCATGTCACAAATCTTCCACTTATCAACACACACACAATGATTACGGCATACATGTAAGAGCCTGGTTATGTGATTTTCTTTATTCAGCCACTCAGATGTTGATATTTTAATCAGCCAGTCAGAACCTTACTTCCATGTTTGCATGCTCCCACGATACATTCTCAATACTCTTCAAATTTGTTCACAGTGATTGTTTGTTCACCACACATAACTAAGGTATTTGGGAATATTAATACTTTTGATATAATCATAGTTACAAAGGCTAAAGTACTTACTGTGCAGTCATCATAGTCATCTCCCTCACTGTCATCCTCATTTTCATCGTCCAACTCCTCTGGTTCTGGACAGAATTCATCATCCTCGAGTTCGGCCAGCAGAGAGCTTGCCCTGCAGCTCTCCAAGAACTCGTTATCACTCTCACTGGAGGTGGATGTCAGACTGGTAGCCAGCACAGAGCTGAGTGTAGAGGCTACAGTGTGTGTGCCTGCCACATTAGTTGTGTTTGCATTGGCCACTGTTGTGGTGGCTGAGGGAAGATTAGGAGCACTCTGAGCACTGCTCAGGAAATTACCTATAATGGAGGGGGAACAATCATATTTAACACATGTGATGGCTGAGTCACAATTTCACAAACATAATTGAAGATAACAAATGATTTTAAACTAGTATTGTGATAATACAATGTTACAAGGTATACTTGATATTCTAAAAATATAAATAGAGAAATGTTTTAATTGTTTCACTGATATGAGGTCTTTTGCTAAATAAATATACCAGAAATACCGAAAGGGGTCATGTACTCAGTATTATTAACTGTAGAATAGAGGCCTATAGTAATTCTAACATGGCTTGCAAGGTGATGCTGATATCTCTTAAATCCATGGAAACTTTAAGCCCTTCCTTTTGGTTGATGTTATGCTACCCAAGTAGACTGATGGTCATCCATGTAGCTTCTCTCAATTTGAAATGTTATAGAAAATTGCTGTAAACTTTTGACGAGAGCATACTTCCACGATGTTGACAAGGCGGAACTAACAATGTGTATTACACATAGTTCAAGAGACTCAACAACAGCAGATTGTGAGAGCAGCCAATCAGATACAAGTGCGTTTCACACAGTGAATACACAACATACATGGTAAAGTATCATCAAAGGTTTACAGCAATTTATTATAACTGTCTGATATTTCATTTAACTAAAAGAACAAGTAATACTCTGTGAAATACTTACTACTAGACAATCCAGATGACAATGGGAACCTAACAAAACTGGATGTGAATGTGCTGCTGCCTCTACCAGACAGTGTGGTGGAACCATTGCCACTGCTGCCACTTCGCCGCATCAGATTAGGGAAGGATTCCATAAGCCCTTGTACTACTTCTCGTGTGCTGCTTAGGTTGGGTACACTTACACTCATGCTATTCTGCTGATTGGTGCTAGTTACTGGTGGCGGTGGAGGATCTAGAAGATACGGTTCAAATGATAACAGGTTGAATCAAACATAATTAAAACAATTTCTGAAAATGTGTGATAAGACCTACATGTCATCAAACAATGCAACCTGTTAATATATACAACACATGTCATGACATAAAGATAATCATAGCTAAATAATGATGCAGATTTGCAGTCACTTGCACAGCAGCCTTATGTCCTGACCTGATATTTTCCTTTTGCAAATTATCTGTCATATGACCCATTTTAGAACAAAATTGCATTATTTTTCACACGGTAAATGTAAAAAATTTCAAAACTTTTTGCCCTGAGGATGACTAGTAACAGATGGCCTGCATATGCAAATTCTGAAACCAAAAGATGTTCAAAAGCTTGAAAATGACCAAATTCAAACCTTGAGGATGGCAAATAATCATACCGTAAGCATGTTGCCCATGGGCTCGACGATCTGTGCAGGATGCGTTAGCGAACTCAAAAATAGCGCAAATAGCGAGGTTTGAGCGTAAGCGCTGGTTTGACAAGTTGTGTGCTATGTGTATATTCCGATGAGCAAGGTCGTACCCGTTTTCATAAATTATATCTGTATTTGAGACTTTTTGTAACTGACACAAATTAAGCTAATAAATCTCTACCTGTAGTTGGTGTTGAATCTTTGGCAGCAAGGTCTTCACAACTAGCCTCCAAAATAGGAGCGGCTTCAGCTCTCTCATGATGAAGTGATGGAAACCCTACCGCTGCTAATAAGGCCTGTGGTATCTCTAGATGGTCCTCAACCGATGCCAAGGAGCTTAATCCTGAGGCTACGCTATCCACCATGGATGCTGCTGTGGCTAGTGTAGTAGCAGTAAGGTCTGAAGTGGAGGAAGCATGATCCTTGTCTGTGTGAGGTATAGGGAATAACACTAGTGCATCACCATGTTCACAAAGGATTACAAAACTACTATACATGCTGCAATATATGGATACAAGACTTTTGTAGTGGTACAAACATTGATGCTTTTGGCAGTTATTCAAAGATGATATTATGCAGTCATCTAGTTACACGAACTCAATTTAAATTGCACAGAGAATAGATTCAACATGCCGGACTTATTTAAGTGACAAGAGACTGACTGTAACTCACTTTGGCATTGCTTTATCAATACACAAGGAGCCCAAAGAAATCAGTAGCATCAATGTATTGTGTCAGAACATTGTTTTGTGCCATTACTATACAATACTTAATCATATCCATGCAAAATGACATATTTGATACATTAAATCTTTATCATTTGGATGAAAACATGATTTGATTTCTATATTTTACGTAATTGAATATTTTCTCGCAATTGACTCCAAATGTATATGAAATGGGAACAAAGCATGCAAAATGGCATGTTCATGAGTTTGCTCACCAATTATACAACATTCATTTAACAGCTACAAAGCCTCTCATTCATGCGCTCACCCCCACACACACCCCAGCGAAGGGTTAATCCAAATGTGTATCAACACCTCCAACTGCGGTAATCGTTCATAATACCTCCAACTGCGGTAATCGTTCATAATACATTTTGATGCCGTAACACTATCCAGGAACCATGGACATCCACAGTTACTGTGCACCTGCTGTTACATACAATTCTCACTTATCCTCATTCAAATGCACACACACAAAACATACATGCACACATGTACACAGAGTACACATACAAACACACAAAAAAACATTACATGCAAACAACAAAAATACATAACACATGCATGCAATATCACACACAATTCACTTTGACTGTTTGTGTAGAGGGAAGAGTTACAGCTTCCAAATCAATATCAGGAACACATCCATTATAACATCAACACACATATAAAGGAACATTCAAAAGACTGTCATAACATGTCATTAGGAAGCATATGACCAGTACACAATCTGTACATGAATTGGGGGACATTGTTTGATAAATCTATGCTAAAAATGGATACAGTGAGCAAATTCACACACAGTCCAGATAACTCTGATATTAAGCTTTCATAAGTATTTGTTTCTTCATAAACACAGTCCACAAACTGTCCTTCAATTTTGTAATTAATCCTGATAGTTTTTACAGATTAACCGAGTCAAGGACTACCTGTCTAGCCATTTATCATAACCTAAAGCTACACAACATATGGTGCCAAGGCCAGAACCTGTATGCCAAATAATTCAATCCGGCCCTTGAACGATGTGCTTGAGCAATGAAAATGCCTAAAATATTGACATATCACCTTTCCTGCCATCTGGCATTCAACATTAATTTGAATGGTTGATACATATCATTGTACATGATGGTCTTTTTGATGTGTTGTAAAAGTGTAGCATACCGTTAGTTTTCTTAACTGAAACAAGAAAGTGAGTAGTGCACCCCTACCATTTAACCTGCACAGCTTCCTTACCTCTCACTGTTGTTGTTTTAGTGTCCCCTGCAGTAGTAGCACTTAAGCTTGGTGTTGAGCTGCTCTTTCTGCTGGTCCCAATAGTGCCAGTAGGTGTGGTGTACCCAGAGGTGGTTGTTGTTACTGTACCAGTAACAGTTGCTGTGGTTACCTCTGGTCTGTCAGTAGAAGAGGGCGCTAATCCAAAAGCACCTACGATACTGCTGCTGGCTTTAGCCGCTTCCAATTGGGTCATGGGTTTGCCTGATGAGGCTGCTGCAGCTGCGGCTGCTGCAACTGCTGCTAGGAAGAAACACAGAAACAATTCAGCTTTAAATAGTTTTCACAACACTCAAATGTATACAGATTCATCAAATTCTCTGTAACAAGGGCATTTGTTTTATTTTAGGCCAAAAAAAAGGGTTTGTCTCAAAGCATTTGTAAAATCGCGAGATTTGAAAAAAAAATATGCAAAATTTTCTTTACATTTTTTCCGGAAAAATTCGGCTAAAATCAGATTTTTTTCCTCAGAATACCATAAAAATATCAAGTCAGGAATATATATATTTTTTTTAATTGCATTTCGCATTTGTTTTCAAACCACTCGTGACCTTTGAGACAAACCTTTTTTGGGGCCTTAAACTGCACATTCCTGTAACAAATCTTATAGATCTGGATATTAAGGAACTTTCCTCTATTGCAATTAGTTCAAACTAGCTTTAGGATTTGAAACATGGGCTTACAATGTCCAACACACAATTTCACTTTGCAAGTTCACAGCACATGGAAATAAGTTATTTGTCTCAACTTGGTAAAATAAATCTATTGTCTTTTACTATCTAACCTCAGGAAAACCATAACATATCCAAATCTTTATATCCTTCTTTTTTCATCAGAGAGGAGATACATATCACAAACTATAAGTCTGTTAGCTGCTTTGTGATCTGGCAACAGTAAGCAATTACATTAAGCTCCTTCCTGGTTGGAAAGCATTGACATCACACACATTCCTTGTGTATAAAAAACTAGGATTATTACTACAATGCTAAAACAATGGGCAAAATAGTAGTACATAGGGTAACTCCACAGTACCAATCAACAAACCTTCTCTATGTTCTGCAACTAAGGCACTTTCCATTGATTGTCCTCCTCCAGCTCTCGCCACTTCCAATCAATACCTCGACCGATGCCACGCGCACCACCGACAACCATCTGACGGAGCACCTGAGAGCGCATTAAACGACGCTGTTGTTTACGCAGCGTAGGGTCCAGAGGTTCTTTCTGAGGTTTACTGGTAGCTGAGATAAAGAAATGTAAAAACATGGAATCCAAATTAGCAATTTCAACAATCTTTGACACCTCTTTTTATCTTTTTTCAACAGAACCTTTTCATGATGGAACAAGTTCAGTTGAATTTTTGTTTTATTATGACTAATCAATGCAAGTTTTCATAACATATAACCACACAAACAAACAAACATTTTATGATTTAACCACATTCTGTTGAACAAATTCAGTTCATTTACCAGGTTAGATATGAAAACCTCTTATTTGTTCACAGACACACCAATACTCGCTTTTGGATGCTGGAAATCATACAATCATGAATGAATTCAAACTCACACTTACCAAGTGCTTCTTCTATCACTCCTGTCACTGTGCCGTAGATTTCAAACCCTGATAGAGACAAATAATGTGTTTGGCCACTAGCATTTTTGCCGGTCTGCTGAAGTCTAATGTGACGCCAACCTTGCTCTTCTTTGGGTACCTCCAATGGCCATGTTGCTGTTGACCTGTGGTGAAAAATTACAGCCCAAATTAAACCACTGCTATGAAGGAGTGTATAGCTTATTAACTTCCTAAAAAGAGGTCTTTAGGCACCTTGTTTAGTTGGTTCCTACATCGTTACTGATGCCCCAATATCTATCATACCCTGAACATTTGCATAGTGCTTTCATTTTTTATTTAAATAACAAACAATAGCACTATAAGCAAATGTTCATTATTATACATGATAAAATTTATTACATCTCCTGGGTATGATAGAAAAAGCCATCTGTGCAGTACTTATCGTGGTACCAATAGAACTATGGGACCAAATTAAATATTGTGCCTTAAACAACAATAATTCTGTTCTTGCTAAGATGTAGTATACACCCATTTTTCTTGGTCTAGTTATTCTAACCTAACTATATTGCACAGCATACATAAATATCCAAGAATTTCAGTATTATTTTAAGGGATGGGGTATGAACGTTTGGACAGTATTTATTGTGGGACATTAGAGCATATCAGACATATCGAATTGCATTCTGAATACGAAGAATGTCCTTCTGATATCAAATAATTTTGATTTTTTGAAATTCGCAATGTAATACACATTTCATGGCAAATCATTCAAAATTGATATTTTTGATATTCAACAGTACTCGAAGTAAACTTTATAAATCTGATGATTTATACTTGAATTGTATGTAGGTGGGATGAAATGCCGACGATCAATTGAAAATTTTGACCTTTCATTATTGAAGATATGGATTTTTCCCCAAAACACAAAAAAATTAGGTCTTTTTGGGAAAAAATCCATATCTTCAATATGAAAGGTCAAAATTTTCAATTGATCATCGGCTTTTCCTCCCAGCTACATACACTTTAAGAATAGATCATTAGATTTATAAAATTTACTTCGAGAACTGTTATATATCAAAAATGTGTAAAATATCAAATTTTAATAATTTGTCATAAAATTTGTATTATATCGTGAATTTCAAAAATGAAAATTATTTGATATCAGAAAGACATTCTGCGTATTCAGAATGCAATTCGATATGTCTGATGTGCTCTCATGTCCTACAAAAAATACTGTCGAAACGCTTAAAACGCTCATTCCAGATCCCTTAAGTAAGGATCATCAGAAGATATAAGAACTTGAGTAGTTAATAAAACAAAATGCCGTTACACTGACCATAAGACTACAGAGTCATTTATTAATATGGAAAAATTTATGTTCTTAGATGATCTTCTTGGCCTAAGGTAATGGAAACAAATTAGTTTGATCTTTTGATCTAACATCGATGCTTGGTCGATCCTTATTATTTATGAAATCAGTTATTTAACTATTGTTAATTGTCATGTTATAACATATGAATATTTGCCTGTATTGATATTGACCTTATAAATTTAGCATTAATTTTGATTAATTATTGGTTAGTTTATCAATAACAAGCACCGAAGCAGCTTCAACGATAGATCCAAAGATCAAACAGATTTGGTTCTGTTGCCTAATTATGCATTCCACTCAGTAGCAATTCTTACCCTGGTTCATTAAGGGAGCAGTCATCAGAATGAGTAAACAAAGTAGTCCAACTATTGCCATCCTTGGATACCTGGAAAAGCCAGTTACGTAGAGCTGACCGACCATACCCCCTGGCATGTCGCAATGTGTATGCCGTTGGGATCACATGTACACCAAGGTCAATTGTGAACCATGCTTTCCTGCAGTAAAAATATGACATAGAGTTCAAGTATTGAGTTCAATATTAATATTCGATTTTAAAACCACAAGATTTTGATGACCCATGTCAGTTACAAGTCCTTACTATAATATAATCCAGCTACGGTGACACCTTCTGACGTCACGCTGGACAAATTCCATTCAATGTCAGGGGAGGCTTGTGGGTGTGAATGCAATGGAGCAAATTAGATACAGCATTGATTTGCCAAGAATTGAACAGGGCACCTGTCTCATTAATACCTCTTTAAAAGTGACATTTCATTTCATTTCAAATCGTTCACATCCAGTATTACGCCTTACCTGTCATCATTTGTGTGGCAGTTAAGTGCCGAGGCATCTCTACTGAGGATATCTTCCAGACGTCCATATGGTAGTGTTCTTCCCTCAGAGCAGTTCACAACTACCAGACCATACTGGGCTGGATTTACCCACTCATATGCAGATCTAGTAGGAGAGGAAAAAATGAAAAATAGAGATTGATTAACTGTGATATACAAACTTTGGTCTCTTCTTGAATTCACTGAAAGTTGTGATCTTGTACCCTCTACGATTTAATAATGTGTTCTTGATTTTTCACAATACCCTACATTACTCATGGGACATAAATGTTATTTTGACCTGCCGAGTTCTATTTCTATTAAACTCGTAAAAGATTTCAAATTACAATTTTTATTTACCTCTTACTGCAAGAGACCAACTAAAGCAGCACAATAGCACAATACCATGCTGTGGCAGCTATGCACATTATACAGTAGTTGTGCACAAATGAATTATTTTGTCACATAGGATACATGCATGCAAAAGTTATTGTGCTGCATAAACCTTCCCTACATCACACATGATGGTCAATGATGGATATAAATAACCTGTGTCTGTGTGTGTACTTATCATCAGCCAAACAAGCAATTTGAATGTGACACACATGAAGTGTCATACCATGAGTTCATTAATAAACTACAAAATATCAAAAGTTAGGGTTTATTTAAATTCAATAAATTAACTATAGAGATTGTCAGTGTCAGCTGAGCAGTTAATTGAACACAAAACCTACCTTCCATTGGTGCCTATCCAATAAATGATTCCATTTTCATCAAAATCATGGGTGTGTCTGAAAGCCATGGACGGACCGTCTTTGATACGTCGTACAAACGTGAAGCTTGTGCGCTCATAATCATACCACTGTTTAGCAACCTAAAGAAGAAAAAAAAATACTAGGGAGGTGAAAAGACCTGACAATCACTATAAATATAATCACTTAATATAATAGGTCAAACATTATTATTAACTGCATGTTTATTTATTTTCTATTTTCAAAGACGTCTTCTTACCATTTTGAGAAGGTATCTTTCCAAGCTAGCCACGGTGGTAAGTGGTTCCATTTTCAAGGTTCTTCCAGATCTATCTATGAGAGAGGTTTCTCCCGGTGCTCTTTCCAGACGGAAACGTAATCTTTTGGTTAGCACCTGCAAATCCAAAATGAAAATGTGATTAATTGGTGGTGTAAGTAGAGAAATGCATTTGCATAATAATCATAGAATACATAAAAACAGTTTTAACAAGTATACCATGTACTGTATAACTGTTCCAATTTTTCATCAGAGTGGCTCTGGCTTCATCAAAACTGCAGCTGCAACTGCAAAGTGGCAGTCATGTCTTACAACACCTGTAACCACATTCAAGTCACAGAGTAACTATGTACATATTGCAACAGTTGTGTTTATTCCATAAGCTAGGGGGGTCAAAAGTAAACAGGTAGTATAAGACGAGATCGCCTTGCAAAGTCAGGCACACATACATGGATGGCAAACATTTAAATAGTACAGCTTACCTGTAGACCATAACTTGAGCCAGGAGAATCGTATAGGAACATAGGTAGCCTCTCAATTGATTCCAATACTGATACTAACTTACGAATAAGCATCACAGATGGCACAAGGGACCTTGAAGGGAAGAAAAATAAAGCGGGTATATTGCTTTTGAGATCCTTTAATGAAACAAGTTATTTATTGCACTTTTTTTAACTTCTGTAATTATTAAGATCATGCAGCTAGGTAACTTAGAACATCAAATCTTTTCATTCAATTAATTTCAATCCACCCCCGTCCCTCTTTCTCCCTCTCATTCAGTCTTTCACACAACTTAGTATTATAAACATACCTGTCATTTTCATCAAGGTCCTCTTTGAAGGCTGCTTTGAAAAGACTGATGCGTTCTCTTAGATGTCTGTCATGTAGTGCAACATGATCATAACCCTGTTAACAAATGGAAAATATCAATTAGTTGTGTTATTTCACTGGAATCCACTCTATAACAAGTATCAATAAAAATGCTTTGCAGACTAAACACCTGTATTTTCTGTGCAATAGTTACCAAAAAGCAGGCTAACATAACATTGTTTATTCAATATTGAAAAAGAACCAATGTTTTAACATGATCCAGTTCAGTAAAAGTCAACCAATTTTTTTTTTTTTTAAACTCTACTAAAAATATTTAAAGGCAGAAACTGACAATTTTCATTCTTTCTTTTCTATTCTCATGGTGCTTACGAAAGTGTTTTTCTGTTTCATGGGACTTCAGTTCGGTAGTGCAGGTGTTCTGCTGCCTAAAGATTACTGAATGAAATGACACTCAGCTGATTAACAATGTTACTGTTGTTTTTGGAAAATGCTCCTTTAATTTTGTTTGAGTACTGTAGATAATGCTTTACATCTTATCTTATAGGCATATTGGAATTATACACTGTTATCATATTAAAAAGTAAAACAAAGCACACTTACATCATTGAGACAGTAGAGCAATGATTGTACTAATCCACTACTATGAAGTTCATATGCTGAGATACTGCTCTCATCTTGAAGCAACACAGTCAATGATTCCAATGCAGTCTTCATTTCTGACACCCAGCCTCCTTCCTCACTATCACTCAACTATAGAAAAACAATGGATCAATACAAACAGTCATTAATATTTGCCTTGTCAACTCTTTGTGCATATTATTTATAGGTTAATGCACGCATATTACTTGTTGGGAGAGAAATTAGACAAAAATAATGCACGCGCACTGATGTTGATGCGTCTAATGCACGAGCCCCAAATAATACGCGTTCATTAACCTATTTCATACACAAGAAGAAAAAAACATGTGACTTTTGCTGCTTTTATAACAAAATTATCACTAAAAATATTGGAAAACAGAACCAAACATAAATGCATCAACCCACCCAAATATTAATCAAGCCTATATGCGACGCGAACGTGTGTGCAAGCACTGCGCGTAGTACGCGGTTCGTGCTATCTAAGAGTGTATGAACTTATTATAATAATTAAAGCTTATCTGCTACAGTTTCAGCAAGGTTCTTCAGCGGTCTGCCAATTTGGCACTGTTTATGGCGTAAACAAGGACGTGGGTTTCTGATTGGCTAATTGAATCACACCGGCACATCATTCGCTGGTCAAACTGCATATCATGGCGTGAGCTAGTTCTTTTTACGCAATAATCAATGAGCAAATGGAGCACATGAAGGAATTTGCTGCATACTATAGCTTGGCATTATTTTCAAACCTTACTTGGTACATCATAGTAATACAAGATTTGGAAATGACATTTAGTTAAGGGCTCATATTGAAATTCCCTTACACAGGAAGGTGTGCGCCATCCTGCAGCTTTCCTGTGCTAGCCTTCTTTGTTAAAATCCTGGGCAGGGTGTATCACTGATGCATATAATCCATCCGCTTTTATGACCGAGCTTTCCTGAGGTGCTTGGCGCTTAGCGAGGGGAATCCTGCCTTCTTTCTGTGTCAAAACGTGGTAGGGTATTTCAATATGAGCCCTAATAGCTATCATGCAGGAAACTTACCTTATTTGCATCACTGTGTAGCTCACAAGCCAATTCAATCTTCTGTACAATACTATGTAGCTTGGCTACAACATCCCTGGGGTGGCTTTCTGCTGCTTTGAAATTGCTGTCATACAGCTCTCTAGCAAGAATCTTCACCTGTAATGTAAGCGAGACATGAATATAAAAAAAATGCAAAAGCTGACACAAATTTGTAACATTTCTCTGTTAAACTAGTGGATACCTGTTAAGTGTGCTGAGGCTTGTGGATCAACGTCTAGGGGTTGTGCCTGTGTGTAGTGCACTATAAATCACTGTGCTTTTTTTTCCATATGGTATTTTATATTCATTCATCTTGCATATATAAAGAGGTCTACTTACTTTTTGTTTGACTTGTTCCACTTTAGATCTCAGCCTTTTGCCTCTCTTGCCTGTCCAACCGGTGGAAAATTCTGGACCCAGTGATGTCTCTGCTGTGAAAGAGTGCTTTGTGCCTCGGTTGGATTCAAACACAAATCCTGCAAGATCCTCTCGTAATATTGTTGCTTGTTGCTGGAAATTCAAGAGTAAAGAGACATGTCAGAATAATCATAATATCCCCGTCAAAAGTCAACTCAATACTTTGATCAGTTCCATATAGGAGGACCTAATAATAATACAAAT
Organism: Amphiura filiformis; assembly: GCF_039555335.1. Classification (NCBI taxonomy): domain Eukaryota; kingdom Metazoa; phylum Echinodermata; class Ophiuroidea; order Amphilepidida; family Amphiuridae; genus Amphiura; species Amphiura filiformis. The sequence goes on from NC_092632.1 coordinate 35,732,679, forward strand.
TGATCAAAAGAGCAGCATAAGCACAATTGGTTGAGCAGGGCACAAACTCTGAAGTCCATCTAAAACACACACAGTCTTTACTGATGTATACACACCTTTGTTTCATAGCCACTAAGGTATTGGACATTTTGTTTTAGCAGTCCCCTCTTAGCTAAAGCTAGAGTCCCCTCTTTAAGTATTTAATAATTAGACCTGTACTTACTTGCTCATATATAGAATAATGTGCCAATTTTATTACAAACTTTAATTCTGTTCTTTTGTAATGGGGATTTAAATGGCCTAAACTGAGGCTATAGAGCCCTTACCAGCCTTCCCTAATCCTCATCTCCATAGCCATATTGAAAAAATAACATAACACAAATTTGTACTAAAATATAAACATAATGCACTTGAGCAAATATGTACGCAAATAAATACTTGAGGGGGGAAGGAGTCTTCAAAGATCATCCTCAAGATCTACAAATTCCACAAACATCTGGTATACCCATGATATATCTTACCTGTTGACCATCTGAGTTATGAATGGTAACTTCTCCTTCTTTCTTGCACTGTAAAGTCCAGTTTCCAACAACCAGTTTTGTGGGTCCCACACAGGACATGATAGGTTGGCTAGTGGCACCTGGACGCACTTGACTGCGAGCACGATGCAGTTTCTCTAAGAACTCACCACGACTCTCTGTAAAAGAAATAATGTTTAAGAAACCAAGGTGTAATGCCGTATCCTATACACCAAAATAATGTACTCTCCAAGGCAGCAAAGATGTAAATAATAGGTTAAAATTTATTAATATTTTTTACAAAACTCCATTAATCTTACTATAAATAGGGGAATGTTGTGGGTTTGTGAACATAAAAGCTCCGTCAGTTTCGATCCAAATGTCGCCAAATTTATACGGAGATCAAGGACTATACGGGAACGTGTTTACAATTTATTTGGTTGAAAACGGTCAAGAATTGGCCTCAAAATCTGTGAAAATGTGGTCCGTTGCTATCCTAGGTAAACAAAAAAATCGGTCAGTTACTAAGCTAGCCATGCTGTGGTACCGCGTGGGTAACGCAGCACTACGCCATGGCGCGCGTAAACGACGCAGAGTCACGTAATGAATTATATTACGGGTGAAGCGACCGGAGGCGTAATAAATACGGGGAAAAGATGTGTGTTTAAAAGTACAAACAACATGAAGAGGTAGACCTACTATAAATAAAAAGAAAACAAAATGAGGACAGTCAGGTTATATTTTCACAGTAAGAAAATGAAAACGGGAATAAAATAGGCTAACGAAGGAAAAAAAGAAACTAATCAGGAAATGTAAGAAAAAAAAGCTATAATAAAATCAGGAAATTTAAATTTAAAAAAAAGCTAATAAACCGAGGACAGAAATAAATAAACAACATGAAAACGGGAAATCACAAGCTAAGCAGCAAATAATAAAAAAGAAGCTAACAGGGGAATGTAAGAAAGGACAGATTTAGAAAATAACGGGAACGGGATAAAAACAAACAAACTTGGTAACGGAAAATCGCAAGCTTAGCAGCAAAAATTTAAAAAAAAATTGAACAAAATTAGCCCATGTATAGAAGAAACTAAAAAGAAAGAAAGAAGCTAAAATGGAAACGTAGGCTTAAGGAGGGTCAGACTCAGACAAATAAAATTTACCTTTTCAATGATTAAACCTGTTCAGTAATTCCTCCTGTTTTAGTGAACGCTCCCATTTACTCCCGCTAGTAACTATAAATCAGCATTATTAGGCATATTTAGTCATTAGTTTTTAGCATATTTTTCTTGTTTTGCGAGATGAACAACCACTGTGAAGAGCGCTAATAGATATAAATATTTTCTTAGATTTAGCAAATAATAAAAGAGTTCAACAAAGTTGATATCACTGCCTTACTAACTTACCTGAACTATCTGAGCCACCTTCAGGGCTACCACTAGAGTACATAGTAGCCAATTTGCCATCTAAAATGAACCTAAACCATCCATTGCTACCATTAGACAACTCCAAAGCTGCCGCATCACTCCAGATGTAAAGACAATCTCTGCCACGAGCTAAACACCAGTCCTTCCAATGATACGGCTTACCAGATACTATTTCTTTGGCATCTTCCATGTCTGTTTCATCTCCATCTCCCTGTAAGAGCACAACACGATGGAAATGTTAGTTACATTTTCAGCTTATAGTCAATTTACATCCTCGAGAAGGTAATGCCAGCGCATGATTTAGTACACATAATATAAAATTGCATGCATGGACTAAAGAACTGGTGCGTTTACACTTGCAATCAAAGGCGGAACATCTGTACATGTGCGAGTTATTCTCCAACAAAGTACTGACGTCGCTCTCGTGGAAGCCAAATATGGACTATAGCTTATTATTATAACAATTTCTAAAAATGTCAACATTAGAAATACAACATGGCTGCCACTTTGATTCATGTAAGAAAGTGACCAATATTGCAGAATAATTCAAAAATCAAACTTACTGGTTTTCTTTCTCTAGCAACAGCTCCTTCTTCTTCAAATTCTTCTACTGGTCCTGCCAGAGATGAAACTTTGCTGAACACACCAAGACGAGCAAAATGATCTAAGAACAGATGCTCTCCTTTGCGCACAAGATCCTGAAGGATTTGAAGTGCTGTGAGGTGACCTTCATCGTCATCCTAAGGAAGGAAAGCAACAACCAATGGTCAAAAATGTTTTATGTTTTATTAAATGCATGTGATTATCGAGTACAATTTGATAGAAAATGACCGTAAACATTAAGGTTTAAAAACAATGATAAACTTGATTTGACCAAAGCTCTAAAGGGTGAAGTATTACCTAAATACCTAAATAGGCTAAATAATATGACATGAACAATTCATAGGTAGAATATCATCACTCTACTACAATAATTGCCAAAGTCATTTTTTGTAATCTTCACCCTAATTATTTTGGATTATTCCCTTTAATTTGTATCATTATCATTTGTTCTTGTGCAAAGATTGGTGAATAAATATGTTGAAATGCATGCTTGAACCATATTTTGTTCTCAAAATGACAAAAAATGACTTGGGCAATTATCGTACCAGGGTGAAGATATGTGAAACTGATTTACACTTAAAAGGGTGACAAGAAAACCAATAAATGGCAACACAAAACTTGTAAATGTAAATATACGATTTTAAGATGAGTATAAATTTGACAAATTCCTTCCTTTGGCCTGAATTTATTATACCACATGTTTGATTTCACATGTTATGTTGTGACTTTACCTCATGATCTAGTACAGCTGCTAATACTTCAACTAAAACTTGAGTAAACCCTGATGCCTCTGCAGTAGACACATCATTGAGTAGTGTGGGAGATGTATAATGGATCATCTTACGTATCAAGGCCAAACTAGCTTTCCTGGAGGAAAATAAGATTTAAAACGTAAAAAACATTTATGCGACTGTATATGAATTGAAATAGACAGACAGATTATTAATAAAAACCTGTTCATAAAGTAACAGAATTACATTAATTTTTTTGATTTTCTCTTTCAGACTAGGGCTGAATACCAGATTAAAGAAATCACAGTAATTTATAGTGTGCTATGCACAGGTATAAAATGACAAGCCTCGGCACACTTTACAGGAATTCCCTCACCACTGAGGCAGTGAGGCCCTAGACACACCTTATAAACCATTTAACATTATTAGTGGATGCAGCTCTATACAGGGGCCTACATATAATGTTCACAACCTGAATCAGCTCCCAGAGTTTCATAAGGGTAGACCGAAACAATTGGTAGTAAGTTCCTTGTACAGGGGAATTTCAAGCAAGCTAGCTCTAGTTGTCCACAAGAACATAATAATGACACTGTAGGGACTGCAACTTGTTGCGTCAAGTATTCACGCACCAAAGTCTAGCGCCTTACAGATTGAGCCAATTAGACTACTATTACTATAAACTGTTCGTAGAGAACTTACATGATTCACCAAGTATGGGTGGCGACCATTAAACAACTTGCTAACATTGCACTCTCTAGTCATTATAATACAAATGTATTCATTTATAATTATAATTATATGGGGTTCATCAGCATTAGGTGACCATGAAGATATATGCACTTCATAAAGAAATATAGGTAAGGATGCTTCATTATGATGCAAATGATGGTGTACACCTCTGAGAACTCTATGCTTACCTGATTGAAGGCATCATAGTGTTGTTATACACCTGGGCGAATATAGGCAGTAGTTTACGCCGATATATAGGTGCCATTTCTGGATCACCTTTGGCTTCTGTGTCTTCTGGTTCTGGTTTGCTTTCTTCTGGGCTCACTGGGGCCTCTGTGGTTGGTGTCACTGGTACCATCCATTCACCTGTTGCATGATACACAATTTTCAACATTATTGTCACATTACAAGATACTTGATCTCTCAGAGTGCTCTAGAGATTATAGTCTTGGTTCCAAACGCCGTATGCGCCTTTGTTCGTAAACAAACCATCTGTAGTACCGTACCTCAGTGTGCACACTACGGATGTGATCCAATAGCCTTTGAATGTCTGCATAATCAAGCCTCAAAATAAGCTGATCTGGACCAGGAGCCACACATTTGGAAAAAGCAGCTCCTGGTCCTGAGATTATCTAGTGAACCAGGAGCCATTTTTAAAGAGCTAAGAGTCATTTAAATTTCAATTGTACACATTAAGTACAAAACCAGCTTTAACTACTAGGCTCTATTTAAAAAAATGTAGAGCCTTGTTCATATGGTTTTGATCAACATTCAAGAGAATTCAAGAGAACGATTTCAAAACGATATTCTAATATGAGACTAAGGGGAACTAACCTGGTGACTGAAGTATCTGCATGACTTCTCTATGGCCCTCATCATTCCTTTCTCTAGCCTTATCTAAAGGACTCTTGCCATCCTCATCTCGAAGATCAGGGTTAGCTCCATGTCTCAACAGGGTCTGTCAAATGCAATGTAAACAAACAATCATTGACACACAATTTCATTAACACCACATTTACAGTGTTAATACACCAGGACAAAAATGATCTCCAAATGAGCATATTTATGTGAATAGTCTTGCTGCTTGAAAATTCTTATAAACAGGTTCAATGCTTTTTGAAAGTTTGAAAATCCAGGGGACTTGTGAATGATGCTGCATGTGAGGGCAACAGTTTTATTTAATTAATGGAAGGGAAGTATCTTATTCCTATTCTTCAAAGCAAGGATGTTATAGCACATGACTGCAATATTATGTTGGATATAAATCTTTACCTTTGCGACTTGAGGTCTGCCAAAACAGGCAGCATAATGCAAAGATGATGACCTCTGACCCCGGTTGACATCTGCTCCTCTTTCACACAGGAACTCAACCATCTCTTGTGTTCCAAAAGCAGAGGCCCAGTTCAGAAGAGTCTGACCAACATCATCCATGTAGTTTACTTCAACAGCTGGAAGATGCAAAACAAATGTTCAATATACTATTATTCAAATGTTTACAATAACCTGATATTTCTTTGGTTATAATGTTAGAAACCACATTCCTTTCAATGTTAGAAACCAATTATACAATAACTCTTTTGATATTACACATTTCATTTCAACTCTTTTCAATGTACTACTACGCGGCGAACAGACAACCAATGGGTCAACCGACTTGTTGTCAAGTTCGTTGATCAGCCAATCAGCGTGATTGCTTATCTTTTCTGTGTGTACGCTAGTGAACGCTTGGCGCACAGCTCGGACCACGGAAGTAATAAAAAAATAACTATAACTACACATAATACTGCCAATTGCATATTATATACCAAGCATACCTCCAGTATCAATAGCATCTATAAGAGCATCTGTATCCTTGCTTCGTATACAATCAATCAAATGGCGGTGGGATCGTTCTCCTGCACTATCCAGTCGTCGTAGACCTGCCATGGCTCTGGTCGTTGCACCTATATTTGTCTTTGGTAGGGCCTTGCGTCCTTCAAAGAGCAAGACTAGAAGTAGATCTACTAATCGCATGGTGTCCAGGACGCAGCGTTCATCACCTTGTAAGGCTTGTTCAATGGCTTCAGGTAGTTGTGATCGTAATAAGTCCTGAAAATTGATAAAGCAAATGCCAATTTGTTATATGTCTAGTCGATCTAAGCAAAAGCTTACTGTTAGGCAAAAAAAAAAAGGTTTGTCTCAAAGCTCATCACGCATTTGTAAAATCGTGAGATTTGGAAAAAAAAGAAATGCGGAATTTTTTTTTATTTCAAAAAAAAAATTTTTTTTAGTTTTTCCAGAAAAATTCGGCGAAAATCAGATTTTTTTCTCCAAATACCATGAAAAAGTCGGGAATAAAAAAAAAAAAAAATCGCATTTCGCATTTGTTTTCAAACCACTTGTGAGCTTTGAGACAAACCATTTTTTTTGGCCTTATATTGGCTTTTAGAAACAGGAAATTTAAGTTTGTATTATATCTGAAATACAATTCATGAAGTCGATACTTTTCTTTTTGCACAATGCACATAGAATGATTTGATGTAACAGGTGTTTTGAGATCTTATTCATCACAGAAAAATACTTCAGACAAGTGTTGTCTACCACTCAAATCATTAAACCCACCATGTGTAAAATAACTTATCATCCATAGTTATTTCACATACATACCATCAATTGTGATTTTACATGTACATATGTGTATAAGTCAACAATTTTAGAATTTTGAAGTCGTAAGTTTGCCCGGACTAATGACTCTGAATGAGAAGTAAAATGACTTACATGTGTGACACCTGGTGATCCTCTGCATAGAGTTGATAGCAAACTAATGACAGTAGATATATTGGGGTTTCCTTTGGAATCCGGTGTAGTCCCAGCTGATGCAGCCACTGTAGTCTTGGCACCAGAAGCTAGGGCTGCTGCAGGCATGCCACAATTAGCCAGCCTTTCAAGCAATTCTGTGGTTAGGCCGTGTTTAGCTAAAGGGGCTGGGTCCACACCACGCCTCGTGAAACGATCAGCGAGTGAGGCAAAACAACGTAAAGCACCATCAGCAACCTGCAGGAATCATACAAATGTTGACATTTAAATATGTTTATAAAAGTTGATATTAATTCAAGACCTGTTTTATACAGTTACACGAAAATCAGGCGCAATTGTAGTTTGCTGTTTTGTAGTTTGTTTGCATCCTTTTTTAATTGACGTGAGCTTATGATCAATTTCCCTGTGTTTCTAAATACACGTAAGTAGACGTATGTCTTTATCTTAGTGGGATATAAATCTCAATGCTTGCTGGCACACATGATCTGTTATGTTTTCCGCACAACCAAATCTTTTAAAAAAGTGTAGTTATTGCCATTTTTACCACAAGGATTTAGGCTTGTGCTAGATAGCTTTAACATTCTTTGGCAAGGGTGGCTGGTGTAAATGGTAATGCTATTCTAGGGGTTGGACATCCAGGCTTGTTTTCCTCATCCCAAAATGATGCACATAGCAACCATATACTGTGCCACATGCGTACATGGTTTTTACATAACATTTTCCCCTTTGTGCCACCTGCCCAACCAAGAGAATACCATTATCAACATATAAATTTCCCATCCATCAGGACATAAATTCTTGAAACGTTTGACATTTATAATAAGAATACCACTTATGACATACATACAATGTATCTACAAGCAACTTACATGAGGATCTTCATGTTTAAGGAGTGTGGAGAGTGATTCCACACATGTTTCTAGTGATGGATCACTTGGTTCCATCTTGCCACACAGTCTGGACACCACAGCCATAGCTGAATGCAGTGTGTCTTTATGTACCATACTGCCATTATCCCGTATGAAGGTTAACACACAGTGAAGCCCACCTGCTTCGAATATTGCACCAGACTCCCGAGTACACATGAGTTCAAGCACCTGAAATGGCGGAAGAAAACAGTTTGAAATGATTATAAATATCTTAAATGTTCAGTTTTATTTGCTGTTAGGGTAACAAGCACGTACACAATCGTTTGTGACCTTTTGCCCTCTTGTATGTACAAGAGGGTTTCTTATAAATCAAGTACGGTCATGTTGTGCATATTACACTCAGCGCACGCATTTGTGATCACTGAGCATACCAAAACTCTGAATATTTGTGATAATAAGTTTAGGAATATCTTGGAATAGATTCATCAGGATTGTATAAAAGTCATAAAGTTTGTTAATTATGTAGTCAAATCCAATTTTCTACTCACGATTTCAAGAGAATCATGTTATTAATTGAGGGGGCAAGCATAATTGACAAGGACATAAATAAGCACTAGATGGATACGCGAAGCACTTTGGATCAGAAAGAAGGGCACCAAGACTATCAACTGTGACAAGGGCATCTACTCTCTAAATCACATGTATGATCCGCTGTTAAGAACTGTGCACCCGAGGAATGAGAAATTTTGCGGGAGAGTAGGCGGATCATCGCATTACTGAAGAAGTCTCCCGACCGGAAGACAAAACTGTCTAAAATCGTGAGTAGAAAATTGGATTTGACTACATAATTAATGAACTTTAAGGTATAGGAATAATGTTACTTCTCTCATCTGCACTCATTACCAACTGAAACCATAGCTAAAATTATATGAAAATGAAAACCCACACATGCATATATTATAATATTACAATGTATTACCCATGTGATTTCAATTTGATTTTAAATAATATATAAATTGTGCATATATCATTGTAAACTTTAGTGTAATCTGCTGGTTTACCTAGAATTGCATTACTTTTTTACAACTCTACATAATACTCCATTTAAATTTGCTAAGATATGTAATTCAAAATATAATTTGCCTTCATTGAACACTATCAAATTACACCATATAATCCTGAATTTCGGAATTGTTATACTTATAGTACATGTGCTCACACAGTTTGCACTGATCAATTTTTCCCATTTAAAGCCATTATGCCAAACTGACCTTTATACATTGTTCAGCAAGATCTTTGCTGGTTCTAGAAGACAGCTCCACTACAACAAGACGATTACATAATGCTTTGACAGCGCCGTCAACAGCTACAATGCGCCTCGTACATTCTGCTGACACATCTAAGTAATAGGTGATGGCCCTCGCTGTAACCTCTAGCACATTGTCAGGAGCGTGTTCATCAAGGAAGATTTTACACAGAGCTGGTAAGAAAGTTCTTGGTGGACAGCTACATGAAAAGAAAAAATGTGAAATGCCGATTATTAATTGTGTACCGTACTGAAAAGAACCAAACTTTGCTTTAGTAGCAAGATAATGTAATGTTCTATTCAACCTTATTCACACCCAGGTGCTGAAGTAAGCCATCTAAAAAAAAAAAAAAGGGTGCTTGAATGATTGCTACCATATTTTGAAACATTTTGCCTGCAAAACTGTGTTCAAGAAAACAGAAACAATAACCATAAACAGAAATAATACGTTCAACAACTCTTCCTATACCTTTGTACAGGAGGCAACTATTGTTAATCGGTGATGAATCCACACTTTTACAGTTGCGTATACGCGAATGCAGCTTGCATACACACCATGCCTGGAAGCTGTGTGCGTATTATACATGTACACGCTTACACTTGGATTTAGTATTTTGGAAATAGTTAAACATTGCTGTTTTATTCTGGTAGTTTTATTGCTGATATCAACAGAGAAATCATGATCTTCTTGTATTAAAGGTTTAGTGGCAATGACTTACTAACATTCTTCATAAAATAACCATGTGAATTGCATTATCATTTACCCTTTTTCACACTAAAGTAAAAACATGTTACGGTGCCCTTTTAATACTGGAAGTAAAATTGTATTAAATTGACTGTCAACTCAGAAATGCATTAAATAAAAGTTTTGTAAATGTACAACATTCAGAAGTGTACAATGTAGAGTGTAGAGCCCTAAATTTTCTGAGTCGAGGAATTTAAATACACAAATTTTATATAAAAATAAAACAATTTGAGAAATTCATATAGATAATATATTATGTTTTGTCTCATTTTTTTGTGTGTGTTACTGTTTGTGATCATAAAAAATTTGGTCTTTTTTTTTTAATCTTGAGACTCGATTCCAGGGATGCCACCCCCCCCCCCTCTAATTTGGATATCAATCTTATTTTTGGAATTGCCATTGCTTGGCGGTGGTACATCTACAGGGTTATAGCTAGACCAAGTTGAGTGCCGGCTAATTTTACTATCCAATTAGAACGCTGGCTCGGGCACAATCTTTTTCGGGATCAGGGAATAGGATAGGGTATACCCCCAAAAAATGTTTGTTTTTTATGATGAATAAATCATTTGTGGAAAAAAAAATTGAATTTTGTTTTTTTTTATTTTATTTTTTATTTTTAGCGCAGGTCGGCGCCGGTCCGTGTCGGCTACCCCCCGGCCGGCGCCGACCGGCGTGACTATAACCCTGTACATCAGTCAGTCATGTAAGTGTGTACTTTAATTAATGCAGACCTGATTATACTATAGCATCAAAATAATGGAATTGGTTTGTTTTTTAAGCCACCAGATGTTGGCTTTAGATTTTTTTTAAATGGATGCATAATATGTTTAATTCAGCATAGTAAATGTAAGCGAAACAAAATATGCAAAATTTAATATGATATACATGCACAGATTTAATTCATATACAAACATTAATGAAATTCCTGATCTGTGTATACAGGCCCTACATGTACACCCATACCAATGGGTAACACACAAATTAATAATTTATGCAATTTGTACCAGGGAATTTTATATTTAGTATGATAATGATGTGAAATTTACAAACTCTGGCAATATCTCTAATCTAGTGTTGATGTTGACTGACACACTATTGCTATGGATGAGTCACCTGGGTTGCAACAGTGGATTAATATACATGGTGACTCGCTAACCACATCTACTGTTAGAGTTCAAAGTTACGTCTTCATTGCATGTGTACTATGTATGCGCTATTAATAACAGGCTATGCCCAAACATAATTTTGCCATCACATTCTCTTGTAAGGTACAGTTTTGCTTGCAAAGTTTACAGGGTTTTGCTTGCTTTTGTCTCTCGTCCAGTACATACTAGTTTAGATCCCGGGTTAGATATTCTCATTGGGAGAATGGTACTTTTTAATACAACTAATGAAAATACTTAAACATGGTAGTTATCTTCCTGTCACCAGAAGTATATATTTTACAAAAGCAATATTTTGCCATACCTTAATTTTCAAGATGTTCACTCTTCTATGGAGTTAACATGTTTGGGTTTTTTTTCCTCCATAATTTCAAAAGGTGCTATTTTTTCCCAAACCCAAAAAAGTTTACAAAATGTATACATGATACACCTGCTTGTCACCTTCCTGAAATTGCTGACAAAACTAATATCTTTTCTTCCCAGATCCTCACACTTTGAATTTAAAGAAGCTTAGAATAATCTGAAAAAAAATCCGAATTTTGTAACATACATATTGTGTTGTGAATGCAAGCTGAATTGCAACCCATGGCTTTTTTCCCAAACCAATATTGATTGAAAAACATAAATTCATAGACCATATTTCTTTAAGGGTCTTACATATGAAGAAATTAAAAACCACATTGTTCGGGGCCAGGGATTTTCAATCTACATGTAGGCAGCCTGTTGTTGACCCTTGAGTGCTATAAACAAAGTGCACAGTAAACATAGCTAAACAAAGTGTACATGTATACTGGTACATGTTATGTATTCGTCCCTGATTGGCCCTTCATTGCCCATGAGTAAATGTAATACCTATACACAAAGACTTTGATCAAAGATATATAAAATGTTACTCATTTATTTGACCCAATGTTTATAAGAATATATCCATGTTGTATTATCATGATTATAAAATAGCTAATTACCCCATTGATTGGACCAAACACTACAGAAACAGTGAAACAGCTGTTACTAGAGTCTGACAAAACAATAGGCCTATATCGTTATGATACTTGAAGTTGTAGCAATTAGTCTCCTGCTAGTATTCTGTATGAATAGTATGCATGAGATCCTACTTTACTTTATAACGATGCTTTGTAGCTTGTGTAAAATCTGTCACAACTGATATTTTCAACATGTTGAACATAAGGCACTTAATAGTCATGATCAATGGAAAATGATGGCCAACTGCAAGATTGATCCATCACTGCCAAGTGGCTGGCTACAGCATGGCGTGAAAACTGTTAATTCTTCACATCGCAACACACTTGGCCTGAATTTAAAATATTTCATCTAGCACATTGATTGAGGTCAGTTGCATCCAAGATATTAACTACTGTGCAGGACAGTGCTGGAGAGAAAACTTAGTGATTTGGAGAGGAACAACACACTTGTATCAATTGGAACAAAATTGAGTCATTTTTATCAATTCAAATTTTAAGTCTATCAACTTGTGAACATTAGTCCTAGGACATTATGACTTTGTGTGCATGTGTACGTACATGTAAACTACATATGTGTTACATGCGTATGTTTGTGTCAACTAGGTGTGTACATGATGGGGTGTACCCGAGTGTTTGTGCCAGTAATGTTTAAACCTTGATTACTCCACATGTTCTTTGAAAGAAAAGGGGAAAAAATCAATGCTCTAAAAAAATTAAATTAAAAAGCAATCAATATTTAATTTATAATCACCAATTTACAGCTTGAGGAACAACTTGAACATTTTGAGTAAAACACAACATCTTTGTTGTGATCTGGAAGTATAATTCCTATTTCCTGTCAGACAAACTTTCAGTAATTACATTGATGAGAATATTTTTTTGAAATACCACTTCATCCAATCTATGGTCATAATAAACATTTCCTGATAGTTTCAGTAAAATGGTCATGATGAATGGTAAACAGGAAGTTAGTTACATGTAAATTGGCTATAAATAGTGGGCAAGTGAGAAATCTCCTACATCTTTGTTTAAAAAAATCTTAGATGACCTCTGGAAGCACACAAAGCTTTTGATACCAACAAAATACATGAAATAGATACTCCAAATCAAAAGTTTTAAGGGCTCATATTGAAATTCCCTTACACAGGAAGGTGTGCGCCAGGCTTCCCGTTAGTGTGCGTCATTGCGTCCAGACGCGTATTTTACAAATTTGGACGCAAGTTCACATGGCTAATCAAGTATTTTGCGTCCATGTGGACGCAGACAAAACTTCGAAATTTAATCATTAATTGATGATAAAAATAAGAAATTGTTTTATTTTTACGATAATAAAAGCCCCAAAATTTTGACCAACCTGCTAAGAATTGAAGTAAATTCTGCAATATTTGTAAATGCAACGTCGGGAAATCGTGCACTTTTTGCATGCTTTCCGTCGCGATAGCTGTTTGATGGGGAAAGTCCCAATTGATGCAATTGTTTGTTTACAAAGCATGCTGAACTGACGACGTGCAGTTAATGTTTATTTAGTTATTTATCACAACCTGACAATATTCAGTTTTTAATATTTTAAGTTTATTTTTCATAAATAATCTCGTTTCCTTTATTAGTATTATTGTTACGATGAATAAAAGCAATTTTAAAGACAAAATCCAAATGATAACCTTTTTTGTATTATTTGTGGTAGCGTGTTTTAGCTTTTATAGCATCATCAACAACACGTGGATCAAGTAAAAGTAAAACCGGAAGTAAAAGTACGAAAATTTGCTAAAGATTGACAGACTTTGCGCATGTTTTTGCAGCTGTTTCGGACCATCTTTTGGACAAAAACTGATGCAGAAATGAGAAAAATTATCATTGCGACTGGAGGTGGAATATCACGGCGAAAATTTTATTTTAACAATCAACATTTGATGAGGTAGACGCGGGGTACGTGTGTTAGCAACGAGGGGTTGCCGTATGCGTTTCCGGTATGATTGATCGTGAATTTCAGATGGACGCACAAAAATCTGTCTGGACGCAAGTTTTTTCAATCTTGTCAGCAAACTTGCGTCACACATGACGCACATTTTAAAACCCTTAACGGGAACCCTGGTGTGCGCCATCCTGCAGCTTTCCTGTGCTAGCCTTCTTTTGTTAAAATCCTGGGCAGGGTGTATCACTGATGCATATAATCCATCCGTTTTATGACCGAGCTTTCCTGAGGCGCACGCTTAGCGAGGGAATCCTGCCTTCTAGCCCATTTGCAAACCATGAAACCCTTCGAATAGCTAGCAAAGGGAGCAGTAAACAAAGCTAGTTGAGCCATCTCAGAGGGTATCAGTCTATCAGATGACACTAGAGCTGGTGCATATCACCCCATCAATGGCAGGAAAGAGCCAATTATAGGAATGGTATAGAACTGCATTAAACTGCTCAACAACACAGCACCTTGAGAACCATTTTGTTGGATCCTAGTATTTCACTTCCTTGTTTTCAAGTTATTGCATGTGATGCATTAAAGACCTTCATAACATGTTTATTGCCATATTTTACAGAAAACTTTCTTTCAACTGAACTTCCCCATCCTCATTTAATTTCCTGCAAGTGCATGCTTCTTTTGTAATTGTTGTTTTGAAGGATTTTCCCTGAAGTTGCTCTATTTTAGATGATATCCTGTAGCAATACTTCCTACATGAATGGACAGGATGTACGTATGTACATGTACAATATATGTAGAAAGTGCTGTAGAACTTTTTTATGATTGTTAATGTTAAGTTATGTTAATGTCAAATTATATTAATGTGCTGTTTGTACCAATTCTCATCCCTCATGGTGCATAAGTGGAACAAATTCGTGCAAAGAGCACAAAAATTGGCACTTTTGAAGTAACAATGGCCCAACATGAGGTTAATTTGGTCAAAAACCTGTATTATGGGGAATGATTGTATGGACCACCCCCCCCCTTATTAAAATATTGTGGAGTTCCGCCGTTTTAACATGAGCTATATTTAGAAGGTGCCAAGTGTAATACTGAAACACATACTTATCGTTCGATATCAGGACTTTTGCCCATAAATGTTAGGGGCATTGGTCTCTACTCTACATGCATGTGGCAAATCAAAATGATCAAAATGGTGGTTTTACCTAGTTGTCCACGTCCAACTTTTTTTCTTTCAATATTAGTTTCGTCAGCACAGACATTGACTGGTATCATGCTGTCATTTTTTTAAATGGAATACTGTTCTTCACTAAGTTGGGCAATAACCCTGATCCGCACCCATACAGACCGGGGTTCTTCTGGTCCGGGATCAGCACAAAATAATATCTTTAATAAATAACACAAAAGTACAAATGTTTCCATCCAAACACATTACAATGTACATTTGCATTGAATGCATGTTTGGTCATCATTCTTAGTTTTTCAATTGATCGGATCTAGAAAGGTTAGAACGGGATGGTGGTAGCAGAAGTTCGGATCGGCCGGTCTGGTGTGGGAAAAAATCGGGTAGCATTGTTCAAAATTGTTCGGGATGGGCTGGATTAATTTATTCAGGGAATGCCAAAATCAAAGTGGAAAAAATCTTGCCCCACGGTGCATTACACAGGGTAAAGAAGATACATAGAGAGTACATTATTTTTAACTAATTTTTAAAAAGCTACTGACCTTTCAAAACACCTGTCCACATTATCAGACATAAGAAGCAGCATACAGAGTTGCTCTAAAGCTATCAGTTGCATGTCCCTCTCCTCTCCCTGGCCCATCTGAAGCCATTCCAGTAATGTCTCTGGATCCACATCTGCCATGATTGAAACTTGTTACACTAACCCAGACACAAAACTAGCAATTTGATGCTTGTTGAATCAAGTTCTTTTTCTATAATTTGTAAGATTGGTTACTCGGTCTACTTTGGTGGGATCATGATGTGATTTAAAAGATGTGCTGTGATGGATACAGCTTGCCTGGTTGGGAAAAGGAAAAAAAAAGAAGAATGACAATATTTTCACATACATGTATGACGTGTACCTGTAAAGGAACAACTGTGGATCAATACATAGTATAGTCCTCCCACACACACACACCCCTACTTGATACCTCCAAACGAGGACCTCATTCTGCATATGATCTAACCGAAGACTCACACACCTGTTTTTAATCGATACACCGTGGACCTCATACACACACATGGACACGCCAGATCATTTACATGTACAATCCAACTGTGGCCCGTCCTATACCCCCTATAGGTGACCCGTTTTAAATGCATTTTTACGTTATTTGCGATGTCCTGGTTATATCCAGCAGATCGAGGATGTCCACAGTCGGAGGTGTGTCCTCGTTTGTCATGTGTATCCATATGTAGGTCCTCGTTTTGAGGTATTTACAAATGCACACACACACACCCTTTTTCACATTAGTCACTCTCCTGCAGAATTTTTTCATTTCATTGTTAATTCCCTGTCAAAATATGGGTCAAATTTGAACACCATTTATATTTCTGCATCTCAGATTTTGTAAATATGCCAGGAGCTTGGACCATTGAGCATAGCCAGACATGCCAACTTTCAAATCCAGTTTTCCGTACCGTACTCATAGACGACCAAAAAAACCGTATTTTGCACCCCAAAACCGTATTGTTGTAAACTTGTACTTTTTCTACAAATCACATGTTGTGCATGATGCATCTTGCGCTGTGAATGTCTTTCCTATTCTTCACAATAAAATCCATTTCGCAGCGTATTCAATTCATCTTTAAAATACTGTTTTCTTCCAGGGTTCTTTCCATCTTTGGATCCATTATTTATGATTTCGGGGTTACACACGAACGAAAAGTTAAACAAATAACCTCCACAACTGCTTTTGTTGCATAGAACCAGCATAGCGCTCACATCTACAATGCCAAAGTACTTTTAAGAAAAGTGTGCTGATTGGTCAACAAGGCCAAATTGATACATTGTTTACAAATATCAATCAAATGACTCTACTTTACCATGTCAAATGAAGTCAGTTCAGATCAGTAGTCTATTACTGCAGCCATTTATCTTTTGTGAGGCATGACTTATTATTTTGGTCAAATAAATCAAATTAAAGAATACCATATTATTCGGAAGTTTACTTCTTGGGCTTACATAAATTTTCGGTCATAGACCTTTGAAAATTCATGTGATACCGCGGTATTTTGCTATGCAAATAAAATAATGTGGTTTGACACCAAATATTTTGCTTGGACTATATCTTTGATTACACAAGTCTACACAGGTAAATTTTCAAATGTCATATACATGTGGGGTAGAAACAAAGGCTAAGCCCACTCAGCAATGGAAGTTCAGAAGTAAACACAGCCGATCACGACAGGTAATTGCATAAAAAATTTAGACTGTAAAATTTTAGACTGTCCAAAATAGGCAAATCTTGCTCAAAAGATACAGTTAACTCATCGAAATAACTTTCATCCAAATTACAATATTTCCAAAATAAATAACCTCCAGTGTCCGACCGAAAATCGAATGCGTAACTATGATAAACTATCGTGTGCAAATTCGAAGCTAGAGGTCTCGAGTAGCCCTAGAACTCTGGCCATAGTATCCGTTTTTACTTCCACTAGGGCCAGAGGCACTTACACTGAAAAATTTGTTGGAGATGCTTGAACGATCCAGTACAAAAAATCAATGCTTGATCGAACCAATACAAATGTGTGTCAGGTCACTAATTTTGGTAAACCCACTTGAGATTGAGAACACACAATCGCCAGTCATTTCTAAAGATGCATTTATACTCAATCGCTTTTGCAGAAATCTGAATCGCACGCATGATCAGTGTACTAAATCGCCGTCGTATTTGCCTGCTGAGCATGCGCATGAATCGCTGTTTTTCAAAAGCGACACGTATGCCTATTGACACCCTCTGTCGGTCAACGTTCTCTAGAATTGCACACATAACTTGTGCAGTTAACGACAATGATTCAGTCTGATGATGAGTAACCTATGGGTATAAACACAGCTTTACACAATGACTAATTTACATAGGCACAAAAGACCGTGTTCAACTTTTTCAAGCCGTAACAAGCACAACTTCAAGTACCAACAACCAAGTTCAAAAGTAGATGCTTATGGATACTCATTTTATCCACGGACAGTCCGTATCTGGAACAGACTCCTTCAGTTGCAGTCAATGCTCCATCCATCCAGACGTTCCGTCGGCAGCACTCCCAGTTCTTAGGGAGATGCGCCCACCACCCAGCCTCAGAAGTCTCTAAATAGCAGCACAGCATCCGCACCAGCACCTTTTCCTGTATTATACACCTGTTTGATGGCACCCGTCTCCTGAGTTTCTTTATTCTGCACCTTAAGTTGGCACTGCACCGGCCGAGAGGTCATCGGCAAGTTACCTCCTAGTTTAGCCTTCAAAGCTGCTATTTTGGAGTACCGACTGAAGACTGAAGACCAAGTTTCATGACAGTTTATACTAATTTGACCTCAGATGACCCTGGTGACTCTGAAATTACATTCCCAAAATTTGACTCTAAAAAGTGACTATACCTAACAAGTTTCATGCCCATCCGACAGTTTTTGCACACAATTCCACAATGCCTTGTGAATTTCCTGCAAAATTGTAAACAGCACATGACGTTTTGATAGGGAAAACGGAGATATGGAAGTCACATTTTGCATCAAACAGCCGTAAGAGTCAAATTTTCTGAAAGATCAGAAATGAATAACAGCTGCCGTGTTTGTATGCATTATTGCAGTACCGTAAACCGGGGCTACATTGCCACCACCGGGGTAACTTTGCCACCCGACCGGTAAAATGATATAAATGCCTTTAGTGTAGAATACACAAAAATAACACAAGGATTCCAATTTGCCCATGTGAAAATATATTATACTAGATTTCGCGGTTCTCGGGTCGGGCGCTTCTCGTGATAGGCCTATTTCTAATTACCCAAACTCGTTACCCATTAGAGAAACCGAAATTAGTATCTGGACGTGGATATAGGCCGTTACTAAAGTAATGAAATCAATCGCGAGAAACGTGAACGCAAAAACGGTTCATAGGCCTTCCGGAAATAGTCATGTTCTCATAAAAATAGGTCTACATGCACGTGTTTGGTGTGTGCACGTGTTCGGTATCTTATTGAAATATGTGTTGAAAATAAGGCCTATAATTATTGGTCCGATGAGATGCACCTGTTAGTCACACTGAAATGCTTTTCCGATGCGCGGACTGTACTCCGCGCACACTCCCGTTGATACTCAGCGATAGCGCACCGCGAGCACGCGATAGTGCAGCGCGAGCACGCGATAGTGCACCGCGTGAACGCGTAATTCGCGGGACGCGAACGTGATAACGTGATAGCGCGCGGACAGAGGACGGACGGACGGACACGCCGTAATTAGTATTAAGATGCCATATACCTGTACATATATGTAGTTCATATATGGTGGTTAGTAACTTTGGAAAATCATTTTTAAAATTTGGGTTTTTTTTTACACATTTTTTATATTTTGCGAAATATCGACCCCACAGCCGCAAGTAGGCCTACTGACTTTACAAATTCACCCAATGTATACTTTGATACTTTATTATGTCCTTACTACTGAGATAAAATATCAAAACCCTCGACCTGTAGATTTGCACCCTCACAGCCTTGTGAAGTGTTGGGGGCTACTTTGCCACCCCATATCGGGGTAACTTTGCCACCCTAATTTATATGTTACGCCGACAGTTTCGAATAGATTTATAGATTAATTCTGGAATACCCTTCAAACCAGAATGAAATCTATAAGTTAAACGGTTCAAAGGGTGTTCCAGAGTTATCCATACTAATAGTTCTTATTATTTCAGGTCAGATCACATCAGTACCATGGGGCTACTTTGCCACCCAATGTATTGACTTCTAGATTGTTAAGAGAGGTGTTTTGTCATTCCTGTTATATTTTAGAAACCCAAAGGGTGGCAAAGAAGCCTTAATCAAAGGTTGAACTTGCTTAATGCCCCAATGGTTTTCATACTATATATGCAAAATGCACTGGCATATAGCTTTCATAAAACCACCTATATGTAACAATTCATGCAAATATAAAAATAGGGCGTACCACAACATCCAAAAAATGTGGCAAAGTAGCCCCGGTTTACGGTACATTGTACATATATCGAAGTTTAGTCCCAAACAAAAATGTTTGGTAGACTCATAACCGGTGCGATCTTACCTTTCCGATGTTGATTAAGATACTTCTTGCATCGATCCCGAGATGCGGAAAAACCAATAGTCATTTTGTCCCACATAAATGAATAAATAACAAAACCCCGATCCCCGAGTGGACTCACCCATTCGGTGACGCCACACACGATAATCACCCCTTATCCGACTTGGGCAGCCCCTACTCGGCCAAACTTGTAGGGGCGGCCGGGTCGGATAATCAACATCGGAAAGGTAAGATCGCACGGTTATGAGTCTACCAAACATTTTTGTTTGGGACTAGACTCAGTACACCGGTCGATCTTACCGTTCGATGTTGATTAAGATACTTCTTGCATCAACATCTGAAAGATCGATCTAGCAAGTAACCGACGGATGGAGGTACAAGATTGGCCAGCATCTGATAAGGATCGGGAGAGTGGGTAGCATGGTAATCGCGAGGTCAAACTATTTCCCCCCCTCACGGCCGGGAAACAGAAAGACTACGTGAACAGACAAAAACCCTGAACTGAAAGTTCAGTGGTTGAAATAGAAACACTGGTTCTTACCATGTTGGAATTCTGATTGTCCGCAAAACACCTGATACCCAACCACCATATTATCTCCGCAGAATGGCCCTGGAGAACTTATCGCCTGGTCGTTGGTTTACGCTTTTGTAGTAAACCGTGGAAAAGGACGACGGGTTCTTCCAAGACACAGCCTGACAAATCTCTTCTATGGGGACCCCCCTATGGTAGGCCCACGAAGATGAGATAGATCTGGTTGAGTGGGCCTTGGGGCGGCGTCTTTGCCGCCCGAGTCCACCAACACCTGGACCAGCCACCGTGCCAGAGTCTGTTTAGCGGCTGGACCGTGCGGTTCTGCGCGAGTGATAAATAAGCGGTCATGAGCCCCTCTTAAGGTTTGTGTTCGGCCAAGGTAGTGCTGTAGCGCCCTCACCGGGCACCACAACCTGTCTTCGGCTATTGATTGAACCCTGCCCAATACTGGGGAGGAAGAGGCGAGTGTCGGAATGTACCGCTCATTTTTGCAAGGAAATCCTGGCGAAGAAACAGCGTCGCTTCGTTGTTAGTAAATACGGAGGCTGACTTCGATACTGCGTGCAACTCTGAGCAGCGCCGTCCAAGCCAACGCCAGAAGAAAGGCCGCCTTTAAGAGTGACGTATTTAAGGGTCGCTTTTGACAGGGGCTCAAAAGGGGACCCTTAATATACTCCAAGACTGTGTTGAGGTCCCATGGAGGGACCACCTTCCTTTCGGCGGGCGCGTTGAACATACCGTCGAGAAGAAGACTTAGGGACCCATCTGAATTGATAGTCGACCCGTCTTGAATCCTCGATGAATCGAGAGAATGGCTGACTTATAGTTGGCTATCGTTGCCTGCTGAAGTCCTGACCTGAACTTTTCTGTCAGAAAATCTGCCACTAGAGGCACAGAGGCTCTAGTGGGAGATGTATTTCTCTCATCGCACCATGCGTAGTAGGGAGCCAAAGCGCTGACTATACGTGACGGAGGGTAGACTCTCGTCTACCCCGGCGATGAAGAAGCAGCTTCTGATGAAAAGCCTCCCTCCGCCGCACGTTCCTGATAAGGGCCATGCAGCTAACTGCAGGTGCTCTAGTGGTAGACTTGGTACCTCTCCCGGGCATCCGGAGTAGATTTGGTAACTCGGGGAGTACTCGCGGCTGTGCCGCTAGTAGATCCACCATCGGTCGAAACCACAGGTGTTTCGCCAGAACGGTGCTATCAGAATGACGTTGCAATCCTCCCTCCCGATCTTGGTCACCACCCTTGCGAGTAGCGAGATCGGGGAAAGCGTAAGCAGTCATTCCTCCCCAGTCTCACGGACAGAGCGTCCACGGCGAATGCCTGTGGGTCTGCGACCCTCGAGCAGTACACCGGCAGCTGATGATTGCGATGAGATGCGAACAAATCTATCGAGGGGTGGTACATCACCTCGAAGATCGTCTGGGCGACCTGCGGAGCAAGGGACCATTCTGTAGGTCCCGACACCTTTCCTCGTGACAGATCGTCCGCGAGGATGTTGGTGACTCCGCTATGTGCATCGCTCTCAACGTAATCTGCCTGGCCTTGCACCACCCTATCAGGCGAAAGTGCGTGCAGGCACAACCGTGGTGACCTTGTGCCCCCTTGTCTGTTGAGGTAGGCCACCACGGTTGTGTTGTCCGCTTGGACAACGATATGAGATCCACGATCACCTTCTCGAAATGCTGGAGAGTTCTCTCCACTGCCCAAAGTTCGAGAAGGTTGATATGGAACTCCGTCTCCGTGGCCGACCATAGGCCCGAGACTGAGTCCCCGTGGATGTGGCCCCCCCAGCCCAGTTTTGACGCGTCGGTCGTCACTACGTGGACGCACCGCTGGTGCAGGAACCTGACACCTTGAGTCAAATTGGGCTGATGGGTCCACCACCAGAGTTCTCTCGCGCGATCTCCGACATCGGAACCGCGAGGATATTGGGTGACGACTGGGCCTGTAAAAGGCAAAAAGGTGTAGTTGTATAGGCCTCATGTGGAAGCGGGAGTACGGTACGAGGGCTACCGTACTGGCCATAAGGCACAAAACCTTCATCCATGCCACAGCGGGTGCTCCCTCTGACTCGCCAAGAGTCGGGCACACCTCGCCATGTGCGTCACCCTCTCGGGTGAGGGCGCCGCGACCCCCTCCTTGAGGTTGATCTGGGCCCCTAAGAATAGTGGTGTCTGCCTCGGGACCAAATTGGATTTCTTGACGTTGATCAGAAATCCCAGGTCCCGCACCGTACGGACTACTAACTCCACGAGACACTGTGTCTCCAGTGGGGTGCGTCCGTAAATGAACCAATCGTCCAGGTAGCAACACATGTTGACTCCCCTGCGCTTCAGGTACGCTGCCACCGCCCTGACCAGGAGTGTAAACACTCTGGGGAGGTGGACAAGCGAATGGCAGGCATCGAAACTGGTAAGTTTGACCCTGTACCTTGAAGCGTAGAAACCTCTGATCTTGAGGTGCGATCGGAACATGCCGATATGCGTGCGAGAGATCTAGCGATGCCGCCCACATACCCTTGATGGGGCAGGCTAGCACCGAAGCGAGAGTCTCCATTCTGAACCTCTTGGGCCTGATGAACTCGTTCAACGGCTTGAGGTTCAGAATGAACCTCCAGTCGCCGGTCTTCTTTGGAGCCAGAAAAAGCGTGCTCCAAAAACCCTTGGTGAAAGGGGGTAGACCGGGACAATCGCTTGCCGTGAGAAGCTGAGTGACCTCTGACAGTAGTGCCCGACGCTGGGGGCCGTCTGGCGGCACTACCGTGGACCTCTGAATTGTGCAGGCGCACGAGGGTGGCTGGTAAATTCCAGCCTGTAACCCCACTGACCACTGACAATACCCAGGCGCCCGGTGAGATGGCATGCCATCTCTGGGCGTAATGCACAGCGGCCGCCCACAGGGGAATCCCTGTGGGAAGTCAAGGCCTGCCGGCATGGACTGTCGACCGCCGTGCCCTCAGGACCGATCTGGTTTGCCACCCTTAGAAGAACGGCTCTTCTTAGGGGCTTGCCATCTGGTCCAGCACTACTCTTGCGCTTCCCAGTCTTTTGGGAGGTGCTGGAGTAGCCTCGGGCTCGGGTGTAGTCTGTGGTGCTGGCGTCCTGCTGAAGCCGGAGCTGGCGCTGAAGAACGCTTAGAAGACTTCTTCTTCTTGTGCTTCTTCTTAGCTTTACTGCCCTTCCCTTGGTCAGGGCAGCCTCTGACTTCTTCAGAGTGCTCTCATTGGTGGCCTTCTTTGTCCGGTCCTCAACCGAAGCGCAAAAGGCCTGTCCAAAGAGTAGCCCCTGTCCCACCGAGTCTGACTTCTTCATTGCATCAGCAAAGTCGGAGCCGTAAGTTGACTGGAGGGACAGACAGGCATTCTCCCGGCGGCGAGATGACATCCTATGGGCTAGGCCCATAGAACTCTCGTTGAGGTTAGCTGTTAGCACCGCTAACAGATTAACCTCGCGGAAGAGTTCGGCGTTGCCCGTGGTCGTTCGCTACCTTCCTACCGAGGTGCTCGGCAAGCGTGGTAGCGGACGCTAGAGACTCTGATAAGCGGCGTGCTCGCTTATCGATGAGCTTTAGCTCCTCCTCCCACTGGGGAGAACGACCCGCGCCTTAGCCGCCAGCGGCAGGCGCTGGCAACGTCTGGATCCATGTCAGGGACCCTGAGGTAGGTTTCAGTAGTCCTCCTGCGAAACACGCAGTGGAAGCGTGCAAGCACGCGGCGTCAAGCTCCAGCGAGCCTGACAGCCCACTGAAACCTACCCTTGAGGTCCGCCGGGAATGCAAGTGCGGGCGACCCTTGTGTGGACGCGCTTAGCTGGGCATCCTACTGAAAAGATGCCCTGGTCCTCCTGAACGGACTCCTCCTGAGAGAAAGCCAGGCCCAAACCTTGGGCCACACGGCTCATCACCTCAGCGGTGTCCGCAGGCAGACCATTGCTAGCGAAGTTCCTCACGGGAAGCGGGGAAGGATACCTGAAGCTAGCTGCACAGTCTCAACAGACTGTGAGTCGCTACTGGTTTCATCTTCCGACTCCTTTCCCGCGCCTTCAGACTCTGACTCACTCTCTGATGAGGAAGAGGTCTGACGACGGGCATCTGAAGGTGGACAGGGAGGTGTCGCCACCGTGTGGCTAGCCAACTGAACACCAGCAGAAGAGGGAGTACTCCCGCTAGACCCCGAGATGCTAGCTATAGCACCCCGGGATCCGCTGACGCTCTCGCTGCTGTCGCCCTAGCCATAGCAGTGTGCGGCCTACCCTGAGCTGTATCAGGGTTAGCCACTCGCCGCCGGGTTGGGTAACAACTGGTGGTACGGCTTGCCCAACGCTAGGCGGCACTTGCCACGGTGGAAGACCGTGGAAGAAACCACCCTGCGGCGGATACCACGGGCATACCCTGTTGGTAGCTGACCCTGAAAGGATCCGCCACCAGGGAAACCCCATGGAAGCAGTACCAGTACCGCCTCCCCCTGTTGCCACAGAGACTGTGGTAACCAGGACGCAAGTACTGCGGTACCTGCGTGGTTGTAGCGTAGGTGCCCGGTAGGGCTCCCGGCTGCGTACCACTGTACCCATGCCTCACAGCGCCCCGCTAGAGGATCAAGCCGTGTGTATGGGTACCCGCCATACTGGCTGTCCCTTGGCTAAAAGGAGCTTGCCTAGTATCACGGGTAGCTGGCGTGTATACCCTCGATCAGTCACCTCGCTACCTGAATAGGCAGTATCAATCAATGGAGCCATGCTCCGCTGAATAGATAGTGATCGATCATAAGAGGGTAATTGACCCATTGACTGTAATGGATCACCCACGCTCTGCTGGCTCTCGAGGACATAAGTGGGTTGTTGATCAGCCAGGCTGTTCAAACTACCTACCCTAACCTCTTGAGCCTCGCCCAAGGTCGCTGTGTGTGGCGGACCACTCACGGCAGCTATGGGCGCGTGCATAGTGGCTACCACTGAAGTCAAGCCGTAGCTCGTCTCGGTAGCTGCCACTGTTTGCACTTGGGTCGCTGTCCCGTGCGAGACTGCGAGCCCAGCCCCGGTATAGCCGCTAGCCAGTCCCGGAGGACAGCCGGCAGCCATTCCAAGGCCCAGGGAAGCACTCGGCGGTCCCACCATGGAACGCTGCCGTGTGACAACCCCAGTTGGTTCTGCTAAGACTACACCTGAAGCGTTAGCCCGGTATCGTCTCTGCTAAACCCATGCACGTTTTCATTCGACCCTTGCGGGAGCGAAAGGCGTGCTGCGTGCCGTGGATCAACCCAGGCAAGCCCGGGTTCCACTGGCACGCTGCGTGCTACAGACCGGCCGAGGCAAGTCCGCTGCACGCTGTATGCTAGGATTCAACCCAGGCAAGCCGGGTACCCTTGGCATACTGTCCGTCGCCGGCTACTTCCGCGGGTGCTAGACCCGCTCGTTCGCCAGCAATAGACGGGTGTCCACCTGCAAGAAGCTCGCTAGAGATCTCACTGGTAGACTGGTACTCGCCTGTTAGGGCAAGTACCGCCTGCTGCCTGCTACTAGCTTAGGCGTAAAGTCAGTGCTTTCGCTGGCTGCTAGGCCTTCGGGCTCTCTAGCAGTCCCCGGAGGGTCCGCCTGCTTGCCCGGGACCGGAGCCCCAGAGGTTACCTTTAGCGTGGCCCTTGCCTGCCTCGCTAGTACCTACCATATCAATCTTACCTGTAGGCCTCTGTTTCTTAGTCTTCGTCTTCTGTCTGTGTCGAAGACCTAACGAGCGCTACTTTCTACATCCTCGAAGTGGATGTCCGATAAGCCTATGCAAAAGGAAGCACACTTATTTGATGTAGAGCAAGCCCTGTGGGAGTAGCAGAGTGGATGCGGGTCCCACTCTGGTACAAGGAAGGCATGATTGACAAGGCCTAGACATTGTAGTAATCGGGAGCGTACAGCACTACCCCCGAACACAAGCTCAAGCCCAATAAACAGACCCACACGCACAGTGGCTGACGCTGATGTAGTGGTATGATATAAAAATCTATATACAAAGGGATGAAAAACTGAAAACCTTTTGGGGAAGATTTGTCAGGCTGGTCCTTCGAAACCCACCGAACTCTTAGCAGTAACTCAAGGCGTCATCAGACGCGTACTGAAAGATATAACGATAGAGCACACCATAAACATAGCGATAATCACTCACCATACATGTATACACAGTACTGTACAAACATCTATTGTAACTTACTAGTCTGTTATAGTTGTTTTACGTGAGAACAAAAATAAAATGGCGCCCTAAGGGCGGCCATTTTGAAAATGTGTCCCGTGATATGAACGGAAACACACATACAAGCTAAGTTTTTGGATCGTTTTGTCACTTTTCTAGCGAAAAATGTCGTCAAAACTATCTCCCTAGCGACTATACTGGTTGGTTTTTACCTCAGTGTAACAAACAAACTGTATATCTCAAATCCTTTGGTTCGTAATGATACTTAGCGTTGGTAAAGAAAAATCCACACGTCTATCTCATCTAGAAACCAAGGAGGATAAGGGGTGATTATCGTGTGTGACGTCACCGAATGGGTGAGTCCACTCGGGGGATCGGGGGGTTTTTTGTTATTTATTCATTTATGTGGGACAAAATGACTATTGGTTTTTTCCGCATCTCGGGATCGATGCAAGAAGTATCTTAATCAACATCGGAAACGGTAAGATCGACCGGTGTACTGAGTCTGCAAATTTGTGGTTTCATAATTATGTTATTTACAATAGTGTTTTCAGGAAGCTTAAATTGACATGCCGGAATGCTAGCCAATCCACCGTAAAAGAAAGATGGCGAATTTTTCGGGTGCATGACCAATCATGCAGGCATAACGTATAAATTCCTTATTTATGCCGGCCTTATCATAACACTATATTATACAATTAAACACCTAACAGGACCTAATATGTGTTTTAACCATCGCATACACGTGCGATGTCAAGCGTGTACATAGCAATAGGACCTTTGGAATATGCGCTGGACGGCTAGTACTAACTGGCAGTACGCTTAAGGGGTTGTGCAATAATTATGTGTACCCCGGGGTGGTGAATTCTCAACATGCCAAAAATCGCTTGCACTCCCCTTTGGCCGTGCCAAAAATCTTTGCCCCCCCCCCTTTTGATGTGCCAAAAAAACCCTTTGCCCCCCCTTTCCACGTGCCAAAAAAATCGTTGCCCCCCCCCCTTTACACACTAAGATTTTGGGAAATCCAAATTTAAAACCTTAAATTGTATATTAATGCGAATGCAGCGAGCAGGAAATTTTGCATATTTGAACATGTTCCTAATGTTTTCCTACACCTTTTAAGGGCGTAATATTCTCTCGGTCGGGACCACGTCACATCCATTCATGCATTGGAGTGAAAACAACTTATCGCATATTTTTATTTACAGTAGTGTGATATCTTGTGATACACTCCAGAGTTCAGTGAATGCAAATGTTGTTTTCACTCCGGTGCTATTGTCAGCCGGCTCATGCCCGGATGTCCGACTGACAGAATAGAAACGGTGCCCAAAATATCTGTGCCAAAAATCGCTTGCCCCCCCCCCTTAGTTTCGACCTGCCATAAATCGCTTGACCCCCCCTCTTTCGACATGCCAAAAATGCTTGCCCCCCTTTTGCCCTGCCAAAAAATCTTTGCCCCTCCCCTATAATTCACCACCCCCGGGGGTACACATCACATGTCATAAATAATTATTGCACCACCTCCTATTTGTAAAAAATCTGGAAAAAATAATATTAAACACAAAAATTAATAGCAATAGTTAAACCATGTAAAGTAACAGTAAACACAAACTCACAATAAAAGTTCTCAAACCAAGTAAAGGATAGCGTCTAGACGAACTAACCTACAGGGAACAAAGAAGTTACAGGACAATAAACATGAAGTGTTAATTATACATGTAAATGTACATGTACAATGTACATATTGTTATAAAATAGCACAAATATTATGTACACAAAAACAACATGCATGATATGCATGCAACAAACAACGGGGAACTTCACAACACAAAAACACACTGTGAAAATGTATTATATTGACTTACTTGGAGGGAGAAATCCCTTTTAAATGTAATATTTCCAGAAATCACGTCATTGGGAATATCTTGATTTCAGTCAACACAAGAATCATAAATATATCGTACAATTTACAGTGAAATAAAGACGGAAGGATTCGCCACAACAGACGAGGTCGCCGGTCGTCGACTTTTAATAGCCTCGTTTTGGTGTAATTCGCGTCGGTGTCTTCCGTAAGGAAATTGGATTGACTCACTGATGAAAACCAACCAAATGCACCACATCATGATTGTGTACAACGTGACAACACAAATAAAAGACTTGAAGTCAGTCTACTTGTACAACAGTACAGCAGAAAAAGTAGACTTACCCAAATCTGTGTAAAAAACTTATGCTCGTAGTCATGTGAATTTATTCATTGAAGTTCATCATGTCATGATGATGATGCATAATAATTCATATGGAATTTTTCCAAGGAGATGATGAACTTTAAATTCCCAACTCAGTCACCCCAATTATATGCGTACAATGACATTTGAAATCATAAATTAATAAACAAATAATCAAATAAACAAAAAATTGATACTACTACTAGTATAAAAAGGGTCTAACTAACTAACTAAATAAATAAATAAATAAATAAATAAATAAATAAATAAATAAATAAATAAATAAATAAATAAATAAATAAATAAATAAATAAATAAATATAAATAAATAAATAAATAAGTATATAAATAAATAAATAAATAAATAAATAAATAAATAAATAAATAAATAAATAAATAAATAAATAAATAAATAAACAAATAAATAAATAAATAAATAACTTGTGAAATTTTGACACATTTTAATGTTTTTGCAAAGCTTGCCAACAATAATTATGGAAAACTGAAACAATGAAACTTTCTAGTTCTGGAGAAAATTTACGATACTTTGAGATAAAACAGATTGAGAAATACACCCTTTCCTAACTCTTTTCCAATCCAGTTCGTCGATATTATTGAAAATGGCTAAATTTAGTTTCACAAAAGTAACATTCCATTGTCTATCCATGTATTTATGGAGTGTTCGTGAATTCTTTCAGGGTTGGTCTTTCAGACGCATTATTTTGGCACATAATAATGGTCTGTACGCATGCGTGACCAAGGGGTGTGTTTTTAGGGCGCACACCACCAATTCAGCGTCCCATTAAAACGCACGTGAAAACACGCCTTTTCTTTGCGCGATTTTAGGCCTTTTCGGCAACAATTTGACTACAAAAGTACTACCAATCGATTGCAAACCGATGAAAATTTAATATATGTTTCAATGTACGGGTAGTCTTGTGATTAATTTTCGAGATATGGGCGCTTAACCAGCACCATGACCATTTTCGACCCCTTCTATACCCTGAAAACCCGTTTCTGGCCATTTTTCAATCCGCGGGCCTACTTCATTCAAAAATTGTGTTTTGCAACTTTTTGGGCGATCCAAGTTCATGTATAGGTCTCAATCTTTTATTTAAGCTATAACATGCTTCTCTTTTTGATTACAAATCCACAGAGAGGCACAAACTACCTCAAAAATGATTCTGTTTTTACCGGAACTCATTAGGGTTACACAAATGGCGCATTGATTTGGTGGTGTGCGCCCTTTAGGCAAGGCATGCAAGCCTACGCGAGTGACGCATTTAGGTCTAACAAACACTGATTTTCAAGAATAGTTTTCTGAAACTGAACAACTTGTTTAGGGTACCTTTTCAAATTTTTGGCACATTACGAATCCAAAAAGGGTATATTTTTTCATTTTTACTGTAGCCAAAAAACTCATTAGGGGGTAAATTTTATATTAAATTACCTTATGATTAAGGGCCTAAATTTGGTGGTATAGGGTAAAACTCGTTTAGGCCTTTAAAGAAAATTTGGTCACGCATGCGTAGACTATCATACTTGAGTGGCCTCCCTGGGCCCGGCCCCTGGGGCTGTTGCGACATTGTAAATGCCCGCCTGTTTACATTTTATCAACACTTCGGATATTTTCCAAGGGCTGGGGCTAAATTTGACAATCATTCCGCTAAAGTGCCCCCGGGGGGCACTCCAATATGAAATAGGGCTGGCACTGACTTTCGCACTAAGGAGCCGCATGATTCGGTGAGAGCAAAATCAAAAAATATGGGGTCATTGGGTGAGAGCATGATTTTTGGCATTCGGTGAGAGCAAAATGTAAAAAATATGGGGTCATTGGGTGAGACCTTTTTTTAAATGGAATCTTTGGATGAGAGCCGAAACAACGCCACAAAAACCTCGAAAATCAAATTTCTAGTTCTAAATGGCTTCAAAATTCATTTTATTTTCAAAATAAGTAACAAAATCAGTGAAAATGAAACTGAGTTGCTGTTCAAATTGAACTCAGGTCTTTGGGTGATCAAATGGAAAAATAAGTAAAATAGGGGGTTTTCGGGTGACAGAGCATGTGTTCGTAAATATGGGGTCTTTGGGTGACAGCAATGCTGAAAAGGGGGTCTTAACAGCCCTACATACGCGTCACCTCCAAAGTTGGAGTGCACCCCCGCAGGGTGCTCCCAAAATGAAGTTCCCGGTCTCATCCAGGGCCCTGGTTTCATCCTTAGAGAAACTTTTTATGTCATAGTCTTTTAAAGGTCCACAACTTTTTGGTCCCCTATGTTTTTACTTTTACCAACCCCCACCAAAGTATTTCTGAACACTGAAGCCAAAAGGAACAACTTTGCTCCTGTATTTTTAGTAAATCCTCCTTGTATCAATTCATCATTTTGAAATGATTCATTTCCATGAGCAGAACCCCACTCCGGAGCAGCACAATTGACCTGCTGAAAATTGCTGATAATTGCCCTCAATATTTATATCCTGATTAATAAGCTATTTTTCAGCTGAGGGCGTTTTCACTGTATTTTTTTAGCTTAGCATGGTTTGTGCCATAGGTGCCAGACCGGAATCACTACTCAATAGCTCTTGATTAAAAGAGTTAGGCCTATGTCAGGAAAGGGAGACACGTTTTTCAGAGTAGGCCTATGCTGCCAAGCCATATATGTTTTAAAAAATGAATACATAAATGAAATATAATTTAATTCCCTTTATCGGCCTACCATCTCTTGTTCGTGATCAATATAATTATAGGCTCAAGTTCCATTTCCATCTTCAGGTTTGAGTGATGATATGAATTATGATAGACTAAGTTGTGTTTTGTAATTTCATTTCAAAACCTTTATTTAAACACGGTAAAATCAGATTCAACATAAATGCATATTTTATCCGTTTTCTGACTTTATTACTATACTTTACATTTGATTTGCTGTTTCTGCATGCTATTTCATTTGATTTAGGCCTACAATGTAAAAAAGTAAGGAAACACGACTCAAGAAGGCGTAACAAAATGTTTTGTTATGTTAATATGTCAATATCCGATAGTGTGTGAAGGGAGGGCAAAGTGCAATCGAGTCACAATGAATGAGGCTAGACCGCTTGACGTGTCCAGGCAACGATATTGGCCACTGACCAGATGAGCTGACCGTCCTAAAAAAAATCATTATAACAACCAGCAACATTATTAAGATCTGAAGAAGAGGAACAAGCCCGACTAGTCGTCAGAAGCCAAGGATAACAATTATTATCACCATCACACCAGGATGAATATGTAGGATTGGAAGACATTCTCACATCATTTTGCAATTTATTCATCACCTTTCTGTGATCACCTTTCGTCTTGTAGTGCTCGAGTGACAGGTTTTATTTCCTGTTGGTTAAACACCGTATCTAAAGCTTCTAAAAATCATTACATTTATTTGTCATCTTCAATGACGATCGACAAAATATGTATTGTAATTCTTCAGTATATACACATTTGTTATGAACACTAAATCAATGATGGGAAAATAAGCAGTGGACGACGACAATTTTCTAGAGATGCAAATCCTCATGTTTGTTGTGGATAAACCGAAGGAGTTTTAACACTATATATTTAATTGGCTTATAAATAGTATTATTATGCTTCTAATTGATTCGTGAAGTAAGAATTGTGGACATTCTCCTTTTGAGACTAACAACTCCAACTCCAACCCAACCTTGTCATCATGTCTGGGGGATGGCATGATGAATGGACTCCGCCTGAAACGGAAGAGGAGAAGAAAGCCAAAGAAACAGAAGCAAGAAATGAAACGAATAAGGAATTTGTACATTTGCTGAAAGAGAAAGAAACTCTCAAGGGTGCTTTAGACGAGAAAGAAAAGGAACTTAACGCTGTCAAAGGAAGGAATTACGAATTGCTGCAGAAAAATGAACAGCTAGAGAAAGAGGTACAATAATTGTGTTATTTGAAAACTTAAACATGATTTTCATGTATAAGAAGACTAGTTATGTTAAAGTTCATAACATAAAACATAATTCATCTTCATCCTTATTCATCTTCATCTTCCGATCCTCATCTTCGTCTTCATCTCATCAAAATCTTCATCCTCATCCTCATCTTCATCATAATTCTCATCTTCATCTTCATCTTCATCTCCATCTTCATCATAATTCTCATCTTCAGCTTCAGCTTCATCTTCATCATAATTCTCATCTTCATCATCATCATGTCATCTTCATCTTCATCATAATCCTTATCTTCATGATTATTATTAACATCATCATCACAATATTTGCCGTTGTCGGAATCGTAAAGTTAGGGTCTTGACTGTATTGGCTATGTATACGGGTTTTGATCTATTATTCTTTAGAGATCTTTTACCCGAAGTATTTTAATACTTCGGGTAAAAGATCTCAAAATGGGGTTTTTTTTAACATTTCACAAACAATTCAATCCCATTCGATGTGACCCCGGGGTGGGGCACTTGCATGTTAAGGTGGTATGGGTAGTGGCGGCGCCAGGAATTTTTTTCGGGGGGGGGGGCATTGAGGGAGAAAAGTGAATTTCAGGGGGGGCAAAATCACCAAATTTTGCGCAAAATTTGCAATTTTGGATTTTTACTGGGGGAAACAGGGGGGCAAGAGTTCTGTCTGGGGGCAAGATTTTCCCCCACCACCACCCCACCCCCGTGGCGCCGTCACTGGGTATGGGTATGGTCCCATCAGGCACAGGCTCTAGCTCTCCGGTGGCAGTTCCGAAGATTTGCTGTTGGGGATCATGCTCCGCGCAGTTCTTTGCTCACTTTTAGTGAAACTCACAAAATTGTGGCTCTTTAGCTCAAATTTGAACATTTGTAGAATTTTCTCAGCCTTACAATTTGGCAAAAAAATTGACTTTACTAAACCCCAACAATATTTTTGAAATTTTAGCTCAGAAGCCGCTATTTGCCTGATAATCAATTCTCATCCGTTCCTAAAGGTCTGCACCGCACACCATATACCAAAATGACAGTTTAGTGTCCGTTCCCATTTCCCCTGGCCTTGGAATTTGAACATATATCATAACCATATTTTTTCATCCATCTTTAGTTGGCAGAGTTGAAAGCAGGAAAGAAATCTGAAGAGAAAGCCAAGAAAGCCGCAGCAGCAGAGAGATTAGCAGCAGGGCCTCCTCCACTTGGTGCATCTCCACGGGTCAGTATGATGCGTAATTTCGTAATATGTTGTATCAGAATATAGGCCTACGTCATCTCTTTCCAAAAATTACATTTTTACCACTGTGATTTTTACCTTCTCTGTAACATTATATTTTCTATTAACTTTTATCAAAACTTAAATCAAAACTACCATCCGTATACAAACATGTAATACAGGCTACATATAGCCTACTCCCCGAGCCTACTTCATGTTCTACAAAAACACAGTACCGTTAATTCTGGAATATAAGCCGCGGTTGGAGCAGTCGAAGACAGAAACATTACCACACTCAGTAGTACTAGATTTTGATTCTTCTCAGTGGAATAAACGAACTAAATTAATTTTATTAAATGTGTTAAAACAGTCGGTGACGAATTAGGCTGCTTTCTATACAATGTCAGCAATTGTACAAGTAATGGATGAGTCCGACAAAAGTTCAACAATAGATCCAAATAATTTGTTAATTAATTGTACAAGTCATAAACTATATATATTTTGGGCATGTCAAGAGTATCCAATGTTGCATTTTGAAGAGGCAGGCTTTTCAGTAAGCATCATTGATTTGATTCATCATTTTGATACACCCTGTACCTGGGTGTAATTGCACACAAATTACACGAAAATGGTTTTTTTTGTCATGGAACATAATTATACCTTGCAGTGAAACAAAATACCACATTTAATTCTGTGAATGCAAAACTTTTTTACTTTTTGCTATAGTGAGTTTCGTAATCTATAGACTATTGTATTCACATGATGTAAGTCAATGCCGACAAAGGTAACATTATACTACCAATGTTAAATCACAAACGATTCAGTCATTGTAGAATAATAGTCAAGTTAAATTAGTAATTTTCACTTCTGATTTTGCACTTCAAGAGCACATTCTTGAAAACAAAACCCAAAAGGAATGATAATATTTTAAAACAAAACTGCTTCATCAAAGATTGAGAAACAACATTTCACTTCACTTCACACATAATTACGATGTAACAAAAAACTTTTGATTCAAAACTATCAATTTCATTGTGTCTGATCTTCAAGAAAGGATGCAGGGGCGGCGTAGCCAGGGGGAGCGCGGGAGGGGGAAATTGTCCCCCACATAAATTTTTCAGGGATAAAATTGGGACAGCAAAGATTAAAGTGTCCTTTAAAATGATTTAAAATGGGACCAAAAATGACAAAATGCGGTTTTCCCCTCACACTATATAAACCCTGGCTACGCTACTGCATTTAACGTCTGTGCTGCATGAGAGGATGACATTCTTGGAGCTTGCCGTTTTGAGTGACTTTATTTTCTTGCTTTTTGTCTTTTCACTCTTTTGTCTTTCATGTGGATTTACCTACATATTCTGTGATTAACAACCAACTATGTGACTGCATTATCACTTTGATCGTGTTCATCTATCATTTCTCTGTGTGAATTTATCTTTGATGTGTGATAACCATTTTGACTGTAGAATGGAACACAGACACGTCCAAAGGTAGGCTGTTTTCTCAGGGTTTATCAATTAAATTGTAACATTCTCACCTATACGGTTTATAAGGGGTGGTGCAATAATTATGTGTACATCTCAGTTCGGGGGCACTGCTAATTCAAAGACGTCTCTGATATCAAAGACGGGTCAGTGATTTCACATACGGGGGTCTGTGATATCACATACGTCGTGCTTTTTTTACAGTTTGGCACTAGATGCAGCACATCGGAAAGAAGGTGACTGTATCGGAATATGCTTTCCTATGTTTAGCAAATATCTGCCTGTGCAAAAATCATATCTATCTGTGCAAATTCTGACAAATGGTCCCAGAAAACACTTAGATTGGCAAAATCGAGCCATATCCAACGTTTTGAAGTAAAAAAAATCCCAAGTCATGGGGGGAGTGAATATTTTGGCAAGGCAAAAAAGGAGGGAACAATGAATTTTTGGCCAGTCAACGAGGGGGGAGCGATTTTGGCACGCATTGTGGCGGCAACTTTTCAAAAATATATTCAAAAATGACTTGAAAATGGTAGGCCCCTACGGAAACGTTCAGGCCTAACCTCGTGGCCTGACTCTTGCACAAGTGCATGGGATGAATTCGGAGAAATATGGACACTTGTATTTTATTGATAGGGGTAGGGTTATGTTATGATTAGGTGGCTCAAAATAGATCAACAAATTACGGTAAACCAGGCGCGTGCCCACTGCCCATGGAGTGGGGCTTTGGGGCCTGCAGCCCCGGGTCTTAAAAAAATGAGGGAGACAGAGAGAGAAAGAGAGAGATAGGGAGAGGAAGGGGAGTGACAGAGCAGTGGCATAGCCAGGCCCGGTTTTTTTATGGGGTGCTGATTTTGAAAAAGTGGTTCTTTTTTTTTTTTCCAGGGGCGATTTTGTAAAAGTGGACCTTCTTCACAAACTTTGGACCTTTTTTTGACTAAAAAAGCATAAATAACATATTTTTTTGCTCGCTACGGTCGCAAATTAGGATTTTTTGAGGACTTTTGCCCCACTGCACGGCCCACTCTGCGTACAGGCCTGGGCATAGCCAGTGGGCAGTACAGTGCCCCCTAAAAAAAGGGCGGAAAAGGGAGGGAAAAGGAAAAGGTCTACTTTTTCGGTCTGATTTCCCAAAAATTGAAAGAAATATCCCGACAACTGAAAACATATATAACATAACTGCCAATACCGGGACGAAAATGTTACAAAAATCAAGACAAAATATTAGCAAAACCGGGTTGAAAATTTTGTTTTGCCACAGCCACCCAGGCTCATTTCAATATCCGGGGATTTTAGGCAAACGAAAGGGGAAAAGTAGAAAGAAAACAAGGAAGAAAACAAGAAGAAACGAGGAGTACGGTACGTTCTGAGTCATTGCGCATCATAATTATGTTCATGCTTGAAATTTGTGACACTGCCGGGAAGTCGCATCCACTGGAAATCCATTCTAAAATACATATTAGGCCTATGCATTATCATGACATGGTAATATGGCCTATATTATAGGCTATGCTTAATCGTGATGGTCGGAAAAATTAATAATAGGGGCCTAATGCAAAATGAAGCACCAATTGGCTTTTAGCTTGAGGATAATATCCCCCTCACAAGTCGGGTCCGTTGAAATCTGTTATGCCCAAAATAATACGAATAATAAGTGTAAACTTTTACACCAAATGACTTTATTGTGCCTTTAATAACTTTTTGAAAATAATTCTCCAACATCTGAGGGAGCACATCCCCCTCAGGCACCCTTCTCTGTCAAAAAAGAAAAGGCTAAGGGACGCACCATTAGATACTCAGGGGTCGGGGGAAGACATTTTTTTTCGGCGCCGAAGGCGGCAAGTTTTTTTTTTAATTTCATGCATTTATACAGTTAGGTGGGGAAGGTTTTTTTTTTTTTAAGTGTTGGCGGGGAAAGTTTTTTTTTTTTTTTGCTCATGTAGTGGGGGAAGTTTTTTTTTTTTTGAAAAACTTCCTACTCCCCCCTGAGTATCAAATGGTGCGTCCCTAACTTGCATTTATCCATATAGGCCTAATTGAGCAGGTTCATACCCATGCAGAAGTCAGGTCCGCAGGAAATTTGTTAGGAATTATAGGCCTATCTTTCATAGATATAATGACTATAGGCCTATTATAGCACATCCCCCTCAAGCAAAACAGAAAAGCCTAAACTTAGGCTGAATTGGAGGAATTATTGAGCACGAGTGTTCATATAGGCCTAAAACTAAAATTCGCGGCTCAGTTGGAAATCTGTAAAAAAATATATGCTCCGAAAATAACCAATAAACAGTTTTGATGTGTCCGGAGAATTGAAAGTCTGCAAAACGTCGTCGAGGGAGCAAAGTTATTCTGCAGCATTTAAGCTCAATTATGAAAAAGAGCAACATTTTTTTAGCATTCTCCGATGTCTCACGTTCACTAGAAAGAGTGTATCCCGAGCCCGCGATTTAATTCATAAATTGGATAGTAAAATTAACAGGAGCTAGCAGGCACTTGGGCTAGCTACAACCCTGATCATGCTGATTAGGCCTACTCGCAAAATTATTCCCGTTGCGCCAGTTCACGTTCACAATATCGTTTGCGGCTGGGTTTTGAGACTAGGGAGTATGTGATTTATGAGACGTCTTTGAATTATGATACTGTCAGGTGACTCGGCACTGAAGAGTCTTTGATATCAGAGACGTCTTTAAAATTAGCAGTGCCCCCGAACTGATCTGGGTGGTGAGTTTAATATAGGGGCAAATGTTTTGTTTGTTTTTTGGCAGGCCAAAAGGGGTGGGCCAAGCGATTTTTTGGCAGGTCGAATGGGGGGAGGGCAAGCGGGAGGGCAAGCGATTTTTGGCACACATGTTTTGGGCATGCACTGTTTCACTGTTGTCCTAAAAACGTTAGAAACACATTCAAGTATGCATGCAAAATGTCCTGCTCACTGCGGTAGCATTATACGTTAAGACAATTTTGAGGTTTTTAAATTTCTGCTCAAAATCTTGCATGTGTAAAGGGGGCAAAGATTTTTTTGCCACGTCAAAAGAGGAAAAAGGATTTTTTGTTAATAAAAGGGATCAAGTATAAGTTTTTTGTAACTTTTGTAACAGAGTTCAATTTTTGTTATTTTTTATATGCACAGATTAAGATTGGGTTTTTGAAGTCTTTTTGATCTGTAACTGTTCAATTCTTTATTTTTTCAGACTGGGCGTAAGGTATTGTCTAAAAATGCAGTAAAACACGCTAATCCACGTCAGAAGCCTAAGAAAGGTGGAATGAGTAAGTCAGCTATTAATCTGAAATCAGACGCAACATCCATGATATCAAGAGCGTCAGCAGAGGTCGACAAAACAGCACTGGAAAAAGACACATATACGTACTATACTGTAAGTTATAGAGATTCCAACTGGCATCATTTTAGAATTTTCCAAACAATATTGATATCAATGACGACATTATGATATTTTCTGGGGCATGATAGGGGAAAACTTTAAGTGAAATCTGGGTGTGTCTACAGATTGATTATATAACAAGTCATAAACTATACATTCTAATCTATATAGACATTTCGAGAGTATCCAATGTTGCATTTGGAAGAGGTACAGCTTTTCAATAAATATCAAAATTAATGGGTATCGTTTTGATACTGTCTGATAATACTTTTTTATTGAATCATAGTCTAAAACTTACTGTAAACACTTGCTATTGCAGGAAATCGCTGAGAAGTATCCAAGGCTTCAGATTTCGGTACTATTAACGGCAGAAAAGAAGTTTATTGAAGCTGATGTTAATGGAGACGGGGTAAGTACACAAAGAGTAAAATAAGCTATATCACCTTAATTCAAGATTGGCCAAATATGGGCAAACAGTTATGGCGCCCATCCAGCATCCCACAGGAGGAAGAGGGGGAAGGTGTTCCACAAGGCGAGGGGTAAGCTGCCCCCCTTATTCCCATTGGCTACGTAACCGACCGTCTTTCCACACCCCCTTAAAGAAAAGGATTTCATATGATACCAACATATAATAATATGGCTCTTATAGAATTAGGTAAATGAACCAATGGCATACTCCGTCCTTCGGTAGGGACGTTAAGCCGTCGGTCTCGTGTACAGAGAGTCATATAATATACATCACAGTCAGTTTCGAAAAGAGTAGAATAATTAAGCAATAAAATGCAAATAGAAGATTAACAGTGATCCCAGCGAAAGTATGACAAAATTAAAATTGTGTATAAATCCCTTAGAAGTGAAGGACAAGTCGTTAAAATTGTCGTTAGGTGTTTTTTAAGTGAAATATTTGGGGAGAAAAAAACAAGCATTATTGACAAAGTTGAAGCCCCATTGAGAAACATTATAGGCAATACCTTTTACCAAAACATGTTTATATTACCTTTATGACGTTTTAAAACATTGTATTTGCTGAGATTCACGTTGACGAATGTCTAACTTTATTTCTGGCTTGTAAATTGTAATATGCTATGTTCTTCTTTTTTTACTTTAGACAATAGACGCGGATGAACTTGAAAAGATCTTGGAAACGGGTAGTATGATGTTTACTAAGCAGCAAGTCAAGGATATCGTGAAAGAAATAGACAAAGACGGCTCTTGTGATCTTGATTTCATGGAATGTTTAGCAGTAAGTATAATATAAACGGCAAAAATGTGCAGTTTTATAATTAATTACGTAGATATTGTGGCGTAATAATTATCCAAGCGCACATGAAACGTCAGGGAACTGGACGCGGTTTCTTTGTAAACCAATTTTTTGCAGCAACAAAATAATGCAAAATGAATGTTGAGTAAAATGATTGTTATTTTCAATGTTACAGCACTAGGTTTTTTTTTTTTTTATTTTATAATTTTATAAGACATAAGAGAGCACTCGTTTCCAAAGGTGGTGTAGTTTTATACATGCTTTAAGAGAAAAAATTAAGTATAGTCAAACTAATATGGTCTTCCTATGTTATCAACGCTGTATTACGATGTGCTGAACACCTGTCATAAGATCAACAATATCTTTTTCCCTTTTTTTTCCAGGTTATCAACAAACTTCACCAGAACAGGAGTGCAAACCTACCGTCAACATTGGAACAAAACAAGAGCACAGTTTGCCTTATACAGTAATCAAGAAGCAGAAAATCGTAATGAACTTGGATGGTATAAGACTATTGGGAGCACGGTGGCCTAGCGGAACGGGCACTGACTTATAATCGGAAGGTTGCGGGTTCGAGCCCCGGCGATGCCATCGTGTTGTGCCCTTGAGTAAGGCACTTTATCTCGATTACTCCTCTCCACCCAGGTGTTTAAATGGGTACCGGCATTCTTAAATGCTGGGAAGGTAACAGACTCGCTGTAGAGGAGGTGTAGCGATCCCCTATAGCAACATTACATGGAGGAGTCTGGCCCAATCGCCAATGAAAGAGAGATGGGCACTCCGATCACTGTTTATACAGGATCGTCTCCTTTACCTTACCTTATAAGACTATATTATTGATATTTTGTCCACCATATACAACATTCAAAATGCGAAACTTCGGTCGGATGTCCCGAAGGGGAAAAGTCCTTATTAACCCTAACACTGGACCCTACTTTTTGGGATCGGAGGTCAAAGAAGATCCGAAAAAGTCAAGGAGAAGAAGAATTTTTGACTTGGCACCCCCGGGATTCGAACCTTTGACCCCTCGCATGCCAACCACACGATCACGGTCCGGTAGCTACACGGGTTATTGCTGCCCGGCCAGCAATTCCGTGCGCATATGACACTTAGGCTGATTGCGTCATCGCAGACCCTGGGATTCATGCATGCGCATATTTTTTCATCGTAAGATTTTGTAAGATTTTTGGGTGTTAGGGTTATGTCCCTTTTAACAATCTGGTTATAAACCGAGAATGTAATATTCCTCTACACATTATGCATTATTGTTTGGCACATAAATAATTCTGCACATATAAATATGAATATACTTAATGAATTATTGTTGTTCTTTTATCTTCTGCTATACACTGTAGAAATATTTGATGTAAATTACATTTTAACAGATGTTTCCGACAGCAAAATTGCCGGTACTTAAAATATTTTGTAACAAAAAACATTGTGTTTAAATCTTTTCTTCAGCTATCTACTGTAGATAGCTTGGCATGTTTAAATGTTGTCTTCTGCTATCTATCGTAAAAAGCTTGACTTTTTAAATAATTTCTATGTTTAAATATTGTCTTCAGCTATCTACCTTAGATAACTTGACATGTTTAAATCTTGTCTTTTGCTATCTACTGTAGATAGCTTGACATGTTTAAATCTTGTCTCCTGCTATCTACAGTAGATAGCTTGACATATTTAAATCTTGTCTTTTGCTATCTACTGTAGATAGCTTGATATGTTTAAATCTTGTCTCCTGCTATCTACAGTAGATAGCTTGACATATTTTAAATACATGTTTAAATATTGTCTTCTGCTGTGTACCGTAGAAAACTTGATAAATTTTAATATTTTTGCTATCTACTGTAGAGTGTTGATAGCTGGTCATGTTTAAATCTTGTCTTCTGCTATCTACCGTAGATAACTTTTCAAATTTAAATATTGTCTTCTGCTATCTGTCGTAGAAAGCTTGACATATTCAAATCTTGTGTTTTGATATCTACCGTAGATAGCTTGACATGTTTAAATCTTGTCTTCTGCTATCTACTGTAGATATCTTGACATATTTAAATCTTGTCTTCTGCTATCTACTGTAGATAGCTTAACATATTTAAATCTTGTCTTCTGCTATCTACCGTAGATAGCTTGACATATTTAAAATTTTGTCTTATGCTATCTACCGTAGATAGCTTGACATGTTTAAATCTTGTCTTATGCTATCTACCGTAGATAGCTTGACATGTTTAAATCTTGTCTCCTGCTATCTACTGTAGATAGCTTGACACATTTAAATATTGTCTTCTGCTATCTACTGTAGATAGCTTGACATGTTTAAATATTGTCTTCTGCTATCTACCGTAGATAGCTTGACATGTTTAAATCTTGTCTTCTGTTATCTACCGTAGATAACTTGACATGTTTAAATCTTGTTTTATGCTATCTACCGTAGATAGCCTGACATGTTTAAATCTTGTCTTCTGTTATCTACCGTAGATAACTTGACATGTTTAAATCTTGTCTTCTGCTATCAACCGTAGATAGTATGACATATTTAAATTGTGTCTTCTGCTTTCTACTGTAGATAGCACGACATGTTTTTAATCTTGTCTTCTGCTATCTACCGTAGATAGCTTGACATACTTAAATCTTGTCTTCGGCTATCTACTGTAGATAGCTTGTCATGTTTAAATATTGTCTAAAGCTATCTACCGTAGATAGCTTGACATATTTAAATCTTGTCTTCTGCTATCTACCGTAGATAGCTTGCCACGTTTAATGCAAAATGGTCCAAAGCAATAAAATGCTC
The DNA here is from genome assembly GCF_039555335.1 of Amphiura filiformis. Taxonomy (NCBI): domain Eukaryota; kingdom Metazoa; phylum Echinodermata; class Ophiuroidea; order Amphilepidida; family Amphiuridae; genus Amphiura; species Amphiura filiformis. The sequence goes on from NC_092632.1 coordinate 35,775,725, forward strand.
CCAAAATGGCCATAGTAGTCCAATAAAGCTAGTTTGCCACCCCTTTCGGAGCCTGGTCGGTCAAACAATTAAAATAGTTTATCTCTCCCAATTTTAGTTCATACGAAGACAATTTTTTATTACCCTATGCTTATGTTTTTAAACTTACTGTGCTATTCTTAAAAGAAGAAGTTATTTTTGTATCTGATATTGTTATTAAGTGGGGATCCCTTGTTGTAATTTGTGAACGTTTTGCGAAACTGCTTTTTGTTAACAACATTTTAATGTCATAAAAATGACTAACAGTACCACTCACGTTTGAATAAACGGGTATATTATACTAATATATATTTATAATTATGTGATAATGTTGTGATTTGTTTGGAGTACATTTTATAGTACACGTATAACGAAATCTGATTTTATGATTGAAATATAATCTAACAATAAATAATATTATGAACAAACTTCAGGACGCACGAGTAAGCCTTTATCTTTTTTCAATGTCAAGTATAATTTGCCTTCATTTGTTTCAGCTGAGCCTGAGAAAGGCTTGTTTTGTAAACAGTCATAGGCTGAGAGGTACATTTATTAACTCTCAATTCAAGAATCAATGTCCATGTTTAATACGTTACAACGGCAAGACGCTCATTCTACTGCAATAAAAACCCAAAGCTCGTTTTAAAAAATGCGAGGGCTCAGCGCAACAAAGACGTATCTCCATTAGATCCCCGGGTAACCTTAAATCACCTCATTACTCGGAGGAGATATAGACGAGCCAATGTGGTTGCAAGCCCTCGGCATTAAGAGTATTTAGTTGATAACTCCCTCATTGTTTTCGTTTTCATCACATAATCGGTGGTAAGTCGGTTTCTCATGATTACACTGCAATATGCTGTAGAGGAGAAGAACGAAAAACAAAAAACCAGTACATGATGATGTGAATTGCATGAACTCTTAAGTTTAGTGATGTAACATTTTTGTACTAGGTATTACCCCTCAATTGGATTATTTTGAAACCAAAAATTACTCATAATAATAGCAATATGACAGGGACTGTCTTTTGAAATGACGATATCTTAAGATCTGTAGAAAGTTCTTGTCGCCTCAAGAAGAGCTTTAGAAGAGATGTTTGGAGCATACAATGTAAATGTAAATGGCCATTAAGGTGTAAAGAGTCATCAAGAGGAGTTTTTTTTAAATGCCGATGCTAATCAAGGCATTAACAGCAGTTATCTATATAAATTTATATATATCTTTCTGTATAAGGAAATAATGTTTATTTACGGAACAATTATTGCGGACACTTTCCGTGTTGTTACGAAAATAATGTTTATTTACAGAACAATTATTACGGACATCGATCTTTTTTACGGAACTTCCGGCAACTCAGCTGCCGGAACTTTCCGTAAATTTACGAAGCATTTTTTTACAGTGATTTAGGTAATGCTGATGGGTTATTGCCATAACCTCCCGCTTAAAGCTCTGCAAATCCTAATTTGAATCTCAATCTACATGTGCTGAGAGGGCATACCTGCAGTGCAGAGTATATGGGAGAAATGGTTGTCTATGGGAGACCGTGGGACTTCATGGGCAATCGCTCTTGCTCCTCTCAAAAGACAGTGCCTATAATCTGAACACTTACCCAATCAAAATAATGGGTAATACCGTGAAGATTGCTTTGAGGTAAAATGCAAACGATGCTGTCACTAGATGTGCATGAGGTGAGACAGTGACGGCATATATGGCCGGCCAGATAACATTGCCTAACAATGACGCAACAGCAAACGCAGACGACACAAACGAAAACGTCACACCTGAAAAAACAAGAATTAACCAATGAATTTAGTATCGAACATAACTTGTGAGTTGTAACCAAAAGCAGCTTAAAAGAGCAGCAATTCGCTACTTGCACGGTTCCGCCATTATGCACTATGTGCGGGGAGAGCCTCGAACTGGCAGCATACATGAAAGGAAGAATTATGTAACCTTACACAGAACGTTATGACTAGTTCAATTCCCATTCATGTATGCTGCCAGTTCGAGGCTCTCCCGCACATAGTGCATAATGGCGGAACCGTGCAAGTAGCGAATAAGAATTCAAAATGACAAATAGTGCTTATGTCATTAAAATTGCTTGTATCATTGATAATTTTGATCAGGAACGTTTCCTGAAGGTTCAGTTTTCATGACGTAGGATAATATCTGTAGCGAACTCAACGCACTCATCTTTGACCAACCAAGAGTAAAGGCACCTGGAACCACTGATATTTAGCTTGACCCCAACTCAAGAGATCAAGTACCACACAACATATTCTTCCAATTTATCTGATATAGTGATAGACGTTACCTGCAGGTCCGAAATCTGACAGGATTTCTGGTCTCTGCTTTTTTTACAAGCCTTTGAAGCATTAGGTTCGTTGTGTCGAAAAATAAGGTTCGCATATGTCGAATATAAGGTCCGCTATGTCTAAATGAAATAAGGTTCGCTATCCAGTATGAAATAGAGTTAGCTAGGGGTATGGCTATAGGATTATTGCTATGGCTATGGTTACGATTAGGGTTAGGGTAAATGGTTAGGATTAGGGTTAAGATTCTAGTTAGGGATATAGATTCAACATTATATTCGACACAGCTAGTGGACCTAATTTCACATTTGACATAGGCCTACATCGGACATTCGACAAAGCGAAACATTGACGTGGAAATGTAGATTTCGACACAATAGCTTCAAAGATAAAAAAAAAAGAAGAAAGAAATAAGAGCGAAAACAAAATTACAATACCTTGCTCTCGCTCCTCCACCATTTTAGAGACTATTGAACGTACCACTGGTAATGTGAGTTGCAAACATCCCACTATTGCAGCTACAAATAAATTGAAAAACGAACAAAGAAGATGTATACTCCGATTGCAGTGTGGAAAGTGGGTATAGTATTCTCGCCTCTGGTGCACAAGGTCCCGTTGTTTTGCTAACTCAACCCCCCTCAAAAAGCAAATTTCAACTCCCCTTAAAACCCAAAATGTCAGCCACCCTTAACCCCCACAACTCTAATGTAAAATTGACCATTGGCCCGGTAAATACCAAATTCCACCTAAAATGTTTTGGAAAAATAGTGTAAAATTAAAAATTGGCCTGGCAAACACAAAATTTCACCTTAATTGTGCGATAAAATAGTGTTCAAGGAGATGTCAGTGGTATTCCAGGAAACGGTAAAACGTCTTTCTTCATTCTTTTGCACGGTATGTTTTCACCCCCGGGGTTTTCACATAGTCGTCCCCTGCTACACAAATTTTGGGACATAGGTTGCCACGTAGTTCATAGTGAGGACGTGTGTTTTCGCAAGCGTGTGGGGGTGGGGATTCGATGTGTAGGCATACTGGACGGTAGTTTGTTGTGCTTCAAACTTTGTTGGATTTGAGATGGTGATAGGTTTTAGATATATATGAACAAATGTTGGTGGTATTCAAGGAAATGGTAAAACGCCTTTCTTCGCAAGTTTGCACCGCAGTAAGTGGTTTTTGGGTTGGTAGTTGGTACATGCATGTTTCAAATGTTATGTAAGGTTGCTTTCATCCACTTAGTGTATGGGGTGTATATATGGTGTGTTGGGGGGGGGGGGGGGTGTAGTGCATGTGCTCATTGATTGGTACGATACTTACATGCCCATATTAAGATATCGGTGGTTGCTAATCCAATCAGTACCATTCCCACAGCCATACTTAAGATACAGATTTGGACAATCCACATATCAGACATGCACTTGGGCAAGAGTTTGGCTCCTAAAGTTGTGCCTAGATAGAATGAGACTTAAATCAATCATTTAAGTATATGGATGATGACAGTTATTGACTATGACATACAACACTGTGCAATTCGTAATTACATGTCTCTCTCATTCCTTCAGGGGTTCACATCCTTCTTGCCAACAATAAATTATAATTAATTCCTTCATTATAGCAATGATTCAAACCCTTGCTATTGGGAGGATATAATACTCCACAGAAATAATTCCTGTTCATATCAACAGGAATGTGTATAATCGCAGATCATAGAACTCCATATTATTCAGTGGACTTCGGGTGTATATATAAATGCGCTTTTATAAATGCGCACGTGACATCTACAAGTCGCCATACCGTGTTCAACGATGATAAGGTACCCGGATGTGCACAAATTCCACACGCAAAATTATAGGCGAAAATGACAGGTTACAAGGAAAATTGGTTTTGCAAAATAGTGGCATTGATTGCAAAGGGCAAAATAATTTGACCCGAAAGATAAACTCTTGATTTGGATTTTCCATTACGGACAAAAAAAAAATTATGACGGAAAAGCTAGATATAGCTGATTTAAAAAGTTATATTTCATTATTTCCGTGCTAAATGGGCGTGGCAATTGGCCATATTGATGACGAAATGTGATTCTTACTGGCATTAAGGTCAGAACTGGGTAGCTGCCGATGATGTTATTTGATAATGTTTGCACGTAGGGAACTTAGGGGGCTGTCATTTTCTTCGGAAGGAAGGGGTTATGGATTGATTTATTTGGGAGTCAAGATAAGTATCCCCCCCCCCCGTAGTGCCGCCAATGAACATAACTCTGACCCTAATTTTAACTCTAATTATAACGTAAATTGAGGAAACTATAACTTTAGCCTTTTACGGTATAATGACCCTCTCAAACTAATAGGCTAGATGTCCCCGCCCGACCTCCTCAACTCTAACTTACTCATTCGCTCGCAAATGGACAAAAAAACAAATTCAAAATGTGTTTTAAGCACCTTTTGTGTCCCCCATGCTAAATCGGTAATCTGTACACCCTTTGTCACCCTTTGACGTACAATTTAGAGTATAAACACGTAGATGACTGTACATGATCTAATCATCTCGGCTGGAAGATGTTGAGGAAGACTCGTATACTATACATCACGCTCATACGTTATATGACAATTTGACGTACAATCACGTATGTGATGCATGGTTTGAGGTTTATTCAGCTAGTAAGTTAGATCTCGTCATACACATTATTGTCATGGTATTATATTGTAATTGTATACGTCAATTTTGTTCAGTTTGATTCAACCGGCTTATAAAGTTTTACTTTACACGGAAGAGGAAAATTAGCAAAAAAACAATTAATTTATGAGTGTAAAAGGGGGAGGGTGGTTTTGGTGGAAGGGGGGACAAATAATATTTATAAAATTATAAGTAAGGCGAGAAAGAGAGAAACCCTGTTCTACGGGCGAACGGACCTTTCAGGTAGGGTCGGTCGGTCGGTTGGTATTTTCTAAAAAAAATTTAAATAACCCAAAAAATCATAAAAATCTGTAAATAAATTTCAATTTGAGAAAATACAAAAAAAAAATTGTCCTGAAATTTCCGAAATTTGGGGTCGGCATTCATTTGTACAGGAAAAAAATTGTTTCCCAATTTGTTCAAAATAGAACAGGGTTTTCGTTTTTCGTCGCATAAATAAATAAATAAATATATAAATAAATAAATAAATAAATAAATAAATAAATAAATAAATAAATAAATAAATAAATAAATAAATAAATAAATAAATAAATAAATAAATAAATAAATAAATAAATAAATAAATAAATATAAATAAATAAACATTAGTTATGTTTGTACATGGGGGGTGCTGTGCAATAATCATGATCCTTTGATATCCATGATTTATCCTTGCAAATTTATAGCATCGAACCTCCAGTCAATGTTCCTTGCCAGAAACAAGGTCACAACTGTAGCCACTCCTTCAATGGTCGCCATTTCAGTGATTGACAGTGATGTAATGCAAATATGGCGCTGGCTATCTGGTCACGTGCGCATTTATAAAAGCGCATTTATATATACAACCGAAGTCTACTGTTATTGGTAACGTATAGTTTATCAAAAGGTTTACTTACAAAAAGCATGCAATAGCTGTGATCCCCCATGATAAAATCCAATCTGCACCGAGTTCCAACAAAATGGTTCTTTGATTACATAAAGCACTGTAATTCCAATGGTTCCCGTCAGTATTGTTTCCACTAGTACGCATACTAGCAAAAGGACAACCAGCCGCCAACGTCTGCCACCGGATGTTATCGCAAAAAGGGAAGTTATTCCATTCCATGTGGAACCAATACTAGCGCTAAAATTTGAACGTTCATTTGTATGGCGTGATTCCAACAAACACTGTGGTAACGCAATGTAAGCAAAATTAAGTATTTGTAATCCAAGAAGTACTAAGTACGTTCGCATGAAATGATTGCCTTTTACAAAGTAACCTAGTGCAATGTTGGAGCACGCTATAGCCATCAAGAGCGTAACATCAAGGATGGCTATGCGAAACGTTCTTGGTGTTTCGATGTAACATCAGAAATATATGATAAAGAAACAGAGAGCAAAAGTGGATAGCCTCCGAGTAGCCCTGAAATAAGCGCGCCCGCAAGGATGAAATATATTGAAAAGTTCCATTGAATTACTAAAATATATGACGCACAAATTGCAATAAAACCGATAACTGGCAAGGCTAGAATGAGTTTGCGACCACTTCTGTCACTCCAGGTTCCAAAGATTATGGTGATGAAGAGTGGTGGAATGGAAGAACATAATGTGATGTATAGTTCAAACTTTGCGGCATCGCTTTGGATTTGTTGTTCTGTTATGTAGTCTGGATCAGTTTGGTTTGTAGTACAAGTACCATTACTACCACTGATAAGTGTAAAGTTATAGTCATCTAGTGCTATCTTGTTCTGTATAAACTGTCCTCCAATTGTTGCTCGGTTCCCGAGAAAGCAAACAGTAAAAAATATAATAGGTTCTACTGTGATGTACCGTGTCCTAGGCTTGTTGCTTTGGGTAATTAATGGCCGAGAGTCGTTGTCACTTACGGAACAACCCATTGTTTGAATATTTGACCGTTGCCACCTAAAATAACACAGAAATTAAATATGATAAACAAACAAACACAATTATACTAATTTAACAGAAACCTTCATATCTACTGGCATTGCAGTGTAAGCGATATGTGTATTTTGTGCAAGCGTTTGTGTTGGGGATGAGGGTATGAGGGTGTTATTACGTAAGTCTGTGTTAAAGGGGAAGCCCGCCAGAGCAGTTCTTCTGGGGTGAACCAAACCTGCCTGGTTATCAAAGTAGTCAGTGACAGGTTAATTTGATAGGACTGCTAATTGATGTTTTAATGTTATTGCATCTATAAGAGCTTTAAACACCTGTCAAATTCAGAGATAACCTTGTCAGTGTCACTGATTAATTTGATAACCAGGCAGGTATGGTTCATCCCAGAGGAACTGCTCTGGCGGGGCTTCCTCTTTAAAGTGAAGATTAGTATATTATGTCTGAAGAAAGGAAAGTCTACATAATTTATTCCCGATGTGATCATGTTTATTTTCAGGTGAAATTTCCGTGTGAAAGTAGAGAAAGTTATCACAATCTAGGACGTTTCGTTACGTAGGAAATAACACAAAATAGGTCGTGGTCAATAGGTTGCAACGAGGTTGACCTTTATTGCCGTAATTTGTTAGAAACGAAGCGTTCTAGACAGCGCAAACTATTCCCTATTTGACTTGTTTTTACATGACGAGCAATAAGAATTTTTTTTGGTTGAAATCGGAGCGTTTTTAACTCAGTTTATCATAAAGCATTTTTATTGTTATTGTCGTAAGCATGCATGGATACCCAAATTATCATTAATTGTGTAGTACTAACCTTTTAAATTGACATCTAAAAACTCGGGATAATAGACAAAATGGTGTGTAGTCCCCACTGAGGCGAATTGTATTTTGTATGCCAGCTGTATCATAAGAATCTATATGCAGTTCAAAGTTTGTTTGTCAGGTGCTTTGTGATAATCAGAACACAAATCAGCAAAGGAAAATGAGAGAATTGGGTTCACCATGCAGCCGAAGAACTATCTAGGTTGTAGGTTCCTAATTTATATATACAATAGCGACACAGCGGAGAGTTTCCCAAATGAACAAATACATAAGTGTCCCTCTAGCTCTGTTCTATACCCGGTGTCCATATATGACCCGCGCTCGTGCTCTAAATCTGATATACAGTGGGAAAACGTAAAGGTGCTCCAAACTCACTTTAACATTATATATCGAAATCATTTGTTTGACCCCAAGGATCACAAAAATGTAACATTTGTGTGTTTAGGGCATGTAATTACCAGGTTGTGACACTCAACGGATGTCAAGGTCAATGTAGAACAGGGATTGCAAATTCAAGTTGTTCCGATTTTTGTAAAAATTCAGGCAAATTCTTTCTCTAGCCCAAGATATTTAGGAAAAGAATAGTTAACACTATCTGCGATGTCAAGATCAAATCCTACTCATCTTTTAACTCTTTGTTGTGGAATATAGCCTATACTAATCAGACATCACAGATAGTGCAAACTAATCTTTTATTGAAACCTCTATAAGCCAGACGAACAACTTTTAATTTTGACCCCTATACATATAGTGCAAGGTACAAGCAACTCGACCTTGCTATATATTTTATCCTCGATAACCTGATAACTTCTATACGGGCACAAACGAAACATTTGTGTGATCCATAGAACCAGGAGAATAACCCTTTGCCGGGCTTGTGCCTCCTTTATGATCCTGCATCAGGCCATGAGGGCTTCGTGAGCCTGATCATGGGAGAGTGACGATGACCGTATTTGCCGGAAGCTCTAACCCTAACCCTAACCCTAACTATAAACCTAATCCTAACCTGTTCCGGCAAATACGGTACTTACGGTCACCTCTCAACTGATGGTGTCAAATTTTCTAGCAAATTTGTCATTTTTTTGCAACTTTGTAGTATTATTGTAAGAGCTTCCGTCGATAACTTTTTTTTTCCGTCGACCAAAACTTTTAAAATTTAGTTCTTGAAAACATACTAAAAAAACAAAATCTCCCAATTTTTAATTAAGTTGCACATTAAATTTTCAGCAATTTTGATGATATTTGTCTGAAAAATTACTATCTCTTAGCATTGTAGCACATCTACTGATCACTTGGTGGTCTTGGTATGGCGGCGCTCATGGGTCACGTAGGCATTAAATTTAGTGTCTTTTATTTAATACCCTAGCTATGGTAACTGATATACTGCTTGGCAGACAACAGAATCAAATTCAGTATCCCAAAATTAACTAAAGTGGTGTGATTGCTAATTATTACTCTAACAATGCTAGCAGTTTTGATTTACATCAACAGTATTTAGGCATTGCTTGAAGGTGGGTCTTCGTCCTAACGCACAGAAATAATATTCGTGACACGAAATCTTTTATTTTGAATGATTTTATTATTTTGACTTTTTTTCATAGCAGTAAACATAAAATATGTTTAATTATAAATTATGTTATTTACAGTGCCCTGTTTGACTGCACAAAGCTCTCCTTCCGTACCCTTTTACATTGTATATTGCTTCGACCCGATTTCGAACACAGAATTTGAAGAACGCAATGGACATTGTATGCATGATTTTAAAATTACATTTTTTTACAAAGTCGAGGTATGTAGGATATTTCTTATCTTTCCCTAGCGCAAGACAAATCTCCAACCCTTTTAGAAGCCAGGACGGGCGTAACTAGAGTGATGGCAAAATGTAAAATTGGATCAAAAATAGGTGAACGTTCATTACTCAGTAAACAGTCCTTTCTCTGGTCAAATACGCTCGAAAGGAGTATAAATCTTCAAAACACACACTCTCTTACATTATGTACCCTGTTGTAGATTGACCAGGGTTGATACGCGCCTGCAGCCTGTATACGTAAAGGCCCTAACGTACATATTATACAATTGCCAAAATATAAATGTATGTAAATGCACGTGTTGAATAAATCAAAACTTTCGATACAGGAAGACCTCTTCCGGGACTTCTTCAGTGTTGCTTCAACTAGCAACACAACGGATGTCCACAGCACGTATGCGCGTATCTGATATCAATTTGACCTGTGATATCCACGTGAAGCATCAGGCATGTGGCAGAATCAAGGCTCCAGCACATTGAAACGATAACTACCAATCTGGAGATAGTGTTGCTGCAATAAGTCTATTTCAAAATGCAAGCCCATACCCGACAATGCCCGCAACAGTAAATTTAAACAGGATAAATTACCTTACATCGCACATTATATATACCTGTTGCAATGATATTCAGTGGACCGGCCAAAATATCTCATGGAGTCAAAATTGCATATTGTCCAACTGGATGACTTGCTCGCAAAGAGCGCAACAAATGCCAAATTGGCCGGCTATCCCGGACTGTGTATATGAAGGTGAACGTCATAAACGGCCCCAACAGAAGACACACAAAGTTTTTTGGGGATAGTGTCCCAATATTTTGAACCAGAATGTCCTTCTGCCCTTTGTCATGTTTGTTGGTACACCAATGATGACATTTATACATATATACTAGACCAAAACAATGATCAAGTTTTTCACGAGATTTGTAGAGATTGATATTTGCACGTGTCTATATCCATGATATCAAATCAAAGCTAATCATGCTAATGTACCATTTTAATAATTTGAACATAGGTTATCTCCTGATTATTTGAATATTCAGTACATCTGCAACAATGTAAATGCATTGAAATTGCTTACATAGAAAACCTATTGTCCGATAATAATTTACCACCCTGAGATTTTTCTGTGCTTGGTTTTAAGTTTCTGCAATTCCGACTTCCGAGCTATACAATACACTTTCTGAACCATGATCAGGCTGATCGTTTGTTCCTTTCACTTTGCATTCAATAGCAAAATGTGAACAGCTTCGAAAGAGCTTTCAAAATCAGACTCAAGCAAGATATCAAATTCCCCTCTTTGTACTTCGTCATATTCTGTTCAGCCTGTTCGTGCTCTGGCAGCCGAAGGCTCTGACGATGACCACATGAGTGACATGCTGATTTCGTTTTGATCACGATATGTTGCGATACACAGCTGTACACATGATGTAAATTGTATCTGATATACCTCTTGATATGAAATACAAGTTTTGGGTGTTTAGTAATAAATTACAGCTATCACGGATCAATTAACAAATCTTCTCTGGTAATAGATTGGTATGCACATTGGCATCTACCGAGCCTGTGTGATTCCATCATTGCCATCAGTTGTTGACGTTCTATTTCCAGGCGTTGGATTTCCTCCACGAGCTCACGGTTACTGCTCTCCAATTGTTCAGTTTCCTGTTAACACACAATATTGAAATATCTTACTTTAAATAGTATTTATGGAGATATAAAGTATTTACCATAGCGATATTGTGACGCCCATAATGTACATTATACCATGAGCTAAAACCACAGTGGTACTTTATTAAACGAAGACAAGATATTTTACAATATGAACATTAACATAAATTATTTTCGCGCAAAATATTTCAGCAGCTTTATAGTTACCTGTACGAGGACGTAGGTTTTTTCTCGTCTTCTTTCTCTGCATCGTGATGCCGCCAGTCGGTTGCGTTCTCTTCTGGTCCTCCTTTTATCTTCTTCCCCTGATGACAACTGTTAAAGGAATACAAAGACGTTTCATTTCGCTTTAGAATTCACTACTCGCGATGAATTAAGAAGTGAGAAAGGAATTTTAACATTTCCAACAATGACTTGCATTCTTCTGGTGTACCGCGAGCAACAATCTTCAAATGAATATTTCAATTCTATAATATTTTTTATCAGCGTACCACCCTATACCCAGCCACATTCATAACCGTAACCATAACCTCTTTAATAATCCTAACCCTAATCCTAACCCTAAACCTAATCCAACCCTATAAGCTCCTATATCCCAAGACCTAACCTTAATCCTAAACACTGACCCTAATCAGCCCTAATCCTAATCCCATAACTTACATTATCCGATCCTGATGATTTCCAGTCTACGTTAATGTTTCCCAAGCCTTTACGCATTCTCTTCTCCATAATATTACATCGGATCTCTTCCTTTAGCATTGCCTTCGCCAAGATGTCTTCTCCAGGTTCAACAGAGGAGTCTTGTGATGATGAGGATGATATGGTCGACCTTGAATCGTCATCATCTTTCTGCCACCTTGAGGCGTCAACAATAACTGATTGGTGTAACGCGAACATGATGGCGTCAAAGGATAGGTGTGTGAATGGATAGGTTTTTCAAAATCGGAATGCCTGAAATACAGGAAGAACAAAAAAACAAGATAGTGAGAATTTTCATCGTGGAAATGCAAGCTGGTATATAGTCTACCAAATTCTTTAATTTGAAATACGCTTACTAGAAAGAAATGTTCAACATATTTTAGTATAAGAAGTAAAACTACTCTTAAAGTTGTTTGAAGTCATGATAGTGCGTAAAATTTTCACAGATTGCTGCACAAATTATCAAAAATAATAAAGACAAAGCTTGTACCTCGTTGTTTAAGAAATCGATGTGTCTTGCGATATTTTCCGACGTTAACTATAAATTGTTGAAGGAAAACCTTTTCAGATTGTACCCCTAACCTCAAACCCCATCCCTTTAAAAGTGCAAGTTCAGGGTAATACCACAATGATAAACACGATAAAGTAATTATCATTAACGTGATGATGCCGGATTGTTTTAATTGTTAAAACAAAAGGTGTGAAGGTAAATTCATTGGAGGTAACAAGATAAACCCTGGATAAAACAATTGTCAATCTGTGAAAGGACGATTGCTATGGAAAAGGAAGCAATCGATATAGGTGGAAATCCTTTCCTGGACAGTTTGATAGTAAAACCAAAGGGATGTCAAAGTTTGCAGTGAAAATTATTAAGTTGTGGACTCAATGCTGAAAATAGTGCATGGTATTTTGAAAGAAAAGAGATGCATAATTTTAGCAACCAGTGTTTAAGATTCAATTTAGGGTTGGGATTCATATGATACTTAAACGAGAATGATTGACATTGGATAGTAAATTATCTAAGAAATCATCCAGTAAGTATGGAATTACCAAACAAGAGACCTCTGAGTCTGGGACTCTCGGCTGGGACTGGTCCCTTACCGGATCCATGAGCATTATTGACAAAGCAGAGGGAAAAAATCAGTGCCTGATGAAGCCGAAGGTTTTTTAAATAGTTAAATATATGTAAATATAATTGACGTTTAATATCCAATTATAGCCTGGACATGGCACATTTGACTGGTTTCTGCGCTCTTGCAAGTGCAATTGATATCGAATGTATATGCCTATACTTTAAGTAGTCTTAGTAACATACCGGTATAGGCCTACAGCCGTCACCGTGCAGAAATAGAGGCTATAATAAATTATTACAGGACCCAACTTAGAGCCTTGTGGAATACCGTTTGCACAGCGTCGCGACGTTGTGGCAGACAGCTTAATTAAGTGTAGCGTTTTGATATCGAATTGGCACGGCCTCGCGGAGATGCTGAACGTAACAAACACGTCATTTTGACACTTGGCTTGTGTCAGTCGTAGCTCACAATAGGTAGATGCAAAAACGTACTTACCAAGTTAGAATGTCACACTGCGTTAAATGGTGCAAATGAGTAATGAATGATGTAGTCGTAAATGTGTCAGCACAGTTTAATTGAGTTCAGTAACAATATCAGAAGGTCAAAAAACTGTATTTACTCCACTAATCTCTTTCATTTATCTGATTCGTCCGTTCGTATTTCATACTCTTTATAACTTTCTTTGGCGCATGCGCCTACCTTCCATTTACAATTGACGTTTTATTGAGGGTACTCTTTCCTGTTTTTGATGATACACAATGAGTAATAGTTTCCTTTGTAAACCATGAGGTCTCCATGGAGACGTCTGGGGTGTGCAACAATTTCCGAATCACTATAACGCTGGTCCGCTGCATGCAACTGCTTTTTACCTTGGTCGCTTAAGTTACGTTACATTTGGGAAAACGCATTTACGTGTCCGCAAAATGGGAACCTATTGCATAACTCAAGGCCTTCATGGAAAATGCAAGATTATGCCTACACACAGCACCAGAAAAACGGTTCAAAAGGATTAGGAAACCCGGGAAGATAACCTGAGAAAGAACGTCACCAATACCTGTCTTTAATCCGGAATAATATGACCTTGATCAAGTTTCCCGATTTCTGCATGTTACATTATCATGAATATGCCTTTATAGTCGTGGTAAAGTCAATATTCTGGCCACACTCTGCATATAGGCATTGCTCTGATGAATCAGTTTCAACAATGCACATAATGGGGTTTCCTCTTAGTTATTTATCTCTATTTTACTGCTTATAAGCAGAAGGGTACCCAAATACTAACTTTAAGGGCTCCAGCGGAACAGAATGGAAACAGCCAGGGTATTACACCCTACTCATTTTGAAACTATTTTTGTATTATATTACACGGGACTGACGGCTCAATGTCCTCTCCAAAGAACGAGGTACTCACATAGTTCATTTGCCTAGTTTTAAAATTAACAATACGGAAAGCGGAAGCCTGAATTTAATCTTCAGATATTGCCAATTAAGTTAAGTCAATACCCCAGCCACGGTTCTTTGATGTGATCATTTATTAATTTTTCTAACAAAACATTATGATATATAATGTTCAATTTTAGACCTGAATAATACCAACAGCCATCACACTATTGAACTGTAATATATGTAGCAATTTTAAACATAGATTTTCGTTTCTATATCAAATTATTCATCTTTTTCTGCTGTGGTAATTTTAATTCTATAAGCCGTACATTTGTGTGTAAATTGAGGGCGCTATTTACATATATTTTAAATTTAAATACGCAAATTGTATGAGCTATACCTTACATTACATGATAAAAGGTTTTTGAAGACGCATTTGTCATTTGTTAGTGTTTGCTGATCTTCTAATACCATTTTACAAGATAGTGTCTACCCCTTGTAAAGATGCAAACTAGATTTGAGATAAATAGCGCCATCATTGCTCAACTTTTCTTTAAAATGACTTTATAATGTCATCAAACAACCGTTCAGCAAGTTGCCACCACACTGAATTGGATATCATGCACCAGAAGCGACCGCTGCGCCACGCTCTCCCTTACAAGCTGTTTCAATTGCGAAATGATTATTTTTGTATAGACTGCAGATATCGTAAGTGCATAGATTTGCTTTCATTATTGTTGAGTGCAAGGCTATCGTAAGTGACACTTACGATGGTATTACAAAAACAACAACAATATTTAAAAAAATCTAAAATGCACTTACGATATCTAAATTTAATCTTAACTCTTTTGTTTATTAATCACAAATATTAAACAAATATTCCAATAAAATAATACAATCTTTGGTAAATAACCGACTTCGTAAACAGAAAAATGCTGATCCTGCAAAACCATGTGAACTTAACTGACGATGGTGTTGCACTCGGTCCACCATATGCAAGCACTATGAATCATCACTGAATGTTTCCTATTTAATTTCTTTCCCAGAGGTTTACACAAAGTTTAACATTCAAATGAACTTGAGGATATCCAATCCAGTCTAAAAATAATCCAACGACCACAAAATTTTGACTCATCGATGATTCATCTCGGGGATGCCCGGATATCAGAATGTGATCTGTAGTTTTGATAGGGCTATCCCGAGACTAGGAAAGATGCGGTTCACCTATGTCATGAGTAAATGATTGTACATTATTCTACTACCATAACTACATGGTATAATATTTGGTTGGTATAGTATTTCTATCGGACATTGACACGTCTAGATAAATGATGCGTAACTCTCGATATCAAAATGTTTGTACCGTATCAAAAACAACGAATTTCGTTGTAAAATGATTCCATCACATGCATTGATTACGTCAATATGACGTTGTAAATTAAAAGGGGACAGGGAATTAGACAGATATGGCACAGACAAAAATAATGAGTCGTCAAATCTTCTGAAACATGTGAAAGGAAGGTATAGACCTAAGCCAAGTGGAGATGTAAAGAAGATCTAATTCGTGCATTGAGAAGTCAATAAAGAATCCATTCACATCGCAAACTTTCGGAAGGCTATGTTCTGGTTTCATCCTGTCAGGTAGTACGAGGAACCCATACCGTACTTAGCTCTGTTAAAATAGGGCAGCATCAATAACGAAAATGTCATACCGATAAATGACACGTCTATTTTGCCCGGTTTTTTTAAGTTTGCCTTGCGAACTACCTGTCAGGTGGCCTCACGCCTTACTATGAGAAGACTCCAACTGCAGCCTAATCCTACAAAGACCGCAAAGACTTTCACCTGAAGAACCAAGAGGCAATCCGACAACTCAGCATTATATTTCCGGAGCCACTGAAGTATACTGCCAAATCCCATCTTACCGATTGGTATCATTCTATCGGAGTCTCAATTACAAGCTCCATATATTAAAGAGACCACGGATAAATTGAGTAAACACCATTAATAATATCCTTTAGAAGCATATACCAGCTCAAAATGGCGAACAGATCCAACAACTTTAAGCAGTTACACATTGATGTTCAGATATTGAAATGAAACATGCAACAAATTACACTTCGGCAACACCTGTCGTTCAGGATTTGGTCCATTTTCCTGGCATGGATGGATCTTCCCATGTATATTTGGCTGCAGAGAACCTATAAGGGATAAGGCTGTTGTCCGCAAAGTTGTAAATGGTATCGCTCCAACCGGTCGAACTGTGGCCAGTAACGCCGAAAGACGGATGTTAGTTGATAAACACCTCTAATGGTCACACCCCAAGCTCAAAGTTCACGAACTTGGACCTTAGCCTGCTTGACAGTTTCCAGTCACATAAGACAAACAAAAGAAGCTGCCGCAAAACTTGAAATGAGGAAGGAGAGTCAGCGATGTGCACCACCCAGCCAAATCTAAACATGGAAATCAGCTGAAGCCTTTACCATCTGGAGTGGAGGGGAAATGGCAAAAGAAGACGAAGAAATAGTCGATGAAGCTCGATTTCAACAAAATAATTAAGCATACTGATCCGATTCACATCCCAACCATGGTACTTGCAGAAATGCTGCTCCGCAACTGCCAATCCCATTAGCATGTCTTTTCCAACTTTGCATTTGCAATGGTCACATTCTACAACGTGGAAATCTCTTCGATTTGAGATTGTGTTCGTCTTGCACTTGACTCCTGACAGGTAACACTAATTGGGAAGGATGATCCACACGCGAAACCAACACAATAATGCAGGTCTTCTCCTGTTCATCACCATTGTTATGACCTAACCCATCCGCCCCTTTAAGAAGACAAAGAAACAGCTGCTACGTCAATTAACAAGGATCTTCATGAGATTGATCATCACTGATGTACCGGGCCACCTCATGGAATGTTTACGACCACAATCTCAAATCGGAGCAATCCAAGAAGTAAATCCCCGTAGCCAGTCAAATAGCTTCCCTGGTAAAGCCTGGAACAGATAACTTTGCTACTAGAGCAGGGTGCCATACTCTGTCGAAGGCTTTGCTGATATTAAGATAAGCTATTGTTGACTCCTCTATCATTATTGATTGATGGAATAAGTATTAGCATGGTATTAGGCATGGGTTATGTAGGTTAGATCTTTCGAGATGGAATGGCCCGCTCTTTAAGCCATTGTCGGTTCAATTTCAGCACATTGTGTGTCGAGGTGGTGCCACATGGTTTTCCATTCGCCACTTGCACGGTTCCGCCATTATGCACTATATGCGGGGAGAGCCTCGAACTGGCAGCATACATGAAAGGAAGAATTACGTAACCTTACACAGAATGTTATATGACTGGTTCAATTCCCATTCATGTATGCTGCCAGTTCGAGGCTCTCCCGCACATAGTGCATAATGGCGGAACCGTGCAGTGGCGAATAGCCTTGTTTATTCCATAACTCTGGAATTCATGAAAGGTACAATTAATATTGGACGATAGTTGTTAATACTAGTGTTTGTCTTTAGGGCGTAGCAAGAGCATCGGGACCCATCATAAGAGGCAGCGTGGTCCTTTTAACATCCATTACCAGCCCTATCCCTAAACCGCTTTTTCTCGGTACCCCTGAATCCTCGGGCTCCCGTCCACCCTCTTGCTACGCCCCTGTTTGTCGCCCTTCTTGTATAACAAGACATAACATCAGCAGGTGCTACACAAACCTGTTCTTCTCTGTAACAATAGCAGAGGTCGACAGCATTTTCGACATTCAACCTTCGATATGATCATTCCCATTTTAGCCTGAGTAATGCATTGATTTTTCGATCCTGACACTGTTCTCACGTGATGGCCCATCCGCTATTCTAGTTTTTTTGCCCAAACTTTTCTCACATAATTGCCCACACTTTCTCACATGATTGCTCACACTATTCGCACATGATTTCCCACACTGACCTTACATGATTGTCCACACTGTTCTTACATTGATTGCCCACATACTGTTCTCACATGATTGTCCACACTGTTCTCACATGGTTGCCCATACACTGTTCTCACATGATTACCCATACACTGTTCTCACATGATTGACTTTATTAAATAGGCCTATAACCATGATAACAATACGCGAAATAGTTAATTGATAGAAAGTGACACAGTCAGACATGTATATACCTGGCAGCCACGCGCATCCCTGTTGTGGGTAATCGATCAGCAATTCTATTCAATTTATTTGAATGGTGCGCCTGAAATAATTTTGGCGGTAATAGCTGTACATCGACGGCTCAAGTGTGCCTTTTGTGATTTCTGCTACTCAATCACACCCGTGAGCTGTATGAAAACAAAAGATACCTCTCGCTCAAGTGGGTGCTTTCACGTGACTTTCGTTCAGTTATATTCATTTGACAGTAGCCTTCCTTGTAAAGCGTTAATACGCTGTCAGGTCAGTTACCGATTTAACGCGGAAGCCTTTTGTTATGAACAAAAGGTACCTCTCGATGAATAGCTTGTCGGCAAATCAAATCGGCACAAAGGAATAACGCGTTGCGTAATCTATTGCCACTCAATGTTATGAAAGCTGTCATTTGGTAATAAAATGTACAATGCAGATGAACGGTGTAACGTCTGATGTGCGGCAATACATTAGTGTAAACCCATCGCTAGGATAATTAATCCTGTTACATCATTACTTCTACGGCGAATTTACGCTGTTGCTATTATGGTGTGCACACTCTTTTGGGCGTGTTTGCGAGTGTGGGGTGCGGGTGGTTTGCGGGTACTTTGTTTTCAAAATTATTCATGAATTATCATGTGTTGATCAGCTTTGATCATCCCCATTTTCTCCGGTACTTTGAAAAGGGCATCCATTAAATATGCACTTGTTCTTGGGTTCAATGAACGAATTGTTCTGTGTGATTGGAAATACATAAAAAGTGGAAGTAGAGGTAATCGGCATGATATCGGAGATAAGATTTAAAAACTTGCCATGACCATCAGGGTCAATGACATATGGGCCTAGTGACTTGTAGAGATCTGTCGAAAAACCAAATAATCAGGCAAATTTGTCAGAAATCGCTTAATGGACAAATTGGTCAGAAATCGCTTGATATGGTTGTTTACCCTTTAAACAAAACATGAAGAAAACTGAAAGGTTGCGTCCGTCTTATGACTCTTACCGCATCCCCATGATGCGCAATTTTCGCAAATTTGCACGCACGTGTATAGATTACTAAGATTTGTGCTGAACTTGAAGTAAGCAAGAAATTAACTATCGGAAATCAATTGAGTTTCTGTAGGTTGGGTATTGCATTGTTAGAGGAAAATACGAATAATGGCCAACGGAGGAATCAGCAAGCAGGATCTTTCTTTATCAACTATCTTCTGAACTTCACATCGAAGATAGTGCAAACTATTCTTTTCCTAAATCCTTTGAACTCGAGGAATAGTTTGTCTACATTTTATGAAAATCGGAGCAACTTCAATTTTTAAACCCCATGCAACATGAAAAGTTGGTTGTCAACTTTTACGCAAACTTGCCGAATGACGCTTTTATTTTGGAAATACGTGCTTCTTTACGCATTTCTAAAATAGAACCAGTCTATTGTTTTGCTTGGAAACAAAAGTGGGACACATTGTGTTTTCTGCATTGGTATAAATGGCGGACGGTCATTGTTTCCACGGTAACGGATTGTGGAGGTGGCCATGCATTAACAAGTAGGCCTACGTCCGACGGTAACCCCGTTGAAACGCAATGTATAATTATGAAAAGGTCACGTATTGTTTTGACGGCGAACACGTGAATTTACACCCTCAATCCGAGTGTGAATATCTCTGCGGATACTTGTAGAACGATGAACCTGCATGTTCAAACCCTCAACCCGAGTATCTGCCGGATAATTGTCTGACACGGCGAACCCGTTCAAATCCGTACGACGGCAAACCGTTTAAAACCTTCAATCGGATACGGGCGAACCCATTCAAACAATCAAGCTGAGTATATAAATATCTACTTGTCCGACGGCTTAGGCCTACTTGTTCAATCCCAGCCAGGGTCTATCCTATCTGTTCAAACCCGAGAATATGAATATGTCAGGATACTTGCCGTCCGACAGCGAACTCGTTACGTTCAAACCCACAATATCAGTAAATGAATATGTTAGGATATTTGCCGTCCGACGGCGAACATGTTCAAACCCCGGGTTCAAACCCACAATCTGATTAAATGATTCGGTCAGGATACTTGCCGTCCGACAGCGAACTCCTTCAAACCCACAACCTACGCATCTGTCAGGATACTTGTCGTCCGACGAAAAAACAAACAAACAATTAAAATAAAGAATATAGTTTGCACCGTCAGCGTTTCGTTACATAGCAAAATAGGTTAAGGTCCATAGAGTTCAATGGGATGGGGATTAGGTAACAAAACCACCAGGATATGTCAAACTATTCTTATGTTGGATAGGTTTTCGAAGACAAAAACTATGAGACCATTTTAAAGAACATTTGATCATTATACCTGTAGATCCCAAAATATAACCTTTTACCTTTTCGCTTGAAACTTGAAAGGTGCATCACAGATAGGTCAAACTATACTTTTTCTAAATTCTTATGATAGAGGAATACCTTGGTGCTACTTTTGATATTTGACCCATTTTAATGTTTGTTGACCTTTTTCTCATATTTCGCATGGGTTGATTTTTCTAGCCTTTAGCACATGCCTTCCAGGCTATGCTTTTATATATGTCAGATATATTCATTATGAAAACATAATTTAGGTTGCACTTCTTTTACCATTTCGGCTTTTTAAACCTAGTGGTCCTATAGCCTACTGCCTACAATCAATGGTTAACCCTATAGGTACACCCTTTCGAGCAACTTAAGTCCTTTAATTATCACCATTATTACTATTAGGAGGGCTATTACACAGTACTACAATGTCAAGTATCTAAACTCTAACCAAATTTGCTTTAATAGAAAAGTTTGCTTTAATACGATGGTTGCATTTTTTCCCAAATGTTTCCGTTTTTTCTGTTTTCAAACGGAACTTGTTGTGGTTGATTGCTACCTGCACATCGCACTGGTCCCTAGCAGGTTTCCTGTTTATTTGCTCATTATTTGGAGTTCACTTATATATATCTTGCACTGAAAGTTTCATTTGCACGACTGTGAGACCATAAATCTGATCATCTGTCATACCACGGAGATATTGTTCCTGATCCCTCATCTATCAAGAAATCATGGAAAGCTATGGATATTATAACCTGATATATACGAAAAGTATTTATCCGCGGCCGTAAGGCCGTATTTTGCAAGCATTTTGAGCATACGGGGACAAAATTGTAACAAAAATAATTCAGATATAGGCCCCTATATATCTTCGGTTAGTCCCGTTCATGAACTATCATTTTTGGACAAAATAGTGCACAGAATTGTAATTTCTCGCCGGGTTAAGTCATTTGGAGCGTCAGTGACCGTGGTGACGACAAATGCAGCCCCCGGAAATTTTGCTCTGTATGGTATTGTAAAAAAATCCGGGACTGCAACCCATGCAAAATATAAGGCGTGCCTTGGGCCAGTGGTCTGCGAAGTCCTGTTTTAGTGTACTAGGGCTGAGTTTATGCCTATGCATATTGCACTCAGTATCATCGTGTTTTTGTGCTTTTAAATTACGTGAGACATTTTTATCGTCACATGGTCAACAGATTCTACTTTTGAAATTGTCTTTCACAGCATGCAACCTCCAAAAAGTTCACTCCTTTTTTTCTTTCCAATGAAACCGCCTTTTTTGCGGTTAATGGTACGTGTACGTGATATTGGGATGATCCCATCCATTTTGGCACTTAAAATTAGAAAGATGAAATGATGACATTGTAACACATCTATAACCTTTCCTATGGCATTGGATAGCGGCTACTCGGTTCCGTTCTTTTCGATTTTTGTGGGCCCGGGAGAGAAGCCTTGACCACTGTATGACTGTTATCAGCATCAATGCATTTATGCAAAACGTTTATCGCTAATCCAGCGTTTTGGGTGCCTATATCCATCTTCTATACCACACAGAAAGTTAGTACAAAGCAGCTTCCGGTATAATTGTTTGGTGTTGGACAACTTCAAATCAATGAGTCAAATTTTATAGTGGCCAATGTTGAAAAATAAGGGCTAAAAACATGCATTTTTATAATATGATGTGACAATCCAAGTATAAAGAATGTAACTGGTACAAAGTTTAATATCAGTAAAAGAATTTTTAGCAACACCTTTTTTATTACATTCTATACCATAACTAGTTATTAAAATTAACATAAAATGGTAAGACTTAGTATAATAATTATTAGCCTATACTTGGAGATTACTAAATGGTTCGACTTGAATTTTGTGGCTGCGATTGTATGAAAACATAAGTAATTTCATGTTCTGCCCTCTTTTCTCCAAAAAAGTTTAAGATACCAATTGTTTTATTTCATTACCAGTTTAGGCACAAATAAAGGATCATGAAAATGTGTGCTATTTTTGATAAATTTCCAACCATTTAAATGTACCTTCAAATTTTTAAAGTAGGGTGTAAATTTAAAGCCAGCATCATAGAGCAGATGTTGGTGGCTTTAACTCATGATGTTTGAAATGGCATTTATCCGTTTTTGCATCAGAACTTTTATATGGAGTTCATTGCACTATGAATAAACCAAGTGGGCCTTCAAACAGAGTGGGCCTTCCCACATTAACTATATAAGGCTATTAATATTAAGTATCAACTATATAAGTACTCCAGTGAACTGGTGACAAGGAAAGTTCATGATAGCATTGGCTACTACAAGGTCTTCTATAGCTATTGTTGTTACTACATTCAATGCGTCAAAGTACAATGAACTTGTGTAGGTTTACAGTGGAATACATTATCATTGAACATTGCCTGTTTAGAACATTTTAACATACTTTTGTAACACTTCCTCTAGACAGTAACACCACTTTTTTTCTTCCATCTGGTAAAATACTTTGTACTTTGAACTCAACTAACATTAATTTTTCACCAGGTTCACTATCACAAATAATAAAGGATGCAAGTAGAAAAAGTGATCCCGCCTGGGAATTGAACCCAGGACTTCAGGTTTACAAGACCACTCGGCCATGGGAGCTTCATGATTAGGCCGATTGAAATTCGAACCTATAAGCAGTCACTTAAACCAGGAAAGTTGAGAGAGACAACTTTTCTGCTTAAACTTATCTCCTCTTCGCAAATAGCCCATAATTGAGACAGTAGCTCAGGCCGTAAATGCGAGAAATAAACTGCCATTCTTCCTGCTTGTCATTCTACTTGTCTCCTTTATTATTTGCGACAGTGAACCTGGACAAAAATTATGTTTGTTGTTTTCAATTCCTGTCGATCATACCACTGTTTTTTTCAGGGTTTGTACCATTTCTCAAAGATATTGGACAAAAAGAGAAGAGACTGCCATGTTGAGTTGTCATTCATAGAGACCAAATCAGTATACATTCAGCTCTAACATTAGACTTCTCCGTAGTCCACTTACCCATATTGCATACTGTGGCTATTACATTTAAGCATAAAACGCTGATTTGTATTAATTTGTGTGCAATTGATAGATTTTCACATCTGATATTTTCAGTCACCATACTCCCTCTGTTTATTAGCTTCCCAAGTGGACTACTTTGACTTGCGGTTAACATTCTTAACACGGGACTCAATGGAGAGTTAGGCCAATTTCTGGCCTAACTAAAATTGGCCATGATGCAATGCATCTTAAAATGGATCTGGCTTGTGATTGGTCGCCCAGATCTCGCTATTGTTTAAATCCTCCAGGTACGTCCCATTACCATTAACTACATCGTACACAACATTTGCGGCACGTTTGTGGTGGCGCGAAAGTTAAACTCTCAGTGGTACATTGGATGTACAATTAGCGCGTCATGTACCACCATGCTTAGTACTTGCGGTTAATTTGGATTGATAAACAAGTATGATTGACAGTGTGTTTTAGTTAAGTTCTGCTTAAAAGTCGAAGTACATAGTCGGATTTTTTACTCAGGTTTTCGCGATCAATAAACTGGTAGATTCCAAAATCAGAATTGTTTAGTATTGAAGTGAGCCATTATAATTATGCAAGATATTTTGAATTATATAACTTTTATTGTCACTAATCATCTAATTATATAAACTTTTTATAACAATTTTACTATTGAACAGTTTTATTTTAACATGTTTAATAAACATCAGTATAATTTTGAGTTCAACGGAATGTGTTCATCATTATTAAATAATAATAATAACATATTTTTTATCAAAATTCGATTATGGCATAGTCTACTCTAACATTTGTTGGCAAAATCCCAATATTGAATGATAATTTGTATTGAAAGCTTGAGCATTGCCATGGTTTTAGGGTTACTGCCTGTAGCACACATTTTGGCACAACTCATTACTGGTGAAGCAAGCATTTCAAATCGAGGTTTACCTGCTGTGTGGTGAAATAATCCACCAGAAGTAAACAATTTTGCCCTCCATGCGCAACACACCAACATGGTGGAGTCAGTTATCTTTGGGTCTAATGTCATTGGTGTTTCTATATAGACTGATACCAAGCAGAAGTAACATCTTCAAGTAGGATGGACTGATGGCCTTTGAAAATTTGGTTCATGAATTCATCCTGATGTGCTAAAAATCCACCAAATTACAAACAGTGTCAGCGCCAGGATATTTTTTGTAAAGACACTGGTCTAATCAGGTTCTGAATGTTTTGAGTCTTCCAGTAGTAGAAAATAGACAGTAATATGAATCAAATTCTGGACTCACCAACGATTTTCTAGTTACGTTGCGACCTGTTCACCGGGTCTTCATCAGACTGCACTGAGACTTGACTGATGGTTTGGTCATGTGATGGTAATCGGCGAGGAAGAGGCTGCTCAGGAATGAGCCAAGCAGCCAGCACTCAATAAGAAGGGGGGTCTTTGTTTCTTGCTATCGCCTGGGACCCCACCATGAAACCACTTCCTTGCCGATTACTATCAGAAGACCAAACAATCAGTCAAGTCTCTGCGCACAGTGCGACAAGAACAGGAAAGTTATGCTGCAGACCCTATGTATTTCTTTTTCGCATACTAGTATCTATGTCTTAAATGTTTAATATTGATAACTAATAAGAAATATATTTTGTTGGCTTTGCATTTACTTACTTGTTGGAATGAAAAATATATAAGCTAATCAAGAAGTTCAAAGGCACTAAACCTCAATGGATTTAAAATTGCAAAGCAGAAAATATATCATCTATATCAGTAGCATCACTCTTAAATTTTTTCTTTTTCTTGGAGTGATGTTTGATTTGTCCCAACTCACACACTAATGATTGGCTCTCTGAAACATCAGTCTTATTACTAGTTATTGCCTCAAAATTATGTCTCTTTGGTTGTTCTCCTTGTGTAGTTTGCTTCTTCTTTTCTTTTCTTCCTAGATTTCTTTCCTTGCAACACTTCACTATGATCATCTTTATATTGTATGTTTGCTTGATCATCAACTTGTGCTCTGTGCAAAGAGTTACCATTACTTCTGGTATGTGTATCTCCATGTACATGTTCAGATGTAATCTTTTCATCCCTATCAAGATGCTCTTCTAAGACGGGGTCGCTTTGTCTCTTCTTCTTTCTCGAACTCTTTGTTTTAGAATCCTGCCCTATTTGAGTTGTCTCATGCCACCTGCTTGTCTCAGCATCTTGATGGCTGATCTCAATGCCTCCTGATGATGCAGACAATGATATGCCCATATCAGCTCTCCCTTGACCAGACTTCCCTTTCTTTCTTTTCTTCTTTTTGTGTGACAATTCACTCATTTTCTCTTCTTCTCTCTGAATACCAGTTTCATCATCAGTGTAAGACACTTGTTTTTCATTGTGACCAATGTTTTCGTTTTTCATAATGTCCGTCTCTATCGTCCTATCATTGCTAGGTGGTAACTCCCTGGTCTTAGAAAATTGCAATGTATTACTTACTTCAAGCATGTCATTGTTCACTTGAT